>NC_138877.1:20071828-20671828 GCF_965194805.1 Balaenoptera borealis | reverse complement strand
GATGTGCATGCTTATGTAAAGTGTCTGGCCTACACCAAGTGGCTGCTATTATCATTATCGCTGTCATTAAAATTGCCATTCCACAGTCCTCCACAACTCACTGCGCAAGGGTAGAGACTGGCAGAAGCCAAGTGGTTCTGGGCTCTATTTTATTTTATTTATTTTTTAATACCTTTATTGTAGTATAATTGCTTTACAATGGTGTGTTAGTTTCCGCTGTATAACGAAGTGAATCAGCTATACGTATACATATATCCCCATATCTCTTCCCTCTTGCTTCTCCCTCCCAAGCTCCCTATCCCACCCCTCTAGGTGGTCACAAAGCACCGAGCTGATCTCCTGTGCTATGCAGCTGCTTCCCACTAGCTATCTATCTTACATTTGGTAGTGTATATATGTCCATGCCACTCTCTCACTTCGTCCCAGCTTACCCTTCCCCCTCCCCATGTCCTCAAGTCCATTCTTTACGTCTGCATCTTTATTCCTGTCTTGCCCTTAGGTTCTTCAGAACCTTTTTTTTGTTTTAGATTCCATATATATGTGTTAGCATACAGTATTTGTTTTTCTCTTTCTGACTTACTTCACTCTGTATGACAGTCTCTAGGTCCATCCACCTCACTACAAATAATTCAATTTTGTTTCTTTTTATGGCGGAGTAATATTCCATTGTATATATGTGCCACATCTTCTTTATCCATTCATCTGTCGATGGACACTTAGGTTGCTTCCATATCCTGGCTATTGTAAATAGTGCTGCAATGAACATTGGGGTGCATGTGTCTTTTTGAATTATGGTTTTATCAGGATATATGCCCAGTAGTGGGATTGCTGGGTCATATGGTAGTTCTATTTTTAGTTTTTTGAGGAACCTCCATACTGTTCTCCATAGTGGGTGTATCAATTTACATTCCCACCAACAGTGCAAGAGGGTTTCCTTTTCTCCACACCCTCTCCAGCATTTATTGTTTGTAGATTTTTTGATGATGGCCATTCTGACTGGTATGAGTTGATACCTCATTGTAGTTTTGATTTGCATTTCTCTAATGATTAGTGATGTTGAGCATCCTTTCATGTGTGTGTTGGCAATCTGTATATCTCCATTGGAGAAATGTCTATATAGGTCTTCTGCCCATTTTTGGATTGGGTTGTTTGCTTTTTTTGATATTGAGCCACATGAGCTGCTTGTACATTTTGGAGATTAATCTTTTGTCAGCTGCTTCGTTTGCAATTATTTTCTCCCATTCTGAGGGCTGTCTTTTCATATTGTTTATGGTTTCCTTTGCTGTGCAAAAGCTTTTAAGTTTCATTAGGTCCCATTTGTTTATTTTTTGTTTTTATTTCCATTTCTCTAGGAGGTGGGTCAAAAAGGATCTTGCTGTGATTTATGTCATGGAGTGTTCTGCCTATGTTTTCCTCTAAGAGTTTTATAGTGTCTGGCCTTACATTTAGGTCTTTAATCCATTTTGAGTTTATTTTTGTGTATGGTGTTAGGGAGTGTTCTAATTTCATTCTTTTACATGTAGCTGTCCAGTATTCCCAGCACCACTTATTGAAGAGGCTGTCTTTTCTCCATTGTATATTCTTGCCTCCTTTGTCAAAGACAAGGTGACCGTATGTGTGTGGGTTTATCTCTGGGCTTTCTATCCTGTTCCATTAATCTATATTTCTGTTTTTGTGCCAGTACCATACTTTCTTGATTACTGTAGCTTTGTAGTATAGTCTGAGATCCAGCAGCCAGATTCCTCCAGCTCCGTTTTTCTTTCTCAAGATTGCTTTGGCTATTCGGGGTCTTTTGTATTTCCATACAAATTGTGAAATTATTTGTTCTAGTTCTGTGAAAAATGTCACTGTTAGTTTGATAGGGACTGAATTGAATCTGTAGATTGCTTTTGGTAGTAGAGTCATTTTCACAATGTTGATTCTTCCCATACAAGAACATCGTATATCCATCTGTTCATGGTATATCCATCCATGTTCTCCATCTGTTTGTATCATCTTTAATTTCTTTCATCAGTGTCTTATAGTTTTCTGCATACAGGTCTTTTGTCTCCTTAGGTAGGTTTATTCCTAGGTATTTTATTCTTTTTGTTGCAATGGTAAATGGGAGTGTTTCCTTAATTTCTCTTTCAAATTTCTCATGATTAGTGTATAGGAATGAAAGAGATTTATGTACATTAATTTGTTATCCTGTTACTTTACCAAATTCGTTGGTTAGCTCTAGTAGTTTTCTGTTAGCATCTTTAGGATTCTCTATGTATAGTATCATGTCATCTGTAAACAGTGACAGTTTTACTTCTTCTTTTCCGATTTGGATTCCTTTTATTTCTTTTCCTTCTCTGATTGCTGTGGCTAAAACTTCCAAAACTATGTTGAATAATAGTGGTGGGAGTGGGCACCCTTGTCTTGTTCCTGATCTTAGAGGAAATGGTTTCAGTTTTTCACCATTGAGAATGATGTTGGCTGTGGGTTTGTCATATATGGCCTTTATTATGTTGAGGTAAGTTCCCTCTGTGCCTACTTTCTGGAAGGTTTTTATCATAAATGGTGTTGAATTTTGTCAAAAGCTTTTTCTGCATCCATTGAGATGATCATATGGTTTTTACTCTTCAATTTGTTAATATGATGTATCACATTGATTGATTTGCGTATATTGAAGAATTCTTGCATTCCTGGGATAAACCCCACTTGATCATGGTGTATGATCCTTTTAATGTGCTGATGGGATTCTCTTTGCTAGTATTTTGTTGAGGATTTTTGCATCTATGTTCATCAGTGATCTTGGCCTGTAGTTTTCTTTTTTTGTGACATCTTTGTCTGGTTTTGGTATCAGGGTGATGGTGGCCTCATAGAACGAGTTTGGGAGTGTTCCTCCCTCTGCTATATTTTGGAAGAGTCTGAGAAGGATAGATGTTAACTCTTCTCTAAATGTTTGATAGATTTCGCCTGTGAAGCCATCTGGTCCTGGACTTCTGTTTGTTGGAAGATTTTTAATCACAGTTTCAATTTCAGTGCTTGTGATTGGTCTGTTTATTTTTCTATTTCTTCCTGGTTCTGTCTCAGAAGGTTGTGCTTTTCTAAGAATGTGTCCATTTCTTCCAGGTTGTCCATTTTATTGGCATATAGTTGCTTGTAGTAATCTCTCATGATCCTTTGTATTTCTGCAGTGTCAGCTGTTACTTTCCCTTTCATTTCTAATGCTACTGATTTGAGTCATCTCCTTTCTTTTCTTGATGAGTCTGGCTAATGGTTTATCAATTTCGTTTATCTTCTCAAAGAACCAGCTTTTAGTTTTATTGATCTTTGCTATTGTTTCCTTCATTTCTTTTTCATTTATTTCTGATCTGATCTTTATGATTTCTTTGCTTCTGGTAACTTTGGGGGTTTTTGTTTTTCTTTCTCTAATTGCTTTAAGTGTAAAGTTAGGTCGTTTATTTGAGATGTTTCTTGTTTCTTGAGGTAGTATTGTATTGCTATAAACTTCCCATTTAGAACTGCTTTTGCTGCATCCCATAGGTTTTGGGTCATCGTGTTTTCATTGTCCTTTGTTTCTAGGTATTTTTTGATTTCCTCTTTGATTTCTTCAGTGATCTCTTGGTTATTTAGTAGCATATTGTTTAGCCTCCATGTGTTTGTATTTTTTACAGATTTTTTCCTGTAATTGATATCTAGTCTCATAGCATTGTGGTCAGAAAAGATACTTGATCCAATTTCAATTTTCTTACATTTACCAAGGCTTGATTTGTGACCCAAGATATGATCTATCCTGGAGAATGTTCCATGAGCACTTGAGAAGAAAGTGTAATCTGCTGTTTTTGGATGAAATGTCCTATAAATACCAACTAAGTCCATCTTGTTTAATGTATCATTTAAATCTTGTGTTTCCTTATTTATTTTCATTTTGGATGATCTCTCCTTTGGTGAATGTGAGGTCTTAAAGTCCCCCACTATTATTGTGTTACTGTCGATTTCTCCTTTTATGGCTGTCAGCATTTGCCTTATGTATTGAGGTGCTCCTATGTTGGGTGCATAAATATTTACAATTGTTATATCTTCTTCATGGATTGATCCCTTGATCATTATGTAGTGTTCTTCTTTGTCTCTTGTAATAGTCTTTATTTTAAAGTCTATTTTGTCTGATATGAGAATTGCTACTCTAGCTTTCTTTTGATTTCCATTTGCATGGAATATCTTTTCCGTCCCCTCACTTTCAGTCTGTATGTGTCCCTATGTCTGAAGTGGGTCTCTTGTAGACAGCATATGTATGGGTCTTGTTTTTGTATCCATTCACCCAGTCTATGTCTTTTGGTTGGAGCATTTAATCCATTTACATTTAAGGTAGTTATCGATATGTATGTTCCTATTACCATTTTCTTAATTGTTTTGGCTTTGGTATTGTAGGTCTTTTCCTTCTTTTGTGTTTCCTGCCTAGAGAAGTTCCTTTGGCATCTGTTGTAGAGTTGGTTTGGTGGTGCTGAATTCTCTTAGCTTTTGCTTGTCTGTAAAGGTTTTAATTTCTCCGTCGAATCCGAATGAGATCCTTGCTGGGTAGAGTAATCTTGGTTGTAGGTTTTTCCCTTTCATCACTTTATATTTTTTTAAATTAATTTATTTTATTTTTGGCTGCATTGGGTCACCATTGCTGTGCACGGGCTCTCTCTAGTTGTGGTGAGCGGGGGCCACCCTTCATTGCAGTGTGCGGGTCTCTCATTGCGGTGGCTTCTCTTGTTGCGGAGCGTGGGCTCAAGGCATGCAGGCTTGAGTAGTTGTGGCTCATGGGTTCTAGAGCGCAGGCTCAGTAGTTGTGGCACACGGGCTTAGTTGCTCTGCGGCATGTGGGATCTTCCCGGACCAGGCCTTGAACCTGTGTTCCCTGCATTGTCAGGAGGATTCTTAACCACTGCCCCACCAGGGAAGCCACCTTTCATCACTTTAAATATGTCCTGCCACTCCCTTCTGGCTGGCAGAGTTTCTGCTGAAAGATCAGTTGTTAACCTTATGGGGATTCCCTTGTATGTTATTTGTTGCTTTTACCTTGCTGCTTTTAATATTTTTTCTTTGTATTTAATTTTTGATGGTTTCATTAATATGTGTCTTGGCGTGTTTCTCCTTGGATTTATCCTACATGGGACTCTCTGCGCTTCCTGGACTTGACTATTTCCTTACCCATATTAGGGAATTTTTCAAGTATAATCTCTTCAAATATTTTCTCAGTCCCTTTCTTTTTCTCTTCTTCTTCTGGGACCCTATAATTCGAATGTTGGTGTGTTTAATGGTGTCCCAGATGTCTCTCAGATTGTCCTCAATTCGTTTCATTCTTTTTTCTTTGTTCTGCTCTGTGGTAGTTATTTCCACTGTTTTATCTTCCAGGGCACTTATCTGTTCTTCTGCCTCAGTTATTCTGCTCTTGATTCCTTCTAGAGAATTTTTAATTTCATTTATTGTGTTGTTCATCATTGTTTGTTTGCTCTTTAGTTCTTCTAGGTCCTTGTTAAACGTTTCTTGTATTTTCTCCATTCTATATCCAAGATTTTGGATCATCTTTACTATCATTACTCTGAACTCTTTTTCAGGTAAACTGCCTACTTCCTCTTCATTTGTTTGGTCTCGTGGGTTTTTACCTTCCTCCTTCATCTGCTGTGTATTTCTCTGTCTTCTCATTTTGCTTAACTTACTGTGTTTGGGGTATCCGTTTCACAGGCTGCAAGTTCGTAGTTCCCATTGTTTTTGGTGTTTGCTCCCAGTGGGTAAGGTTGGTTCAGTGGGTTGTGTAGGCTTCCTGGTGGAGGGAACTAGTACCTGTGTTCTGGTGGATGAGGCTGGATCTTGTCTTTCTGGTGGGCAGGACCGTGTCCAGTGGTGTGTTTTGGGGTGTCTGTGAACTTATTATGATTTTAGCTAGCCTCTCTGCTAATGGGTGGGTTTGTGTTCCTGTCTTGCTAGTTGTTTGGCATAGGGTGTCCAGCACTGTAGCTTGCTGGTCATTGAGTGGAGCTGGGTCTTAGCGTTGAGATGGAGATCTCTGAGAGAGCTTTCACCATTTGATATTACATGGGGCTGGGAGGTCTCTGGTGGACGAATGTCCTGAACTCGGCTCTCCCACCTCAGAGCCTCAGGTCTGACACCCGACCAGAGCACCAAGACCCTGTCAGCCACATGGTTCAGAAGAAAAAGGAGAAAAAGAAAGAAAGAAAGAAAGAAAGAAAGAAAGAAAGAAAGAAAGAAAGAAAGAGAGAGAGAGAGAGAGAGGAAGGAAGGAAGGAGAGAGAGAGAGGGAGGAAGGAAGGAAGAAAGAAAGAAAGAAAGAAAGAAAGAAAGAAAAATAAATAAATAAATAAAATAAAGTTATTAAAATAGAAAAAAATATTAAAAATAAAAAAATTAAAAAGTAATATAAAAAGAAAAAGAAAGAAGAGAGCAACCAAACCAAAAAACAAATCCACCAATGATAAAAGCGCTAAAAACTATTCTAAAAAAAACCACAAATCTAAAAACAAAAATGGACAGTCAGAACCCTAGGAGAAATGGCAAAAGTAAAGCTATACAGACAAAATCACACAAAGAAGCATACACATACACACTCAGAAAAAGAGAAAAAGGAAAAATATATATATATGAAAAATAAAAAAAGGAAGAGAGCAACCAAATCAATAAACAAATCTACCAGAGATAATAAGCTCTAAATACTAAACTAAGATAAACATAAAACCAGAAACACATTAGATGCAGAAAGCAAACCCCAAGCCTACAGTTGCTCCCAAAGCCCACTTCCTCAATTTTGGGATGATTCGTTGTCTATTCAGGTGTTCCACAGATGCAGGTACATCAAGCTGATTGTGGGGATTTAATCCACTGCTCCTGAGGCTGCTGGGAGACATTTCCCTTTCTCTTCTTTGTTTGCACAGCTCCTGGGGTTCAGCTTTGGATTTGGCCCCGACTCTGCATGTAGGTCACCTGAGGGCATCTGTTCCCACCCAGACAGGATGGGGTTAAAGGAGCAGCTGATTAGGGGGTTCTGGCTCACTCAGGCCGGGGTGGGGGGGGGGAGGAAGGGGTACGGAATGCGGGGCAAGCCTGCGGCGGCAGAGGCCAGAGCGACGTTGCAACAGCCTGAGGCGTGCCGTGTGTTCTCCCGGGGAAGTTGTCCCTGGATCACGGGACCCTGGCAGTGGTGGGCTGCACAGGCTCCCGGGAGGGGCGGTGTGGAGAGTGACCTGTGCTCGCACACAGGCTTCTTGGTGGCTGCAACAGCAGCGTTAGTGTTTCATACCTGTTTCTGGGGTCCGTGGTGATAGCCGCGGCTCATGCCCATCTCTGGAGCTCATTTAGGTGGTGCTCTGAATCCCCTCTCCTCACACACCCCAAAACAATGGTCTCTTGCCTCTTAGGCAGTTCCAGAGTTTTCCTGGACTCCCTCCCGGCTAGCTGTGGCACACTAGCCCCCTTCAGGCTGTGTTCATGCAGCCAACCCCAGTCCTCTCCCTGGGATCCAACCTCCGAAGCCCGAGCCTCAGCTCCCAGCCCCCCACCCCACCCGTCCCTGGTGGGTGAGCAGACAAGCCTCTCGGGCTGGTGAGTGCTGCTCGGCACCGATCCTCTGTGCGGGAATCTCTCCACTTTGCCCCCTGCACCCCTGTGGCTGCACTCTCCTCCGTGGCTCCGAAGCTTCCCTCCTCCACCACTCGCAGTCTCCGCCCGCAAAGGGGCTTCCTAGTGTGTGGAAACCTTTCCTCCTTCACAGCTCCCTCCCAGAGGTGCAGGTCCCATCCCTATTCTTTCGTCTCTGTTTTTCCTTTTTTCTTTTGCCCTACCCAGGTATGTGGGGAGTTTCTTGCCTTTTGGGAGGTCTGAGGTCTTCTGCCAGTGTTCAGTAGGTGTTCTGTAGGAGTTGTTCCACATGTAGATGTATTTCTGATGTATTTGTGGGGAGGAGGGTGATCTCCACGTCCTACTTCCCTGTCATCTTGAAGGCACCCCGTCCTGGTCTCTATTTTAAAGCATGAACATTTCAGAAGTCATAGCAGTCATTTATGCATAAGCAAGCACCTATTTCTAGATTGTACCTGAATTTTGTTTTAGACATGTAATTTTCGTAAGACTAACTCACTGCTTTTAATTTTAGAAAGAAAGTGAAAAATCATGCCTGTTGACACCAAGGCAGAGCTCTGTATGAACTGAAATATCACTCCTACGTATCCTCTCACAAAGGGTCACAAGGTCAAGGTGCCAGGGGACAACTCAGCCCATAAACAAATAGAGCTTCTTCATTCATCAGCAAGAGCCTCAACCCTGAAGCAACTTCACAGCCCTCTTTGTCTCATAGTTCAGACAAAAGCTGGCCAAAGAAGAAGAAAAAAATATGAAAGGGATTTATAAGTGATGAGGAAAAATCGTAAATTTTTCTATGGAAGGACAATCAAACTAAGGAAGAAAAATAAATAACATGCCCCCTTTGTGGTAGGCCTTTCCCAATGTGCGATGTACATCTACATTACACATCAACCAGACCACCTCAAAGCAGGAAGATGAAATCAACCTTTGAGAAAGACTGGTCCCTGTCTTCAGACTCCAGCATTGTAATTTTATTTTGCACCCATAGGAGAAGGCTGTGGAGCAGAAAATGGAAAAACATGCTGGCCTCACCTTAAGTGGGTGTTGTCTACTCTAGGGGCACCTGTCCTCACGTGGACCTGAAATCAGCAGTGGGCAGGGGCATGTTATGTGGGACATCAGAGGCATCCACTAAAGGGCAGGTGCAGAAAGCACACTCTCTCCATCAGTAAAGTGCAGAAAGGAGATGCTAAAAACAGGCATCATCTATATCACATTTTTACTCAGTGTTAGTGCTAAAAATAGTTCTATTTTAAGTGGGAGTTCATTATTAAACAACCAAGTATTCCTTCTAGGATGAACCCCTGTAGCATGATTTCTATGGCATTTTAAAATGAAACACCAAAGTACAAGCAACAAAAGGAAAAACAGATAAATTGGACTTCATCAAAATTTAAAACTTGTGCTTCAAAGGACACCATCAAGAAAGTAGGACAACCCATTGAATGGGAGACACTATTTGCAAACTATATAAGAGACTTGTATTCAGAATATATAAAGAACTTGTCAACTCAATAATAAAAAAAAAGACAAGCAACCCAATAATAATTGGGCAAAGGATTTGCATAGACATTTCTCCTAAGAAGATGTACAAATGGCCAATAACCACATGAAAAGGTGCTCAACATTTATTAGCCATCAGGCAAATACAAATCAAAATCACACTGAGATACCATTCCACACCCGCTAGCATGGCTATAACCAGAAAGGCAGATAGTAACAAGTGTTGGTGAGCAGGTGGAGAAACTGGAACTCACACACTGCCATTGGTATTATGAATAATGCAGTCATTTAGAAAATCATTTGGCATTTCCTTCAAAACAAAAAAAATTAGTTACTGTGTGACCCAACTCCTGGATATATACCCACTCCTAGATATATACCCACGAGAAATGAAAAATATGTCCACACACAAACTTGTATACAAATATTCACAGCAGCATTATTCATAAGAGCCAAAAAGTGAAAACAAATTAAATGTCCACCAATTAATGATCAATAGAATATGGCATATGCATTAAATGGAATATTATCTGTCAATAAAAAGAAATGAAGTACTGATACATGCTACACTGTGAACCTTGAAAACATTATGCTAAGTGAAAGAAGCCAGACACAACCAACCCTGTATTGTATGACTCCATGTATATGAATTGCCCAGAATGGGCAACTCTAAAGAGACTGAACAATAAATGAGTGGTGGCCTAGGGCTTAGCCAGGTTGGCAGAAAGCGAGGAGTGACAGCTAATGAGGTTTCTTTGAGGGGGGCTGATAAAAGTGGTCTAAAATTAAGTAGTGTTCATGGTTGCATAACTGTAAATATACTAAAAACCACTGACTTATACACTTTAAATGGGTAAATTGCATGTGAATTATATCTCAGTAAAGCTGTTACCAGAAAAATTTTACATGAAAGATCATTGTGCTGCTGTAACAAGATCAAAAAGTCAATAAATATTAGTGTGTACTGTAATCAGTTTATTAGAAATACTGAGCACCTGCTGTATGCAAACCACTGTCAGTAAAATTATGGAGGAAATTTAAAGTACATAACAATAAAATAAGCCATTCTCTAATGTTACCGTGAGTATTTCAACGTTTGCTTTGCAGGCCTGATAAACAAAGAAAATAACATGTCTCTACTATGTAGGCATTTATTCGATTTTTTAAGTGAAGAAGAGCAATCAAGTTGCATGAAATTAAAATCTTAATTGTTCAGCTCTGTGCTGCATTTTGTAAGAAGGTTCATAAACACAAGCCTGTGATCGGAATCTGTGGAAATCCTTAGAGAATATCAAGCACAAATGGGTTGCCAGAGGATGTTTCCACACAGAATTAAATACTACCCTTTTAAGATTAACAAATGATTTATTTATAATTACAGACTCTTTGTCAGGGAAAGGCTAAATAATATTTCAGTTCTAAGAAGTTCCTAACACTTTAGCTTTTGTCTACTACATCAGAAAAAAAACATTAGTTGAGAGACTGTACCTTATAAGGTGAGAATCTAAGATGGATTCATTCTTATTCTAATAATGAAGTAAAAACATCCCAGGTATCTCTATTCAATGAGCATCTGGACAATATCCAATCCTCAAAGAAACTGAAAATTCTGCTCAGTGACAAAATATTATTTAACTCAGCAGGGCAATTTAAGATAACACAATGTGAGTCAGATCTAGGCAAGGAAATGTGTCAGGTGAAAGCATTTCTTCGTTAAGAAATACCTGCTGGCAATCAACATAGAAAAACAGGCATGTCCAATTGTGAGCATGTTTAGAGAATTACCCTGACTGATTCTGTAACCATGTGCAAATTAGTTCCCTTCCAGATCTTACGGGAGCTTCAAAGGCTTCAAGCCAGATACATGGCTTGATGGGAGAAGTAGCAGTTTTAAATTTTAATATATATATATAATTTATAAAATAGAATTTTAAACTACGTATAATATATTATGTTATATATAAAATATGTATATAAAACATAATCTAGTTAAATCTCAAGCAAGGAAGAATCTATACCATAAAAAGCTCACTATGCCTTTCGTCTTATGGAAATGGAAATATGCTGAGTTTGCACTTATGCTTCCCCTGACAGTTTCTTCAGTGCCCTCACAGCACTTCATTCCACACATCCTTCATGGTAGACTGGCAGCAAAAGACACAGCATCCTCTTTTTATCATCATGTGCTAGTTGGTTATTTGAGATGCAAAATCAATGGGAGGGAAAGAAAAATTCAGACCGGCTGCCAGATCTCATCTCTTTATAATTTCATATTTGCAGTTTTACCTAAGCAGTGCATTTGCTCAAGAGGGAAGTTTGAAGGTCCTAATATGGATTTATTAGAGTCCTTTTCTTAAGTGGGAACTGCTCCCAGGCCTATTCAACTGTTATGAAGATCTGTGCTACTTGGTCATTTAACATCTTTAATTAGCTCCGAGTCTCAACAACAAAACAGAGCTCATGCCCAGAAAATACACAGAAAAGATTTAACTGGAGTCTAAACTAAGCAATAATTGGTTTTTGGCTCCCCAAGGGGGCTCACTGGACTCTGGTAGCCCCCAGGGTCCTTCATTAGCAAGTGTGAGTAGGGCCCACTTTGAGGGTCTTTGGGGGGCAGGGCCTCGGTGACTTCATGTCCAGCATCTTCCCTTCACTGGCCAGAATTTAGTAAATGCTTCCCAGGGTGACCCCCTGCTGCGTGGACTTCTCCGTGGCTTCTGTCGCTGTCTCTGGTGAGTGATCACAGCAGCAAAGGGTATTCAGTTTTAAATGATTGGTGAAATGGTGATTACCAGGGGCTGGGGTAGGGAGATAAGAGAGATGTTGTCTAAGGGTACAAACTTGCATCTAGTAGTAAATAAGTCCTAGAGATCATTAGCTCTCTAGAGAATATAGATGGCAACACTGTAATCATTATTACAATAATAATGTAATCAACAATAATGTAATCATCAAACTTGCTAAGAGACCAGATCTTAATTATTCCAGCCACAAGAAAGAAAAGATAATGATGTGATATGATAGAGGAGCTAACTATCACTACAATGGCAATTATATCACATATATAAATTGTCAAATCAACATGCTGTGTACCGTAAATTACAATGTTATATGTCAAACATGTTTCGATTTTTAAAAAATATTGGGGATTCCACTTCCTGTGACTTTGAAACTACGTGGCCTAAACGTTTCTTAGGATGAGCTCAGAGCTGAGCCTGCTGGTCCCTAACTCGCCAGAGAGAAGCTCTGCTCTGAAAGTTTCGGAAAGAACGAAAAAAGAAAAGAAATAAAGTTATTAAGCCTCTAAATAGCAGAACGCGTTAGGTTCTCCTCTTACTTGACATTTATACCTAACCTGTGAGATATGCATTCTTATCCACTCAAAGACACGCTTAGATGTGGAAACTGAGCCCCCAAGGTCAACTTCCCCAAGGCCACACGGTGAGCACCTGACAGAACAGGAGAGCCAGACTCTAAAGCCGTGGTTCTTGGCTTCTTCGAGACCACAGACTGAGAATCTGGTGACAGCTAAAGGCTGCTCCACACACACATTTTACAAACAAATCCAGGGGGCCAGGCACCCCTTGAAGCCTAACCCAGACCCTGTAGAAATCCAAACCCCAAAGCTTCTCTCTTTCCACACAACTACGCTCCCTCCCACTGGGGAGGAGGGAAAGGGAATCGCCCAATATTTAAAACACATCTATTTTCTCTCACTCCAAAATCTTTTCATCAGTCTCCCATGTTATTTCATAAATTCCTTATGAATCCTCTTCTACAGAGCCAGGTTGTGATCAGAAATGACCTGGGGGGGGGGTCTTGGGGCTTCCCTGGTGGCGCAGTGGTTGAGAATCTGCCTGCCAATGCAGGGGACACGGGTTCGAGCCCTGGTCTGGGAAGATCCCACATGCCGCGGAGCAACCGGGCCCGTGAGCCACAACTGCTGAGCCTGCGCGTCTGGAGCCTGTGCTCCGCAACAAGAGAGGCCGCGATAGTGAGAGGCCCGCGCACCGCGATGAAGAGTGGCCCCCGCACGCCGCAAGTCGAAAAAGCCCTCGCACAGAAACGAAGACCCAATGCAGCCAAAAATAAAATAATTAATTAATTAATTAATTAAAAGAAAAAAAAAGTTTTTTAAAGAAATGACCTGAGGGGGACAAAAATTAAAATGACTTAAAATGCTACTCATCAGCCTCCTGTGTTGTTTCCCAGTTTCTCTCCAGCAATCCACTTCTGAGTATTCATCCAAAAGAATTGAAAACAGGATCTCGAAGAGCCATCTGCACCTCCACGTCCACAATAGCCAAGGGAACAACCCAAATGTCCATCAGTAGATGAATGCACAAAGCAAATGTGGTCTATACATACAACAAAATATTATTCAGTCTTAAAGATGATGGAGGGAGGGTGGGAGGGAGACGCAAGAGGGAGGAGTTATGGGGGTATATGTATACGTATAGCTGATTCACTTTGTTATAAAGCAGAAACTAACACACCATTGTAAAGCAATTATACTCCAATAAAGATGTTAAAAAAAAAATGATGGAAATCCCGCCATTTGCTAAAACATCAGTGAAGCTTGAGGACATTATGCTAACAGTACACTTAGGAAACAAGAGCTGTAAACAAACACACACGTGTGCCTCTGAGCAGCCTCATGAGAGGAATGTAACAGCCAGTGACAGCAACAGGTAACTAGTTTTCCTGAGTCTGATTAGTCCTAAGCATGAAACACTGAAAGAACATTTTGTTTTCTGTTAGTCCCTCTACGTCTAAAATAACCATCCTCTGTGATGAAAAATCAGTTAGCATCTTGTTTCAAGCTCAAAAATTATTTTTCACAATAAAACAAATTACTCTACTCCAAGACTGCTGTCAGTGGAAGGGCCTGGTTTCTGAAAATCCATTATGGGCTGAACTGTCCCTTTTACTGGACAGTTTCTCCTTTATACATTAATATAAACATGGTTGAAAATGCACTAAGCTACATATTACTTACTTACACTCTTGGTGACCCAGGGGAGATTGTGGTCTGAGTCCCTGCTGACCAGGTCCTGAGGAAATCCTTTCCTTCCCACAGTCTGCCAGGGGCTTGGCCAGCTTGCCCCTGCTTCCTGCTAACCCAGACGGCCTTAATATTCCTTTCAGCCTGGCTAAACTATAGAGTTTCTTCCTAAAGATGGGATCCTGTCTTCCCTTCCTTAGAGTATTTACTTTAGAAAATTTGCAATTATAAATTCCTCCTCTGCCCCTTGGGGATGTAAAACTTCTCCCGGCCTCTTGCCAGTTTTACAGCCCAGGAATATCTTTCTCAAGGATCAGGGAGCCATCCCTTTGAAATATCATCAAGGAAGATAAAGCCCCATCTCCCAGGCTCTGTGAAGGTGTAGAAGCCTGACTTTAATAACACCAATTAGGGAACTTCCCTGGTGGCACAGCAGTTAAGAATCTGCCTGCCAATGCAGGGGACACGGGTTCGAGCCCTGGTCTGGGAAGATCCCACATGCCGCAGAGCAACTAAGCCCATGCACCACAACTACTGAGCCTGTGCTCTAGAGCCCGAGAGCCACAACTACTGAAGCCCAAGCACCTAGAGCCTGCACACCACAACAAAAAGCAGCCCCTGCTCGCCACAACAAGAGATAGCCCGTGCACAGCAACGAAGACCCAACACAGCCAAAAATAAATTAATTAATTAATTATTTTAAAAAACGCACCAATTAGCAAACCCTGATGTCCTAATCCTATAGGCCAGCCTCCTCCCTAAGGTCCTTCAGGACTTTTCCACCTGGTCACTCTCACACTTCAATCACCCCATCTTTTGTCTGAGTGGAGTTGGGGGTCCATCTCTCTCCCCTCTTGCAACAGTCTTGCATAAAGTCTTCTTTGCCTGTTGAACTCTGTCGGGTGCAATTTTTCTTTGACACCACACCTCTCCAGAAGCACCACCACCCACACCATTTTTTAAAGGCTCTTCTTTTTTAATACTAGCATCAGCATAAAATGATGGGTGAGGACTAAATTTATTGAAACATGAAGAGATGCCCTTGATATCTTTTTAAATTTAAAAGCCATGACAAACTTTGGAGAAACCCACACACTTCATGTGCAGACACACACTGTATGCATGTACACACGGCATGCAAATATATCATTCCACTGAAGCTTAAAAATAGGCTTAGAAAAAAGTCAGTAAGGGTGTACACCAAGATGATAGAAGCAGTCATGTCTATGCAGCTAGATAATGGGATTTCCCTTTTCTTCTATAACGAAGCTGTATTTTCTAAATTTTCTATGAAGAATTGCATGTTGGAGGTAAATTTTTTAAATAGGGGGAGAGGGAAGAGGTTTTCAAATAACAAAAGGAACTCTGACTTGCTATTCCTAAAAATAATCACACTAACTTTTTTTTTTCCTTTTTACCAGCTTTCCTCCTAAGCGCCATGGTGGGTGGGAAACAGACGATGTTAACAAAAACTATTACAAATGTAGTTGCTGCTCTGAATTCTGGTTTCTCGTTCCTGGATGTTTCTTAGAAAACTAAAGCCTTCCTACTCTTCTCTTTGATTCCTGCAGGATGAGTACATCCAGGACAAACTCCCTGGGTCCTATGTCTGCCTCTGTCCCAGACAAGTGTCTCCCACACTAGGAGTATCCGCCTTCAATGCTGCAGGAAAAAAAAAATTTCCTCAAGCCCCTTGAAGAGGCTGCCACCCGCTCCAGTGAGTAATTTACATCCCAGATGCCAGAGAAGCACTAAAGAGGGTCCCCTCCATCTCATCCTCAAAGTTCCCAGGAACTTTGGCCACTCGAGTCATCCTGTCCTGCTCACGTGACAGAAATGGATGCTTGGGGATGTGAGTGTTTATTCCCAAAAAGAGAGAACTTGGTGCCTGTTAAGGTTAAACTTTAAACAAGCCAATGTTTGTCTAGAGGAAAAAAGGCAGGAGGACACGAGGAAGGGCAATGAACACTTCTTAGAAACATCTATATTAAGACCACAGAAGCCTATTTGATCTGAGGGTGAGAATCTCCCTGTTTCGGAGACAAACTCCTGGGTCCTGCTATACCTAATATTTCAAACAGAGTCCCCTGAAGCTTAAGTAGGACACAGACTAATTAGCGCTCTGAAAGAAACAATCAGACTGCACCAGGATTAAACAATACTTATAAGGAGAAACTGGGGAGGTATTCATCTCTCTAACAGGAAAAGGGAATAAGTGCTTGGCAAGGCAACACTTTCAGTGAAGAAAGAAAATTATTCAGAAAGCCTAAGGAAACTGGATGATCCTAACTGAAAAGGTGGAAATGTCTGTAATGAAATGACAGTGTCGCCTGAGTCCTTTGTCCTAGAAGATGCCAGGTGCCCCAGCAGCAGTCTCCTGCAGAGAGAGAAGCACTGAACAGTTACCTAAACCCCAAGACCAACTCCTTGGTGCCAGATGTGTTTTAGAATTCTGAATTTGGGGGATTTTAGAAAAGAAATCTGGTGCATAATCAACAACATCATGTAACCTTTCCAGTGAGGTCTGAGGGCAACATCTCATTTTTTTTTTGAGCAGAAAATAGGAAAGTCACACTACGTGGGAGAAATCAGGATAAAAATAGATTCACATCCATTCAAGTTTTGCTGCCAGGTGGGTCATGGAAAAAAAGAATTCAATTTCATGAACTTTGGGGGTTTCAGAAATGTAAGTGGTTGTGAGCCTGTATTGTGTAATACGCCTGTCTTTCCCACCAGAGGCTGAGAACCGTGCTTAGAGACCTAACCGTGCTTGGTGATCTTTCCCAGACTGAGAACCTGCCTTATGACTGGCACTCAGCAAGTATGTTGCATTTCATTGACTAATTCCCAGTCTCAAGCCTCTCTCGTTTGCTCGCACCGCTGTCCCAAAGCTCTGGACGCCCAGAGAGGCCCAAACTGCAAGAACAGGTGTGCTCTGCTCAGTGTACCCAGAGCCTCTCTGAATGGAAGGAGTGAAAAACAAAGTAAATTTTCTGCCTTACTTTAACTTTCCCAGTTCCAAGAGCTGCCATCGTGTAAGCTGCCCAGGGATGATGAAGGCCAAGAATTAGGCTTTTGCTCTATTACCTTTCTTAGGGATTTGAAAGCAATGTGCCAGAAAACCCTGATGAAATGATGAGGATGTCCCATCTGGAGAAACGAGCCCACATCATTATTAATGCCTGTGCCTTTGAATGCATCAGCCTGGAGGCAAAGGTCATGCTAAAGGTGTAGCAGGAACAGCAGATTTCATCACACACCCTCAGCAGGCACGAGTTCGGTCCACGTTTCTTCTCCGGGCCACGCTTCCATGCAGTGGCCTCAACCCAAGCCGCCACGTCTGCCTCTCCCACTCACCACTGCCAAGCAGGAGCCAACAGCACAGACCTGCCTCCTCTTTGTCTCTGTGGGAGTCACCAGAGGTCTGGAAATAGATGTGCTCAGTTGTTGTCTGGGTCCTGGGTCCTCCAGCATTCGGGACAAGGTCATCCCACACTGTCACTCTTGGTAGTACTGGCAGTATAATTAGTCTTATCTTTCACTCTCTGAGGAACAAAGTGTAACTTTAAACTTTAAAGCCAGGAGAAAAAAATGGATTTAAAGTTAAACATCTAAAGGAACAAGGGGGACTTCCCTGGTGGCACAGTGGTTAAGAATCCGCCTGCCAATGCAGGGGACACGGGTTCGAGCCCTGGTCCAGGAAGATCCCACAGGCCACGGAGCAACTAAGCCTGTGCGCCACAACTACTGAGCCTGCGCTCTAGAGCCTGTGAGCCACAACTACTGAGCCCACACGCCACAACTACTGAAGCCAGCGCGCCTGGGGCCCATGCCCTGCAACAAAAGAAGCCACCGCAATGAGAAGCCCGCGCACCGCAACGAAGAGTAAACCCCACAAGCCACAACTAGAGAAAAGCCCTCACACAGCAACGAAGACCCAATGCAGCCATAAATAAACAAATTTTTAAAAAAATTAAAAATAAAAAAATAAAGTAACAAGGACACCAGAAAAGGCAGCCACAAATAGAGCATCAGCATTCAAACACCCAAGCCAACTGGGTATTCCAATAATTAGCTAACACCACCGCTGGTCCTTTGATATCCAGGAGCTGCCTGATCTAGAAAACTCAATTTAAAGAAATTTAAACGTGGAAACAAATGCATTCATTCTCCAATGACAATTTTTTTAAGTCACCTCAAGGTTGCTTTACATAATAATGCCTCAAGTGTATTTTTGGTTTTACTTTTTTTTAAAGTTACTTACTGTATAGGTAATTCACGTACATAGTAAAAAAAAAAAAAAAAAATCAAGCAATTAAATAGATTATACAGGGGAAGTTAAGTCTCTGATCTCACTCCTGTCCCAAAGACCCCCAGTTCCTGTTTTCAGAGGAAACTACTATGACTAGATTTCAGATTTTTCCAGAAAGAGTCTCTACGTAATATGACTATCATTTGTGAAATATAAAGTCTATATCATACTATGCACACTATTCCCCAACTTGCTCCCTCTCCCCAAGTGCATTTAACTGTTAGCGCCCCCCTGTGCTTTCAGCGTGCAGCCTCCTCTGCAGTGCGCACAGGCACTCAGAATTCTTCACGGACTGCCAGTGCCGCCCTCAGCTCTGTATTCAGGGCCGCTTAACTAACCCCCATAGGTGCTGCTGTGGGTTGAATTGTAGCCCCCACGATGATATGTTGAAATCCTAACCACCAGAATCTGTAAGTGTGACCTTATTTGGAAACAAGAGTCTTTGCAAATGTAATTAAGGTGTAAGTTAGGATGAGGTCATACTGGAGCAGGGTGAGCCCTTAATCTAACTTGACTATTGTCTTTATAAGAAAAGGAGAAGAAATGCAGAAACATCCATGCACAAATGGAAGACAACGTGAAGAGAAATAGGCAGATGCCACGTGACGACAGAGGCAGAGTTTGGAGTGATGCATCCACAAGCCAAGGAGGGTCAGGGATTGTCAGAGACAAGAGAAGCTAGAAGATAGGCATGGAGTAATTCTCCCCTAGAGCCTTCAGAGAGAGTGTGGCCCTGCTGACACGTTGATCTTGGATCTCTGGCCTCCAGAACAGTGAAGGAACACATTCTGTTGTTTTAAGCCATCCAGCTTGTGGAACATTGCTACAGCAGTCCTAGGAAACTACACAAACACCACTGAGCTTTTCTTCTTCCCTCATGATTCCACCCCAACGGGTAACAACTCCCTCCTCTTTTGTTCACCCACCTCCTACAACCCTCGTCAGCTCAGCTGAATGGCTCTCCCTCCAGAGTCCTCCTTGACTAGTCAAGTCTGCTTTGATCTCTGACCTCCCTGGTTATCTGTACTCTGCACAATTGTCCCCTTGAATCCTATTGTCTCATGTGTACATATCTTTTCTCCTCAACAGGCCTGAAGTTCCTTGTGCATGGAATCTGTGTTTTATTTTCTCTTGATCTGGTGTGGACTCACAGTATATTTAAACAAGCAATCCTTGACCTGATAGAATTAAAGGGTTACTAATTTCGAGAAATGATTTTTCAAAAAAGGTACTCTGGGACTCTTCATTAGGCATTCCAAAGTATGTTCAGTGTCTCTAATCTAACACAATGAAAGAAACTCTATTAAAAAGGTATTTTATTCTTTCCTGTATTTTGAAAGTAAAATGGATTTTTTTAATGTGAAATTCAAGACAGGATTATTACTACAAAGTTTGCCATAACAAAATGGTGAATTAAATGCTAATGTGTAAAGTGACCCGTGAAAACCAAATATAAATTTCCAGAAGTACATTTCTTTTATTATAAGACAATACCTCATTTTTTGATAATCTGCAGAAAAAGGAATCCAAAATAATGATAAAAGGACAACATTAATGGAACTCTAACGGGCAATTGTTTTAGAAATTCTGAGGGGGAGCTGACTTATAGATGCTACTGGAATAAGGGCGCTGGGTGGACATATATCAGGAGAACAGTACTAATGACCATCTGATTCACCTAGATGCGAACTTACTTCTCACTAAATTCTTCTAGGAGTAGTGCAGATCCTAGAATCAATAATCTGAGAGTTAGAAAGGACCTTGAAATTCAACATCATCCAAACTCTTACCCTATATAGAATGCCCGCCACTTCCTCCCTGATTTGCCATCAAACCTTTGTCTGAATACAGCTGACAACCAGAAACTTTACTTTGAAGGGCACCTATTCCACTGCTGGGTTAGGGGGAAAAAAGTTAGATTTCACATTAGGCCCCTGAAATCTGTTCCAACTGGTGGATCCTGAAGGAGAACGCCTACAGAGAGGCCCCTCAACCCTGTCTCCTCGCCCTCGGCTTTAAACCTCCATTGGAAGATTTCACATCGGGAAAAATATGAATGGCGATTCTTCACCTGAACTGGTTTCACTAATCAGGTTAGTCCCCTCTTTGCAGGAACCCCCTAAGTCCTCAGAACCACTTCTCTGACAGTACCCCTTAGCATTCCCTACCAAGCATCACCAGTAAGACCAGATACACCTGAAAACACCAAGGGTGTGGTCACCGCACACGGTAATGGCATTTCCCACTCCCACAAAGGCTTCAGAAGTACAAGAGCTGGCTGTGGAATCTTAGGGCTTAAATTTAATGGATTTGAGGAGAACTACTATTGGGCCGTTCCAGAGGCATCCAGATAGTTAACCAGTGAAGTGGTTTGTGTCTTTTCATCTTAAAATGAGGCCTTAAGTGGGTAGGTTAAAAAGAAAAAGAGTAACAACAGGGTCCCAAATTAGTGTACGACGCCACAGAACAAATTACCACAAACTTAGCAGCTTAAAACAATACATACTTATTATCTCTCTATTTCTGCAGGTCAGAAGTTTGGGCTGCCTTAGCCGGGTCCCCTGCAATGATGCTACCAAAGTGTCACGCATGGCTCAGTCCTCTGGAGCCATGACCGGCAACAAATCTGCTTCCAAACTCCTTCAAGTTGTTAGCAGAATTTCTTTCTTTGCAGCTGTAACGCTGAGGTTCCTGGCTTCTCGCTGGTTCTTGGCTGGAGGCCACTCTCAGCTCCTTCAAGCTGCTCACAGTTCTTTGTCACGTGGCCCTCTCCATGGCATCCTGACAACATGACAGATGGCTTCTTCAAAGACAGCAAGGGGGAAAGAGCCTAACGTAATCTGTAATCACTGAGTGACAGCCCATCACCTTTGCCCTGTTCTACTTGTTAGAAACAAGTCGCAGACACACCACTCCAGGAGAGGGGCTTTACAAGGGCTTGATCACTAGAAGTGGGGATCATTTGGGGGTTACCTTAGGGTCTGTCTACCACAACCCCAAGACTGTGTTTTTTAAAAGCATCCCAGTGATGATGATGTTTAATCAAGTTTCAGAACAATTGTTATAGGATAAGGAAGGCAACACAAAGGAGATTTATTTTATTGTTGGGGTTTTCAACCTTGACTGCCCCTTAGAATGACTTGGGGAATATTTTAAAATTCCCTTGCAGGCTGCACCTCAGACCCGTTAAATCAGAATATCTGGAAGTGGATTAGTTTTTTGAAACACCACAGGTGATTCCAAAGTGCAGCCAAAGATAAGAACCACTGTTTTACTAGAACAGTAGGGAGTCGGAGTCCATCTTAATGGAAAAAAAGCAATCCTTGGGGCAAGTTTTGAAAAACAAGCAGATGTTTTCTAGGTGAGACAGAGGAGTGGCAAGAGATAAGGCAGGAACATTTGCAGTAATTGAATAAAGCTGGTGGATTCAGAGAAGGGAATGAATTTAAGAGGTAACACTGATAAGGCTGTGCCACACATGAGGTTAACAAAGAAGGAGTAATCTCAGATGACTTCCAGATGTCAGGTTAAGATACCTGGGAGACCATAAAAGCCACCAGCTGAGAAAGAGAATCGAGAGAAGTTGGTTGGAGGATGGAAAGAGGTGGAGAAGATGCTGAGCTAAGTTCTACTAATGTCGAGTTGCACACATTTTTAAAGGCATTTTAATTTAATTTGTACTTAATGTTCCATTGCTTGCTGAATTCATTTATCAATAATATAGACTGAGCATTGCCTATCTATATTAATTTATTTATTCTCCTATTGTATTTTATTTTCCATAGGACTCAGCTGCCCAGCACAGGGCCAAGTAAATTTACCTCTAATTTCCTCCTGTGAAAGGTTATTTATTATTTTACTAGTGACACAACCCCTTGGATGATCCTTCCCATCATTAAATATCAAGTGATTACTTTGCAATGCTGAGTATTCAAATTTTAATGTGTTGATTTAGCAATTATTAAGGTATTAAGGTTTTTGAGAACCCTAAAAATTGAATCATTTTTTAAAAGCCTTTTTAATGCGTTCAACTTGAGTTCCTCGATGCCACCTTCTGAAGCCAAGTAGCCTCCCACTGAAATGACAAAAAACTTAAGAGTTCTAAAAACCCATCAGAAACAGTCACCAGTATTAAATAAACAACCAGCTCAAAATTACTGAGCTCTAGAATGGAAAAGTTTCACCCTGAGGCTGAAAACACAACTACTGAAGGCATACTATTTTTCCAAAGTAGGAAATCTAGAGATACTTTAGACTTTTGTAACCTTGATAATCTTCAACATTGATGAGTGACTTTTTCCAACATTTATAGGAGCTAGAGTTGTGTACTATGGTATACACTGGTTAATTATCCAACTGGTCAATATTAACATTTATTTGCATAACTAAACATTAACCAGAAGTCTGACTAGTGTTAAACCTTGGAAGAATTAATGCATTTGGACATAATAATTTGTACTAAAATCTTCTTCCCACGATCTTCAAGTGTTATCAACTACTGGCCTTTAATGATTCAATGAAAACAACATAATCACTGTCTCTTCTCATAAATATTAGATGTAATAAATGTCTATTTCTTAAAAAAAGATATAACTCAGCATTCCTTATTCTTGTCAGTTTTTAAGGCATTTTGTACTAAAATATTATCAGGTTTTTCAGACCTACTCCAAGAAAATTAGAAAGCAGTCTTCTTTCAAAAATTAAAAAGAAACTGATTGGCTCAAGATGGCGGAGTAGAAGGACGTGCTCTCACTCTCTCTTGAGAGAGCACTGGAGTCACAACTAACTGCTGAACAATCATTGCCAGGAAGACACTGGAACTCACCAAAAGAGATACCCCACATCCAAAGACAAAGGAGAAGCCACAATGAGATGGTAGGAGGGGCACAATCACAATAAAATCAAATCCCATAACACCTGGGTGGGTGACTCACAAACTGGAGAACAATTATACCACAGAAGTCCACCAACTGGAGTGAAGGTTTTGAGCCCCACATCAGGCTTCCCAACCTGGGGATCCAGCAACGGGAGGGGGAATTCCTAGAGAATCAGACTTTGAAGGCTAGCGGGATTTGATTGCAGGACTTTGACAGGACTGGGAAAACAGAGACTCCACTCCTGGAGGGCACACACAAACTAGTGTGCACATCAGGACCCAGGGGAAGGAGCAGTGGCCCCATAGGAGACTGAACCAGACCTACCGGTTAGTGTTGGAGGATCTCCTGCAGAGGTGGGGGGTGGATGTGTCTCATCATGAGGACAATGACACTAGCAGCAGAAGTTCTGGGAAGTACTCCTTGGCGTGAGCCCTCACAGAGTCTGCCATTACCCCACCAAAGAGCCCGGGTAGGCTCCAGTGTTAGGTCACCTCAGGCCAAACAACTAACAGGAAGGGAACCCAGCCCCACACATCAGCAGACAAGCGTATTAAAGTTTTACTGAGCTCTGCACACCAGAGCAACACCCAGCGCTACCCACCACCAGTCCCTTGCATCAGAAAACTTGCACAAGCCTCTTAGATAGCCTCATCCACCATAGGGCAGACAGCAGAAGCAAGAAGAACTACAATCCTGCAACCTGGGGAACAAAAACCACATTCACAGAAACATAAACAAGATGAAAAGGCAGAGGGCTATGTATGAGTTGAAGGAACAAGATAAAACCCTAGAAAAACAACTAAATGAAGTGGAGATAGGCAACCTTCCAGAAAAAGAATACAGAATAATGACAGTGAAGATGATCCAGGACCTCAGAAAAAGAATGGAGGCAAAGATTGAGAAGATGCAAGAAATGTTTAACAAAGAACTAGAAGAATTAAACAACAAACAAACAGAGATGAACAATATAATAACTGAAATGAAAACTACACTAGAAGGAATCAATAGCAATATAACTGAGGCAGAAGAACGGATAAGTGACCTGGAACACAGAATGGTGGAATTCACTGCTGCAGAACAGAATAAAGAAAAAAGAATGAAAAGACATGAAGACAGACTAAGAGACCTCTGGGACAACATTAAACGCAACAACATTCACCTTATAGGGGTCCCAGAAGGAGAAGAGAGAGAGAAAGAATGCAAGAAAATATTTGAAGAGATTATAGGCGAAAACTACCTTAACATGGGAAACGAAATAGCGACCCAAGTCCAGGAAGCGCAGAGAGTCCCACACAGGATAAACCCAAGGAGAAAATGCCAAGACACAGAGTAATCAAATTGGCAAAAATTAAAGACAAAGAAAAATTATTGAAAGCAGCAAGGGAAAAACGACAAATAACATACCAGGGAACTCCCATAAGATTAACAGCTGATTTCTCAGCAGACACTCTACAAACCAGAAGGGAGTGGCATGACATATTTAAAGTGATGAAAGGGAAGAAATAACAACCAAGATTACTCTACCCAGCAGGGCTCTCATTCAGATTGGATGGAGAAATCAAAAGCTTTACAGACAAGCGAAAGCTAAGAGAATTCAGCACCACAAAACCAGCTCTACAACAAATGCTAAAGGAACTTCTCTAAGTGGGAAACACAAGAGAAGAAAAGGACCTACAAAAACAAACCCAAAACCATTAAGAAAACGGTAATAGGAACATACATATCGATAATTACCTTAAACATGAATGGATTAAATGCACCAACTAAAAGACACAGGCTTGCTGAATAGATACAAAAACAAAACCCATATATATGCTGTCTACAAGAGACCCACTTTAGACCTAGGGACACAATCAGACTGAAAGTGAGGGGATGGAAAAAGATATTCCATGCAAATGGAAATCAAAAGAAAGCTGGAGCAGCAATTCTC
This sequence comes from Balaenoptera borealis, assembly GCF_965194805.1. Classification (NCBI taxonomy): domain Eukaryota; kingdom Metazoa; phylum Chordata; class Mammalia; order Artiodactyla; family Balaenopteridae; genus Balaenoptera; species Balaenoptera borealis. The sequence continues at coordinate 20,646,593 of NC_138877.1, read as the reverse complement.
ATATCAGACAAAATAGACGTTAAAATAAAGACTATTACAAGAGACAATGAAGGACAATACATAATGATCGAGGGATCAATCGAAGAAGAAGATATAACAATTATAAATATATAGGCACCCAACATAGGAGCACCTCAATACATAAGGCAACTGCTAACAGCTATAAAAGAGGAAATCGACAATAACACAATAACAGTGGGGAACATTAAGACCTCACTTGCACCAATGGACAGACCATCCAGACAGAAAATTAATAAGGAAACACAAGCAGTAAATGACACAATAGACCAGATAGATTTAATTGATATTTATAGGACATTCCATCCTAAAACAGCAGATTACACTTTTTTCTCAACTGCACATGGAATATTCTCCAGGATAGATCACATCTTGGGTCACGAATCAAGCCTCAGTATATTTAAGAAAACTGAAATCATATCAAGCATCTTTTCTGAACCACAACGCTATGAGATTAGAAATCAATTACAAGGAAAAAAAACGTAAAATACACAAACACATGGAAGCTAAACAATACACTACTTAATAACCAAGAGATCACTGAAGAAATCAAAGAGGAAATCAAAAAATACCTAGAGACAAATGACAATGAAAACACGATGACCCAAAACCTATGGGATGCAGCAAAAGCAGTTCTAAGAGGGAAGTTTATAGCTATACAAGCCTACCTCAAGAAACAAGAAAATTCTCAAATAAACAATCTAACCTTACACCTAAAGGAACTAGAGAAAGAAGAACAAACAAAACCCAAAGTTAGCAGAAGGAAAGAAACCATAAAGATCAGAGCACAAATAAATGAAATAGAAACAAAGAAAACAAGAGCAAAGATCAATAAAACTAAAAGCTGGTTCTTTGAGAAGATAAACAAAATTGATAAACCATTAGCCAGACTCATCAAGAAAAAGAGGAAGAGGATTCAAATCTATAAAATTAGAAATGAAAAAGAAGTTACAACAGACACCACAGAAATACAAAGCAGCCTAAAAGACTACTACAAGCAACTTTATGCCAATAAAATGGACAACCTGGAAGAAATGGACAATTTCTTAGAAAGGTATAACCTTCCAAGATTGAACAGAAAGAAATAGAAAGTATGAACAGACCAATCACAAGTAATGAAATTGAAACTGTGATTAAATCTTCCAACAAACAAAAGTTCAGGACCAGATGGCTTCACAGGGGAATTCTATCAAACATTTAGAGAAGAGCTAACACCCATCCTTCTCAAACTCTTCCAAAAAGTTGCAGAGGAAGGAACACTCCCACACTCATTCTATGAGGCCACCATCACCCTGATACCAACACCAGACAAAGATACTACAGAAAAAGAAAATTACAGACCAATATCAGTGATGAATAGATATGCAAAAATCCTCAACAAAATACTAACAAACAGAATCCAACAACACATTAAAAGGATCATACACCATGATCAAGTGGGATTTATCCCAGGGATACAAGAATTCTTCAATATATGCAAATCAATCAATGTGATACACCATATTAACAAATTGAAGAATAAAAACAAAATGATCAGCTCAATAGATGCAGAAAAAGCTTTTGACAAAATTCAACACCCATTTATGATAAAAACTCTCCAGAAAGTGGGCATAGAGGGAACCCACCTCAACATAATAAGGGCCATATATGACAAACCCACAGCCAACATCATTCTCAGTGGTGAAAAGCTAAAACCATTTCCTCTAAGATCAGGAACAAGACAAGGATGTCCACTCTCACCACTATTATTCAACATAGTTTTGGAAGTCCTAGCCATGGCAATCAGAGAAGAAAAAGAAATAAAAGGAATACAAATTGGAAAAGAAGAAGTAAAACTGTCACTGTTTGCAGATGACATGATACTATACATAGAGCATCCTAAAGATGCCACAGAAAACTACTAGAGCTAATCAATGAATCCAGTAAAGTTGCAGGACACAAAATTAATGCACAGAAATCTCTTGCATTCCTATACACTAATGATGAGAAATCTGAAAGAGAAATTAAGGAAACACTCCCAGTTACCACTGCAACAAAAAGAATAAAATACTTAGAAATAAACCTACCTAGAGAGACAAAAGACCTGTATGCAGAAAACTATAAGACACTGATGAAAGAAATTAAAGATGATACCAACAGATGGAGAGATATACCATGTTCTTGGATTGGAAGAATCAATATTGTGAAAAAGACTATACTACCCAAAGCAATCTACAGATTCAATGCGATCCCTAACAAATTACCAATAGCATTTTTTACAGAACTAGAACAAAAAAATCTTAAAATTTGTATGGAGACACAAAAGACCTCAAATAGCCAAAGCAGTCTTGACGGGAAAAAATGGAGCTGGAGGAATCAGACGCCCTGACTTCAGACTATACTACAAAGCTACAGTAATCAAGACAATAAGGTACTGGCACAAAAACAGAAATATATATCAACAGAACAGGACAGAAAGCCCAGAGATAAACCCGTGCACATATGGTCAACTAATCTATGACAAAGGAGGCAAAGATATACAATGGAGAAAAGACAGTCTCTTCAATAAGTGGTACTGGGAAAACTGGACAGCTACATGTAAAAGATTGAAATTAGAACACTCCCTAACACCATACACAAAAATAAACTCAAAATGGATTAAAGACCTAAATGTAAGACCAGACACTATAAAACTCTTAAGAGGAAAACATAGGAAGAACACTCTTTGACGTAAATCAGAGCAGGATCTTTTTTGATCCACCTCCTAGAGTAATGGAAATAAAAACAAAAATAAACAAATGGGACCTAATGAAACTTCAAAGCTTTTGCAAAGCAAAGGAAATTATAAACAAGACGAAAAAACAACCCTCAGAATGGGAGAAAATATTTGCAAACAAATCAACGGACAAAGGATTAATCTCCAAAATATATAAACAGCACATGCAGCTCAATATTAAAAAAACAAACAACCCAGTCAAAAAGTGGGCAGATGACCTAAATAGACATTTCTCCAAAGAATACATACAGATGGCCAAGAAGCACATGAATAGCTGCTCAACATCACTAATTATTAGAGAAATGCAAATCAAAACTACAATGAGGTATCACCTCACACCAGTTAGAATGGGCATCATCAGAAAATCTACAAACAATAAATGCTGGAGAGGATGTGGAGAAAAGGGAACCCTCTTGCACTGTTGGTGGGAATGTAAATTGATACAGCCACTATGGAGAACAGTATGGAGGTTCCTTAAGAAACTAAAAATAGAATTACCATATGACTCAGCAATCCCACTACTGGCCATATACCTAGAGAAAACCATAATTCAAAAAGACACATGCACCCCAATGTTCATTGCAGCACTATTTACAATAGCTGGGTCATAGAAGCAACCTAAATGCCCATCGACATACGAATGTATAAAGAAGATGTGGTACATATATACAATGGAATATTACTTAGCCATAAAAAGGAACAAAACTGGGTCAGTTGTAGAGACATGGATGGATCTAGAGACTGTCATACAGAGTGAAGTAAGTCAGAAAGAGAAAAACAAATATCGTATATTAATGCATATATGTGGAATCTAGAAAAATGGTACAGATGAACTGGTTTGCAGGACAGAAATTGAGACACAGATGTAGAGAACAAATTTATGCACACCAAGGGTGGAAAGCGGCCGGGGGTGGGGGTGGTGGTGGGATGAATTGGGAGATTGGGATTGACATGTATACACTGATGTGTATAAATAGATGACTAATAAGAACCTGCTGTATATAAAAATAAATTAAAAAATAATAATAACAATTTAAAAATTAAAAAATTTTTTAAAAGGTTTTAAAAATCCTTCAATAACTCAAGTGTACAGGAAATTGTTCATAAACAACTCATGTAATGCCTCAATGCCTCAGCACAACAGGCATGGGGACTTCCCTGGTGACACAATGGTTAAGAATCCACCTGCCAGTGCAGGGGACACGGGTTCTAGCTCTGGTCCGGGAAAATCTCACATGCCGTGGAGCAACTAAGCCCCTGTGCCACAACTACTGAGCCTGCACTCTAGAGTCTGCGAGCCACAACTACTGAACCCACGTGCCACAACTACTGAAGCCTGCGCACCTAGAGCCCGTGCTCCGCAACAAAGAGAAGCTACCGCAATGAGAAGCCCGCGCACCGCGACAAAGAGTAGCCCCCACTCACCACAACTAGAGAAAGCCCACACACAGCAACGAGGGCCCAATGCAGCCAAAAATAAAATAAATAAATAAATAAATTTGTTAAAAAAAAAAAAAAGAACAGGCATGAAATGAATGTAAGCAATTGTAATTATTTTTATGACCATTCTTTCCCCATACGACCACTAGCAGCAGCTGGAAACATGGAGAGCACAGAAAGAGATCGGCCAAAACTAGCTGGAATGGTATCAGAATTGGGATTTGGGAACTTTAAAAGGCATTCATTCCATAACTACACCAGGCACTGCATATTACCCCCAAGAGTTAAAGATTTTTTTCTTAAGCACAAAAAATACCAAGTAATACACAAGAGCAGTTATTATCACCCTTAACATGCCCCAGTAGAATCCCTTGAAGATAAATTCTAGCTCAAATTCTAATCCTTAAAGATAAATTCTCATTTCTAATTCCAAGGAAAGAGGAGATATATGTATAAATGTAAGATGCATCCACCCACTATAAATCATTTCTGACAAAAAGAGACGTCTAAAGTGAAATCAATCACTATATTCACAAATCGCTTCCAAAAACACATAGGATCATTAGAAATGAAGATAAGAAAGACTACCTGTAGGAAAGAGTGTAGGTTCTGAGTTGCTTCTTTTGAAAGTTCTGATATGGATTTTTCTGAACCAGTCTCCACTCTGCATAGTAAACCTTCAATACAAGCATTACTTACTTCAAACATCTGTATTCATCACTGAAACATGTTTCTTCAGCAAAGACAGGCTGGGAAGGCATGGAAGATAAAACTCATATACATTTATTTTGCAATTCTGCTCAAAGAAGCTGAAATAAGTATAAAAAAACGTTTAGGGACAGTGAATTTCATTTTTCCATGCCACTCCTAGATTCAGCCAAGGATAATCAAACAGTATATTGACAAGATCTGTAAAAACGGGAAAGGCAGCCAACAAATAAATAAGCCCAAAGGCACAGTAGGAAAGAAGATATGAATCCAAGAGATAAGAGGAAATTTGTGTTTTGAATGTTTTTTTTACTCTTTTCTAAAATTAATATTTAAATGTATTGATGGCCCAGAACTGTAGTTCTCATCTGTGAAAACACAGACCATATTTACTTATCCACTTTTCCCATTTTACTTCCTATATTTACTCTCAAATGTGGGAGGTGGACAGCTTAGAGAGCAGAGGCTGCTCTCTGCCAGGAAAGTGGCTTTAGAGCGAAGCTGGTGGACAGTTATTATTTCAGTAACGGCTGGGAAAAGAATCCCTCACAATGATAGTTTTCATTGCTCTCCAGGATAAAGAGGTGAACGTTTTTAAGTGCCCCAAAGAAAATCCAGGAAATAGAGAAAAGAGCTTCTTTTGGGGGAAAAGAGGCAGAAAACCTCGATTGCCACCAAGCTGAGGATAAAATAGACTTGCCTAGTGAAGATGTTAAAGTTGTATGATGTGAAATTTGAGGTAAATCTTCTCCTCTGTGTCCGCTATAAAATCCTCAATGAAATCTTGGTCTACCAGGTTTCTGGGTGAGTAGATTCTTTAAGAAATGGCAAAGAGGTGCTGGGTCTGCATCCAGGTAGTCACGGGCTGAACACAGAAAGAGTGGGTGTGGCTTCGGAGCCAGAGATTGAGAGCACAGTGACATCTGGGTCACAGAATGGTGGGAAACCCAAGAACCAACCTGCAGGCCTTCACCCAACACTGTTGCCGAAATCTCGGCTTCCGTACACGGGTGCCGAATAGCAATACGGAGACAGAATTTAGGAGGAAAGAGAAAGAGTAGCTTTATTTCTTTGCCAGGCAAAGAGGAGCCTGCCAGCGCCTCCAAAAACTGTGCTCCCCTTGGAGAGGGTAGTGAGAAGTTTTTACAGTAATGGTTCAAAGAAGGCGTGATCAGCTCGTGGACATTCTTCTGATGGGTTGGTGGTGAGATAAGTGAGAGTCAGTATCATCAACCTTCTGGTTCCAACTGGTCTGGGGTCTACGTGCTTGTGGGCAGCATACCATCATTAATCGTTAGCTTTTCCTACCTGGAGGGCGTTTCAGTATCTGCAAAACAGCTCAAAGATATTGTTGTGTGTGTCTGTTGATGGGGAACCAGGACCTTGTCCCAAGGCTGAACTATTGTTTCTCCTGACTTTGTTTCTCCCTTGTCTCGTGTCCCCTCCCTTCCCTAATGAACAACTGCTTGAATCTGCCCGTTGGAACTCAGGGAAGGTCACTGTGGCTGAATGAAGGCTGTTTCCTGTAATCAGAGAAATGGGGGACACAGAAAGGCTTTGTGCCCAGGAGCCCCACGCTATCAACACCTGCTCCATGCTTAGCAGGGACCTTGCCAACCAATGTGGGGAAACAAAGGAGAGATAAGACATGAAAGGACAGGAAAGAAAACCTTGAGCAAAGAAGAAACCCACTCACCAAGTACTACTTGTCAGGGATAACAAAATCACAGAATGAAACCTGATGTTTCCAAACATCCTGTTTACTTTCTTCAGAGCACTTATCAAGAGCTGAAAATATCTGGTGTCTCCTTTTGTCTTCTTGTTTATCTGTCTCCCCTGATTGGAATGCAGGGTCCTCTAGGACACATATGTTGTCTTCCTTTGTTCACTGTCAGAGCCCCAGCACATAGAATAATGCCAAGTAGTAAATTCCAAAAAAAATCTTCGTCGAATGAATAAATGAATGATGACATTCCTGAAAACTTGGCTAGCATCCTACTCAACTGTTCATGGGAGATGGAAGGGATGTTCATTTCAATCATTGGAATATATCCTCAGAATTCTAGTTATAACAGTTGAGAAAGAAAGAAGAACAGCCCCTGACATTCAGAAGCTGGACAGATGCACACAGCTGGACCATGTGACTCTCCCAATAGATACAAACAATCTCCAGAATCCAGTGTCAGGAAGGGGGAAATTTCCCCTCTACCCCTCTTGAGTTCTTGTGGCTGGACTAATAATAAAATTGACACAAGACAGATTAACAGGAGAAAAAGACACAAGTTTTAATTCGTGTGCACAGAGGTCTCCGAAATGGGACCTAAGAAGTGGCCAAGTGGCATGGACATATATACACTACCAAACGTAAAATAGATAGCTAGTGGGAAGCAGCCGCATAGCACAGGGAGATCAGTTCGGTGCTTTGTGACCACCTAGAGGGGTGGGATAGGGAGGGTGGAAGGGAGGGAGACGCAAGAGGGAAGAGATATGGGAACATATGTATATGTATAACTGATTCACTTTGTTATAAAGCAGAAACTGACACACCATTGTAAAGCAATTATACTCCAATAAAGATGTTAAAAAAAAAAAAAAAAGAAGTGGCCAAAGCAGGCAGCTTTTATACTTTTGAGACAAACACTACATTTGTGAGGAATTGACCAGACAAAGAAACTTAGGCTTTGGATGCTTAATTAGTGAAGAATCTAAGCAGAGTTTGGTCTTGGGGAAGTGAATTAAAGTAACAAGGTTTGTGAATACAGGCTTCTCAGCCCCAAATTCCCTAAGGATGTCCTTCTACCTCCAGATGCAGGGAGTGCACCTTTCATATGAGAGACCTACTTCCTGCTTTCAGGAGACAGAGAGGAGGGTCAAGGTGTCCATCTTGAATGGATAAAGAAGATGTGGTATACTATATATATATATATATATATATATATGTTAGGGGAACCACTGACCAAAACCACCCACCCTGGCCAGGCACCACAGTAATCATTTGCATGAGTTGTTTTATGACAGGAGGTCCCGGTAAGGAACACGGAACTAACAAGCCACCACCAACTGGAAGAATTCGGAAAAGGTCAAAAGCAGACACCAGTCCATATGTCCTACCAACCTCCCAGAATCCTCCTCGCTGGAATCCATCTTGGCTGAGCGATGTGTGCGCTACCAGGAAGGACCCTGAGCCAGAATGATCGGCAGAGACAACCCGGAAATTAACCCCATCACCATAAAACCTGAGACTGTGAGCCACGTGGCAGAGCACTCCTCCTGGGTTCCCTTACACTTCTGCTCTCCACCTGGGTGACCCTTCCCAATCAGGTCTCTTGCTTTGTCAGCATGTGTGTCTCCTCAGACAATTCATTTCCGAGTGTCAGAAAAGAGCCCGCTCTCATGCCCTGGAAGGGGTTCCCCCTTCCTGCAACATATATATATACACGTACACACAATGGAATATTACTCAGCCATTAAAAGGAATGAAGTAATGCCGTTTGCAGCAACATGGATGGACCTAGAGATTATCATACTAAGCAAAGTAAGTCAGAAAGAAAAGACAAATACCATATGATATCACTTATATGTGGAATCTAAAATATGACACAAATGAACATATCTACGAAACAAAAACAGACTTACTGATATAGAGAACAGACTTGTGGTTGCCAACGGGAGGGGGGTGGGAGAGGGAAGGACTGGGAGTTTGGGGTTAGCAGATGTAAACTAGTATATATAGAATGGATAAACAACAAGGTCCTGCTGTGTAGCACAGGGAACTATAAAAAAAAAAAATGTGTCCCTCTTGCATTGGCTTTTTCTTAAGTAACTTTAATTCAAAATAATCAATATGACATTGAGGCACACTTTGAGGTGGCCTGCCCTGGGCTCCAAAACCAGCCTCAGACAAGGCTGTCTTGAGACCACCATAAAATGAGACAGACCAAGGCCACTTCGTGATTTGGGTGAAGCACAGACAAAAACAGGTCACTCTGCCACCCACAAAATACCAAACACCCCTCTCTTAAGCTGAAATGAGGGACTTCTTTACCAGTTCCAGCTTCATCCTCACCTCAGCTTCCCCTCCTTGTAGAGGAGATTCATTGAGACACCCAAGAGTGGAATTGCCCTGCTTTCTAACAGCACCCAAGCTAGAGTGGATCCCTGCATCCTTAGACCCTCCCCAAGTCACCCAACCGGAGCCCAGCCCTCCAAAGCTTCCTCCCAACACCCTCCTCCTAGTCACCCCTGACTTCCCACGGCCTGTGTTCTCCCTCCCACAGTGAGTAACAAACCCACTTGTTCAACCGCAGGGGTGCTCCTGGTGGTCCTGACTAAAGTGTATTGGCAGAGTATCACAGAAAAAAGCATAAGACAAGAGTCAGAATTTAGGACTTAGAGTGGGTATAATGTACCAGCTACTGTTAGATATTTTATTTATAATAGAATAAAAATAACTAGCATTACTTGGGTCACTACACCGTGCCAGGCACTGTGCTATATCTCATTTAATTTCGCTACAACTCCATGAGGTAGATTCTATTATCTGTTCCACTTTACAGATGGGGAAACTGAGGCTTAATGAAGTAACTTGCTCAAGTTCACACACCTAACAAATGATGGAATAGCATTTAAACCCCGAGTCAGAAGTAGACTGACTTCTCTCCTGGTGGCTTATTTTTCAGAGGGGGTTAAATGTTAAAGGACTATATATCAAAACTCTCCTGACAAAGACACTGTGTTCAGTGTGAGAAAGGCAACCTTCAAATGTGAGTAAGGTCAGAGTTTCAGCATCTGTTCAGAATATCCTGGAGGGCTCCAGGCCTTGGCTAAACCACTCTGCAATTTCTACACTTCAAAGTAGCTGAGTCATTGGGAGTACATTTGCATCACAAAACCAGTTTTCAATCGGTATATTTTTTAAAGCTAAAAGTGACTGCCTTTCTGACTACACAAGTGTTTCTCTGCTAGCTAGAATACCGGTTTTGTTCCTGCTGAAGGAAAGATTATCCTTTCAATAAAAACAAGACTATTTTTCCAACTGTTCCATGAATGTTCTGCAGACGTCACCAAATGGACTGAATTGACAGAAGACCTCTCTCTTTAGTGAACTAATAATAACCGGGAACAGTTACAACCCCAGCTAAACCAGGGCAGGAAGCTGCAGAATTTGTACCCCGAAAGAAATCAAAAGTGTCAACAATGCAATATCTACTCAAAATGTGATTCTGTTTCTTCTCTCAGCTTTGTAGGGGAATCTGCAGGATCTTGTTGAAACTGAATAACTGCTCTCAAATGCCAATCCAGATGAGGCACTGCCTAGATTATGAAGATATTTCTGACGCACTGGGCCCACAGGTAACAATAAAAACAGGACCAACAGAGAGTCAGCCAAGGGGCTCCTTTCCATGTCATTCATTTGGCTTAATTCTACTGGGACAAAGTTTATATAAGGCAAAGGAAGGAATCACAGAACCATACAACAGGGGTATGATTTCCTGCTCAGGCCTGACATGAGCGACCAAAGTAAGATGAACTGTCATAACAAGAAGGTCGAAAACATTCCTGAAATAGCCAGGCTGGAAGAAGTTTCCAGGTGTAGGAGGACTACTGAGTAGAAGGACCCTTGGATACACTTCTATTTTCCACACCAAGAGCCGTTCTTGGCAAGCTGCTTGCTCTTCTCCAATAATTAAGTGGCAGGAACCCAGCATATGGGTTGGGGTCAAGTAATTATTCCAGAGAATACACTAATCCATATGTGTATTTACTACAGACTAGGGAAATGAACACATTACTATATGAGGAATCTGTGACATCATTTCACATCATAAAGAGGCCATTTCCTTGGAAAAGGTTAGGAACCACTGGTCTCCACCATATTTCTCTACTTGGTTATTAACAATCTCATGCAAAACGAAACTCAGAAGCATACTAAAGTCAATGCTTGTTAAGCAGCAATTTAATTTCTCCAGACCTGCAACTCTCTAAGGAATTTCCAGGTCACTGAAATATGGAAAAATGTAATGAAACTGTAACAATCGAATTTGTTTTAGACAAGGACCTTTAGACACCTTAAGTAAAAAGTAATCTACTGAGTGCTTCTTTAATACAATTCATACTACAGTCTTGTCCAAAAGGTGCTCATCTGGTTACCTTCAATGTTTACTTGTCCCTGGCTCTGGTTGCATTCATTCTCATTCATTGATTCTCTCTACAATGGGTCAGTTCTTCTAGCAGTCTCAAAACAGTACGAATGAGCTGAAGAACAAGTGTTCTATGCTCAATTAGGATTTGAAAATACTGGGTTAAACCAAATTAAACAGGGTTCTTTCTGCATAGCAGGCGATGTCCGTGCTCTGTTTTCCTCCTATATTCTTCCAACTGACTTCAAACGGCCATTACATCTCTTTGCCTGAGGGATTTCTCCAAAACCCAGAAGACTGCTTTGCCAGCGACAGGCTGGAAGTGTAAGAATTGGGAGCAGCCCTCCACGATGACTGACAGAAGTTGGTGTATAAACACCCCAGCTCCTTCATCCCTCAGATGGGACAATTTTGAGGCGTGGAGTCTCCCAGAGTTTCCCCAAAGTAATGGTCAGCATGCTAATGCACACTTTATTGGCTTCTTTCCCATCCCTGTATCACTTCTCCACTTCTCTTCTGTGTGTCCTACACCCCCAAGTAAATTACTTGCCCTCGAATCCTTACTGCAGGATCTGCTGCTAGGAAAAACCTAACCCACAACATCCTATGTGACTTCTTAGCTTTTAATACGTACTGTCAGTCCTTGAGAGAGGAAGAGCACACACAGCAGTTCCCAAACTTAGTGACATTGAGTCCACCTTCTATGGCATTCCTGTCACATCGCCCTGAACAGTGTTCCATAAAACGCAGCTGGGGAAATGCTGTCTTGAATCATAAGGAATAGGCTCCAAGCCCAGAACCCTCAAAAGGAATCTAAGTGGCACTATAAACTGAGCTTAAAGACATCAGTCCAGCAGAGCTGCTGAGGCCTTTGGTCTTATCTTTGTAATAGATGTTCTCTGAATAGAATGGAAACAAAATAGAACTCCCTTCCTGCCTTATTCAAAGCCATAATGCATTCACAGTAGGAACTCTGTGCAAAGTCTTGCTTAAGAATGTCATCATGGTGCTAAGGGAAGTCCAGAGAAGGTCAGACAGCGGGACAGAGGAGGCAGGATGCCTGCCACATGGCGGGGAGAGGAGGGAGTTTAAAGATAGGACTCTGTAGTAAGGCGCGGAAAAGACAGAGAAGTAACAAGCTAGAAATATACAAAAAATAAATAGCATAAATGGGATAAATGTCTTTGCTCTTCGCATTTCAGAATATCGGGCTTAAAGGGTAGCTCTTAATGTCTGAGAGAAATAAATTAAAGGTAAAATAGAGCAATTGCTACTATATGTGGTCGGCAGTTTATACAAAATTTATGGAATCTTCCTCCACTTCCTACTTCAAGAGTTAAAAGCTGAATATAAAAATAGAATCTTAAAAAGGTTAAGCAAACTCCTGGTCACCAGAATCAATAGTGAGGTAAACCTTGGAGTCAAACAGAACGAGTTTGAATAGCAGCCCTGCCTGCTGAGCCCTGCCTTCTATAAGATGAAGATCAAAGTACCTGCCTCACTGGATTGCTGTAAGGAATAAAACTAATGTACACTAAATACCCAGCATAGTGACTCAATAAGTAGTAACTAGTATTACAGTCCATAATAATTTACTAAAGCATCCAGTGCGTCTTGTTATATTGTTCCCATAATCTGTTGTGGCCAGTTTCAGGGAAGACTATTAAATCCCCTACCAATTGATCCTTGGTATCATCGTTTAAGGACAGAACCCAAGGGTGGGTGGACCACGGTGGAGCAGGGGCCGCCGGGACGAGCAAAGTACATCCTACTCTCTGCATCTCCCCACACAGCAAACTCGCAGAGGCCTGGCTCACCGGGGGAGACCAGATTAGCTGCTGCTTTTCTTCAATCACAGACAGTAAATCTTCCATCAGTGCACAGAAATGTCTCCAGGCTTCGAATTTTCTGACACTCTCTCAGTCGCTCAAAATCAAACCAGAGGGCTTCCCTGGTGGCGCAGTGGTTGAGAATCTGCCTGCCAATGCAGGGGACACGGGTTCGAGCCCTGGTCTGGGAAGATCCCACATGCTGCAGAGCAACTAGGCCCGTGAGCCACAACTACTGAGCCTGCGCGTCTGGAGCCTGTGCTCCGCAACAAGAGAGGCCGCGATAGTGAGAGGTCCACACACCGCGATGAAGAGTGGCCCCCGCTTGCCACAACTGGAGAAAGCCCTCGCACAGAAACGAAGACCCAACACAGCCATAAATAAATAAATAAATAAATAAAATTAAAAAAAAAAAAAAAAAACCCACTTCCATCCTACCTCCATCCCCAAAGTAGACCCAGAATCTAACTACCTCTCTCTCTTAAAAAAAAAAAAAAAAAAAAAAAAAAAATCAAACCAGAGCCTTGATGCTGAATGCGTTACCCCCAGTCTACAGGAACATTTCTAAGCATCCCAATTACTCTTCCCCTCTCCCCAAAGAAAATTCCCTCGACCCCACCTCTCCTTCCAGCTACCTCCCAATGGTAAGCAAAATTCCTTGCAAGAGCCATTCAGATCACTGTCTCCAGCCCTCTTCTCCCATCCTCTCTGGAACCCACTGCAGTCAGGCCTGCTCCGCAACAGCTCTGGCCGAATTGATCTCCACGTTGCCAGATCCAGTGTCACTTCTCAGCTCCCGTCTTATTTGACCTTTCAGCGGTGTTTGACAGCGACCGTCCCTCTCCTCCTTGCAGCGCTTCACCCAGGACTCGGCGCCCTCTGACCCTCCCATTTCCCCGGCCCCTGCTCCTCAGTCCTTGCGGCGCTGAGTGCTCAGGGCCCCATCCACCCTCTGCCCCGCCACACCTGTCTCACCCCATCCATGGCCTTAAATGTCATCGATAAGCTATCAAGTCTCAAAGTTCCCTCTCCAGTATGGACTTCACCCCTGAAAATAATCAAGACTGCCACTCTTGTCCTGTCTATGTCCTGCTTCCTTTTCTCAGAGAGACAAACAGTTTCCAATGGGTCAGTCCCTGTTTCGGGTGAAGTATGGACATTGACAACAGTCCTAAATAGATCCATTTATAAACTGATTTATCACTTTTGGAATGTCTTTTGCCTCCTCAAGTTTATCTAATGCATCCCCATGTTACGCTGCATTTTCACGTGCTACCAGAACCCCAGACCTCTCTTAAGCTGTCCCAGTTCAGGATCCTCATCAATACCGTGGTCTGTCCACATTTCACCCACATGCTATATGTAGTTATATTAAAGACATTTTAATCACTTCAAATGATAGAAGATATAATACAGGACACAGTCATTCCTTTTTAAATGGTGAGGCACAGTATAGAAAGTAGCTATTTTTTAGACTATCTTACAATCGAAGATTTGATTTATAGAAATATTGTTCTGGTAGCAGTGCAGATGGACAGAGAAGCTGGTTAGGGGCCCAGAGGGGTGTCTAGTCAAGATAACAGAGTCACAAAGTGGAGAAAACTCAGGTTTAGAAAGCAAGCCTGCAATATCAAACAAATAAGAGACTATTCCAGGGAAATATTGTAGATATTAAGCGAAGCAAGCAGCTAGCATTCTTTTTAAAGTGTTTCAGAGGAAAAAAACAAAACAAAAAAGAAACAGACAAACAAATAGCTAACCAAGAAGGACCTACTGTAGAGCACAGGGAACTCTTCTCAATATTCTGTAATATTGGGAAAAGAATTTGAAAAAGAATAGATACGTGTATATGTATAACTGAATCACTTTGCTGTACATCTGAAACTAACACAACATTGTTAATCAACGATGCTCCAATAGAACATAAAAATTAAAAAAAGAAATAAATAAAGAGGTAAGAAACAGGAAAAACAACCAGCAAGCAAAAAGCCTCTGGATATATACGATAAATAAGTTACTTAAGGAAAACCAAAGCAAATGCCATTGCTGAGGGGGAAGATTTGCGTGCCTGACTCTGGAAAATCACATCCTATGTGGATGGTGTGGGAGAAGAAGCAAGTGTGCAGCACGCAAAAGAGAATCTAGGGACCTCAGACATCTCAGGAAGAATCCAGCCCAGAAGAGAAACAATTCCCTGCCCATACATCCTGGAGAAGGCTCTCGGCAGCTGCTTAGAAGGGGAGAGACAGGACATTTATATCAGGATCCACTCTCTCATAGCCACTCTTGCCCTTTCCCTCCTCAACCCACTGAGCTCAGGTCCATTTCCAGAACAGAAAACCCAAGCCCCAAGCCCCAGCTCCCTTAACCAGAGGCGTAAGAGCATCTAAACACGGGAACGGCCTCTTCCACTGGGCATCTACCTGGCTGAGCCATCACAAACCCTAGTCCGGGGCACATGCCTCCCAGATCTGAGCTGCGTGGCTGGATCCTTGGTTCCTTCCACTGCTCCAGATCTGGGAGGGAAGGTGCCAGTCACAGCAGCCCCTCCCAGCCCCAGACCCAACTGCTTATGAAAAGGAGGATCAGTCAGGACACCGGCAAGCAGGCAGCTTGGGAGCCTACGACGACCCTGCCTTTCCTGTTCCTCCATCCACACAGGGTGCTGCAGCCCTTGAAAATGAAGGGGAGAGCAAGCCCCTCCGCTGGGGAGGTGAGCACTTCCTGTCCCCCAGACCTCACAACGTCTCATTCTCCAAGGTGCTGAGCTGGTCCCTGATACTTCCCTGCTGGGGGAACCAAAGCACTTGTCATCATCTCTGATGAAACAGTATGCTGCATATGTAACTATCCACGTGTTAGCTGTACGCTATCATGTGCACAGTTCTCTTTCCAGGGTGTGAGCGCAAATACTTTGTTTTTGAAGAGCCGAGTTACAGAACTACTTCAGGAACAAATCAACAAAGACTTTCTGAATTGGAGGGTCTCTCATAAAAAATTCATTCACAGTTTTTCTGTCCAGAGCAGACATCAGACAAGCAGCCCCTTTACTGAATGTTGCCTGACCTGGATTGACTTCTGCTAGATGTGCCATAATCATCCTAATTAATCCAAGTACAGAAAAGGCTAGAAAAATAAAGATAGGCCTATGTTATAAGTGAAATGAAACACGGATGAGCTACAAGGCTCTTCTAAGAGGCAGAGCTGGGTGCTGATTCTATTGATAGATATCACCATGGCGTGTGGTGGGGGGGGTGGGGCCAGACCCTTAGCAAGAACCACCTAACCCCTCACCCCACTCCTCCCAGGACTCACCTTCTGAAATCTTAAAGGCACAGAGCTGATTGGAATTTGTAGTATGACTGGTGCCCTAATAGCCAGTGCGTCACCTTTGAGATTTATCCCTTAGGATTCCTGGGTTGAACCGTCACCTTCCAGAGGTCACAATTTATAATTCACTTTTCTTTTGCCCAGGATGCAAAACCTCGCACACACAAGTACTTCCCCAAGTACTGATGAGGGGACGACTGGTCCTGAAACAGTGTACAGTTTTCTCAGTTGGTTTCATACAAGCTGAGTGGCATCTCAGGCCACTCATCACCGTCAGAGTCACAACTGTACCGATGAATATGCCATCCCATAATTTAAATCTCACACTATTGATTTTAAAAACCCACATGAGTCGAAATGTTTAAGCATATAGGCTCTACGATATGCTTTATTTTGATCTCAGAACTGTATATTCTCCCCCAAATTACATTTAAGTAGTCATTTCTCTTAATTTTTGTAAAGAACAACGTGTCTTCCCTAGAAAAAAGAAATTGAATTCCAAGGCAAAGCAAGTCTCCCTGGGAAATACAATTGAGAAAGCAGATTACAGACGCTATTACATATTTATCTCCTGTGAACAGGTGCCTCCAATAGGGCCAAGAGCAAATACCCTGGAAGGAAGGGCCTGTTCCCTTTCTTCATGGAGCCAGAAAATAACAACTATTAACAAGCTAGAAGACTCTTCAGAATCACACATAAAGTTGAAGGATAGCTAATGACCTACAGAAGTAGAAGTAAGACACCTTGTCTTAACAATGTTTCCACGTTTTCCTCTGTGAATCCTCTTACTCTGGATATTTTTGAAGGATGCCTGTATATACACATATCAAAACACCATCAGGGGAAGCGCTTACCTCTCACCGTTAATAGAGATCCCCTCTCTTCATATCTGGCTGCCATAGCAGCAGGGAGATAGATCAGGCAGTTACTTGGAGCTCATTTGACCTTCCTGTCCAAAGGACCCATCAAGGGACTGTGAAGACTGCAGACAACAAAGCAAATAAAACATATCTGAAGTGCACCCGTGCCCAGCCCTGCAAAAACCACTGTACTGGAGTACAGACTCCAGTCTATAACTGAGCAGGACCCTGGGCCTTCCCAGGACAGAACCCTCCCCCATGTCCTCTGCTGTAACTCCTCTCGGAAGTACCCAGATATGCATATTTCCTGAGTTTTTCAGATGCTAAAAATCACCACCAAGTGGAAGAAATTAACTCCTTGATGATCATGAGCACGTAGCCCCTGACCTTCTGGCACCTAAGGATTGATAACATTAACCTCCCTGTTACCTCACCATCAACCAATCAGAGAATTATGCACAAGCGGATCACAGACCCTGGGACGTCCCTCCCTCAACTTGCCTTTTAAAATGTTTTGCTGAAACCCTTTGGGGAGTTTGAGGTTTTTTAAATGTGCATTGGTTCTTTCCCCAATACACTCAATTAGTAAAATAAATGAAAAAACCAATTTCAGCATTATTTGCCAAGAATACTGGTGCTTGAAATTGAATGATTAGATGTTTTAACTTAAAATGTAATAGGCACTGTTGTTACAGACCAGGGTTAGAGAAATTCAGGCAAGGCTTTATTGGGGCTCAGGATACAGCAGGAGGGAGTGAAAACAAGTAAAAGTGCCCTTGCTCCCTCCCTGGGGCGGGGTGGGGGGCGGTGAGCTGGTTCCTTATGTGGGGGGAAGGTAGGGGTTGGTCCAGGGGTCAGGCCAAGGTGAGGTTTAGGTGGTCTGCCCGCCCCCTTTGTGGTGCTGTGTGCAGGGCGCATGCGGCGTACCCTGCTTTTGCTCCCTGCTCCTCAGAAGTAGCAGTTGGATTTCTGGTCTTTTTGTATCTTGTTCATAATTTGCCCCAACTGTGCATGCACATAGGCACGCAGTTATTTTTAGTTATAGTTTCTTTGTATTTTGTTGCTTGAGGAGACGTTTGTCCAGGTTCAAGCACTGCAGCAAAGGGTCCCAGGTCCCAGGTTTCAGGTCCCAGCCTGTCTCCCGTTATTCCAGAAACGCTAAGCTCCTAAGTCATTCTTTTTTTTTTGCTCCTAAGTCATTCTTATGTGAAATGAAATACTTATGAATTTCTGTATTTCCATGAGAACCAGCAGGAATGATCCACCCATTTGACAGAGGGTCATACAAGTCAGTGGTGGGACACAGGTCCCAGACTAACACATTTCTCTCTCCGATGGCCCGGGTTTCAGCAATCACTAGCACGCAGACCTGTGTGGCCCAAAAAGCCTCTCTCCCTGAATACCAGCCTGCAGTGGGTAACACTTACAAAGCATCTACTATGGCGACTTTAAATGCCTTTCCTCTAATCCTAATGACAATCTTTGAAATAGATGCTATTGGCCCATTTTACAGATGGGGAGACTGAGGCTCAGCAAAGTAAGGGGTTTACGCAAAGTCACATGGCAAGTAAGGTCATGCTGGGCTTAGGACCACCTGCCCTCCACGGACTTTGCCACCTCCCTTCCAGGGCAGGCTCAGAAGAACAGGACAGCTCTGGGCGGGTGAAGGGGGCTGGGAGAATGAATATTGAACACTCCCTGCCCACTTTATAGTTTTACCTCACAGTCAGGCCAGGTACTGAAACGGTGTACAAGCCCCTGTGTCCTTGTCTCTTGAAGTAAAATGCTGACTCAAGAATTAATGACTGGGAAATGTGAAGGTGTAGAAACAAAGAATAACTGTTGGGCTGGGGAACTGGTAACAATTTAGACTATAATTCTGCCACATCGCAAAATCACTGAACTCCCAGCTCCCTGAAAGATATGGATAAAGGTCTGACACACATTCCTAAGCTGTTTGTACAGGAAACAGACCCTCACCAGATGAAAACTGCTGACCACAAGCACATAGACCCTAGACTGGCTGAAACCAGAAGGTTGATGATGCTTGAAACTTTACCTTGATACCAACCAATCTGAGAATTGTCCACGAGCTGATTACAACCTGCTCCTCGAAAACTCCTCACTACCTGCTCCAGGGTGGGTCACACAGTCTTGAGGGCATTAGCCCACTGTGGCCCCCTTTGCCTGGCACAGCAATAAAAGCTACTCTTTTCTACTTCACCCAAAACTCTGTCTCCAGATTTCTATTCAGCACCGGTGAACAGAGGCCGAGTTTCGGCAACTGTACCAGCCATGGGAGGACAGAATGAGGTTCACAGTCACTGATGAAGATCAGCTCCACCAGTGCCCAGCCTACCCATCACCCTTACAGTGTGGGCTCTGACCCACCCTCACTACCCTCCTGGAATCTGTGACTGTACCTTCACCACAGAGACGTTTCATAAGTTCGATAGATTTTAAGGGGCTGGATTTAAGATGACATGACAGGAACAACAGCTGTTCTTAGTGTCGTGAAAGTTACTTGGTGTGTGACCCTAAGCAAAGAGAACCAGAGTGGGATCCTGTTTCTTCAGTACTCTCTTGTTTCTTTATCATTTTGCAAGGGCCCCAGCAGCTCTTACAATGCCCCCAAAAGTTCCCTTGGATCATGTCTTACAAATATGTCAATATGAATTATTTTATGACTTTTTCATTCTAACAAATCTCAATATGTGGTATTTGTCATTGACTGAGTTGTCATAGGAATGATGTAGAACATGAACTCAAGATCAAAGTCCCAAACATGTAAATGGCTGATATAGATGTGTCCTGAATTTTACTTCCTTTTTTTTCTTAAAAATAACCTACAGACTTCTGCACACGCCCGCCTGAGCTGAGGTGCTGACGGCAGCCATTCCGCACTAGGAACTCTGGTCGGAAGAGCCGGTGTGAAACCTCTGCACGTAGCCCCCTGTGAGCAAGTGAAACCCGACTAACCACAAAGGAAAAAAAAAAGCCATCTCAGAGCTGTGACTATTTTCAAGGCTACCGTTTTTCTCTGTGGAACACTGCCTTTGGGGTAAAACAAGGAAGAACCAGGTGATTCTAATTGGCAGCACAGAAGGACAGCCACTGCAAGCAAGCTTCTCCGACTCTGAAGGCACTCCAGCCGTGTGGCTAACAGGGTCTTGGTGCTCCGGCCAGGTGTCAGGCGTCAGCCTCTGAGGTGGGAGAGCTGAGTTCAGGACATCGGACCACCAGAGACCTCCTGGCCCCACATAATATCAATAAGCAAGAACTCTCCCAGAGATCGCCGTCTCAATGATAAGACCCAGCTCCACTCAATGACCAGCAAGCTCCAGTGCTGGACACCCCATGCCAAATAACTAGCAAGATAGGAACAAAATCCCACCCATTAGCAGACAGGCTGCCTAAAATCATACTAAGTTCAGAGACACCCCAAAACACACCACTGGACACAGTCCTGCCCACCAGAAAGACAAGATCCAGCTTCACCCACCAGAACACAGGCACCAGTCCCCTCCACCAGGAAGCCTATACAAGCCACTGAACCACCCTTACCCACTGGGGGCAGACACCAAAAACAACGGGAACTACAAACCTGCAGCCTGCGAAAAGGAGACCCCAAACACAGTAAGTTAAACAAAATGAGAAGACAGAGAAATACACAGCAGATGAAGGAGCAAGGTAGAAACCCACCAGACCAAACAAATGAAGAGGATATAGGCAGTCTACCTGAAAAAGAATTCAGAGTAAGGATAGTAAAGATAATCCAAAATCTTGGAAATAGAATGGAGAAAATACAAGAAACGTTTAACAAGGACCTAGAAGAACTAAACAGCAAACAAATAATGATGAACAACAAAAAAGTGAAATTAAAAATTCTCTAAAAGGAACCAATAGCAGAATAACTGAGGCAGAAGAACGGAGAAGTGACCTGGAAGATAAAATAGTGGAAATAACTACCACAGAGCAGAATAAAGAAAAAAAAAAATGAAAAGAATTGAGGATGGTCTCAAAGACCTCTGGGACAACACTAAATGTACCAACATTTGAAATATAGGGGTCTCAGAAAAGAAGAGAAAAAGAAAAGGACTGAGAAAATATTTGAAGAGATTATAGTTGAAAACTTCCCTAATATGGGAAAGGAAAGAGTCAATCAAGTCCAGGAAGAGCAGAAAGTCCCATACAGGATAAATCCAAGGAGAAAAATGCCAAGACACATACTAATCAAACTATCAAAAATTAAATTCAAACAAAAAATATTAAAAGCAGCAAGGGAAAATCAACAAATAACATACAAAGGAATCCCCATAAGGTTAACAGCTGCTCTTTCAGCAGAAACTCTGCAAGCCAGAAGGGTGTGGCAGGACATATTTAAAGTGATGAAAGGGAAAAAACTACAACCAAGATTACTTTACCCAGCAAGGATCTCATTCAGATTCGGTGGAGAAATTAAAACCATTACGGACAAGCAAAAGCTAAGAGAATTCAGCACCACCAAACCAGCTTTACAACAAATGCTAAAGGAACTTCTCTAGGCAGGAAACACAAAAGAAGGAAAAGACTTACAATAATAAACCCAAAACAATTAACAAAATGGTAATAGGAACATACATATCAATAATTAGCTTAAATGTTAATGGATTAAATGCTCCCACCAAAAGACCTAGACTGGCTGAATGGATACAAAAACAAGACCCATATATATACTGTCTACAAGAGACTGACTTCAGACCTAGGGACACATACAGACTGAAAGTGAGGGGATGGAAAAAGATATTCCATGCAAATGGAAATCAAAAGAAAGCTGGAGTAGCAATTCTCATATCAGACAAAATAGACTTTAAAATAAAGACTATTACAAGAGACAAAGAAGGACACTACATAATGATCAAGGGATCAATCCAAGAAGAAGATATAACAATTGTAAGTATTTATGCACCCAACATAAGAGCACCTGAATACATAAGGCAAACGCTAACAGCCATAAAGCGGGAAATCGACAGTAACACAATCATAGTAGGGGACTTTAACACCCCACTTTCACCAATGGACAGATCATCCAAAATGAAAATAAATAAGGAAACACAAGCTTTAAATGATACATTTAAAAAGATGGACTTAATTGATATTTACAGGACATTCCATCCAAAAACAACAGAATACACTTTCTTCTCAAGTGCTCATGGAACATTCTCCAGGATAGATCATATCTTGGGTCACAAATCAAGCCTTGGCAAATGTAAGAAAATTGAAATCGTATCAAGTATCTTTTCCAACCACAACGCTATGAGTCTAGATATCAATTACAAGAAAAAAACTGTAAAAAAATACAAACATATGGAGGCTAAACAATACACTACTAAATAACCAAGAGATCACTGAAGAAATCAAAGAGGAAATAAAAAAATACCTAAAAACAAATGACAAAGAAAAAAAAGACAATGAAAACACGACGATCCAAAACCTATGGGATGCAGCAAAAGCCATTCTAAGAGGGAAGTTTATAGCAATACAAGCCTACCTCAAGAAACAAGAAAACTCTCAAACAACCTAAAGCAATGAGGGAAAGAAGAACAAAAAAACCCCAAAGTTAGCAGAAGGAAAGAAATCATAAAGATCAGAGCAGAAATAAATGAAAAAGAAATGAAAGAAACAATAGCAAAGATCAATAAAACTAAAAGCTGGTTCTTTGAGAAGATAAACAAAATTGATAAACCATTAGCCAGACTCATCAAGAAAAAAAGGGAGAAGACTCAAATCAACAGAATTAGAAATGAAAAAGGAGAAGTAACAACTGACACTGCAGAAATACAAAGGATCATGAGAGATTACTACAAGTAACTATGTTCCAATAAAATGGACAACCTGGAAGAAATGGACAATTTCTTAGAAAAGCACAACCTTCTGAGACTAAACCAGGAAGAAATAGAAAATATAAACAGACCAATCACAAGCCCTGAAATTGAAACTGTGATTTAAAATCTTCCAACAAACAAAAGCCTAGGACCATATGGATTCACAGGCAAATTCTATCAAACATTTAGAGAAGAGCTAACACCTACCCTTCTCAAACTCTTCCAAAATATAGCAGAGGGAGGAACACTCCCAAACTCATTCTACGAGGCCACCATCACCCTGATACCAAAACCAGATAATGTAACAACCAAAAAGATGTTACATAAAAAAGAAGACTACAGGCCAATATCACTGATGAACATAGATACAAAAATCCTCAATAAAATACTAGCAAACAGAATCCAACAGCACATTAAAAGGATCATACACCATGCTCAAGTGGGGTTTATCCCAGGGATGCAAGGATTCTTCAATATACACAAATCAATCAATGTGATACACCATATTAACAAATTGAAGGATAAAAGCCATATGATCATCTCAATAGATGCAGAAAAAGCTTTTGCCAAAATTCAACACCAATTTATGATAAAAACTCTCCAGAAAGAAGGCATAAAGGGAACTTACCTCAACATAATAAAGTCCATATATGACAAACCCACAGTCAACATCGTTCTCAATGGTGAAACCATTTCCTCTAAGATCAGGAACAAGACAAAGATATCCACTCTCACCACTATTATTCCACATAGTTTTGGAAGTCCTAGCCACGGCAATCAGAGAAGAAAAAGAAATAAAAGGAATACAAATTGGAAAAGAAGAAGTAAAACTGTCACTGTTTGCAGATGACATGATACTATACATAGAGAATCCTAAAGATGCCACCAGAAGACTACTAGAGCTAATCAATGAATCCAGTAAAGTTGCAGGATACAAAATTAATGCACACAAATCTCTTGCATTCCTATACACTATTCATGAAAAATCTGAAAGAGAAATTAAGGAAACACTCCCATTTACCATTGCAACAAAAAGAATAAAATACCTAGGAATAAACCTACCTAGGGAGACAAAAGACCTGTATGCAGAAAACTATAAGGCACTGATGAAAGAAATTAAAGATGATACCAACAGATGGAGAGATATACCGTGTTCTTGGATTGGAAGAATCAATACTGAGAAAATGACTATACTACCCAAAGCAATCTACAGATTCAATGCAATCCCTATCAAATTACCAATGGCATTTTTTATAGAAGTAGAACAAAAAATCTTAAAATTTGTATGGAGACAAAAAAGACCCCAAATAACCAAAGCAGTCTTGAGGGAAAAAAGTGGAGCTGGAGGAATCAGACTCCCTGACTTCAGACTATACTACAAAGCTACAGTAATCAAGACAATAAGGTACTGGCACAAAAACAGAAATATAGATGAATGGAACAAGATAGAAAGCCCAGAGATAAACCCACGCACCTATGGTCAACTAATCTATGACAAAGGAAGCAAGGATATACAATGGAGAAAAGACAGTCTCTTCAATAAGTGGTGCTGGGAAAACTGGACAGCTACATGTAAAAGAATGAAATTAGAACACTCCCTAACACCATACACAAAAATAAACTCAAAATGGATTAAAGACCTAAATGTAAGACCAGACACTATAAAACTCTTAGAGGAAAACATAGGAAGAACACTCTTTGACGTAAATCAGAGCAGGATCTTTTTTGATCCACCTCCTAGAGTAATGGAAATAAAAACAAAAATAAACAAATAGGACCTAATGAAACTTAAAACCTTTTGCAAAGCAAAGGAAACCACAAACAAGAAGAAAAGACAGCCCTCAGAATGGGAGAAAATATTTGCAAACGAATCAACGGACAAAGGATTAATCTCCAAAATATATAAACAGTTCATGGAGCTCAATATTAAAAAAACAAACAACCCAATCCAAAAATGGGCAGACGACCTAAATAGACATTTCTCCAAAGAAGATATACAGATTGCCAAACACATGAAAGGATGCTCAACGTCACTAATCATTAGGGAAGTGCAAATCAAAACTACAATGAGGTATCACCTCACGCTGGTCAGAATGGCCATCATCAAAAAATCTACAAACAATAAATGCTGGAGAGGGTGTGGAGAAAAGGGAACCCTCTTGCACTGTTCGTAGGAATGTAAGTTGATACATCCAGTATGGAGAAGAGTATGGAGGTTCCTTAAAAAACTAAAAATAGAACTACCATATGACCCAGCAATCCCACTACTGGGCATATACCCTGAGAATACCATAATTCAAAAAGAGTCATGTACCACAATGTTCATTGCGGCACTATTTACAATAGCAGGACATGGAAGCAACCTAAGTGTCCTTCGACAGATGAATGGATAAAGAAGATGTGGCACATATATACAATGGAATATTACTCAGCCATAAAAAGAAACAAAATTGAGTTATTTGTAGTGTGGTGGACTGACCTAGAGTCTGTCATACAGAGTGAAGTAAGTCAGAAAGAGAAAAACAAATACCATATGCTATCAGGTATATATGGAATCTAAAAAAAAAAAAAGGCTCTGATGAACCTAGGGGCAGGACAGGAATAAAGACGCAGACGTAGAGAATGCACTTGAGGACATGGGGAGGGGGAAGGGTAAGCTGAGATGAAGTGAAAGAGTAGCATTGACATATATACACTACCAAATGTAAAATAGATAGTAGGAAGCAGCTGCATCACACGGGAGATCAGCTGGATGCTTTGTGACCACCTAGAGGGGTGGATAGGGAGGGTGGGAGGGAGACGCAAGAGGGAGGGGATATGGGGATATATGTATACGTATAGCTGATTCACTTTGTTATACAGCAACAACTAATGCAACAATGTAAAGCAATTATACTCCAATAAAGATGTTAAAAAAAATTGTCACTTAAAAAAATAAAAATAAAAATAACCTATGTATTTTCTCCTGGGTTGCTGCCCAAAGTGTCATTCGGGTGACACATTCAAATCACCTGGGGATCTTTTACACAATATGGTGCCTGAAACACAACCCAGACCAAGTGACTCAGTCTCGGGGAGGAAAGGGCCTTGGGCATTGCTCAAAAAATTCTAGGTGATTCAAAAGGGCTTCTAAGGTTGAGAAGCTTTTGGGCAGTGATGTGGGCTGGCATCACCTAGGGAGATTTACAAAGTATGGGTGCCTGGGTACCACCTTCAGAGATTTCCGCATAATTCGTCTGGGAATCAGGATTTGAAAATCTCCCCAGAACTGGAACCCAACACTTATGCCTGGTCCCTTTTTACATAAAATACTAACGAAGGTAAATGTTGCTCCTCATACACCCGTAGGCTGCCTTCTTCATGTTCCCTCCAAGGCTTCCTGCTTAGCTCTTAAAAGCAGCAACTTGGCTCTGCCCCTTGCAAGCTACTGAGTGGTGGTAAAGAGATGAAAGGTGACAATGCAAGTGAAGTTATTAGCAAAGGGCTCAACACACAGTAAGTGCTCAATAAATGTTAGCTATTTTAATGACTGGTGGGCTTTTTAGTCTCATTTGGTAATAATCACTAATGATAATTAACACACGTAGGCTTATTACGTTCCAGGCACTGTTCAAATGCCTAACATATATTAATTCATTTAATTCTCACAACGACCTTATAAAGGAATCCAATTTTGATTCCCATTTTACAGATGAGCAAGTTGAGACACAGAGGGGTTCAGTAACTTGCCAAAAGTCCCACAGTGGGTGAGCGGTAGAGCCACGTGGGGCTCCAGAGCCCATGTTCTAACCACTTGCAGGACTGACTCTCAAACTATTTTATCAATACCTGACAGCTAGCTTACTTCTCATGCTCCCTCTACCTGCTCACATTTTTAAACTCTATCCTATAAGCCTGGATTCTGAGGGAGCTTCTGGGATTTGACAGAGACTAATGAGGTCATCAGACATCCCAAGGTCCATCTACCAGGCCCCTCTCCCAGTGGTCAGGGAGAGCTCAGTGCTTCCTTCTCTCTGTCCATCTGACTCGCAACCTCTTGGCAGGTTTAACATCTGCTCAAGCGATTTTTCCCCCATCTTCTGTTGGTTGAGAGTAACTCCTGTGAAGGTCCAGGTACAGTGCCTGGGATACAGCACTTTCAGCCAATAGCATTTCCTGTTCCCCTCAATCAGTTTGACTTCCCAAGTCTCTTGGGCATTATTTCCTCCTGAGCCACGTGCCTGCAAGGCCATGAGCCCAGTGAACAGCTGTGCCTTTCACTGTGGCCCCACGAATAGGACCACAGATCCACTGCTGGGAGGAGGCAGCAAGTGTCAGAGGGAATGAGGCTGCACATGGGAAGAGAACATCACCCCCTAGAGAGAGTCACTGCCTCGACAGGCTGCCATCTGAACATCATTCCTTCCACCCTCTCAGCCCACTGGCCCCACGTGCAAGCTCATTTCCTTCCTCCGTTTACCCCACAATCAGTCTGTAGAGAGCTCTGCTTCCCCTGCGTTTGCCCAACAAGCCTCATATTTCAAACCCTTCCTCCCCACCTCCTTGAACTGCCATTTAGACCCGTTGGTTCAATTTAAGTAATTTTCCCAAGCGGTCCCTGCTTTGATGTTCATCAATGCCAAGAATTACCAGCAATGCTTGTATTTTATTACTTCCTGGTTGCACAAACCTTTTATTTAGCTTCCTAGATGCCAACGTTTCAGGCACTGGTAAGTAATATTGCTGATTCTGAATTACGCATTAATTTCCCTTAATAACAGCTCTGCTTTTCGTCTGGTACTTCTTTCTTCCTCAGCACCCTTTTGGAAGTTTTCCTGGCCCATTCTTTGTAAGCAACAGAGTCTACAAAGCTGATCAGTCTAAATATGGGTAAGAACTCTTGCCATCTTCTAGAAATTACAGTCAGGAGAAAAGCACATGTAGGAAACTTTCCTGATTTAGTCTGGGTGGGTTTCTAAAGATGTTGTGGAATGCTGTTTCCCAGAGGATAGCTTTAGGAAATACTTTCATACAGAATAATCAAATATAACATGAGTTTGTCTGCAGGATTATTTCACAGCGGGAGGAATGTGTGCTCTGGAGTCCAACTGTGTGAGCTGGAATTCTGAACTCCTTCCATTAGCTGTGTAACTTTTCCTGACCTCAGTTTCCTCATCTGTGAAATGGGAATAACAATAGGATTCTTGTGGGGATTAAAGGAGGAGATGCATTTTAAATACTTGGCATGGAATAAATGCCCAAGAAATGATGGCTGTAGTTAATAGTATCATCTCCATTATCTTTATTAGTGACAGTATCCTGTTCTCCAGGATACATCAAGAGCTAAGGGCTGAAAAACACCTCTGTAAACAGGGAGGAGGGACTAGATGAGCAAAAAGTTCTCTGACTCTGGTCAGTCAGCACGGGGGAGGAAGCAGGGCAGCCCCCAGACATTTCTGACCCTCTCCTGCTACCTCCCACTTCCCTCTCCCTTCCTCCTCCTCTTTCTCTCCTTTATCTCCTGAAGGTGCTAGAATATTCAGTGAGCTTTCTAGCTGCTCAGCAGGGAAGCACACAGAGCTTACATTTTTACTTCTTTAATATGAACTGTTGTCAAGATCAAAAATTCCAAGATTCACCTGAAACTATTAATAGCAGTTGGAGTGCAAGGGAGGGAGAAAAAGGTGGTCAGCGTGGGTTTTCACTTTTAATTGTAAATAATGTGTAAGTGAAGGGATTATGGTAATATTCGCCTTCTTTTTGTATTTTTTCAGCATTCAATATTTTTGACCTACTCTATTTTAGAGATTAAATAAATGAGTAATAGGGACTTCCCTGGTGGCACAGTGGTTAAGAATCTGCCTGCCAATGCAGGGGACACGGGTTCGAGCCCTGGTCCGGGAAGATCCCACATGCCGCGGAGCAACTAAGCCCATGCGCCACAACTACTGAGCCTGCGCTCTAGAGCCCACGTGCCACAACTACTGAGCCCACGTGCCACAACAACTGAAGCCCGCATGCCTAGAGCCCATGCTCCGCAACAGGAGAAGCCACTGCAACGAGAAGCCCGCACACCGCAACAAAGAGTAGCCCCCGCTCGCCACAACTAGAGAAAGCCCGTGAGCAGCAACAAAGACCCAACACGCCCAAATAAATAAAATTAAATAAATAAAATTAAATTAAAAAGCACTAAAATAAATAAATGAGTAATAATGATTGATTGTTCCAATTAAATAAATTTTTCCCTGATTCAGAAATTGCCCAGCAGTGAAGCTTGCATCATTTGGGTTCTGTATAATGAATATCACAAGCTCTGTCTTTCAGCTTTGCAAGATGGTAGAGGAAATTGGCTGGCATCCTGAGGAAAGCACAGAGGAAATTTGAAAGGAGAGGAAGATATGACCCTTAGATGAAAAGGAATGAGTGTCCAGCCGGGGCCAGAGGTCAGAGGCTGGTCAGCTCTTTGGCCTGCAGGCCTCTTGCCTTTCTTCTCCAACACCTTGTATTCTATTCAACAGACGACTTCCTGCATCCATTTGCTCTCAGCACATTTTACAATCTTCTTTTGTAGTTGAGGGTACAGTTAGAAAGAGATTTACTCTCTCCATATTTGATACATGGGCTACTATGTATCTAATTATGCTGGGTGCTAGAAACACACCAGCAGACCAAAGCAGTGTTTTCCAAGCCCATTGCTATGAGCACGCTGATGAATTGGGGGAGATTTCCCGAGCTAAGGGGAAGGGGCCATAGCTGCTAGTAGTATTCTGTATACTTTTAAATCTGGGCTCAGACCTAAAGTAGCTCCTATTCAAAAAAGTTAAGACCTAAATTTATTTCAATCCACGTATTGCCATACGTTCTGCCCAATATCACCACAGACACATTTCTCTGCAATCCAAATCTATTCCCATCCGCCAAGAATCAGTGTTTAGTCATCATATTTTAATCAAAAAAAGTCCAAACCAAGTATAAATTGGTAAACCTTTCTGGAGGACCAGTTGGCAATACATACCTAGTAAATTTTATTTTCGGTCTGCAAATTCACTTGCTGTAGTGTGCAGAAATGCAGGCCTACACCTATGTGTCACAGCGTTGTTTGTAACAGGAACATTAGAAACAACATAAATCCATTCAGAGGACGGGTTAAATAAATCACTGTACATCCATACAATGGAATATATGCAGTCATTAGAAAGAATGAAGTATATATCTCTAAATAGTGAC
Source organism: Balaenoptera borealis (assembly GCF_965194805.1). NCBI lineage: Eukaryota > Metazoa > Chordata > Mammalia > Artiodactyla > Balaenopteridae > Balaenoptera > Balaenoptera borealis. The sequence continues at coordinate 20,616,443 of NC_138877.1, read as the reverse complement.
AATGAAGATGGCCAAGACACATCATCAAGGGGAAAAAAAAACAGGTCTGTTATATATATTATAAGCCCACTTATATAAACAGAAAAATAACTTGTTTATATGCTCATATAAACATAGAAAATGTAGAAAATATTTGAAACTATTTTATTTCATCTAGTAAATTTTTATATGAGCCTTACAATGTACCAGGCACTATTTTAAGCTCTTTGTAAATATTAACTTGTTTAATCCTTAGGACAACCTCTGAGGTAGGTACTGTTACTATTTCCACTTCAGGTAAGAAACAAGAGAGTCAGACAGCCCAAGGTCACAGCCAAGACTCCACCCAGGCAGTTTGGCCGAGCAACTCTTCAGCCATTGCAACATGCTCCTTCTTTCCAGCACTGCTTTAATATTTTTTAAAAAGCAGCAGTGGGCTTCCCTGGTGGCGCAGTGGTTGAGAGTCTGCCTGCCCATGCAGGGGACACGGGTTCAAGCCCTGGTCTGGGAAGATCCCACATGCCGCGGAGCAACTAGGCCCGTGAGCCACAACTACTGAGCCTGCGCGTCTGGAGCCTGTGCTCCGCAACAAGAGAGGCCGTGATAGTGAGAGGCCCGCACACCGCGATGAAGAGTGGCCCCCACTCGCCGCAACTGGAGAAAGCCCTCGCACAGAAACGAAGACCCAACACAGCCATAAATAAATAAATAAATAAATAAATAAATTTTAAAAAATAAGCAGTTATTGCTTTTATTTTAAAATGTAAGAATTAATAGAAAAAAGGCCTAAACCCATTTGGGGCCTATCAGTGGCTGTTTTAAGGCATAAAAACACATTGCTGTCTCAGGGTTTAGGTTTTTAAGAACACAATTCAGAAATATGAGCAGGGTTTTTGCCTTTTCAGTGACAGGAAAAGCAGAATTGTAAATTTTGATGCTTACTGAAACCTAGCTCGAGAGAGCAAGTTGATCTGAGAGATCCTGCTTTTAGAGACGTGTCCATGAGATCCTCAGAGAGGAGCCAGGAGTAGCATTTCCCAGCAAAGGAGCTTTCCAGTAAGACCTCGCTCCCACAAGGTGGCCAGAAAGCAGATGGGGAGGAGAATGGGAACTGTATTGGCTGTGGATACCCAAGGGTCAAGCAGATCTCAGGAATCTCATAGTAACTCCCCTCCCCTTTAAGGTGGACGCTGAAATTACTGGAAGTGACTCACAGCTTCCCTCCTCTTAGTGGTTTTGGCATCAACCAGCTGGGGGATTATCATTGCTGTTCCAGTTAACTGATGACATCACACGTGAAGTTTTGTTAGACGTACTGAGAGGTGCGTAAAGAGGCTGTGGATGAAAAGAGAAAATGGAATCAGCTGGAAAACAAAAAGGAGAGGGGCCCTCGGTCCAGAGGGTCCCTCGGGATCTGGGGAAGGAAGCAACCCCAAGCCACGTGTATGGGACCAAGCAAAATGGCATGGATGGGGCAGGGCATCGTGAGTACACGCAGGGCTGGTGAGGAGGGCGTCCAGAACAGCCTGGAACTTGGCTGCAGATAGTAAGAACCAGCCCCACGGTAGCTAACAGAAGAGGGAGTGGGTGAGGTACGACAAGCACAGAGGGAAGCCAGCGGCCGTTCACAGTCCAGAAAGAGCCGAGCTCGAAACTGGAAATCCAGCAGGCTCCCTGGTTGCAGAATTCTCAGACCTGCCAGAGTTCCAGTTCGTAAATAGCCTTCACCCCACATCCACAGCAGAAGAAAGCACTGTCTCTGTCACCTTTCCAGGCTTTCGTCATTGGCTTCCAAAAATCCAGAGACAGTTCCAGCATCTATAGCAAGTTGGCTGTGTCCTTGGCTCCCAGGATGATTTTGCAATCTGCCGCTCATGCCTCTTAGCCTCCTTGACAGGAGGAAAGGGAGAGACAGCATTTCCGTTTCTCTCTGCGATGCCAACTTCTTTTCTCCTCTCATTTTATCTTCTTTCTTTCTTCTTCTATGACTTTTCTTTGGCTGGCCAGAAAGTCATTTACAGACTCCCTCATGGCTTCTCTTGTCCCCTCCCCTGGCCATGAGTCTTCCCCGTGGTACATTTCTGTAATAGTTTATTGATTGCTCTGAATGGAACTATTCTGCGGTCTGCATTCAGGCTTAACTGCACACACAACAGCAGCGCCCTGACCCATGGGCAGTCCCCTACCTGGGACATGTCTGGAACTGCTCAAAGTAGAGTGTGCACGTGACTTTTTTTTAAATCAACTAGAGAAGAGCACATAGTAAAAAGCAGCAATTTCATACTCATCCCTCCCCAAAGTCAGCCACTTATAACCATTACTGATTTTTCTGATATTTACCTCCAGGTACTTCTAGTTCTTACACTTCCTCAAAAGAAATACATTGTAAAATCATCCATTCTCTCTATATCAGGGATTTTTCATGAAGCCTTGGGGTTTTTTTTTTAACTTTTTTTAGTAATTTATTTATCTATTTATTTTTATTTTTGGCTGCATTGGGTCTTCGTTGCTGCATGCGGGCTTTCTCTAGCTGTGTCGAGCTGGGGCTACTCTCCATTGCGGTGCGTGGGCTTCTCATGGCGTTGGCTTCTCTTGTTGTGAAGCACGGGCTCTAGGCACGTGGGCTTCAGTAGCTGTGGCAGGTGGGCTCAGTAGTTATGGCCCGCGGGCTCCAGAGCGCAGGCTCAGTAGTTGTGGTGCACGGGCTTAGTTGCTCCGTGGCACGTGGGATCTTCCTGGACCAGGGTTTTTTTCCTGATCTACCTTTTTGCCTAAGGAATCACAGAAAAGAAAATGTGAGAGGGATTGAACCCAGAGTTTAGTTCTTTGTATATAGGCATTTATATCTCATGAAGGTTAGGAAGTACTTGGATTCATACAATTTTATTTCCTTGCCCGAGATGACTGCAGGAAACAGAAATAGTTGTCGTGATACAAAGGCAGAATCCTAGAGCAGGAAATAAATGGAATTATAAATCTGGAAATTGGTGACATGGACATGGCAGATTGTTTTGGATAAGCACTGATTCTAACAAGAATTGAATTTCTGAAAACACTATACCCAACCCAAGGAGATATCTTGGAACATGGTGGGTTTTCTGTGAAGACTCAGAACTTCTCTTTACCCAGGCAGCATAGAAAGGATCATTTAACTGTGTGATGGAGGTAACATGTCCGAGGCAGATACATATCCCAGATTTGCTGGGACAAACACAATTACAGATATTCTATCCAAGTGAATCACTAGGGCCCTTGTTAGATCGCATAGATGGCGACACAAGACATTGGCTGATAAAAAGAGAGGTGAACCTAGCCCTAGACTAAGAGTTAAGCCCAAAAGCTGTGAACTTAACTGTCTTGACACACCTCTCGGCATTGCCACACTTAGGGAGGGAATGATGACATGATAGCTATCTACAATATTTCCTGGATTAGACATATTCAGAAAGAAATTAACTGGGACTAATGAATACAAGTAAAAGGGAAACTTATTTGTTTACATACACACACACAAATATTTTTAAATAGGAACATTAAAGAATTTTTAACAATGGGTCACCTAATGAGAAAATGAAAAATCTGCAGCTCCATGAATTTTTTAACAATAACAGTGGTGATGGAAGGATTAAACCATGAATACAAAAGCAACACACACAAAAAGTTTTACCACCTTTATTCATTCAAAGCGCATCATAATATCGATCAAGTCGATGAAACTAGGGGCACTAATAGAAATAAAGTGGTCTCCAAAAAACTGAGATCTATTCAACAAGCATATGTATGCCTAAATTTTGACCCCAGATTTATCTCATAGACAGTAGCTCTTAATTTGTATCTCAACTTGTATTTAACTTGTATTTGAACACCTTCATGAAAAAGAAAATACTTCCGTAAAGATAGGTGAAAACAAATATTGCCCAAACTTTAGCCATATAAATTTCATAACAGTTCTGGAATTAATTACTTACTTTTCACATTACAGAGATTCTATATCACCTTGAAAGGCTTAATTATCCCTCAGCTCAGTTGAGGCCCCTCAAAACTAAGCCAAACTAATAGGACATATTCTTGAGAATTCATCACATCCTCTGAGGCTTGCACTTGAAAGAGTGTTGCAGAAACGTAATGTATAATTCATACTCCTCAGATATCTGTGAGTATCTTCTGAAATTGTGTCTTCATTTCCATTAAATAGCTCTGGAATTCCACAAAGCATGTGATTCTACTGAGCTCAGGAGAGTTCAGCAAGAGGAAATGAGCACAATCTCCAATAACCATCTGTTTAAACCGCAAGTGAGTCAGTTAGGATGTTTTCAGTAGCTAAGAACAGAAAACTCAACTCAGACTGGCTCAAACATTGAATGAGATTTATTGGCTCACGTAACTTAAATTTCAAAGTTAGCACATATCTTAGGCATGATTTCTTTAGGACTCCAGCTCAATATCTCTACATTTCTCTCGACGTTATCATTATGCCTGCGTGAGCTGCTTCACAGAACGGCTTCCCAATATGATACAGTCATGGTAGCATTATGTATCCATAATCTCCATTATCCCAGAGAGAGAGAGAGAGATTTCCTGGTTCCCAGAACTCTCAGTAAATTTTCTAAATTTTTTAAGTATCGTATTGATTATGCAACCTCTGAACCAATTCCTGGAACTAAGGGAATGTCATGCACTGAATGGCTTAGAACTAAGGGAATGTCATGCACTGAATGGCTTAGAACTGGATTATCTGAAGCAATAATTGTGCAGACAGAGGAAGCAGGGCAAGACCTGGATCTGTAGCCAATTCCCACGGTTGTACATATTATATTTCTACCATAGCCAATAAGGTGAGACAAAGAGAATGGAAAAACCATGAAGAATGCCAGAGACATTGTCAAAGATAAAGAAGGAAGAAATAAATTGAAGAAAACATTTGAAGGCATTGGGGCCGGGGGCGGGGCAGGGGAGGTGGTGGAAATAATGCCTTTCCCTGATTGTACCCTACTGAGGTAAGTCCACTTGATAAAATGGGTACATGTATAAAGACTGGAATAACAGACACCAAGATATTAACAGTTGTGATTTTTTGGTGGTAGAATTATGAATAAACTTCTTTTTTTTTAAATATACATTTGTATGAATGTATAACATATTATTTTTATAATAGGAAAAAGTGATATGTTCTTAATACTATTTGCCAAACAAAAGCAAAGCACATCAAAAAACAGATTGCCAGTAATGAGCACTCCAAATGTAGCATTCTCTAATTATGTATAATCAATCAACAAGCATTCCTCTCAAGCAAAGTAATAGAGTATTCCTTTAACTTTAAAGGAATGAATTCTTTAGTAAAGGAAATGGCTGCTTTTCACATTATAAATTTGCTTCTTCTGCAGTTGTCACTCAAATATTTATTGATCATCCTCTATCTACCATAATAGTTTTTATGAATTGCTCCAAACAGTTTTGTTGACATTCATCTTTTTAATAATATTCCAAAATTTTAATTGGAATAAAAGTCATATAAATGAGTGCATGTTTTACAGATTAATCATCTTATTCAGCTATTACTGTGGTGCTTACTTAGAGCTGCAAGTCACAAAAGAATGGGAAAAAAATGATGAAGTTGATGGACCAGCAAAACTATCTATTAATTATGTGAGGAACTTAAATTATCAAAAACTAAGTGGTTCTCCTTGCTTAAAAAATTATAATGTCTGAGTGGCAGATGAAATGAAATAAGACAGAAATTTATCTTTCTTCCTCTGCCCCTTGTTCATAAACCTTTTTGTTAATTTCAAAATGGAAAGTATGAAGCATTAATGAGATTTTTGCCTGAAGTATATCCTTCTAAGCCCATATGTATTTAAATTAGAAATTCACAGAAATGGTGTGCGCTTTTTCAGTGATTCTTGAAAAACAATTCAATAGCCTCCAAATAAGAATCTCAAAAGATAAAGAAATTATACAAATATATTTAAGAAACAAGTATCCGAATCTATGTTTTTTCCCTCTTGAATCTTTTTTTTCACTTGAAGGCTTCAGATGAAATGTTTTATAAGCCTATTCAAATGTATGCACTTCTTTCTGTACCTAGCATAAGATCTTATTATTTTGTCATGTCAGAAAAACAGCAATTATAGAACCACTACACTGAAATTCATATGCCACAACACATATGTCCAAAGGATTTACAGTAGCGTGACCTTGAGAATAGAAAATGATTTCTCCCTCCAGGTATACATCTTCCATACTAGATTAGTTATTCTTTGAGGCAAGGGAGCATCCTTATGTCATATGCATCTTTGCATATTGATGGACAAATAATAGGTTTTCAGTGAATATTTGTTGACTAAATAAGTCAGCCATTGAGTGAAGCTCTGCTTTGCCCCACGTCTCAAATTCACTAATCCAGAAACAACTTTAAACTTAAATAAGCAGAGATGTAAAATTTGATGAGGGACATAGTCACATGGTGTCTTCTCAAGTCATACTAGTCCATTCATTATCAAAACCTCAGAGAGACCACCTTCTAGGTCAAGGAAATTATGGCATCTCCACATTACTTACTGGAAGCCAGTGCCTAATTCAGGCCTCAAGAAGCCCTCCCAGCAAGCTATTAAGACAAGTGCCAGGGGTCTGACTGGAACACTGAGTCCTGAGTTATGGGTGCCCCTCTGTCAATGAATTCTCCCTATCTTATAATTCTCCCCATCCAGAACTAACATTCTCAAGATCTGCCCCCTACACGTGTTCCCGCAGTTCCTCCAGGTACTTCTGCAATTCCTTTGTGAGGACTATTTTTTCCTGAAGCGGGACTCATACTTCCCTATTCAGGCTGAGCAGAGACCTGAATCTGGTTATTGGCATGAACACAAGGAGAGGTGGAAGGAGACGAGGGCTTTCCATTGAGCGGGCAGCTAAGGACTGGCGTACAGAGAAGCAACTTGAATCTAAGGAGGCACATAAACTAAGTCTGATACAACAACTTATAAATTCTCATAGTGTGAGACCTCAAAAATTGGAAACCCAACACAAATAGACAGCAGAGGCAAAATTCCTATTTTTAAAAGTTTTCTAAAAATTTCATCAGTACACACACACACACACACGCACACACACACACACACACGAGTCAACTAATTCATAATTACCATATGTTGCCAAACAAACTTTAGGCTTGATTAGCTGTACCCAGTGAATTTTTTTGGACTGCCTTGGACAAGTTCCAGTTTTCTGAATTCTTGTTACTAAAAGCAAGAGTAGAGTGTCTGTGCTAGATTAGCATTTCTTTTGTTGGGCAATCCTGATGTTGGACAAGACCAGACTCTCTCACCCAAGTCTTACTGGAAGGTCTAGACCATCTATCCATTGGTACTCTTTGATTCCAGGATGTCTCAGCATCAATGGTGCCGCCATCTTAGGTCCAGCTCTGGGGTAACTTCCTCCATGGAACAATGTTCTTCAGCAAACATGTGTGTTGCTATTCTTCTTCCATGATTTCTACCTACATGCTTTCTTACCCACACATTCCCTTCCTTATTGGCTTTTTAACTCTAAACTATTTTTGTATCACAGTTACAGTTGTTATTACAATTAACCTAGTATTTATGGCTATTAAAATCAAAATTTTAGTTATGATTAAGTTCATCCTAGGATTTGTTCTCAATGGGTTTGAGTTCCAGAAAAAGAAACCTAGGATAGATCAAAGGAATCATTTAAATGACTGATTCTGAAGCTTACAGACACTGGTACGGCTACTGAGGAAAGTTCTGGGTCACCTTTCCTGTAAATATCCAAAATGCTTAGAGTCACTACAAGTCTCCAAATTAAAAAAAAAAAAAAAAAAGTGGATTAGCTGACCATATGTCCTTATGAATTTAGGACTCTGGGGACTTAAGGCCTCTTGGGACTCTAAGTTTCAACCTAAGAAGCTCACATCAGCAGTTTTCTCCATGCACAGCTCCTCCTCCACTCTGTGGGCAATGCCCAGGTAACAGAGGCCAAAGGCCACAGAGGGCGGGGCCTGTGATGTTACCTTCCTGGCTCCAGGAACATTCGTAAAAATAATGAATGACAACAGAAGTGTGTTTGATGTGTGTTTTTGTTTTTTTAAATAAATTTGATTTATTTACTTATTTTTGGCTGCGTTGGGTGTTTGTTGCTGCACGCGAGCTGTCTCTAGTTGCAGCAAGCGGGGGCTACTCTTCATTGTGGTGCGTGGGCTTCAGTAGTTGTGGCACACGGGCTCAACAGTTGTGGCTCACGGGCTCTAGAGCACAGGCTCAGTAGTTGTGGCGCACGGGCCTAGTTGCTCTGCAGCATGTGGGATCTTCCCGGACCAGGGCTCAAACCCGTGTCCCCTGCATTGGCCCGCAGATTCTTAACCACTGCACCACTAGGGAAGTCCCCAAAAGTGTGTTTTTATAAGAGCTATGGTTGTAGATGTTGTTAAATGTACTCAGGGACCTCAAGTAGCTTCAGTACTTGGCCTTTTAAACAAAATATAGTCAATGGATTGAAATGGTAATAGCCTGTCAGGATTCCTGAAATAAATGGGGCCTGGTAGGTAAATTACTTTATATGGAAATTACTTCAAAGCCTACTCTGATACATGCTGTTTTGGAACATATAGAGCAAGATTCAGTAAAGTTAACTCTAATAGGATCTGATGTCCTATGCTTTCTTAGTGGTTCTACAGGTTTAGTACGTTTCAGAATTGCTTGAGCTACTTGTTCAATACACCCATTTTGGTTGCCACCCTCAGAGCTTTTGAATCAGTAGATCTGAGTGGGATCTAGAAATCTACATTTTTAACAAGTGTCCTCTTCCTTCATGTGATTCTGACACCGGTCATTCACAAAGCGCTCTTTTAAAATAACCAGTGTGGGAGTCTGTGGCTTGACCCTTACTCTGAAACCTCAGTGGACCTGATGACTCAGCAAGGAATACAATGGGGAATTTGGTAAGTTGTAAGCATTGGTATCAGGCACGTCTTCCAACACCTCTTACAACCCTTCAGGTCCTCTCAGGCCTCACCTGTCACCAATACCCTTAACCTAGCAATCAGCGGCCCGCTCTGCATGGACTTTGGCCAACTTCATGGAGTCACCATCCATCAGGACTTTATCTCACACCTGTGTCTCCCATTCTCCCCTCCCCCAGGGCTTCAAGGTTGACCCAGAGACATGAGACATTGTGGGACCCACTGGCACCCACATAAATGTAACTCATAAGTACCCGGGGAATTAATGTCCCATAAAGCAAAACTTTGATCCAGAAAAACTGGAGATGGCAGATAAATTCCTCACCATCCTCCCCCAGTGGACAATCCCAAGAGGCAGTCATTTATATGACCTCCTGGAAGACAGTTCCATTGAGATCAAACAATTATCACACTCAATACCTCAAACAGCTCTCTCTTGTTCCTGCCTTCTCCCCTGGTCCCTCACTTGCACTCTGTGGTATAAAATATACTCCTTGATAACATAAGAGCACATAAGCCTTTGGTTCTGGGTCTGCTTTCTGGAGAACTGAGGCTAAGATACATTATAGAACTAAGTTATTCCATCGTAGTGCAGTAAAGAATTATGAATCTGTGAGCTCCTCTGACCTGACACATTCCTCCCTCATTGAAGATTGCCGAGGCCTGTGACCTTGGGCAGGATATATCTATGAGGGACAAAGGAGGTCCTGAGAAGCCACACCCACTTACACCAGCATGTATCCTTGGTCTTGTGTGTATCCTTTGCATTTCTTGCTAGCTAAAGAAGTTTAGCCAAGCCTCATCTAAATTGTCATTCTCACTAATTCCAAAATCTGGACTGACCAGTTTTTATAGTCTGGCATGACTCAACTGGGTCACACAAAATTCAATTAGATTAAAAAATTTATCTGTTCAGTGAGAATGAATTTGGGTTAGAGATTCAGAACTTTATCCCAACAAAGCTGAAATCCATTTCTCAGCTGTATCCTTTTTATGACCTATCCTAGGCCATCACATCCACCACATTCTCCTAATGATAAGTAAGTCTCCAGTACAGCTCTCATTCACATTCACGTGGGGGGAGATGAGACTTCAGCTTTTGCATGGAAGTATATCAGACAATCTACAGACGTAAAGAAAACCACCACCTGGTTTTGCCCTGGAAAGGCTTATAAGCATATTCGCATACCAGAATCCCTAACTGCTCCTTCTTGAGGACAGAATTGTGACCACTTCTTAGTGAAAAGCTGTAAGCGCAGTAGACCACAAATGTTTGCTAAGTAAATAAACTCAAAAGAAAAGGACATTATCTTCACGGTTCCCTGCACTTTAGTTACTTCAATCATCATTAAAACCAAGTATTTACTCACATGAAAGATCAGGTGGAAAATTGAGGCAGTTAGCTGAATAACTCAAGCAAAAAGCCCTTTCACTTCAATGACTTCAAAAGATGATGCAGGAATTTTTGCCGATCGTGAGATTTTTTTCTTTCCCCACTAGAGGCAGCAGACTTTCTCCTAAAGAGTTTTCCTCTCTCTGTCAATGTCAAATTTCTCCCAGATGACTCTGAGCAACCCATAGAAGCAATGTGTCACTGATCCTTCTGTTGAAGGTGTAAGGCACTGCTCCAGTCTAAACTGGTCCCAGATGAGCTGTAAGTTAACGAGAATTAACACCTCCATTACTTTCATACAGACAGCCATCCCTGTGATTGCCAAGGGACGAGAACCACACTGTCTCAGCAATAAAATCAGGAACCCACTTAGAATCTACAACAAAGCAAGCATCAAGCCCAAGAAGCCAAATCCACATGTTTAAAACTATAGTATCTGAGATTTAAAACAGAGTTGAAAAAGAAAAGAGATTCTCCCCACCTATTCCTAACTACACTTTCTCTAAAAAGAAACTTCTGCCAAAATGCTTCCATTTACTCCACTTCCCCAAGATCAACCAAAAAAAAAAAAGTCAACATGTTCTCCAAAAGAAAAGAATCTGAAGCGTAATTTATCCCATTTTCACTATCTAGTTATATCCAATGTTCAAACTGCCTGTCAAGCAATAGTAAGCTTCTGATTATTTATGGCAATGGTTCAAGAATATAAATTCAGCCCTTTTGAAGAAACTCTTATTCCGCTTACCATAAACTCATCCCTTTCTAACTTAAGAAATATGCCATTTTAATTACAGAGGCAGTGGCTGTGAAAAGTCAAGTTTTGCCTGTTTTTGGAGACTGAAACCTCCTAGGACACAAATTACCAGGTGCGGCCCACCTGTGCTGTGCTAACAATAGACTTGGCCTAGCAGCAAAAGAGAGCATCACTGAGACACAAATACAGAGTGGAGATGTTAGTGGTTCCTAAGAAACAAAGCCAGACGCATCTGGCTTTTTTCACTTACAACTCGCACACCTGTGATAGGAGATACGTGCTCATTTCTTTTATCAGCATTTAAAATGGGTAGGTGACACATGACTGAATTTACTTGCTAGAATATAGGACACATCATTATATAAGGTGCCAAGACTTTGTTCTAAAGGCAAATGGGTAACCGCGACTCTTCTGAGCCACGCCTTACACGCTAGCCGTTACCGCATTAATAGAATATACGGGTGCTCGTGCTGGAGACTGACATCAGATACAGATAGAATTCCAAGGCCTAGGAGATAGAGCAAAAGCAGAGCAGGAGGTGGTACAGGATGAGACGCTGACTTAAGAGTAAAAGTTGCCAAGTACAAGGAGGGCCAATGGCCTGGATGGGGCCAGACCCACTGAATTGATGAGGTGGAAGAAAAGGACAGTGGGACCAGGGAGCTTATCTGTGAGACCAGATAAATTTGCACTGATATCATTCTGGAGCAGCTAGACTTCTTTTCAGCTCCAGCCCTGACAGAACTGAGAAGCTGTATTCTGTGCTGGGGCGGCTGAGAACACCCATTTTTATGTCTCTAAACCGTCACACATGCTTCAATACTCTGCCACAATAAAGGTTTCTATCCAGGGCCATACATAATTGCTGTCCCAAAGGTCTTTGAGAATGATAAAAATAGCCATCGGTCAAAAAGAATTAGAAGTGACAAGACGAATTTCCAGACTCCTCCAGGTGTCTGCTTTCCAATAGGTTTCAAACGGAATTATCCCCCAAACCACCACATTGGCTTTGTAATCTGAATGCCTTCTCAACTGCAATAAAGCTACAGGGTCCATTTCACCCAAGTGAAAAGTAAAGTACAAAGGGTATCAGAGAGAAGGAAAGCACAGAGAACTAGAACAAGCAGCCTCCAAAATTAAGTGATGAGTATTCAGGGATTCTTAAAACGTCAGTGTGAGATCATGTCAGAGGTTCCTTCATTCCTTGGGCACCATCCATGTGCCAGATACTGTTCTGGGTATGAAGAAGATGAAGATGAAATTCATTTATGATTTTCAGGATAGAGACTTTACAACATGGTGTGTTACTTTGTATAACACTGAGCAAATGCTGAGGTGTATGGAGGAAAGGACAAATAACTACTGAAAAGTCAGTGGACCTCATGGAGGAGGTGGCCACTGAATTATATCTTAACTGTGAAGAGAAAATGTAACCATCCAGGAAAGGGAAAGTGGACCGTCCAGGAAGGAGAGCTAGCATATAAAAGGTGCATCATGGTGAAAGGTCTCTGACAAAGAAGATCTCTCCATTTTCTTTGCAAAGGGTGGGGAGGTGGGGGCCAAGAAAGATGAGTTCCCTTCCTGAACTGCTTTAAAATAAGAATGAAACTTGAGCCATCAAATGCTAAACGTTTCAGGAGCACACCGAAGGGATGAAAGAGATGGTCTCTCTTCTCCCTCAGCATCTCCAGTCAGTAATGTTGGGGTAATTTGCCTTTCAACTCATTCAAGGCTAAAATTAGTATTTACACATTTGTAAGTGAAAGGCTAATATTTTATGTTTCTGTAATCATAAGATATGGATAATTGTGTTGTGTTAATTTAGAATCTTAAAATAAATATGATTAATAATTGACATCAGTAATATTGCTTCACAAAACCACTTCCGAGCGAGTGTTCCCGGCTATGTTGGGTCTCACAGGAGTCTACCTCCTTGCCAATCTCTGGGAAAAACAAGCAATTGCAAGTAGACAACCATCATCTCATCCCCCAGGAAGCCCTTCTCACCACCAAGCGGGGAGAGAACCCTTAGGTCTCAATACTGGCAGAGCCTCTGATGGCCCCGCAAATAAAAAGCAACAGGAAACACAGCATCTCTGTTCAGGGCACAAGACTCTCTTCTTTGCTATCAGAATTTGCCGGTACGAGCAACAAAAGGCATCTTGAATTTGAGTAGAAACTGAACCTCCCCCCATGCTATTTTTTTCTTAAAATCTTATCTGTCATGCGAACTAAATTTAACATAGGATCCTAAGTTGGATCCTAAACCAGAAAAAAAAAAAAAAACTGATATAATAGATTTAGGGACAATTGGAGAAATTTAACTAAGGTATAGACTAATCCTGAATCGAGGTTAAATTTCCTGATTTTGATAATTGTACTGTGGTTGGGTAAGAGAATTTCCTTATTCTTAGTAAATACACACTGATGTATCTAGGGGAAAGTGGCAGGATTTCTGCAACTTATTCTCAAATGGTTCAAAAAGTAATTATCTGTAGACAGAAAGAGTGAGAAAGGATAAAGCAAATGTGGCAAAATATTAGCAGTTGGTAAATCAGGGTGAAAGGTATGCAGGAGTTCTTTGTACTGGAGTTACATTTCTCTCAGTTTGGAAGTTATTTCAAGATAAAATTTAAAAAGAGTTTTATCTGTACTTCCGGTACAGCGCTGAGAAATGTATTGCCTGCTTCCTACCATCATATTGTACTCCTCCCGTCTGGCCTTCTCCCACGTGCTTCTGGTTATCACTTGGGGAGCACTTATGTCTCAGAGACTGTGCTGGGTAGTCTGGGGGAATAAAGAGTAGTGAGATGCAAGCCCTACCTTTGGTCCAGTGGGGAAGTTCAAGCGTGGGCACATATAACCACCCTGGAGAAAGTAGCTACCATGTGCAAAGAGGGAGGACAGAGGAGGAAATCAGAAACACCGGGGCCAGTTCGGAGTACAGAAGGCTTTGTGTAGAGGACATTTGAGGTCAACCCAAGGACAGGTAGGATTTTGACAGCAGAACGCAGGGGTGCAGGATGGGTGGCAGAAAGCAAAGGGGTACTTGGAAAGTCCTAATAAGACCCCTGATGCAGGAAGAGCAAGGTGGGTTCAATCTGGGTGGGTAAGTTTGGGAATGCGATGGGCAGGGGTTTGAAATAAGGCTGAAAGAAAAGACAGGGTGAGATGCTGAGTGGCCTTAAATGACAAAAAGACAGTATTTTGAATTTCATTTTAGACAATAGGGTATTAAGATTTTTGAGAAAGTGGTTGTTTCCTTCTGAGACTGGGGACCATCTCTTGAAGTATCCTCTGTAGAATTTTAGTTCACACATAGTTGACATTCAATAAATAGCAATGATGTGATATTTGTAAAAATAAACACTGACAACCTAATGCAATTTTATTCAAACTCAAATCTCAGAGATAGATTGTTAAAATGTTGAATAAATTTTGAAGGGGAAAGAATTGTTGGGTGCCTCCCATATACCGAATGTTTCACATAGTCTCTTATTCAACTTCCCCAACTCCCACATTTAATAAGTAGAGCAAAAAGATTAAACACCCAAAATCATAGTTAATGGACAAGTTAGTGTACTTTGGTTTCAAGCAATAAAAATGACATATTTAACTCAAGCAGAAAATGGGGAGTAATTTAAGAATTGAAGGGAAAGTTTGGAAACCAGATTTAGAAATTACAATCAAGAACCAAGGCGGGGGAAAAAAAAGAAAAAGAACAAAGGTGGTAGCTGCTGAGATGAATTCACCTCTGTGGTTTTTAACCTCTTGGTCATTCTACCCAAGATCCAAATTCTAGGCAGATCTCATTCACAGCCATCCTTAGTTAGGGGAAGGTAGGACACCCAACTGTATTCCCAACATTCTGTATCCATGAGGCTGTAAAATGTAACTGGATGAGGCTGGTACCGAACCCAAGTTCAGCAGCTCGCCACTCAAAAGGCCAATACTGGAGAGACAAGTGTTGGTGGAAAAGGAAATCTTGCTTTATTCAGGAGGCCAGCGACCTGGGAAGATGATGGACTAATGTCCTAAGACCATCTCCAAGTTGCTAGTTAGGAGACAAAGGTTTTAAAGGCGGCGTCAGGGAGGAGGCTGCAGGGCGTGTGAGCGGCTTGTGCACAATTATCGGATTGGTTGGCAACAAGGTGAAGATTTGAGCATCACCAATCTTCTGGTTTCAACCAGTCTGGGGTCTACATGCTTGAGGTCAGCAGTGCTCATCTGGTGAGTGTCCACTTCCCATAAAAAACAACTTAGGAATGTGTGTCAGACCTCTATGTACATCTTTCAGGGAACTGAGAGTTTGGTGACTCTGCTACGTGGCTGGTTTATAGTCTAAATTGTTACCGGTTTCCCAGCCCAACAAGTGTTCTTTGTTTCTACATCTTCACATTTCCTAATCCTTAACTCTTGAGACAGACTTTTGAGACTCAGAGGAGGCCTGGGAAACTAAAGCTCTTCTACAAACAAGAGACAGGCGCAGGACACTGGGAGGTCTGTCCCAGGAAAGTCCCATGGGGTCCTCCTTGGTTACGGTCCCCCCTTTTTTTGATACTCCTCAGTCTTGAGGGGAACAGATGTTGAACAAAAAAGAGAAGAACATTCTGATAGAGAGGTTAATCATAAACTCAGGAGAGGAACTCGGTTTCAGGGGGACTCAGTTTCAAAAACAGAATATGTTTTTAGAGTCTGTGGTGGCCATGGAAACGGGCCTCTCAGATCTCCCGGTGCAAGGACATCTGGCAGCCCAGCTGCTGCCCTCTGGACCCACCACCACTTTCCCTCCAAGACCATACACCTCACCACTTCTCCCAGCCAACAACTGAACACAGTGGGGCTACTAGGTGAGGACTCATTCCTGCGAGACACGGGCCTCCTAACAGACACCTGTGGCTTGAGATTCCCCGTTTTAACACTGCAGTTCAGAACTTCCCACACAACCCTCCTTCCCAGCCTCTTTCTCAGGTGTCCGACGATGACGTGCGAGTGATCTGAAGTTCTGCTCTGCTCCGCCCACCCCTGCTTCCTCCCCCATTAAATCTCTGTACCACTAATCCTGTCCCAGCATCTGCTTCTCAACACAGCAGAACTAAAGTAGGGGGAAAGCTAAAAGTTGAACTCTAGTCTATGTGGTCTCAAATCTATGCTTTTTTGGCACTCTCACAGGAGCTGTTGTAGGCAGAAAAAAGTGATTACCCTAATAATTACAGATTATGAGACCCCACGCTCTCTTAGGTGTCGAGAGAGGACAAACTGATCTATAACAATAAGAAAGCTAGATATGAAATTCATTTTTTAAATGGATGGATGAAGAGGTAATTTTTCTATTTCTCAGATCTTTGACTCTTTGGGAGATTGTTTTAAAGCCTTGAGTTCTGCTGGTATGTTTGAAATACACAGTGACTTACTACTACTCTCCTGGCTTCCTGCCCAGTCAAAACTCTGCTCCTGTACCTGGTAACAGCAGGAGGAAAAAAAGAATTCTGATGATCTCCCTCCAAAGCTCTCCTCCCAAACTGGAAACTGCTGCAAGAATCAAGTCCCACTGAGGACAAAGAAAAAAAAAATGGCTTGTATCAGGCAGGCTCACTGCTGCCACTGCCCAGGCGGAGGTTAAAAAGTGTCTTTTATACAAAGAAGACCACTGTATTGTATTTCCAAAAGTTCAGCGGAACCCCAGTGAGAACTGGGCCCCAAGAGACTTCAGAGACACCAGCCAGAAAAGCTCATGGGGCTTCCCTGGTGGTGCAGTGGTTGAGAGTCCGCCTGCCAATGCAGGGGACACGGGTTTGCGCCCTGGTCCAGGAAGATCCCACATGCCGCAGAGCAACTAAGCCCGTGCGCCACAACTACTGAGCCTGCGCTCTAGAGCCCGTGTGCTGCAACTACTGAGACCATGTTCCACAACTACTGAAGCCCGTGCACCTAGAGCCCATGCTCCACAACAAGACAAGCCACTGCAATGAGAAGCCCGCACACCACAACAAAGAGTAGCCCACGCTCACCGCAAATAGAGAAAGCCTGTGCGCAGCAATGAAGACCCAACTCAGCCAAAAATAAAATAAATTTTTTAAAAAAGGAAAAGCTCATGACCTTGTCACTTAACTCACCAGTGTTAAAGAACCTAGGATGGGAAAAGTATCTTTTATTGGTCAACTGGAACTACATTGAAGTGAGACTTTTTTTAAAATATATTTATTTATTTACTTATTTATTTCTGGCTGCATTGGGTCTTAGTTGTGGCATGCGGTGCGCGGGCTTCTCTCTAGTTGCGGTACAGGCTTAGTTGCCCCGCGGCATGTGGGATCTTAGTTCTCTGACCAGGGATCAAACCCGAGTCCCCTACATTGGAAGGTGGATTCTTAACCACTGGACCACCAGGGAAGTTCCTGAAGTGAGACATTTTAATTTTTCAGTCCTTTCCATACCACTCAACCAATAAAAGATATTTTTATACTACTGGGGACTTATTTGAGGAAAACTGAAGGTATTCATAACAGAACAAAATAAGAATCTAGAAGACGTAAGAGAAAATCTTGATTGAAATCAAGAAACTTCCATCCATCCAGTTATGTAGCAAATATTTATTGAGTACTTCCTAAGTACATAGTCTTTGCCTAGATCAAAGACTCCTTTCTTCAAAGAATTTATAACTCAAATAAGGATGAATAAGGATGTGGGGAATTGTGAATGGAACTAACTTTTATCATGTAGGTAAGATACAGGAGCCAGACAAGACATATGCATATGAAGATTTCAATAGCAGTACAGGAAGAGAGGTCTCCAGTCCTGAGGCATTTACAAGCAAGTGCAAAACACAAGGTACTTAGACTGAAGTTTCTCAAATTGTGGTCCTGGGCACAGTAGTAGTAGCAACGCCTGGGAACTTAGAATGCAAAATCGCCAGCACCACCCCAGATCTCCTGAATGCTTGAGGTTAGGAGAAGTCTGTGTTTTTGCAAACTCTATGGGTAATTCTGATTCACACTAAAGTTTAAAAAACACTGATAAAAATAACAAGGGCTCTGAGCCTCCAAGAAGGTGAGGGTGGAAGTGGTTGAGACGGCGTCTTAGGATCTAAGTTAGACTTGGGAAATGGATAAGAGAGAGGAGCCCCAAAGTAGGGTGGAGTCAGAATGTACACACCCTATTGAACCCCTGCCACTGTTTTCCCCTGGGTCTTGAAAGCTTGCTTTTATTTGATGATGGGGCAAATCACTGCTTTTTAGTTGTAAGGGTGGATTTGAGATACTTAAACTATGGTTTTATTCAGTGGCTAACTCAGTCTAGTCCTGGCCCCTGATACTTGATCCAATTTCACCTCTCAGTGAAAGCAGTTCGAGCGGTGCTTAGCATCTTAACAAGATGACATTATTAATTCCTAACCCTGCAGATGAAATGCTCTCCCCAGCCGGCCCCTTTCAGGCTGTTACCATCTTGGTTATCTTCCAAACTCTCTTCAGTCTATTATACTCTACCCCGTACAAATAGAAGTGATTTTTTAAAGGAAAATATCCTGAAGTATAGAACACAGAGAGCATGAATTTCAATCTACCATCCCGGGGAGAATTGCACACTTCAGATGATTATTTAAAACTTGGATAGAAGCGTGTTCTACAGTTGCAGCTGCAGCTTAATAACCAATCACAGCCCAGCACTGTGTGGGAATTTCTAGCAGTTATGCAAATAGTTCTAAGGCTCGTCAACCTACTTCCCAAAAACGCCTCTCTTTTCCCAGCAAAATTTGCATTTCATCTGCCAATGTCCTACCCTCCTACACACCCATATTTCTTTCTAGTGCTCCTCAAGGTCCCAAGTAAGAGTGAGAACAAGTTATAGTTAACACTGCATAGTTAAACTTATACACTATAACAGAAACAAGTTCTCCATTCTAAGCCACCCAGTGAAATGGGACAAAGACCTCTCACTTTAAGCAGAGCACACTATAATTATGCTTATTTATTCATTCAATAAACACTTATGAACACCTCCTGTTGGGAAACGCTACGCACCCCCGGTCCTGAGTATCCTGTGTGTTCTTGCTGACTGTGCCAGACCTCAAGGCTCCTCCATCTCCTGACACTGAAGATGATGAAGGGGTAGCCAAGAGTAACTACCATGTAACTACTTGTTTCCCCCCCAGGGAGGGGAATTAGCTTGTTTCTCGCTGCAGTGCTTACGCTTGCTCAAAAAGTGCTGTGCCTTTGACCCCAGGCTCCTCAGATGCAGTATAGATTGTGTGTAGCACCCTTCAGCCTCATCACTTTGCACAAGGAACCCCGGGGAACTGGTCCCATCTAGGTAATGCTCCTGCTGTTTCCCCACTATGAGTAATAACCATATTGCACTGATCCCTTAAGTCTTGTTGTCTACTTTTGGCACCCAGAGAATGGCAGTAGGTTTGCTCCTTGCCATCCCCTGTGAGATTGGGGTTCATCTTTGACACCTACTATGTGCCAGGATCTGTGATAGTCACTGTTGCCCCACATCTCAGCACAAAAGAACCATGGGCCCTGTACTCTCAGCCCCACAAGGCATCACAAGGGATATTTGGATGGAACTTAGACTGATGGGCAACCTTTCCCAAATCTTCAAGCAAGGCCTTATGACAACATGAGTCCAAAAGAAAGAAAGTGAGTAAATGCAATGGGGATGAATCCTTTCGGAAGACACGGAACTGTGCCACCCAGATCCTGATATTATCCATTCTTCACTTAAACCCTTATTTCTTCCTCTTGATAGGCTCAGTTACCCAATTGTTGCCTATCCTCCATTCATGCTCTTAATTTCTCTTCACCTTTCACCTCAGCTGCCCTTAAAAACTCAGCATCTCCATCAAGAATCTACCAGAAAAGAGCTCTTCCAGCTTGACCCAGCTCCCATGACAGTCTCTTCAGCATGTTCACTCATTCACGTATTCATTCAACATTTAAGTAGCAATGATTAAATGCCAGGCAGTATAATAGGCATGCAGTAGATACAAGAGAAATAAGATTGCTTTCGTGGAGTGGGAGGACTGACAATAAATAAATAAAGAAGCAAAATAACTCTGGTATGTGAAGAAAATAAACAAGATATTATGATAGGTTATGATATAAAATAAAAATAACTGGGACAGGTGTGACATTTGATCCTTTCTAATCAGGTGTGGTTCCTGGAAGATAGAACCACCCCAGACCTGTTGAATCAGAATCTACATTTCAACAAAAAGCTATTACAGACCTCCCTTGACCAGCACTAGGACTTACACACCACTGACCAACGTAGAAACAAAGGAGGGAGAGAGGATTTGCAGGTGAAAGCTAGATCACGACCTTTGCTGTGAACAAATATGGAGTCCTAACTCAGGAGGGATCCCAGAGTTGAAGCTGTAGATTTGGGAGCTGAAGTTTCTAGAATGAAACAGGGTACGAGTTTGTGATCTGCTTTTCAATCATCTGCCAGTCAATTTGATGAACCAGTGGTTCTCAATTTTACCTGTACATTAGGACCACCTGGAAAGCTTTGAAAAATATTGACTCTTGGGTCTTGCCCCCAAAGATTCTGTTTTAAGCAGTCTGAGGTGTAGCCTGGGCATTGGGGATTCTTAAAGCTCCCCAGGTGATTTGAAGACAAGATTGAGAACCACTGTAGATCAACAACAATAACAACAAAAATGGGCCCATGCTCAACATTTGGGACCTGAGGTAAGCTTCTCCTGGTAGGAAATTGCTCTACACATTACCTACTGTCATTCTTGGACCACACTAATTTGACTAATGTTAATTTTATTTTAATTGCCCAGTCCACAGATATTTCTTCATTGAAGTCACATAAAAGAAGAATTATTCAGAAGGTTATTGAAAAACCCCTCTCAAGCAAAGTGGCTACAGGTTATCATATTTTAACCAACTTTCTCCACAAACATGGGCACTAAACAAGCAAGGAAGTAAATGAATATTGATAGGTCCTTGTCATTTGGTGCAAAGTGATGAAGAGTGAAGAGATCAAGTGATTTTTACAACTTGAAATTATGTTGCTTTTGGTCAAGAACCCTTGCAATTGGTTCTTTTCATCTCGAAGCAGAGTGTGAAATTTCAGACTGGCATGAAGAAATAACATCACCCAAAAGGCCTAATGAAGTGTGGCCCCCTCAAAGCACTACTTAAGCAGCCAAGCAGTCTGAAGCTAGAAAAATTAAACTCGAATATGAGTGATTAAGTTTTAAGCTTTTAAATCTTGGTGAGAATAACCCTCCAAAACGCAGATCTATCTTATGTTATCTATGAATAATCTTTAGTGACTCCAGTCCTCCAGTTGTTCAAAACCCTTCATTACAGTTTTTTTTAACTCACCAGCTTAGTGTACAAGATATGATATTTGAAGGAGAAAATCCAAACTACTGGTAGGACCTTTGTCATTCTGGGCTTCTGAAAACCCTTTCTAACGTGGGGGTGGGAGACGACACACAACGGCAGATAGATCTGCACCTTCCTCTACAGAAGTCAAAGATGGGGGGATGCTCGCTCTTCCAGAAAGTGGCCCCAAGGGCTCAGCCAATCAGATGTTCCCACCTGAGACCTCCAATCTTAAGGGCTCAGGGATGGTCAAATGTGATGGAGCCAAGGGTACCCTGAGGTAGTTTTGGCTGGTTGAAACCTGAGTGGAACTATACTTCTTAATTTCTTCATTCTTTCTTTCCATACATCCCTTAGGTTGGTGGTGCCCCAACTCTGATGGGGCTACATTTAGCCTTCTGGGCCATGATGAAGCTCCAAAACCAATGGATACATATAATATTGAAAGCCTTCAATATTTGAACTTCATAAGTCTAGATTTTATTGACATCCAGTTGTTCTCTCAGTTGATGTGATGACTTTCTTGTGATCATGAACAGAACTTTATTGTTTAAAAAAGGAATTAGCAAACAAAAGTACTGACACAGTTAAAGTTTGAACCTGCAGAATCCTTTTTTAGGGAATCCCTGTGTTACCAAATGAGGGCTGTGATTTTGCAATCACAGGCAAATAGAACTTCAAAACTTCCTACTTCTAAAATGGATTTACACAGGAAGGAACAAAGAGAGAATGAATAAGGAAAGGAAGGAAAGTAGGAAGGGAGGGAGGGAAAGAGGAAGGGAGGAAGAGAGGGAGGATCAAAGTCAAAAAAGTCATTTATAATGCGTGAATAACAGCAGCCTTCTTCCAAAAAATATATCAGAAAGAGTCATAAGGTACAGCGTTTTTTATTCCTGCCACCACTAAAGCAATTTCATCTACCTGCACAAAGAGGTTCTTAAGAGAAAGAAAAGCTTCCCTTTAAGCCAAAAGAACTCTCTCTGGGTCCTGGCATCTCTCGGTCAAAAAAGGCAGCATCTTCTTGGAAGCTACTAAATGTCATGGTACCATGGAGTGTAATCATAAAGTGACCCTCAGGTATCACCCAGGAGCGAGCAGCAGAATAAGCAGAAAGGGCTGTGAAGACTTCCAGGACCCATCCCAGGATCTAGCTAGATATGTGTGTGTGTGTGTGTGTGTGTGTGTGTGTGTGTGTGTGTGTGTGTGGCGGGGAAGGGGGAGGTGTCAATTTAAAAGTCTAACCTCTTGCATCTCCCTCCCACCCTCCCTATCGCAAGAGGGAGGAGATATGGGATTATATGTATATGTATAGCTGATTCACTTTGTTATAAAGCAGAAACTAACACACCATTGTAAAGCAATTATACTCCAATAAAGATGTTTAAAAAAATTAAAAAATAAAGTCAGCTGGAGACTCTCAAATAAATAAATAAATAAATAAATAAATAAAGTGTAAGCTGTGTCCCATTATAGAACTGTGCTTCTAGGAGTGAACAATTTTTAAATTTTAACTTATTTATTAAATTTGTAATTCATGCTCATGATATAAAAATTTAGAAAGTTCTAGTGCAGCAGTAAAAAACAGATCTCCTTCCCATTTCTGTCTCCCAGTAATCCTATGACTTTCCCAAGAGAGTTTGTTTGTAAATGGGATATTCTATACATCTGCAGGCAAACATGTGTGTTTGGGGGGGTATTATATGCATAATATATATTCTTAAAGTAGAAACATACTATACAAATTGTTCTGCACGTTGTCTGATTTTTTCTTCCAGTTTTATTGAGATATAACTGACATACAGCACTGTATAAGTTTAAGGTGTGCAGCATAATGATTTGATTTACATACATCATGAAATGATTTTTTTTATTGTTCCTTAACAATATGCTTTGGAGCTAATTCCATATCAGTATATAAAGATATACTTCATTTTTTAATGACTGTATAATGTACCATCGTACACGTTTATAATATTTGTGTTAATCCATCCCCTCTTGGTAGACATTTAAATGGTTTAAGTATTCTCTACCGTGCTGCGATGAAGGATTGCCTACATCTGTCATTTTATACTTGCATGAGTGTAACTGTAGGATAAAGTTCTAGAAGTGGCATATGCAGGCCAGAAGGCACATGCATTTGTAATATATATCCACATGAGCAAATTGGTCTCCAAGGAGTTTGTACTCCCACCATCAATCTGTAAGAGTGTATTTCCCACAGCTTCTCTAACAGAGTATGTTATCAAACAGTTTTATATTTTCTAGTTTAATAGGTGAAAAATGATGTCCTAGAATTCAGGTTGCATTTTCTTATTAGGAGTAAAGTTGGGCATTTATTTATATGTTTGAGCCATTTCCATTTCATTACCTTAAACTATCAGTTTATATCCTTTGGCCATTTTTCTATGGGCTTGTTGCTCTTTTATTAAATTACAGGGGCCCTTAATATATTAGGGAAATCAGTGCTTAATCTATGATATGAGTTACAAATGGTTTTTCTCATTTGTTTGTCTTTAGATTTTGAATATACAGGATTTTGCCTTGCAGAAATTTTATGCTTTCATATATTTAAAAATATCAACAATATCTTTTCTGCTTCTGCGTTTTGTGTCACTTTTTTTTTTTTAATGCTATTCTTGTCTGCTTACATTCTTTTTTTTATTTATGTATGTATGTACGGCTGTGTTGGGTCTTCATTTCTGTGCGAGGGCTTTCTCTAGTTGCGGCAAGCGGGGGCCACTCTTCATCGCGGTGCGCGGGCCTCTCACTATCGCGGCCTCTCTTGTTGTGGAGCACAGGCTCCAGATGTGCAGGCTCAGTAGTTGTGGCTCACGGCCTAGTTGCTCCGCGGCATGTGGGATCTTCCCAGACCAGGGCTCGAACCCGTGTCCCCTGCACTGGCAGGCAGACTCTCAACCACTGCGCCACCAGGGAAGCCCTTGTGTCACATTTTGAAGTCTTTCCCACTAGGATAATCGTTTTAATTCTTCCATAGTTTTTCCAAGTACTTTTAATGATTTCATGAGTCAAGTTTAAATATTTGCTCCACTGTTAAATTATTTTTGGTGTAACAGTGTATCTCAACACACTATTCATTGTATCATCCATCTTTTCTCCACTGATTAGAACCATATTATAGAAACTAATAATTAATGTTTTATTAATTTTATAATAAATATTACCTTAGGACTAAAACAACTCTACTTACATGTGCTAAAGTATTTTCTTATTAAATGTAAACATGTGAATTCTAACACAAGTTGGGCTTGTCTTCACTTTTAAAGATGCCCTAAGAACCTCAAACAGAGAGCTGGCCAAGACTTCGCTTCACTGCTGAGGGGCCCCTGGAAAGACGATCAGTTCCCTCGAAGCTCCACCTATAGCAAGACCCCTTAGTTCCTCTTCTCTCTTCTCCATCCCCCAGCTCAGAAACATGGAGGAAAAGTCCAATTGTCTTAAAGAAGAAAGTCTTGCCTCCAGAGACTGTTAAACAAAGACCTAGATATTCATGTCACCAAGGTGACAACTGTGGTGACTCAGGGCCAATGATGGCAAGAGATGACGTGTAGAAGACTGGAGGGGCCAACAAAAGCATCTGAACTGCTTACGATTATGTCCACCACTAGAAGGTCCTCAGAAGTCACTGACAGCAGAGCAGAGAGGAGACGATTCTGACAAACAGAGGAGAACCTGACCTGGAAAGTGTCCCAGCCCCTCCCTGGGACTGGGCTGCATCAGCGTCCCCCAAACAGCAGAACTGAGGGAAGCACGCTGTGTGTGTGTGTGTGTGTGTGTGTGTGTGTGTGTGTGTGTTGGAGGTTGTGGGGATGTGGTTTTGTTTGTTTGGAGGTTGTGCTTTGGGGCAGATTTGGGGGTTTGGGTTTGGGTTTTGCTGTTTGTTCCATGCAGTGGGTTCTGCACCTGAATGTCTTTTGTTTTACTCTGAGTCGTTTTGACTGTATCCTAAGATGCTTTCCCCAGGGAATATTTTGGTAAGGAGCTCAGAATAGTTAAATTGGATCTAGTTCTCCTGATTATTCAGTGACAGAGATAGGATAATATAAGCTTGCTGTTTATTTTTCTCTTGAATCTGAAACAAGTTTACTGCCAGAAATGACTGCAGATAAAAATATATTCAAGTGACTGGGACTTGGAATGGCCCACAGAAATGGGTCTCCTATTTAATGTCAGAAAGCAAAACAAGAAAGATGTTGGGTTTTTTGTAATGAATGTTCAGCTGAATAGTGTCCATTCCCCATGGAGGCTGGTGGGTAAAGGAGACAGGTAAACACTCCAGTCCCCGCTCCGGGAGAAGTTACCATATCGAAGACTCTGGTGAACAAAAACAGACAGTGCCCTGACCTCCTCCAGCTTACAGTCCGTGGGCTGCTAGGACAGAGGCAGAGAGAAGAAATGGCTTTCATTTCTCATGGTGCAATAATTAGAAGGCACCTTTAAGAGTATCTACTTGGATGGCCTCATTTTCACAGATGAGGAAACTAAAACTATCCCCAAATAGTTCATAACCCCTCACCACAGCCACGTGGAGTAGACTGTACTTAGGCCCATTTTCAAAAAGGTTCAGTCACTAGGTTGTCAATGACTAACTGATGAATGGATGAATGAATGAATGAATGAATGAAGAATTCTAATGCATTTACTCTGTTGTTATGTCACTGTCATAGTCTTCCTCCAGGAGCTCCCTTGACAGGTCATCATTCCCCCACCGAGCCTGATCTTCTTCTGGGTTCCCTGTCTCTGTGAATAGCCTACGAAGCAACGCTGGCACAAGCAAGAAACTGAGGAATCTCCTTAACCACCGCCTCCTCTGACACCCACCTGAGAATCCTTCACCAAATCCTAATAGCTTCCCCTCCTAGAATTCTGAATCCAGCCACAGCTCTTTACCTCCACCACCTCGACCCTTGTCCAAACTGCCACCATCTCTCACCTGATGACTGCAGCCGCCTCCTAACGGGATCTCCCCATGGACTCTGGGCTCCCTTCAATCTGCCTTCCACATTATAGCAAGAGTGCCCTTTGCAAAAGACAAATCCCTTCATTCTTCTTCTCTTCCTTTTTCTTTCCCTTTCCTTCCTGAACAGTTCAGGTGCAAAGCCACTAGGTGGGACACATCAAGGTAGGTGTCCCAGCTTGAGATCTAAGAAGTTGCCTGCAAAGAGACTCACAGGATGCAACCCAAGGTAACATAGGTACATAGGACCCAAACCAGCTCCATTCAGCTCTCTATCCCACTGGGACTGGGGATTAAAAATCAAGAATTTCCATAGTTATGGAACCTGCTGACAAAGCTCTAGTGAGAGATGAGCCACAGAACCCGGCAACAAAGCAAAGTCTCTTTGACATCCGTCTTCTCTGCCTATCTCTGTAGGCTCTGATGTCGTTCATAGTTCCCCATCTTGTTTTTCCCTTCTTGCCCTTCCTGCCAAGCTCTTTGAGGACAGCCTTGCCATACATGTTAATTCATCAGAGAGCTGACAAAGCCCATGGTAGTATCAACATCTGCCCGCCCCCAAGCACAGATAATGGAAAATTATTGAGTTAACACTTAACAGCCCATAGTTTACATCCTCAAGGCCTTAGTCTTAGGTGTGGGCTCGTGAACAAGGCAATAATATACTCTCTTTTACGTTTACAAATACTAAAGGATTATCTGGAGGGAGGCACAGGAAACTGAATACAACAGCTGCCTGAAGGAGTGGAACTGCTGTGCTGGGAACAGGAATTTGAGTGAAACTGTGTCAGTCAGCATTTGCATTGCAAGCAACGAAAACAACCCTGGCTGATTTAAGTAGGAAGGGAGTTTGTTAGAAGGATATTGGAAGGCTTAGATAGTTCCGAATCAGGCTTAGGGGACTAAAATGTCAGAAACAATTCCCCAAATCAATTCTACCTTCTGCCGTGAGAAGCAGGCTTTGCCTCAAAAGGAAGGAAGAATCCTCCAACACAGCACAGTGGCTTAGAATCTAAGTAAACAAAAAGAATCACAACCCAGCAATTACACTTATAGGTATATAGCCAAAAGAATTGAAAGCAGGAACTCAAACAGACATTTATACCAATGTTCATAGCAGCATTATTCACACTAGCCAAAAGGTGGAAACAACCCAAATGTCCATCAATGAAAAAATGGGTAAACAAAATGTGGTATATACATACCACGGAATATTGCTTAGCCTTAAAAAGAAATGAAATTCTGACACATGTTAGAATGTGGATGAACCTCTAAGGCAGGCAAAGTGAAACAAGCCAGTCACAAAAAGACAAATAGTATATGATTCCACTTTTATGAGTAGTCAAATTCCTGGAGACAGAAAGTAGAATAGTAGTTACCAAAGACTGGAGGGAGGAAGGGGAAATTATTGTTTAATGGGTACAGAGTTTTTGTTGGGGGGGATGATGGAAAAGTTGTGGATATTGATAGTGGTGATGATTACGAATGTACTTAATGTCATTGAATTGTACACTTACGAACGGTTAAAATGATAAATATGTATTTTTACCGGAATAACAAAAAAGAACTGCAAATACGCACAACACACTTTTCACTGCATATTCTTCTGTTCATATCATAGGCATGCATTACCTATTTAAAGTAGATTTTTTTTTTTAAATCAAGGGATTAACTTTTATACATTTACAGGATGTGCCTTCAACTCTGAAAAAGTGATTCTCCTGTATCTTATAAATGGCAGATCATTGAGAAAAAACCACAAAAGCCCAAAACTACATCTGTGTGTAAATATATTCATCAATGCAAATAAATTCACCCATTGCTGCTGTTCCCCACCAGAGCAGAGTACAGACTCACTGCCCTCTTTCCTCTCCTCACAGCCCAACCCCAGTTTCCTGTCACACACCTTGAGAAGTTCATAATTCTAGTGATCTCTTATCCAAAAATGGTCCCTGGCACAAGATTTATCACTCCCCCAAATCACAATGCAAATTACATTTTTAATGCCTAGAATATTACTTTGAGGAGGCAAGCAAAAATTGCAGGACTGTCACAAAAAGATTTTCAGTCTTTTTTTTTTCTAAGGTAGAGAACAATGGAGGACGTTGAAGCTGTGACTGGCCAGGAGTGCAGACAACCAAAATGGGTTTCCAACAGCATTAAGTGAACCACAGAGGAACAGGTTAGTCAGCCTCTATTCCTTGGCTGACACTTTGCACCATGATACCAGAGTGTTCATCCAAGATATTGGAAATACACACACCAAAATAAGTTATCAACAAACCTTTAAGAGCCTGGTACACACCCAGAAATGTAACTTCAAGTCTTTATCCTACCGCACCTATGGCGTCAAGTGGAAAAGGGAAATTTTCCAGCTCTGCCATGTCCTATGTTGAACTTATTGAGAACAGAATATGTTTTGTTCATTGTCCAATCCCTGACAACAGTAGGTGCTTAAAAGATGTTTGAAGTGATGAATGACTGAAGAAATGAAGGTCCAGAGCACCTGCCTCATAGGTCTGCGTGCCAATCACTGGGGGTCTCACCTTCAACATTCAGACCCACGGCAAGCGGATCATTAGGTCAAGTCAAGCTGTGACCTTGCTGAGTGGTGGCCGGGGAACTAGGGATTTGACTTATCCCAGAAGCACCTATTGAATGCCTAGTCTGTTCCAGACACTGTACTAAATCCTAAGGGTACAAAGGAAATGGAATGCTCCGTGCTTTGGATGCTTACAGTCTAGGAGGGGAGACCGGCGTGTGAGCCCACAATTACACTGCAGGATGAGAAGTGCCATAGAGCAGGTGTGAGCTGAGGGCTCTGGGAGCAACGGATATGGGCACCACAGAAGATTCTGGTATTTCAAACAGGGACAGCCAACCTGTGGTGGGGTAAGGAATAGCAGGAGGAGAGACTCTCAGGAAAGGGCCATCGAGCGGATCTGGAGGTGGCATCCCGGGAGAGAGGAGCTGGACAGCAAGGAGCCAGCATGAGAGCTACAGGTGCTGAAGAAGGAAAAAAGTAAACGTCAAGGTTGGGGATGGGAAGCTAAAGACAAATTTAACTTGCCCTCTGCATTTCCCCCTGGGAGAACCCTAAAAGGAGGCTGGTTGGGTGGCTTGGTGTTGGGGGGGGGCACATCGGGAGTGAGCACAGGCTGAGAGTTGGGGAGGCTTCGCCTGGAGCCGAGAGGAGCCCCGTGTATGAAGAAAGGAGCTGGACGCCGCCGCCCTCCTGTCCTTGGGACATGGCATCACTCTGAGGAGGTTTCTGCCTGACTGTCATTTGTCCCCAGGGAGGCAGGTAGGGCCTGTAACTCCAGCCCAGACTGGAGCCAAACGAGGTTTGGGGTTGTGGAGGAAGGAGGTTGGGATACCCGATTTTTTTTAATCCAGATGTTTCCAGTTCCCCTTTTTGACTTCAGGATCCTCATCTGTAAAGTGGGTGGAAGGACCAGGTGTTTGAAGTCCATTCCAATCCTACTAGCCTCTGACTCTCTGATTTAGGATCCATTACAGGTGTAGAGATATATGGTGCTATAGGCTGACTTGTATCCCCTCCAAACACATATGTTAAACTCATAAGTCCTAGTACATCAGATTGTGACTGTATTGGGAGATAGAGCTTTAAAGAGGTAATTAAGGTTAAATGAGACCAAAAAAAAAAGGTTAAATGAGTCATATTGCTGGGCCCTAATCCAGTCTGATGGATGTTCTTACAAAAGGAAATTTGGACACACAAAGAGACACCAGGGATGCACAGAGAAAAGGCCACGTGAGGACACAGCAAGAAGGCGGCCATCTGCAAGCCAGGGAGAGGCCTTGGGAGAAACCAAACCTGCCAACACCTCGATCTTGGACTTCCAGCCTCCAGAACTGTGAGTCAGTAAATTCCTCTTTTGCAAGCCACCAGTCCGTGTATTTTGCTGTGGAAGCCATAGCAAGCGAATACATATGGTAACATAACAATTGTTAAAAACTTAAATTGTCCAGGAAGAGAACTTCCTCAAGCAAAACAGCTTCTGGTTCTTCTGACATTTAGCCAGTTCACCTGGGGCTCTGTGCCATGACTAATAAGACTCAGCTCAATACAACAAACATTGACTAAGCGACAGTCACAATGAGAGGCACTGCGGTACACATCTAATCCTGCAAGGTCATGGGGATTAAGCAGGGAGGAAGAAAGGACAGGTCAATCAAAAACCTAACACTACGCAGCAACATAGATGGACCTAGAGATTATCATTCTAAATGAAATAAGTCAGACAAAGACAATATCATGATACCACTTATATGTGGAATCTTAAAAAAATGATGTGAATGAACTTATTTACAAAACAGAAATAGATTGCAGACACAGAAAACAAACTGATGGTTACCAAAGGGGAAATGGGAGGCGAGGGAGTAATTAGCAGTTTGGGATTAAAATAAGCACACAATTATATATAAATAAATAACCAACAAGGACCTATTGTATAGCACAAGGAACTATACTCAGTATCTTGTAATAGCCTATAATGGAAGAGAATCTAAAAAAAAGAAGAGATACATATATATATATATATATATATATATATATATATATATATATATATATATATATATATATATATATATATATATATATATATATACAACTGAATCACTTTGCTGTATACCTGAAAACACAACATTGTAAACAACTATAATTTTTAATAAAAATTTTTAAAAATAATACATTTTTAAAAATCTAACACTAGCCAAAAAACCCAAATCCCTCCCTCCTTCATATGTAACCTGAGTCTGAAACAACTGATGGATTCCCGGGCCTCAGAACTAGCCCAGTCTCTCCCAGGGTGCTGATAAGCCGCGAGTAAGTATGAGAAGGAAGAAAGTATAGACATGCACAAACTCAGAATGGCTGTCCCAACAAAGGAGAAGCTGGGGCTGCTCCCTGTGAGGGAGTCCCCATCTCAAAGGGAAAAGAAAATTCAGGAAGGGTAAAGACCTATGAAAACTTCCCAGTGTTTGTCATCAGAGCAGCTTCTTTCACTAAGGTGGAAATCCGCTGAATAGGAAAGAATTGTTTAGAAAGCCCTTAGATCGTTTTCTCAGATATGCCCAGAAAAGTGTGGAGAAGAAAGAAATTTCACATCGGAGCTCTTTCTTTGGATAAAAATATGATGAAACGGAGACAAAGAGGACTGGAAAATGGCAAGGAGGAAAGACAGATTTGGGTCTTGCTTTATTCTTATAATTAATGTCCTGTCAGAGATGAACATCTTTAGAAGCCACTCTATTATCACAAATCTTTCAGCCCTCAACAACATTAAAATGAAAATACAGAGGCTAAATAGTCTATCTCAACATCTTAAATATCAAAGTCCCACACATACCCCTGAAAGGCTTCTGGAATACCCACTGGGAACCTAGGCTCCACCAAGATCTCAGGAAGGTGACCCCTCATCTCTTGCTTTTCAAGTGACAAAGATCTAAGCTCAATTCTAGGACCCTGCTCCTAGCAGGAGAGCACAGCATAAAGATTTTTTTTCTTAAAGTTCCTTTTGAAATTCTCTGTCCTTGTATCCTTCTCCAGCAGAGAAAGGCAGAAAGCTGCTGTCCTTCTGGGGTCCTCTCTCCTTTCTCAAGAGAAGCTGGCAGTCATTTCCAGGACCTGGTCTGTACTTCCCAGAATCCACCCTCTCCCCACAGCCCACGCCAGGACCTTCAGCCAAATCCTCAGGGCACTCAGCAACCCCAGGCCAAACCAAGGCTGCCGACCATCACAGGCCAGCAGCCCTGGGCAGGAAGGCTTCATCTGCCTGAACCTGGGCAGCAGCATGGGGGTATGGGGAGGCCCTGTGGACAATCCTCTTAGAGAATCAGAGTCTGGAATTTGTGTACATGCAAAGCTGGTGGTTTTGTCTGAAAGAAACCCAATTGCTAGCGAACATATAACAGAGACGGTGTGTTCTAGAGGGAACAGCACTGGACTAGGAGTCTCTAGGGTCTAGCTCCATCTTTGCTGTGTGACCTCGAACAAGTCACCTAACTTGTCTGGACGTCTGTGTTTTTTACTGGAAGAAAGCAAGTGTCAGATCAATCCCTAAGGCTCTTTCCAGCTCTGAATGTGTTAGGGCTTCAGTTTCTTCAATTTGCTCTGGTTGATATTCATAGAAAACAATCTTTAGCCCACATAAGATTATGACTCTCATCAACAATAAGTTATTAAACTGTCAAGGATTGGCAATACTATTTTCCTAATTTACACTTGGTATTTCTCATTCTTTTGGGGCTGCCCTTCCTGTACTGGAGCAATCTCCCACCTTAGGAGGTGTTGAATTGTGTCCCTCGAAAACTCCTATGTTGAAGTCCTAATCCCTAGTGCCTTGGTATGTGACCTTATTTGGAAATAAGTTCGTTGCAGATGTAATCAGTTAAGATAAGGTCATCCCGGAGTAATCAGGCCCTGATCCAGTGTGATCGGTGTCCTTATAAAAAGGGACAGACACGCACAGGGAGACACCATGTGAGGATGGGAGTTACACTGCCATAAACCATGGAAGTACCAGAAGCTGGGAGAGGGGCCTGGAACACAACCTTCCCCTATAGCACCTTCAGAGGGAGCACGGCCCTGCTGACACCTTGATCTCGGACTTCCGGCCTCTAGAACTGTGAGGCAATAAATTTTTGTTGTTTAAGCCCCCCAGTTTGTGGCACTTTGTTACGGCAGCCCTAGCAAACTAATAGAGGAGGTAAAACCCATTTCCTGCTGTAGAGGTGAAGGTGCCAGCTCCCCATCTTCCCAGCATTGTCTGTGGCTGGGCTCTGCTGATCAGAAACACCTGCACAGCTAGCGATGCAGAGAAGCAGGGACTTATAAATCCCATCAGATGACATGCGGTGGCGTGGCAGCCACCACACACAGGTCCCAGAGGCAGTTACAGCAGAAGCTGCAGCAGCGCATCGAGCTGCAAACTGCAGGGCCAACAGCGAGGGCTGGACCGGGCAGCAAGGGCAACGGCGTCTCTGCAGGACGAGCTCTGCATCCTGATTCCGGGGAGTACTCTGAGTCTGGCCCTTCTGGAGATTCCTAAGTCACCCAGTGCTTTCTCATAAATTTCCTTTCTACTTCCATTAACCAGAGTAGGTTTCTGCTGCCAGCCTAAAACACTTCCTGACACACAGTAAGTAGGTCTCTAGTCTTTGTCAGTGTTGAATAAACCCCGAACTGAGTGGTATTATATAAATCACACAACTTTCTAAAACAATTCAATTTAATATACTACATATATTTTGTGAATATCAAAATAACAATTAGGCATTTAATGAACACAGCCCATGTAGCGGGCCCTTACTAAGCTCCTTATTTGTTACCTGAACACGGCAGCACCTCTAGGCTTTCTGAATTTCGTACATGAGGAAACTCGTGTTTGGAGACTTGCCAAGCAATGGAGCTAGCAGAGGGCAAATACAGGATTTGAGCGCAGGCATTCTGACTATAATATATGTACTGGAGCTCTCTCAAGCAATACTGATAATAAATTTTTTTAAACTTTCAGGTATTTACCTTTTTGAAAATGAACTTTTTAAATGACAGTATTAAGAAAAAATTCATAGGTTCTGATTCTGAACTAGTTACAGAACAATATTTTAAGTTTGCCTTCATGTCTATTTGTCTGGAAAAAGTTACATGTGCTTTTCCCTGAAGGAAGAGAAAGGAACTAGGAACTCCCTACTTTTCTGGGAATGGTCCAAAGGAAATTGATGTAAATAGCTAAATAATTTAGGTCACAAATTATTCAGGCAGTAAAGTTGGGGAATTAATTTATCTGAGAAATTGTGTTGTGTCAGCTTGACTTACAAAACCAAATTCCTCTTTAAAAGTGTTAGCCATTACAAATTCTGAGACACTTTGTAAAGCTCCTGTTTGGCAAATGAGAACAGTTGGAAAAACAAATATGTACAGTGAAAAGAGACAAAATATCTTGTTCAGCAAGAAATTCTGATAACTGTGAAAACCAAAGTATCCCAACAAATGTCCGTTCTCAAGCTTGGCAACCATGTCACCATCAGAATCACAGCATCATTTTTGAAAAAATATTGAGAAGAAGCCCACAGAGTAGGTGACAGTAACAAATTGCCTGTTGCAGCTTCTAAAGCGGGGACCAGCTGCGTCAACTGGACCCTGCCCTCCCAGTCTCAGGTAGGAATCCTCTCCTGCAGGATTTACTGCTGAAACTAGGTACTTCCCTGTATGTTCACCCAGAATCATATTAAGCTCCGTCATCCCCTCCCACACTAAGAATGGAATTAAGTCCATCTGAGCTCTTTCCCTGCCTGGGTTGGATGGGATACATGCCTTCTCCAGGCCTTGGTTTTCTCACAGAGGGTGAGGTCACCTGCTTTAGCCTGCCTGACCTTTGAGGCTGGGATTGCTCCTGACACCCCTGCAAGCTCCCACAGACCTTCCGGTTAAGCCACCATTTAACTCCTAGTTACTTCCATTCCTAGTCTCTCTCCAACCTCTGGACTCGTACATATCATGAGGAAGTTGAGAGTTCTGAGGCTTACAGAGGCAAAGGCTCAGAGTCCAAGGTTCAAAAGAGCCTCAGGGAAACTGTTTGAACTTATTAAAGTGAAACAGACACTAACCCAGTGATTCTACTGCTAAGTATCGACCCAAGAAAAATGTGTGCATGTCTCATCCAGGAGACATGTGCTCGTAATGGGCAAAAACTGGACGCAGTCCACCAGTACAATGAACAAACTACGGCATATTCATACATTATTACACAGCAGTAAGAAAGAGTAAACCACTTTTATCTTCAACAATATGGATGGGTATAACATGGAGTGAAAAGAGGCTAGACACCAAGAGTGCATACTGTACGACTCCATTTATAGGAAGTTCAAGAACGCGAAACACAAATCTGTAGTGAAAGAGGTCAGAATATGGGTCAAGTCTGAGGGAGAGAGGGTGGGTATCGACTGGGAGGGAACATAAAGGAACCTTCCAGGATGCTGTAAATGTCCTGGATATTTGTCCTAATAGTGATTACATAGGTATATATGTAGGTGAAAATTCAAATAATTTGTATATTTCTGTATGAATATTATATTATTTAAAAAAATAAGGCAGAGGCTTATGAGACCCAGGACTTCAGTCTTAAAATGATGAGGAATAAGGGGAGATTTCCAAAAGAGGTGCTCAGGTTGGAGCCCTCAGGCCCCGCATCCAGATGGCTCAGGATTCAGAGGCTGTAACTGAAGGAAATATCTGCAGGTGAATAATGGTAACCGTGTGAAGCCTGTTCCAGGCACCAGGCTCTAGACAAAGCATTTTACAAACACAACCTCATTTAATAGTTACAACAACTTTATAAGGTAGGTGCTGGTATTATCTCCATTTTATAGAATAATGACATGCCTCACTCAAGGTCATGCTGCAGTAAGTGGCAAAGCCAGGACGCTAACCAAGAGGGGGAAAAAATGGGTTTTCCAGGTTCCTGTGCTTTGGGTCTTTTTTTTTTTTTTTTTAGCTGTGTTGCTGTGCGCGGGCTTTCTCTAGTTGCAGTGAGCGGGGGCTACTCTTTGTTGCGGTGCGAGGGCTTCTCACTGTGGTGGCTTCTCTTGTTGCGGAGCATGGACTCTAGGCGCGTGGGCTTCAGTAGTTGTGGCACACGGGCTCAGTAGTTGTGGTGCACGGTCTTAGTTGCTCCAAGGCATGTGGGATCTTCCCAAACCAGGACTCGAACCCGTGTCTCCTGCATTGGCAGCCGGGTTCTTAACCACTGCACCACCAGGGAAGTCCTGCTCTGGGTCTTTACATTTCTTGGTAAGAGATTAAGCAAAACTTCAGAAACAGAAACTCCACGCCTGCCCTAGGCAACCAAGCAATCAGTACATGAAAATGAAGAATGTTCTAAGGGGACAAATCAGATCCAGATATGAGTGGCTTCTGCTCTTGTCAGCCAGCACTTTTCCTTCCTTTCTTCTGGAACAGGCTTCACAGTGACCCAGCAGGGCCCGTCAGAGTCTCTTCCTTGGGCACATGAAGCACTAGTGCTGACACAAGGATGCAACAGGGACCAGAGCCACACTGTCATTCAAGGCCCAGAACTCCTGTGGCCAAGGCCACAGGGCTGCCGGCTCCCTGCCTTTCCCACACTGCTTGCACCACTTTTCTTCCCCTTTTGTGAACTGCCCCAGGATCTTTTCAATCAATCCTGTGTTGTTAACAGTTAGAGCTCTTGGCTACAGTAAAAAGAACCCAATTTGTTAGAGACACAGCCCCAGGATGGAATCGTGGCCTAGAGCCCTGTAGGGAGCCTGGGGGCCTCTCTCTGCATCACTCCCTCTATTTTCCCTATACATCTGCCCTACTCCTCCCTGTTACTACAGACCAGCCTCCTCGGCTCTTTCATACACTTGGTGGGACACAGCCATACTGCTCCCAGCATTTATACGTTTCAAACTCATATGCCCAATAAGAAGCCCATCTCTAGCTCTTATTCACAAGGCCAAAATCTCCAGGAAAGGATTGATTGGCCAGCTTGGATCAAATGCCCCTAGACCCAAAAAATGTGGCAGGGGTCAGGATCACATTTAATCAGGGCATCTCCTACCACAATCAGGTGAATGGATGGGGGAAGAAGAAACTAGTAGAAAAGAGATGGTGGACAACAATCTGATGGGCATCTACCATGTGGCCGAACTTAACCAATCCTTTGATCGTGGGAAATCATTAGCTATGCAGCCTGCTAATTTATGGCATTTCACTGGGACATCTCATGCTCTCAAAAATTTGTTTTCAAAAAAATATTGGGCTTCCCTGGTGGTGCACTGGTTAAGAATCCGCCTGCCAACACAGGGGACACAGGTTCAAGCCCTGGTCCGGGAAGATCCCACATGCCGCGGAGCAACTAAGCCCGTGTGCTACAACTGCTGAGCCTGCGCTCTAGAGCCCACGAGCCACAGCTACAGAGCCCACGTGCCACAACTACTGAAGCCCACGCACCTAGAGCCCGTGCTCCCCAACAAGAGAAGACCCCGCTCACCGCAACTAGAGAAAGCCCGCACGCAGCAACAAAGACCCAACGCAGCCAAAAATAAATAAAATAAATTTATAAAAAAAAAACACATTAAAAAAAATATTGATACATGTGAGTTACCTTAGTTCCTGCTGCAAAAAATGTGAGAGGCTGAAAGTGTAACGTGCTTCAGGTACCCAAGCTAACCCCTCCCTACAAAGCAGATAGCAGTAAATTTCATCCTTAGGCTGTTTGGATTTGTTGAATGATAAGCAGTAAGTTGTCAGTAATAAGCTATAAATAAGAAAATTCTGAAGAGACCAAAAAGCTTATCAGACTATGGGGGACCTTCTGGTTGGCAGGGGAGGCAGGTGGGAAGTAACTCTTTCTTTTTCTCGCTTTTCATAGAGCGAAGAGAACCATTTCTTACTTTAGGAAATCCTGGAGTATCTCAAACATACATCCTGATTTAACACCTTGAATGCATTGGCTTCACATTATCAATATCAAGATGGCATTTTCAGAAAACAAAGACAACAGATACTGACTTTGAACACAGCATGTCAGGGCTTTGAGAAAGTGTCTTGTTAAGAGAAAAGGCCAGTCTTAATATCTTAAAGTTTAACATAACTGACAAATTGTGGCTTAGAATTCCCAGCACAGCCAACAACCAATTTCTTGCTCACATTAGGATCTGTAATAATTCCCATTCTCTGAGGCTGAATGAAGGCCAGAGAAATTGCTCCATCTACAGAGTCTGCCAGAAATTGGTACATGTGTGTCTATCATATTCAAATTTAGAGTAGCATTTTGTTTATAAAAATTTATAAACAACCCACATATAATTAGCAGTTTATACTGAATAATTTTTCCTTAGGTAAATGAAGAATGTATCTGCAACCTAAAATTCTAGCCCACATTTTATGATGGGAAAGGACTCAAGTCTTCTTTAAGTTAAACCATTTCAAACTGAAAACGTGGGGATTTCCTCTTTAGCATCATGAAAAACCCAGTGTGTTCATATGAGAATCATAGAAACCCACCCAGCACAGGAAACCCCTTTACAACAGTCCTGCAAATGATCATCTAGCTTCTTACTTAATACTTTGAAATGATGGGGACCTACTCACTAATTTACAGGTATCCTTACTACTGTTTGCCATATTTATATTTATATCCTTTGGTACTTATTGTGCTTCCAAAGCAAAAAGAACCATTTCTGATGCTAACCTTCTGATTTAAAAGAGAGAGACAGCTCAATCACTGGCTCACCCAGATGACTGGCTCCAAGGAAAGACTCAGTGAGAGAGACTGGTTTTTGTAATCAACTTATGGACAATGTGGCTGACATAATCCCGCAAAAGATTTATAGTGAAAAGCATATTCCTGAGAACTGGTCTCCAGTTTTTTAAAAAAGACTACCTCTCATAACAAAATACCCTTTCAAAGATATGACAGTGGTCATCATGTCCGCCCTATCTTTTCTATACCCAGCTAAACTTTTGCAATACTCTCAACAAGATATTTTTTTTCTGGCTCCCTTAACATTCAGCATCTCTCTTGAAACTTCACATTGGGAGGAACTGAACTGAATAACCCAGCACAAGATACAGAGGAGCTTTCTGGTCATAGGATGTGGCCAGTGGCTTCCAAGGTGGTGTGAGCTTTCTTTATAGAGACCACACCACACCGTTGGCTACTGCTTTAAAAACATCAGAAAATGAACTGCTTTACTCCATGATGTGAGATTTCACTTGCATTCTCACACATTACCTCCATTTTCTTTAAAGCTACATTTATTGAAGTAGTTATATCATAGGCCAGCAATGACCTCAAACAGAATCAATTGTAAAGGAGCTGATTGCTGAGGCTGGACAGGAAACGGTTCTTTTGTTGGCAAGCAGGAAGGTCACTAGATGGCTTTTATAGAAGTAAACTAAAAATGTCTTTCAAATTGGTCATTTTCTATGAGAAAGAGGAAGAATAAGAAATGATGTGTACAGCAATTTCCTAGACTGGAGGGAAAATAATAAGCCATGAAAAGAGGGAAAGTCATATCAAATTATACTTGTTGTTTTAATTGACATACTGTGCCAAAGACTGGATAAAATAAAAGGGAAGGAAAAGAAACATACCATTTCTGATGCTAACCCTCTGATTTAAAAGAGAGGGACAGCTCAATCACCAGCTCCCCCAGAGGATTTGCTTCAGGGAAAGATACAGTTAGAGAGATAGGTTTTTTAAATCAACTTGTGGACAATGTGGCTGACATAATCTTACAAAAGATTTATAGTGAGAAGCATGTTCCTGGGAAGCAGTCTCCAATTTTTTTTAAATTCAAAACAGTCTCATTCTTCTTTTCTATCTCTCTTTGAATATATCTCAACTGCAGTTGTTAAAACTGTAGGTAGAAGGACAAGGATTACTCTTTGAAGAGGGATAACTGACAAAACAGGAGCGTGTGGCATGAAAATTAGAATGATTATTCTTATGCAAGGGTCAGAACTTATGTACTTTACGATGATGATGTTGTGATTTCGATGTTTACATCCTCTCAAAATTCATACGTTGAAATCCTAACCCCCAACGTGATGGTATTTGGAGGTGAGGCCTTTGGGAGGTGATTAGGTCATGAGGGTGGAGCTCACATGAATGGGACTAGTGCTCTTATAAAAGAGACCCCAGAGAGTTTGCTCCTTCTGCCATGGGAGGGCCCACAGAAAGAACCAAGAACCAGCAAGCGGGCCCTCACCAGACAGTGAATCTTCCAGCATCTTGATCTTGGGCTTCCCAGCCTCCAGAACAGTGAGAAATAAATGTTCGTTGTTTAAGCCACCCAGTCTATGGTATTTTTGTTAAAGCAGCCTGAGCTAAGACATATGATAACCTAGTATGCTTTGGAAATGTTCTAGAAGAGAACCATGAGGCATGTACCATACCCTTCAGAAATAAAGGTAAGGTCCTTGTATCATGAGAGTCACTTCTGGTTAGTATAACTTTGTGTGAATTCCCTCTAGCTATTATTTGGGTAAATACCTTTGCCCTCTCCCCACACAAACCCAAACCACATTTTAGCATTCCTGGGAATATGTAAAGTTTAAGGAAAACATTTGTACCTGACTGATTTCAATAAGTGTAATTATAAAGCACACTATATGACGTAGAAATTAAGCATGAAGTTTATGTTCTATATCCACTCTGAGAGTTCTTGGGCCACCTGGGCAGTCACCATCTTCTCTTTCCCATAATTTTCCCTCACAGATATCACTATTGTATCACTTTCCACTAGCTCAAAGTCACCTCCACTCTGCTTTGGGACTAATATTGTGGCTGTATGCCTGTATCATAGCCTATTACATAGTATTTCTGTTCCCTTGTGGACCTTAAGGGTTAAACAAGGATATTCCCAGTTACATCTCTGAATCCGTGGATTTCAAGCCTTAGAATCACTTGGGAAGCTTTTTTGAAATGCAAATGCCAAGGCTTCAACCTCAGAGATTCTAATTTAATGGAAGGCCCTGATATCAGTAATTCTTAAAAGATTTTCAGGTGATTCTAATGTGTAGCCAAGGTTAAGAATTATTGTTCTGATACTTTGACATACCTGCAAGCTGTGATGTATGCCATCAGTAACAGGTTCTCATGACTACAGTTACTTTCATAGGGCAGAGGGAGGGAGATTCCTAGAGATAGACAGCTTCCAACAAAGAGTCGCAGAACACCTTCAGGAATAAACAGAATCAAGAATTAAATGTCTCATAGAAGATGACACTTAAATTCACATGGGAAAATAAAGGTTAAGAAAACACTGAAAAGGAAGAGTTCTGGGGAAGACTACCCCAAACAGGTATTAAAACATACTACAAAGCCTCTATAATTAAATCAGTGTAGTACTGGTACATGAATAGAAAAAAAAATGAAAGAAATGGAATGAAAAGCCTACAAACAGATTCAACTACATATAAAAATCAAGTATATGATAAAGGTAGTATCTTCAATCACTAAAGCAAAGATAGTCACTTGTAATAAATGGTGTTGGGACAACTGGATAGCCATTTGGAAAAAAAAAATTAGATCCACTCCTCATACCAGAGAAAAGAATAGACTTCAAATGGATCAGAGACCTAAGTGCAAAAAGTAAAACTGTACAAGTATGAGAAGAAAACATGAGTGAATCCTGTTTAATGTTGGAGTAGAGAAAGGTTTTCTAATTATGGCTCAAAATTCAGAGGCAATAAAAGAAAAGATTGATAAATTTGACTACATAAAGAAAAAAATAAAAACTTTCGCACGGTCAAAAATACTGTAAGCAAACTATACTACAAAGCTACAGTAATCAAGACACTATGGTACTGGCACAAAAACAGAAATATAGATCAATGGAACAGGATAGAAAGCCCAGAGATAAACCCACGCACATATGGTCACCTTATCTTTGATAAAGGAGGCAAGAATATACAATGGAGAAAAGACAGCCTCTTCACTAAGTGGTGCTGGGAAAACTGGACAGCTACATGTAAAAGAATGAAATTAGAACACTTCCTAACACCATACACACAAAAAAAACTCAAAATGGATTAAAGACCTAAATGTAAGGCCCACCTCCTAGAGAAATGGAAATAAAAATAAACAAATGGGACCTAATGAAACTTAAAAGCTTTTGCACAGCAAAGGAAACCATAAACAAGACGAAAAGACAGCCCTCAGAATGGGAGAAAATATTTGCAAATGAAGCAACTGACAAAGGATTAATCTCCAAAATATACAAGCAGTTCATGCAGCTCAATATCAAAAAAAAAAAAAACCCAATCCAAAAATGGGCAGAAGACCTAAATAGACAATTCTCCAAAGAAGATATACAGATTGCCAACAAACACATGAAAGGATGCTCAACGTCACTAATCATTAGAGAAATGCAAATCAAAACTACAATGAGGTATCACCTCACAGCGGTCAGAATGGCCATCATCAAAAACCTACAAACAATAAATGCTGGAGAGGGTGTGGAGAAAAGGGAAACCTTTTGCACTGTTGGTGAGAATGTAAACTGATACAGCCACTATGGAGAACAGTATGGAGGTTCCTTAGAAAAGTAAAAACAGAACTACCATACGACCCAGCAATCCCACTACTGGCATACACCCTGAGAAAACCATAATTCAAAAAGAGTCATGTATCACAATATTCATTGCAGAACTACTTACAATAGCCAGGACGTGGAAGCAACCTAAGTGTCCACTGACAGATGAATGGATAAAGAAAATGTGGCACATATATACAATGGAGTATAACTCAACCGTAAAAAGAAACGGAATTGAGCTACTTGCAGTGAGGTGGATGGACCTAGAGTCTGTCATACAGTGAAGTAAGTCAGAAAGAGAAAAACAAATACCGTATGCTAACACACATATATGGAATCTAAAAAAAAAAAAAAAAAATGGTTCTGAAGAAGCTAGGGGCAAGACAGGAATAAAGATACAGACGTAGAGAATGCACTTGAGGACATAGGGAGGGGGAAGGGTAAGGTGGGACAAAGTGAGAGAGTGGCATGGACATATATACACTACCAAATGTAAAATAGCTAGTGGGAAGAAGCTGCATAGCACAGGAAGATCCGCTCGGTGCTTTGTGTCCACCTAGAGGGGTGGAATAGGGAGGGTGGGAGGGAGACGCAAGAGGGAGGGGATATGGGGATATATGTATATGTATAGCTGACTCACTTTGTTATACAGCAGAAACTAACACAACATTGTAAAGCAATTATACTCCAATAAAGATGTTTAAAAAAAAAAATACTGTAAGCAAAGTCAAAAGACAAAGGACAGACTGGTAGTAAATACCTGTGACATATACCAAAGCTAATATCCCCAATCTATTTTTTTAACTTTTTAAATTGAGGGAAAATTATAAGTAAAATGGGCAAAAGACATGAACAGACAATTCATAAAAGGATTTTAAAATGGACTTTCAATAAATGAAAAGATGTTTAACTTCACTCATAATAAGTGAAATGCAAAACTTTAAAACTTTACTGAGATAGCATTTATCACTTAT
The DNA here is from genome assembly GCF_965194805.1 of Balaenoptera borealis. Classification (NCBI taxonomy): domain Eukaryota; kingdom Metazoa; phylum Chordata; class Mammalia; order Artiodactyla; family Balaenopteridae; genus Balaenoptera; species Balaenoptera borealis. The sequence continues at coordinate 20,572,959 of NC_138877.1, read as the reverse complement.
AAGATTGGCAAAAAAAAAAAATCAAAAAGTTGCAATGCCCTCTCTGGACAACATTGCGGGGAAAACAGGCACTTCCATACATTGTTGAGGGGAAAGCAAAGTGGAAGAGTCCCCATGGAGGGGAATTTGGCAAAATCTAAAAAACTACATTGGGACTTCCCTGGTGGTCCAGTGGTTAAGACCTCGCCTTCCAATGCAGGGGGTGTGGGTTCATTCCCTGGTCGGGGAGCTAAGATCCCATATGCCTCGTGGCCAAAACACCAAAAAACATAAAACAGAAGCAATATTGTAACAAACTTGATAAAGACTTTAAAAATGGCCCATATCAAAAAAAATCTTTTAAAAAAATAAATAAATAAATATAAATAAAAATTTAAAAACTACATCAAACCAGTAATCCCATTTGTGGGAATGTATCCTAAAGATACACATCCAATAACACCAACATATACATGCACACGGTTATTCATTACAGCATTACTTGTACCTGCAAAATATTGGAAACTTCCTAAATGTCCAGACCAAGGGAATTGGTTGCATACGTCATGGTATGTACACCCAAGTGAGTACCACATAAAGAAGAAAGAGGAAGATGCCTATGAACTGAAGTAAAGCAGTTTCCAGGAGGTATTAAGTTAAAAAGAAAATTTTAAGCAAGTTGCAAAAAGAGCATATATAGCATACCACCATTTGTGTAAATTTTTTTAAATAAGAAAAAAATGCACAGATTTTCTTATTATTTTTTTTTTTTAAAAACCCAGAACTAATAAACCAGTAAACAATGAAACTGGTTACCTACAGAGGGGACGGGAGAGAGAGAAATGGGAAAGAATGGTGCTTCTGTATTTGTCTTTTTGTGTAGCTTTCACTTTTGAAAGCGTCAACTGATCGCTTACTTGTCCCAAAAGATAAAGTGGAATCAGTAAGAACAGGAAGGAAAAAACCCTAAAATTGAAAGCAAACTGAAACAAATGAACTTAATCGTATGAATGAATAGTATAATCACACTGAAAGAAAAAAATGAAAAGAAAGGACCAATCCAGGTAACTTATGAACACAGTACAGCAAAGTGTTTGACTATATTCCCCCCACCTGGTGCAGGTAGGCTAGGGAGTAAGGGAAAGGAGTGCAAACAAAGCCTAACTCTTTTTAGTAGCTTGGCTTATGGTCGTGGGATGGGCAAAACAATTCTGAAACTATCTTGGATGCAGTATTAGACTGAGCAAAATAGTGACTATGTTGATATTGCTGAAATACACGATTCTCATTGTGGAAGGAAGGACATTCGAATATTGATTCGGATTCAAAAACGGCTTCCGTCTGTGACATGATTCCTTTCTATTCTCAGCTTGAACAGTTTGTTGGGCCTCTAGTGCTTTTCATAGGTCATTTTACATCTATGCCACATGAGACCAAGTAAATCTGAAGCCCCTTTAAAAGGCAAGGTGAGACTCAAGGGCAATAACAATGATCCCAGATCCCACATCAAGTGGCTACAAAACAAATTTAAATTGGCCTTCATAAGTGTGAAGTAGAAGGGACTTTCAATTGTGCTGGCATTCAGGAACCATTCATGGGACTTCCCTGGTGGCGCAGTGGTTAAGAATCCGCCTGCCAATGCAGGGGACACGGGTTTGAGCCCTGGTCCAGGAAGATCCCACATGTCACGGAGCAACTAAGTCCGTGTGCCACAACTGCTGAGCCTGCACTCTAGAGCCCATGAGCCACAACTACTGAGCCCGCATGCCACAACTACTGAAGCCTGCACGCCTAGAGCCCGTGCTCCGCAACAAGAGAAGCCACCACAATGAGAAGCCCGTGCACCGCAATGAAGAGTAGCCCCCGCTCACGGCAACTAGAGAAAGCCGGCGCACAGCAACAAAGACCCAACGCAGCCAAAAATAAATTAATTAATTAATTAAAAACAAAAAAAGAACCATTCATATCCACTAGTTTGTTTTCTATATCTGTGAGTCCTAGTGGTTACCAGCGGGGAGAGGGAAGGGAGGAGGGGCAAGACAGGGGTAGAATATTTTGAGGAACAAACTGTGTATAAAATAGATAAGCAACAAGGATATATTGTACAACACAGGGAATATAGCCATTATTTTGTAGTAACTTTAAGTGGAGTAAAATCTATAAAAGTATTGAATCACTATGTTGTACATCTGAAACTAATATATTTTAAATCAACTATACTTCAATTAAAAAAAAAAAAAAGAGCCATTAATAAGATCCTTTGAACCCTGGGCCTTGCAGGCTGCCAGGAAGCTCAGAGACCAGTTGAGAAACACAGTTACCTTCATGTTCACATCGGTGCTGCACCCTCCTTGCTTGGACTGTGAATTTCTATTCCCCAGCTAACTAACGTCGCCGTGCGTGTGGCGCCGGCACTAGAGCTGCTTGCCTCTCCTCTGCGCAGGTGCTCAGGCCACTCCTTCACCGGGAATGCCCTTGCCCTACCCGTCCCCACCTGGCTGACTCCCACTCCTCCTTCAGGACCTGGCTGCCCAAACCTTCCCTGATCTCCCCAGGGTGGTGAAGTACCACCCCCTCTCTCTCTGCACCGTCTCTTCCCCCTCATCGCCCTGAGCACACCCTTATCACAGTGGAAACTACTTTCTAGCAAAGGTAGTAAATTTTCCCCTTAAAGCCCCTAAAATGACAGAGACGTTAGTCACATTTGTATCCCCAGCACTTACTAAAGAGTCTAGCAATTGACAAATGTTTGTTCAACTCAGCTGAACTGCACGTCTTTTGTTGTAAGCCACCGAAGCGTTTTTGCGGAAAGAAGAGTATAAATAAATAGGAAATATGAAATTTGGTGGGTGGAAGGAAGTAGCTCTGCCTCTCAGGAAAAGGAACAATCCTTCTCAGAAATTCCCTTTGGTGAATCGTAGGTGTCACAGTAGAAAATAAGGGAGGGATTTTATCTGATAATGAGCTGGCTGGTTTGACTTGTGGAAAATCAACCTCTAGTGCCATCTCTCAGGGTGACTGGGATTTTCATGTGAGAAAAAGCAGCTAATTATTGGGTGCTTAATTATAGCACTGTCTTGTCTAGAAATGGTAAAAGTAATATACTGAGCTCTGTTGACCTAAGGTGACAGCTTATAGGAACATTAAAGTCAATTTTAAGCACAAATCATATTCCCCGTAAGTTATTTACTGCCCAAACTTGTGTTCTTCGCTGATTAAAGATACAGCAGCAGTGAGCTACTTGAGTTACTTTTAGCCAGACACAAGAAGACATTCTTACCCTTACAAATTAAGGACTGAGATGTTCATTTGATTTTGCCACCTCTGAGGAGTTCATGCCTCATTTCTTCACACAAGGTCTGGTGTTCTTCCTACTCCTACGCAGCGTTAACAGCTTTTTGGGAATGTGATTATAAAAGCACCACCCCCTTAAACATTTGCTATCTGTGTTCTTAACTAATGCTCACTCCAGCTTTGCTATAGTTTACCAAGCAGCCTATTTTCCTTTGGGCGAGTTTTTCTCACTGTCTCCTAACTTAGGGCATAAAATCTACTCCAAATACATTTCGATTTGGTGGCTTAAGGAGTATGTTTATCTTTGCACCCCAGAGATTGCAGATTCAGCCTTGAGTCTGACCCCTGCTCCTGCCGATAACAGAAAACGCTCTAGCTCTGAGGTCATCAACCTTTCCAGTCTGGGAGATGAAAGCCTGTGCATTAGCAGAAGGAAAGAGCAAAAAGAAAACTAAAGAATGGAGAGGAAAGGTGGGCAACCAAAAGGGAAGAGGGAAGAGGAAGAACTGAAACAGCACAAAGCTCGTGAGGAATAGGGGAGCCCCAGCAGGAACAGCCCCTGTGTGAGTTCTCCTATTCAGAAAGGGAATCTTTCTCAATTGAGATCTTCCAGCAACTACCGTCAAATGACAGAATATCCTACCATCAAATGACAGAATATTCTAACATCGCTTTCACTTTAAAACCAACAAGGTATAGAGGAAATGTGTGGAAATATCGTTTGAAAAAACACGGCGTTTAAGTCAAAAGGCCGGGCTCAGGTCACAGTGACCTGACCATGCAAAGATGCGATAGTACTATCAAGGATATTTCTTCTTAATTGATGTTCAGAAGTTCTCATAAGAGTCCCAGCCAAGACTGTTTCAAGTTCTTTGAGGGAAATGTTTTACTAGTCTACAACTTCTATCTGCAAGCTGATTTCACAGTCAATCCGGGGGCTACAGATTAACTAAATTAGTCCTCTTCTCTGGGAAATTAATTGGGTTTCTCTTCTCATTGCCACTTCTGCTGGAGGACAGGCTGGGCAGAGAAAAGAAATCAAGTCAAATTATGGGCATGAATTTGGCAACTGTAATAAAAGCCAGGACTGGTGAGCCTGGCTTTAGTGCTGTCTCTCTGGAACTCTCCCACTCAGACTCTTCTCCATCCCTCCACTCAAAGCTGTTCTATTTTTGCCCTCAGAAGGCTTGAATGTCTGTAAGCTGGTCCCTGAATCTGTTACCAGTCTATGCAACAAGGTAAGAACTTACACCAGAACATAAATGAAAGCACTGAAGCTTCCTTCATTGGAAAAATCTTGCTACAAAGACAAAAATACATATCAGCTGAACTAAATAGTGTGCTTAGCGATGTAATTGATGTACATCTTGGCAGAAGATCCTTGCCTGGTTGCAAATCAGTAACAAATAGCTTCAGAGAATGGCATTGTGCTAAGGCATAAAGTGGTATCTCCTCCTGGGGCTAAAGGACAATAAGAAGCTTAAAACCAAAGAAACAATTCCCTAGGTACAGGTTCTAACACAAAAAAAATATCATTTCTAGACGGTAGACACAGTACTTGAGGTTTGGGAGGGAACCACTGAAATGGGTATCCTGGCATGACCAAGTCTGGTACTTAGTAGGGGCGTAAATCAGTATCAACTCATTTTCTCCTACCCTCTGCCCCAATCCAGTGTTTTGCAAAAGACCACCTGCATTAGAATTACCTAAGGGGTTTAATAAACATACACGTTGCCAGGTCAACTGAATTAGAATCTCTAGGTATGAGAACTAGGAAGCTGCATGCTTAACAGGCATCTGAAAGATTTTTTTATGTACACTAAAATACAGAACCACTGGACTAGATCAGCCGAGACTGCAGAAGAGATCTTATTACACAGTTTTACAGCTGCAAAGGAAACAAAAATAAAAGCCAAAAGTGGGCATCAAAGAAGTTTGTGTCCCTGCCACACTTATTTCAGAAACTATGTGAGTACAGTGTAGCTGATCAACTGATGCAAATACTGCTTAATCTATAAAGAGGCCTTGCCCTACAGTCTGTCTACCATTTATTGTTTAAGCAAACCAAATGTATGATGATTTCCTGGCCCATGTTTAACTGCCATTAACCTCATAGGATTCTTGACACTGGATAGCCCATTTCTCAGTAAGATACTGGATATCTGATTACACTGAAGTGAGAAACAATGGTTTCTTTGGTTTTGATTTTTTTTTAATATTTATTTATTTACTTTGGCTGCGCCGGGTCTTAGTTGCGGCAGGCAGGACCTAGTTCCCCAACCAGGGATTGAACCCGGGCCCCCTGCATTGGGAGCTCGGAGTCTTACCCACTGGACCACCAGGGGAGTCCCTGATTTTTTTTTTTTTTTTTTTTTTTAATGAAACTTACCTTAGAACCAGCCTGAAATTCAACTGGCCTTTTTCTCACTGAGAAAATTTCAAAACGATGGACTTATTTCAAATAGCATTTTACTCACAAGTCCCCTAAATAACTGTCTTGCCAAGCCCTGCTCAAGTAAGCAAGCTGAGTGCACTACTAGAAGTTATTTGGCATTGCAGTGACAATGTAAACCGGGATGTCGATTTTTATAATCCCACTCACTACACGGTCTTATCAACAATGATACTTCTGTAAGATGGGCACTAGGCCAAGTGCTGTACCACAAAAAGTAACCTTTGCCTCTTTGCCTGTTGTGGCATTAATGCTCAGCCAATCAGCTGGTCTCAAGTCTACAGTCAAGTACAGAACAGGTATCAAAGGGCAGAATCTAAACCACAGCAGGAAGCACCACAGAAAGGAATCATACCAGACACCAAATGTCAGGAATGCTGGGTTTGCCTAAGGTGTCAGATACGGTTCCTTATCTGGTCCTCTTGAGGACCTCCAACAGTAAGAAAAGGATTAGATAGAAAGATTCAGATCTATGCCTTCCCCCTTCACAAGAGTCTTGGTGCACCAGACACAGAGTAAATCATCCCTCAAACCAGTATTTCCATTTCTTCCTTATCTGCCCGCACAGCCTTATACATCTGGTGTCAAATATTATAGCTTATTTTTCCTCTAGTAGAATCTGAATCATCAGAAAGAGGAAAGTTAAATTTTTCACAAATAAACAGTGATAACTTTGATAGCTAAATGACTGAAGGGGAAACTCCTTCACCTGTGATAACTTGTGCCATGGTTTCAACATTCTCCTACCCCAAGTAAAAGTTAAATAAAGAGTGTGTCTGTAAATGCTAATTTCATGTACACCGAAGAACACACAGGAAGTTGGTATATAATAAAGATGGTATTCTAAAATTGGTGGGAAATGGATGAAAGAGTAAACAAATTGTGTTTGTGATGTTGGCCAGCCATTTAGGGGGAATAAATATACGCATTCATAACTCAAGTTCAGACCTTATGCCAAAATAAATTAAGCCTTTCAAAATATGTCACGAAAACCAGAAACCACAAAGACTGTACCTTTGATTATATTAAAAAATTCAATATGAGAAAAATACTATATGATTCCACTTATATGAGGTATCTAAAATAGTCAAACTCACAGAAACAGAGTAGAATGGTGGTTTTCCAGGGGCTGGGGAAGGGGGAAATGAGGACCTGCTATCCAATGGGTATAAAGCTTCAGTTATACAAGATGAACAAGTTCTAGAGATCTGCTAAACAGCACTGTGCCTACAGCTAACAACACTGTTATGTGCACTTAAAAATTTGTTGAGAGGGTAGATTTCCTGTTAAGTGTTCTCACCACGATAAAAAACTACAAATGATAAAACATATGTAGTACAACAAATGGTTAATCTCAAATATGCAAAAAGTTCTTAAATATCAAAGAATAAACAGTCATTGGAAAAACAGTCAAAGGGCATGAAATGGAAGTCATACACATACACTCCTCCACAAAGGACTAGTAAACAGATGAAAGCCTAGTCAACATTCAACAGGAAGAACATGCTTTTTGCCCATTTGGAATTAGTGACGCGCTGTTGTCAAAGGTTTGGAAAAACCATCATGCACTGTGAATGGGAGAGTAACCAGTACAGATTTTCTGCAAAGCAGCTCAGCAACTGCCATGGAAATATTACATACAGTTATGATTCTACACAGCTATTCCACCTACAGGTTTTTATCTGAAGGAGAAATTAACCACGTGATAAACACAGGCACCAGGGCATTCACCTCTGTTATTTATAATGCTAAAAATGTAGAAACTAAATGTCAATAATGCAAGACTGGGTTGTGTAAGATGATAGTACATGCATTCTCTTGCGTGTGTAGCCATTGAAAATGATGCAGACCTATATCGGACACCATGGAAAGTTACCTAAGTGTTTACTGAAGAAAAGCAAATTGTAGAACATTATATATAATTTGATCCCATTTGTGTAAAAGTATATTCGTATGTCTGTGCACATATGTTCATATGTAGAGAAGACCAGAAGTATGTTTACCAAACTATTAACAAGTTATCTCTGGGATCTGGCATTGCAACTGATTTTTACTTGTCTTGCACTTTCTGTATTGTTGGGGGGTTTTGTTTTTACAATGAGTGTGTATCATTTTCACTAAAACAAAGGTCTCTTTTTGTAAGACGATGCTAGTTTCATCAAACACATATATCAAAAACAAAATAAAAAGATGCTTTCTGTATTTGGAGCTCATCAGAGGAAAAATCATGCACTATTCAAGGTGTCTCCAGTTTCCTTCTTATGAAATGTCCATCCCATTACCCTGGAACATGTTGCCTGAACATGCAAGATCTCAACTGGTGGTCAGATCACTCCTACCAAAGACATTGATAATGTTAGTATTCAGTTAGCATCATACAAACCAGACATGAAACTCAGGCCACCCCTGGCCCTTTTACTGCATCCCCCTCTAATTTACTAAACTGATCGATTTCTATATTAGAGTCAACTAGACTCTAGAGCACACAGAAGTCACGTGGCTTTTTTGATGAATGGTAATTGCTTCAGAGATTTACAAAGCTGCGAGTACCATAATGTTCACTAGAAACTATTCAATGTTGAGCCTCTCAACCCTAGATGTTTGTTTACATCCTACTTCCAATTCGTGTGTTTACATCCTCACAGATTGGTGTGATAGAGTCTTCCTTGGTCCTACTCAAAATGTGATATGTGTGAACTCATGCTTATCCACGGACAGTTCACAAATCTCGAAGACATAAGAAGATATTTAAGAGTAATTAGAAACTCTTATAGCAATTTGAAAGAGCAATTTTATGCTGTTGAATCAAAAATAAATAAAAGAATTGGGGCTTATAATTTGTATGCTTTTAAAAATTTTATTTCTTTAGGAATAGTTTTTATTGTGTGTTATAAACGAATCAGTCCAAGACAGATTAGAAATGTTTAAATTGTTAACTTTTAAAAAAAGCCCCTTCACCTCAGTTTCGGGGGTGAAACTAATTTCCAGCAGTATGGATATGTTAGCATATTAAGCTTCCCATTGCTGTCGTAACAAATTACCACCAATTTTAGCATCTTAAAACAACACAAATTTATTATCTCCCACTTCCGTGGGTCAGAAGTCCCGGTGGGCTTGTCTGGTTTCTCTGCTCAGTCTCACAAAACCAAAATCAAGGTGTCAGCCAGCTACACTTTCATCAGGAGGCTCTGGGAAGAATTCACTACTGAACGCATTCCAACTGTTAGCAAAATCCAATTCCTTTCAGCTGTGGGACTGAGGTCACCCTTCCCTTGCTGGCTGTCAGCTGAGGGCCATCTTCAGCTAGAGGCCCCTCTCTGGTCCTTGCACGTGGCTCCTCCTTCTCAGAATCAGCAATGGTGCACTGAATTCTCATGCTTGGAATCTCTCAACTTCCCCTTCAGCCGCATCACTCTTGCTTCCAGCTGGAGACTGTATTCTGCTTTTAAGGGCTCATGTGATTTAGATTGGGCCTTGCTACAGACTATCTGTGTCCCCCAAAATTCATGTTGAAACTTAATGCCCAGTGTGACAGTATTAGGAAGTGGGGCCTTTGGGAGGTGCTCAGATTATGAGTGGGGAGCCCCCATGAACGGGATTAGTGCTCTTATAAAAGGGACCCCAGAGAGCTCCCTCACCCTTTCTACCACGTGAGGACACAGTGACAAGGCGTCATCTATGAACCAGGAAGCGGGCTCTCGCCAGACACTGAATCTACCAGTACCTTGATCTTAGACTTCCCAGCCTCCAGAGCTGTGAGAAACACATTTCTGTTGTTTATCAAGCACCCAGTCTATGGTATTTTGTTATAGAAGCCCAAACAGACTAAAAATTGGCCTACAGGGATAATCCAGGATAATCTTCCTATTTTAAGGGCCACAGCATGAATCACACCTGCAAAGGCCTTTGCCATGTAATGTAACATAGGCACAGGTTCCAGGGATTGGAACCACAGGATGTGGACATCCGTGAAGGGGGCGTTATTCTGCCGACCACAGACAGGGCAAGGTCAAGTCCAGGAGCCCTCACATACTTGTTCTTCAGGTGGGGAACCTAAAGGCTAAATGAAAGGAATGAACAATAATGATGGAATGACAAACAGTGGAAGTGACCGTGGAGGACACATCAAACTCCCACAGGAAGCTGACCGACCTGACCCTGGCAAGGTAAGCCCTTCCAGTCTCATTTTTCCAGGATGGCTGCTTACTGAGTAGAGTCCGCTGCTGACTGCACCATCAGTGGGATTGTCAAGTGAAGGAAGACGAGTGGCGGTGGATCCCCCTGACTAAAGCTGAAGGGGAGGCAATACACAGGAAAACAGCAAAGTACACACACAATTGAAAGAAACGAAAAATGGAAAGAAGCTGGTTATGTGTGAAGAGACAAAAAGTTGTCCACGATCTTACCTCCTTATGAGGCAAAGTTATGAATAACAAAGGCCTTCAATTTCTTCAGAGCAGAAAAAGATGCTGACAAAGCCGGCTTTTTGAAAAGGAGAACAAAGACTGCCAAAGCCTCGATCCAAGAACATTCGGACAGTAGGTCAAATCCTGGCGCTCAAGGACAGTCAGCTCTATCTCCAGTCTCTTCTGCATCATCACGGACAGGCCTTCATTGCCGTTTTCTCCTCACCAGGCTGTCACTTAGACACCAACTTTCACATCATTATTATTTTACCCCTTCACGTTCACCGCTTCATTTTAAATCAAACTTTAAACAAAAATTGATTTACCAACCTCTTATCTTTCATTTTAGATTGCAAACCTCTAAATCTCATTTCAGGTTATCACCACACGATAAATTACATAAATCTGAAAATTGATTTTCCACAGGTTTTTCTCACCCTTTACGTTTCAACATGACCAAAGAGCATGATTCGAATTACAGCCCTGCACACCTGACCCACGGCCTGCTAACATTTACGCACATGATCTTTGAATTTCTCTAAACAGAATTCTTTGCCAGGCAGAAACAACTCACTAAAATGTAAATAGCTTCAATGTCCTGCTGGGGTTGTGAGTGTCGTTTCTCTCTTTTGGTTTTCTTGTTTTCTCCCTTAACATGTGTCGGCTTTTTAATCCCATCTGTTACAAAGCACCAGTATCTATCGGGCTTACTGTCCTAGGTTCTGTAGCTATAAAGTTGATATAATAGTCAAAATTGGTTATATTCTATGTAGAAACTGGAGACGTTTATATGTATCTACTCAACTGTAACTTAGAGAATTTAAACGTTAAAGTAGGTTTTTCCACATGAAGCAGGTAGAGCTGTAGGGAAGGAAGCATCAAGACTGTATAAAGAATATTCATGGGTATACAGGCACACTGCGTTTTACTACACTTGACTTTATTGTGCTTCACAGATGCTGTTTTTTACAAGTTGAAGGTCTGTGGCATCCCTGTCTATCGGTGCCATTTTTCCAACAGCATTTGCTAACTTAGTGTTTCTGTGTCACATTTTGGAATTCTTGCAATATTTCAAACTTTTTCATTTTTATTTTATTTGTTATGGTGATCTGTTGGGATCGGTGATCTTTGATGTCGCTGATATGACTCACTGAAGGCTCAGAAGATGGTTTGCATTTTTTAGCAATAAAGACATCTTAATGAAGGTATGCATGCTGGTTTTTTTTTTTTTTAAGGAATTCCTTTATTTTATTTTATTTTATTTATTTATTTTTGGCTGTGTTGGGTCTTCGTTTCTGTGCGAGGGCTTTCTCTAGTTGCGGCAAGCGGGGGCCACTCTTCATAGCGGTGCGCGGGCCTCCCACCATCGCGGCCTCTCTTGTTGCGGAGCACAGGCTCCAGACGCGCAGGCTCAGCAGTTGTGGCTCAGGGGCCTAGTTGCTCCGTGGCATGTGGGATCTTCCCAGACCAGGGCTCGAACCCGCGTCCCCTGCACTGGCAGGCAGACTCTCAACCACTGCGCCACCAGGGAAGCCCTGCATGCTGTTTTTTTTAGATACAATGACATTGCACACTTAATAGACGACAGTATAGTATAAACGTAACTTTTATACACACAGGGAAACCAAAAAATTTGTGTGACTCCCTTTATTGGATATTTGCTTTACTGCAGTCTTCTAGAACCAAACCCACGATATGGCTGAGGTGTGTCTGTATGCGTGCTTGGGGGATGAGGTAGAAGGGTGTATAAGTAGCCAGCAGCCAGTTGTTTCCACTCTCCCTTCTCCACAGAACGGACTTCCTCCCCCACCATTACATTACAGTCATTCTTACCACGACTAGCTGTAGCCTGTTTCAACTGCACTAGATGGTTTCTGTCCCGTTACCTGACTTCTCAGCTGTAACTGATACTATCAATCGCTCCGGGTCCACCAGTTAAAGCAGGGTTTGAACATCGGCACCCACGGCCCTCTCCCTCTCAGTGGTCCGAGCATCAGAACTCTTCCAAGCTCCTAGACTCTCATTACTACCTCAGTCCTAGCAGTTACTAATCTCTGAGTGAACTCAGCATGCACTGTTTGCTTTCAGCACCCAGCAGGAGTTGTGATGGTTTTAAAATATGTCAATAAACTCCCTGATGCTTCCCCCTTCAAGAATGGAGCTGGGAGGAGCTTCAAGATGGCGGAAGATCAAGACGCAGAGATCACCTTCCTCCCCATAAATACATCAGAAATACATCTACGTCTACATGTGGAACAACCCCTACAGAGCACCTACTGAATGCTGGCAGAAGCCCACAGACATCCCAAAAGGCAAGAAACTCCCCACGTACCTGGGTGGGGCAAAAGAAAAAAGAAAAAAACAGAGACAAAGAATACGGACGGGACCTGCACCAGTGGGACGGAGCCGTGAAGGAGGAAAGGTTTCCACACACTAGGAAGCCCCTTCGTGGGCGGAGACTGCGGGTGGCAGAGTGGGGGAGCTTCGGAGCCACGGAGGAGAGCGCAGCAACAGGGGTGCGGAGGGCAAAGTGGAGAGATTCCTGCACAGAGGATCAGTGCCGACCAGCACTCACCAGCCCGAGAGGCTTGTCTGCTCCCCCACCGGGGCGGGCGGGGGCTGGAAGCTGAGGCTCGGGCTTCGGGTAGGATCGCAGGGAGAGGACTGGGGTTGGCGGCGTGAACACAGCCTGAAGGGGGCTAGTGCGCCACGGCTAGATGGGAGGAAGTCCAGGAAAAAGTCTGGAGCTGCCTAAGAGGCAAGAGACTTTTTCTTCCCTCTGTTTCCTGGTGCACGAGGAGAAGGGATTCAGAGCACCCTCTAAGGGGGCTCCAGAGACGGGCGCGAGCCGCGGCTATCAACGCGGACCCCAGAGACGGGCATGAGACGCTAAGGCTGCTGCTGCTGCCACCAAGAAGCCTGTGTGCAAGCACAGGTCACTATCCACACCTCCCCTCCCGGGAGCATGTGCAGCCCACCACTGCCAGGGTCCCGTGATCCGGGGACAACTTCCCCGGGAGAACGCACGGTGCGCCTCAGGCTGGTAAAATGTTATGCCGGCCTCTGCCACCGCAGGCTCGCCCCGCATCCGTACCCCTCCCTCCCCCCATCCTGAGTGAGCCAGAGCCCCCGAAGCAGCTGCTCCTTTAACCCCGTCCTGTCTGAGGGAAGAACAGACGCCCTCAGGCGACCTACATGCAGAGGCGGGTCCAAATCCAAAGCTGAACCCCAGGAGCTGTGCGAACAAAGAAGAGAAAGGGAAACCTCTCCCAGCAGCCTCAGAAGCAGCAGATTAAATCTCCACGATCAACTTGATGTACCTGCATCTGTGGAATACCTGAACAGACAACAAATCATCCCAAATTGAGGAGGTGGACTTTGGGAGCAACGATATATATATATTTTTCCCTTTTTCTCTTTTTGTGAGTGTGTATGTGTATGCTTCTGTGTGTGATTTGTCTGTATAGCTTTGCTTATACCATTTTTCCTAGGGTTCTATTATTTTCTTTCTTTTAGTATACTTTTTAGCACTTGTTATCATTGGTTGATTTGTTTTTAGGTGTGGTTGCTCTCTTCTTTCTTTTTTTATTACTTTTTAAATTTTTTTAATTCTTAATAATTATTTTTTATTTTATTTTATTTTTTCTCCCTTTTATTTTGAGCCGTGTGGAAGACAGGGTCTTGGTGCTCCAGCCAGGCATCAGGACTGTGCCTCTGAGGTGGGAGAGCCGAGCTCAGGACATTGGTCCACCAGAGAGCTCGCAGCTCCACGTGATATCAAATGGCAAAAATCTCCCAGAGATCTCCATCTCAACGCCAAGACCCAGCTCCACTCAACGATCAGCAAGCTACAGTGCTGGACACCCTATGCCAAACAACTAGCAAGACAGGAACACAACCCCACCCATTGGCAGAGAGGCTGCCTAATGTCATAGTAAGGTCACAGACACCCCAAAACACACCACCAGATGTGGTCCTGCCCACCAGAAAGACAAGATCCAGCTTCATCCACCAGAACAAAGGCACTAGTCCCCTCCACCAGGAAGCCTACACAAGCCACTGAACCAATCTTAGCCATTGGGGGCAGACATCAAAAACAACAGGAACTACGAACCTGCAGCCTGCGCAAAGCAGACGCCCAACACAGTAAGTTGAGCAAAATGAGAAGACAGAGAAACACAAAGCAGATGAAGGAGCAAGGTAAACACCCACCAGACCAAACAAATGAAGAGGAAATAGGCAGTCTACGTGAAAAAGAATTTAGAATGATAGTAAAGATGATTCAAAATCTTGGAAATAGAACGGAGAAAATACAAGAAACGTTTAACAAGGACTTAGAAGAACTAAAGAGCAAACAAACAATGATGAACAACACAATAAATGAAATTAAAAATTCTCTAGAAGGAATCAATAGCAGAATAACTGAGGCAGAAGAATGGAGAAGTGACCTGGAAGATAAAATAGTGGAAATAACTACCACAGAGCAGAATAAAGAAAAAAGAATGAAAAGAATTGAGGACAGTCTCAGAGACCTCTGGGACAGCATAAAACACACCAACATTTGAATTATAGGGGTCCCAGAAGAAGAAGAGACAAAGAAAGGGACTGAGAAAATATTTGAAGAGATTATAGTTGAAAACTTCCCTAATATGGGAAAAGAAATAGTCAATCAACTCCAGGAAGCGTAGAGTCCCATACAGGATAAATCCAAGGAGAAACACGCCAAGACACATATTAACCAAACTATCAAAAATTAAATACAAAGAAAAAATATTAAAAGCAGCAAGGAAAAAACAAATAACATACAAGGGAATCCCCATAAGGTTACCAGCTGATCTTTCAGCAGAAACTCTGCAAGCCAGAAGGGAGTGGCATGACATATTTAAAGTGATGAAACGGAAGAACCTACAACCAAGATTACTCTACCCAGCAAGATCTCATTCAGATTCGATGGAGAAATTAAAACCTTTACAGACAAGCAAAAGCTAAGGGAATTCAGCAACACCAAACCAGCTTTACAACAAATGTTAAAGGAACTTCTCTAGGCAGGAAACACAAGAGAAGGGAAACACCTAAAATAACAAACCCAAAACAATTAAGAAAATGGTAACAGGAACATACATATCAATAATTACCTTAAATGTAAATGTATTAAATACTCCAACCAAAAGACACAGACTGGCTGAATGGATACAAAAACATGACCTGTATATATGGTGTCTACAAGAGACCCACTTCAGACCTATGGACACATACAGACTGAAAGTGAGGGGATGGAAAAAGATATTCCATGCAAATGGAAATCAACAGAAAGCTGGAGTAGCAATTCTCATATCAGACAAAACAGACTTTAAAACAAAGACTATTACAAGAGACAAAGAAGGACACTACATAATGATCAAGGGATCAATCCAAGAAGAAGATATAACAATTGTAAATATTTATGCACCCAACATAGGAGCACCTCAATACATAAGGCAAATGCTAACAGCCAGAAAACGGGAAATCGACAGTACAAAATCACAGTAGGGGACTTTAACACCCCACTTTCACCAATGGACAGATCATCCAAAATGAAAATAAATAAGGAAACACAAGCTTTAAATGATACATTAAACAAGATGGACTTAATTGATATTTATAGGACATTCCATCCAAAAACAGCAGAATACACTTTCTTCTCAAGTGCTCATGGAACATTCTCCAGGATAGATCATACCTTGGGTCACAAATCAAGCCTTGGTAAATTTAAGAAAACTGAAATCGTATCAAGTATCTTTTCCGACCACAGCGCTATGAGACTAGACATCAATTACAGGAAGAACTCTGTAAAAAATACAAACACATGGAAGCTAAATACACTACTTAATAACCAAGAGATCACTGAAGAAATCAAAGAGGAAATCAAAAAATACCTAGAAACAACAGTGAAAACACGATGACCCAAAACCTATGGGATGCAGCAAAAGCAGTTCTAAGAGGGAAGTTTACAGCAATACAATCCTACCTTAAGAAACAAGAAACATCTCAAATAAACAATCTAACCTTACACCTAAAGCAATCAGAGAAAGAAGAACAAAAAAACCCCAAAGTTAGCAGAAGGAAAGAAATCATAAAGATCAGAGCAGAAATAAATGAAATAGAAACAAAGAAAACAAGAGCAAAGATCAATAAAACTAAAAGCTGGTTTTTTGAGAAGATAAACGAAATTGATAAACCATTGGTCAGACTAATCTAGAAAAAGAGGGAGAGGACTCAAATCAATAGAATTAGAAATGAAAAAGGAGAAGTAACAATTGACACTGCAGGAATACAAAGGATCATGAGAGATGACTACAAGCAACTATATGCCAATAAAATGGACAATCTGGAAGAAATGGACACATTCTTAGAAAAGTACAACCTTCCAAAACTGAACCAGGAAGAAACAGAAAATATAAACAGACCAATCACAAGCAATGAAATTGAAAAACTGTGATTAAAAATCTTCCAACAAACAAAAGCCCAGGACCAGATGGCTTCACAGGAGAATTCTATCAAACATTTAGAGAAGAGCTAACACCTATTCTTCTCAAACTCTTCCAAAATATAGCAGAGGGAGGAACACTCCCAAACTCATTCGATGAGGCCACCATCACCCTGATACCAAAACCAGACAAAGATGTCACAAAGAAAGAAAACTACAGGCCAATAGCATTGATGAACATAGATGCAAAAATCCTCAACAAAATACTAGCAAACAGAATCGAACAGCACATAAAAAGGATCATACACCATGATCAAGTGGGGTTTATCCCAGGAATGCAAGGATTCTTCAATATACACAAATCAATCAATGTGATACACCATAATAACAAACTGAAGAATAAAAACCATATGATCATCTCAATAGATGCAGAAAAAGCTTTCGACAAAATTCAACACCCATTTATGATAAAAACCCTCCAGAAAGTAGGCATAGAGCGAACTTATCTCAACATAATAAAGGCCATATACGACAAACCCACAGCCAACATCATTCTCAATGGTGAAAAATCTGAAATCATTTCCACTAAGATCAGGAACAAGACAAGGTTGCCCACTCTCACCACTATTATTCAACATTGTTTTGGAAGTTTTAGCCACAGTAATCAGAGAAGAAAAAGAAATAAAAGGAATCCAAATCGGAAAAGAAGAAGTAAAACTGTCACTGTATGCAGATGACATGATACTATACATAGAGAATCCTAAAGATGCTACCAGAAAACTACTAGAGCTAATCAATGAATTTGGTAAAGTAGCAGAATACAAAATTAATGCCCAGAAATCTCTTGCATTCCTATACACTAATGATGAAAAATCTGAAAGTGAAATTAAGGAAACACTCCCATTTACCATTGCAACAAAAAGAATAAAATACCTAGGAATAAACCTACCTAAGGAGACAAAAGACCTGTATGCAGAGAACTGTAAGACACTGATGAAAGAAATTAAAGGTGATACAAATAGATGGAGAGATATACCATGTTCTTGGATTAGAAGAATCAACATTGTGAAAATGACTATAGTACCCAAAGCAATCTACAGATTCAATGCAATCTCTATCAAATTACCAATGGCATTTTTCACAGAACTAGAACAAGAAATTTCACAATTTGTATGGAAACACAGAAGACCCCGAATAGCCAAAGCAATCTTGAGAAAGAACAACGGAGCTGGAGGAATCAGGCTCCCTGACTTCAGACTATACTACAAAGCTGCAGTAATCAAGACAGTATGGTACTGGCACAAAAACAGAAATATAGATCAATGGAACAGGATAGAAAGCCCAGAGATAAACCCACGCACATATGGTCACCTTATCTTTGATAAAGGAGGCAAGAATATACAATGGAGAAAAGACAGCCTCTTCAATAAATGTTGCTGGGAAGACTGGACAGCTACATGTAAAAGAATGAAATCAGAACATTCCCTAACACCATACACAAAAATAAACTCAAAATGGATTAAAGACCTAAGTGTAAGGCCAGACACTATCAAACTCTTAGAGGAAAACATAGGCAGAACACTCTATGGCATAAATCACAGCAAGATCCTTTTTGACCCACCTCCTAGAGAAATGGAAATAAAAACAAAAATAAACAAATGGGACCTAATGAAACTTAAAAGCTTTTGCACAGCAAAGGAAACCGTAAACAAGACCAAAAGACAACCCTCAGAATGGGAGAAAATATTTGCAAATGAAGCAACTGACAAAGGATTAATCTCCAAAATTTACAAGCAGCTCATGCAGCTCAATATCAAAAAAACAAACAACCCAATCCAAAAATGGGCAGAAGACCTAAATAGACATTTCTCCAAAGAAGATATACAGATTGCCAACACACACAAGAAAGGATGCTCAACATCACTATCATTAGAGAAATGCAAATCAAATCTACAATATCACCTCACACTAGTCAGAATGGCCATCATCAAAAAATCTACAAATAATAAATGCTGGAGAGGGTGTAAAGAAAAGGGAACCCTCTTGCGCTGTTGGTGGGAATGTAAATTGATACAGCCACTATGGAGAACAGTATGGAGGTTCCTGAAAAAAGTAAAAATAAAACTACCATACAACCCAGCAATCCCACTACTGGGCACATATCCTGAGAAAACCATAATTCAGAAAGAGTCATGTACCACAATGTTCACTGCAGCTCTCTTTACAACAGCCAGGACATGGAAGCAACCTAAGTGTCCATCGAAAGATGAATGGATAAAGAAGACGTGGCCCATACATACAATGGAATATTACTCAGCCATAAAAAGAAACGAAATTGAGTTATTTATAGTGAGTTGGATGGACCTAGAGTCTGTCATACAGAGTGAAGTAAGTCAGAAAGAGAAAAACAAATACCGTATGCTAACACATATATATGGAATCTAAAAGAAAAAAAAATGGCCATGAAGAACCTAGGGACAGGATGGGAAGAAAGATACAGACCTACTAGAGAATGGACTTGAGGACACGGGGAGGGGGAAGGGTAAGCTGGGACAAAGTGGGAGAGTGGCATGGACATATATACACTACCAAATGTAAAACCGATAGCTAGCGGAAAGCAGCCGCATAGCACAGGGAGATCAGCTCGGTGCTTTGTAACCACCTAGAGGGGTGGGATAGGGAGTGTGGGAGGGAGGGAGACCCAAGAGAGAAAACATATGGGGATATATGTATATGTATAGCTGATTCACCCTGTTATAAAGCAGCAACTAACACACCATTGTAAAGCAATTATATTCCAATAACGATATTTTAAAAATAAAAGAATGGAGCTGAATTCCCCTCTTCTTGGGGCCTGGACTTAGTGATTCATTTCTAATAGAGTGTGGCAGAAATGACAACGAGAGGAGAACGCAAGTATCTGAGATCAGAACACAGAAGGAATTGTAGCTTCCTTCTTGTTCCCTTGGATCACTTGCTCTGGAGGGAGCCAACTGCCCTATCACAAGGACACTCAATCAGCCCCGAGGATAGGCGGACACAGGGAGAGACTGAGGTCAACAGCCATGTGTGGGGGCCATCTTGGGAGTAGTACTCAAACTTGCAAATAACTGCATCACCAGAACTACCACCCAGCTGAACTGCTTCCAATCTTCTGACACATAGAAATGATGAGATTAAAATTTTGTTGTTTGAAAATCACTAAATTTGGGGATAATGTATTATGCAAGAACAGATAACTAGAACACTAGCATTACATCCTCTCTGAAATACCAAGCATTGTCTTTAATTCCTGACTAGACCCAACCAATACAAATGCCAATATCTTCTGAGCTAATCACTGGCTGGCATTCTTTGGAATGATTTTTTTTAAATTAAAAGCTAAAGACTTAGACTTTTAATTATAACTTTATCACAATTTTAAATGGTTTAATGGCTCTGATTTAGTGTTTTAATGTATAGGCAGGGAAGACAGACCAATATATAATCATATGATATACATATAGTTGGTTTCAATATATATATATTTCATGTGTTCTCTATATAATTTCCCTCCCTCTCTCTCTTTGCCTCTGTCTCCCTCTCCCCTCTAAATAATTCTAGTGAAGATGAGAAAGGAGCTTGAGGAAACTGAGGTACACTGAAATTTAGAAACTTGCCCAACTTATATAGCTAGTAAGTAGTGGAGCCAAGATTCAAACCAGATTCAATTTCAAATTCTGCGCTCATAATCAATTATGCTATGCTGCCTCTCATTGTGTGTGTGTGTGCATGTGTGCATGTGTGTGTGTGTGTGTGTGTGTGTGTGTGAGAGAGAGAGAGATCACGTTTTAAGAAATAGGTAGAAGTTCTCAAATTCACCAGCATGTTTACATACATAGTCTAATGCTTGGCTGGTATTTCCTTCCATGGTACTTACACTGTTATTATCACATGATTTGAACATTGTTAATAGTTAAATATCAACTGTTCTATGCAATGAAGAAAAGATGGACATGTACATATATACATACACACACACACACATACACAAATTGGGACACAAAGGACAATGTGGGCTTTTTGGAGAAGGTACGAGATGGCACACATGTAAACAGTAGAATTCAACTGAAATATCTGTAGATCACTTTATAATATGTAATATCATGCCCCAGTACATGATCTACAAATCAGTTATTGAGAGGTGTTTAGTGCAATGATAAACACATCACCTTCACTGTGTTTACTTAAAAAAGAAAAAAAAAACATTAATGCAAATCACATTGGGAGATTTTTTATTAATTTAAATTGACATTGTTAATTTTGTCTGCCAAGTCCTTAGTAAATATATCCTTACATGATACAAACCTACAGGTTCTTCTCAATACCACAAGATCATGAGGACTTGCAGATATCAGTGTTCTGTAATGATTAAAACAATGTTCAAATAATTCACAAGTTACTTTACTGAAATACTTAAAAGAATATTCTGGGGAGTGTTTGAAAGGTCTGTTTATAAATAGTGACTTGATATATTTAGTTAGGTGTTGAACATAGACACTTCTTATATAAACATTGTTTTAATACACTGCTCTACTAATGAAATTAGTTATTAGATATAATACATTTCTAACACTAAAGAATAAAGCTTTGTCTTCATATTTATTTCATTCATAAGACTCTTATCAATGAAGAATGCTGTACCCAACAATAATAAACGCATATTGCAAGTGACATTCTGTAAAACTGAAAAAGAAAGCTGCAACAAAACAAACTAGATAACTGCATTACACATTCTTTATACAAACAGCCCATTCTGAACAGAATTAAATGCAGACCAAATGCTTTTAAAAGTTTTTGTGCCTAGACGGTAATTACAATCTTCACACACTAAAGAGAAAAGGAACAATAATAATACAGAACTCAGTATTTTTAACAATTATAACACATTTAACATCTTCAGTCAACCACTGGGTTCTCAAATCAGATTGGCAACTGAAATTTCACATCCACCTGGGCTTGCTTGGCTAAGGTCACTATCTCAGACAGCTTTACAACCTGAAAGGAAAAAAACAAGCTTTGTCTCTATTTTCATAAAAACATAGACTCAGAACGATTGGTCAATGTAAAATTAATTGCATGTTCAGTCTTTTTCATTTAAAATATCTGGGCTATTCTGACATTGTTATAAATCACTTCACAGTCTTATAAGCATTTGCCACTCTTGAAGGATAGTCAAATCTAACACTGTTCACAACCCACACCATAACCCACACTGGATTTTATTCATATATATAATATCAGAAGGTATTAAATAGATACATATCTGATATATGTATATATCTCTGTCATTGCCTAAATTTTATCTATATTTTTTTCCTTTTTTTAAAATTATAGTTGATTTACAATGTTGTGTTAGTTTCAGGTGTACAGAAAAGTGATTCTGTATTTTATATATATATATATATATATATATATTCAGTTTTATATATAGATTCTTTTCCCTCATAGATACTGAATACTGCTCCCTGTGCTATACAGTAGGTCCTTGTTGGTTATTTTTTTATATATAGTAGTTTGTATCTGTTAATCCCAAACTCCTAATTTATCCCTCCCCATCTCCCTTTCCCCTTTGGTAACCCTAAGCTTGTTTTCTATGTCTGTGAGTCTGTTTCTGTTTTGTAAATAAGTTCATTTGTGTCATATTTTAGATTCCACATATAAGTGATATCATATGGTATTTGTCTTTCTCTTTCTGACTTACTTCACTTAGAAAGATGATCTCTAGGTCCATCCATGTTGCTGCAAATGGCATTATTTCATTCTTTTTTATGGCTGAGTAGTATTCAATTGCATATTTATACTACATCTTCTTTATCCACTCATCTGTTGATGGACATTTAGGCTGCTTCCATGTCTTAGCTATTGTAAATAGTGCTGCTATGACCATAGGGGTGCATGTATCTTTTCCAATTATGGTTTTCTCCGGATATATGCCCAGGAGTGGGATTGCTGGATCAGATGGTAGTTCTGTTTTTAGTTTTTTGAGGAACCTCCATACTGTTCTCCATAGTGGCTGCACCAATTTACATTCCCACCAACAGTGTAGGAGGGTTCCCTTCTCTCCACACCCTCTCCAGCATTTGTTATTTGTAGACTAAAATACAGACTGGCCATTCTGACCAGTGTGAGGTGATACCTCACTGTAGTTTTTATTTGCATTTCTCTAATAATTAGTGATGTTGAGCATTTTTTCATGTGCCTGTTGGCCATCTGTATGTCTTCTTTGGAGAAATGTCTATTTAGGTCTTCTGCCTTTATCTTTAAAGACAGAAACAGTGACTGTCTTAGCTGGATACTATAAAACGCAAAGCACATCTAAATAAAAGCAATTCCCTAGTGGTCCAGTGGTTAGGACTCGGCGCTTTCACTGCCGGGCCCCAGTTTAATCCCTAGTCGGGGAACCAAGATCCCGCAAGCCTCTCAGTGCGGCCATAAATAAATAAATAAATAAATAAATCTTTTTTAAAATGTAAATAATCTTAACTTACAATGTTGGGATAGGAGCTTGGGTTTAGGAGTTAGTATTTTACTTTCTGTCAGTAAGTTAACAATTACCAAGCTGAATTCCAATGTTCTCTCTATAATCTGTCTGAGAATATCCAGCTGGTACCATACAACATATACAAATTAAACATATCTAAAACCAAACAACAGATTTAGCTTCTCTCCTCCCCAGCAGAGTAGTTAAGAGAAGGTTTTAAAGTTAGACACCTTGAGTTCAGATCCCACTCTGATGCTTATGACACATGATCCTGAATAAGTTAATTTATCCAGCCTCCGTTTCTTTATCTATAAAAATGGAGATTATTTCACCAAACTTGTATTAAATAAGATAATACTTGAAGAAAAAAAAAGGCTTAGCATTGCATGCACAATAAATTATAAATGGTAGCAGTTGCTAATATTATCATATTATTAATATTGTCATGACTTCCATAACCTCCTACTCAGTAGAAAAACACTACGGACACAACGAAAATCAACTGTTCACTTTTATCTTTCATGGTCTATTTGATCAAGCTCCTATTGATTCTTCTCCTTTCTCTCCATGTCCACAAAGCTTTTCTTAATTCAGGCTCTCATTGCAAACAAGCATATTTTCAGAGAAAAGTTCTAACCTATCCATTCCCTTCACCTCACAGCTAGCTAATTATTACACTAGCCAGACTCCTACTGTCTCTCACTCTTCCCTTCAACAATTGACTCCACATCTCAAAGTCAAAACAGGCTTTCTGAAACACTTTCTCCCTACCATTCCCTTGCTCAAAATCTTAATTTAAACTCAGAACTGAGTGTAAATTCCTCTGTCTCTAAACTGCAGTTGAATTTTATTTACTAAGTTTTTTCCCAAAGTATGTCCTAAAGAAGGAAATAAGACCTTTATTATTCTTATGAAAAGATATCACATTAACAAAGCAAATCTCAAAAGCCTAGTTACTGATTAAACCATATAGCACCAAAGAGTATTCTGTGAAACGTCTATAAACATAGGTGGGAAAGAATCAGAAGTTCTCATTTAAAAACATCTCAGTATCTACTAGGGAGTGTGCACCAAGATATAGTGTTAAGTAAAAGAAATGAGGTAAAATACATGTTACCATCATATAATGTGGGAAAGTGGAGAGATATATGTATATGACATCTATATGTATACACATACATTATTTGCTTGTTTTTAAAAAAGTGAAAAGACGAACAAAAAAATGCTAAGAAAACGAAAAAACTGGTTACCTATGGGGAAGGAACAAACAGGAATAGGTATAAAGGCTAGATTCTCTAAGTATACCTTGTTTTACAGTTTGACTTTGGAAATATTATAACAAAAAAATTCTTAAGCCATTTCTTTAAAATAAATAAATGAAGCTAACCATGCATCAAAGGTGGGATAAAACAGAGAACTGTTTCATGTGAATTTTAAAATTCAGCAAATTATGGGAAATACTTCAAAGGACAAAAAGAACTGTGCATACAAGTCTTGAACTACTTTCAGTAGTCATATTGTTGGTATTATTATTCTAAAACTGTCATGTCTGTATCGAGGGACAAAGC
Source organism: Balaenoptera borealis (assembly GCF_965194805.1). Classification (NCBI taxonomy): domain Eukaryota; kingdom Metazoa; phylum Chordata; class Mammalia; order Artiodactyla; family Balaenopteridae; genus Balaenoptera; species Balaenoptera borealis. Next base: position 20,548,271 of record NC_138877.1, on the reverse strand, counting down.
AAAGGAATATTTATGTTAGTACAGAATGGGAAAAAAGAGAAACAGATATCAGATAAGAAAAAAAAACTGTACCTTGGATTTGCATTGGAAATATTGGAAGTATGTACTCATATGTTTATCTCTTTAAAAAATACATATTTTCCTAGATTTGTCACTTAAAAGTATCTAGAAACAATGAGCAACCCAATAGTTGTAAGTACCCTTAAAGCTTAAATTGTGCTGTCTATAAACACCATCTGGCTGATTCTAGGTCTGCAGCAAGAAATGTAAAGATGAGCCTGAAAAATCTCATCATATAAGAAAGCATATCACAGGGCACATAGGAAGGACTCAGGAGTCAACTTGAAGAGGTTCCCACTGACCAAAGGTGAGATAATCTAAGCATCAATAAAAATAACTAAAATGGACTGAACCATATCAAATATAAATCCATGAGTTCAAAACAGCATGTGCATACACGCGTGCATGCAACACACAACACACACACCTAAAAACAAAAACTAAGAAACAAAAAAGCCTGGGTCACTTTAGTAGGCCATAATGGAACAAACCCATTATTTTGAAAACTGATCAATAAAACCAAAGAATTAAGTAAGTATCCTGCTTTTTCTATGAAAAATGTACTTCACGCCAACAAATAGTTGATACAAGAAAGTTTCGCTTTTTATAAGTATTCCATATAATAAATAATCACAGTTAGAAAATCACCACTTTGCATAAACAAAATATTGGATCTAAGTTATGAATGTCAATGACTGCTAGTATTACAAAAATAGAAATTATCTGACATTTATATACCTCCTTATGGAATTACACAAAATCAACCATAAAATATTCTTGCTCCCCGCTCCTCAAAATCAAATACATATATATGATCAAACCTATAGATTGAACTACCAGTTTACAGGAAATACAGGAGCAGAGGAACATGTTAAATGACACCCCATGAATACAAACATTAAAATCCAGACTATAGGAATCACTACAAGACCATCAGCCTGGTTTTTTCAACAAATAAAGTTAAGAATAAAAAAAGAGGCAAGGGAGAATCTATAAAAAGAAATTTAGTGATATATTAACCAACTGCAAGCACAGACTTATTTTGATCCTAATTCTAACAAAGAACCTAGGCAAAAAATATTTAAGAGAATCAGGGAAATTTCAACACTGACTTGATTCTTTTTTTATTAAACATAAACATAACACCACTATCCCATCTGAAACAAGTAATAATAATTCCTTTATACCATCAATACCTGTATCTTTTACAGATACATGATGATAAGTGTGAAATAATAGAATGTCTGGGATTTGCTTCAACATAATCATGGGCAAGGAAGGAAGTAGGTAAGAATAAGATGAGACAAGATTGAGCATGAGCTGGTAATTGTCTAAGATGGGTGATAGGTATATGGGGTTCAATACTCCTAGTGTTTAGCTGAAACACTAATTATTAGCAATATTAGCTGGTTCCGTTTAGAATCTAAATGTTTATAAATCTTTCATACACTGCAAATTTATCCTCAGATCAACATAACCTGTTTACCATTTTAGCAGCTTCATCCAAGTCATCACAAGCAAGAATTTTAAGTCCACTGTCCGCTATCAGTGCCTTAGCATCATCCACTCGTGTACCTGGAAATGATTTATGCAAATACAGACATTTTAAATATCTACACAGAATCATTTAAAATGTTTGTCACAATATACATTTACAAATACGAAATTTCAACTAACTTCCGTCATTTAATACAAATGCTTCTAAACCAAAGAAAATACTATAAAAACCTGGAGTTACCTCGTGAAATACTTTGCCTTATCACATTAATGGTAATTCAGACAAGTAAGAATTCAAGATACACACAACAAATAAATAATGTATCAACTTACACCAAGCAAAACTATGAACAATTTTGCTCCAATGTTAGAATTTTTTTTTAAGCCACGTTTTAAAAATTCCCTACTATACTCTCATTTTAAAAATACAGCTATTGGGACAAAGTAAGAGAGTGGCATGGACATATATACACTACCAAATGTATAATAGATAGCTAGTGGGAAGCAGCCGCATATCACAGGGAGATCAGCTTGGTGCTTTGTGACCACCTAGAGGGGTGGGATAGGGAGGGTGGGAGGGAGATGCAAGAAGGAGGGGATATGGGGATATATGTATTCGTACAGATGATTCACTTCGTGATAGAGCAGAAACTAACACACCATCGTAAAGCAGTTATACTCCAATAAAGATGTTAAAAAAAATATATAGCTATTTAAAACTAAATTTAAAACTAAATGAACCAAACCCCTTGGAATTATGAACTTTTAAGCAATTAGAGTTCACAGAACAACTGCAAGATCCTTTTACACTTACCTTGTAACCGTACCACAATAGGTATTTTAATTTCCAAATCCTTTACTGCCATGACTATACCCTGTGCAATAACATCACACCGCATGATTCCTCCGAAGATGTTGACCAGAATAGACAGTACCTGCCAATAAAATGTTTTAGTAGATTAAAATTTTAAGGGAATGACTATTTTTCCTTCCTTCCCAAGAAAACACTAGTATCTGTGCCTTATAATAAAAATTAACTCCGTGGAAACATTTTCAGACCAAACAGCCATACTCTCTGCATACAGCTCTCATCATTGAAGTCTGTGCAGTCCACCACCCAGCAAAACTTATTTCCCCTCCTTGGGTAATTTCAACACCTGGCTCACAGTCTCTTCTCTCCTGTCACATGTTAACAAGACCTCCTGATTCCATTTACTTTCCTATTAAGCATAGCCATTACCAACATTACTAACCCAGACCATGTTGTAAGACAACATCATATGCAAGATCTCCAATTTAGTCCTCATTAACTATCATCTCTTCATTTTTCCCCATCAACTCTACCAAGTTTTCACACAAACCAGGCCCTCAAAATTACTCAACATCTGTATGGCCACTCCTGGCTACACATCACATCCAAACCTCAGGGCCTATTTGGGTTGGCATTCTTTCATCATCACACTGATAGTCTGAATCGCTGTTCTTCTATCCTTTAGAAAAAAACCTTATTTGTTTTTTAAAAAGAGGCTTAGTTTATTCAGCTACACTAGAACTTCTCAACCAGTGAGATACAAATGGGTTATAGACACACCAAGATATTGTTCCCCTCACCCCTTAGAGCAGGGGTCCCCAACCCCCAGGTCACGGACCGGTAGCAGTCCGCGGCCTGTTAGGAGTTGGGCCGCGCAGCAGGAGGTGAGCAGCGGGCGAGGGAGCGAAGCTTCATCTGCCGCTCCCCACCGCCCCCCACCGCCCCCCGCTCCCCACCGCCCCCCACCACCCTCCACCGCCCCCCACGCTCCCCCCTGCCCCCCACCTCCCCCCCGCTCCCCACCACTCCCCCTGCTCCCCATCGCCCCCCACCGCCCCCCCCGCTCCCCACCGCCCCCCACCACCACCACCCCCGCTCCCCATCCCTGGCGTTACTGCCTGAACCATCCCCCACCCCAACCCCATCCGTGGAACAACTGTCTTCCACGAAACCAGTCCCTGGTGCCAAAAAAGCTGGGGACCGCTGCCTTAGAGCAATTAGGAAGGTTCTGGGACAGCTGGCACCTTGAGCCAGTGGCCTCTGACAACAAGCAACCTTCCCCATGTACCTCCCGTGCCCCACTGAAATGTTACTTTCTGTGAATGCCATGACAGGAAAAAAGTTGAGACACACTGAGTTATACTACGCATTCCTTACCTTTACCACTATTATCTCTATACTTCAAGAAATAAAGGTCTAGAATTCATAATGGAACAGAACTCACAGTGGACTCTGGCGCCCTCCCATCTCACCCCCTCCCACCGCATTTGGGACAGCTACAGTATGCACCACAGGCATCACCCAGCACTTGAGCCTTAAAGTGACTGGAGCTCTACCGTGTCACTTTTACCTCCAGTCCGTATCAACTGATTACTACCAAGGACAAATCCTTGACCTGACCAGAATGAACGTCTCTAGAATATCAAATGTGTAAATCCCACTCTTGCTCAACCTCCTCTCCTTTCACTTAACGCCTTTCATCTCTAATTCTATCAAATCCAATCTTTTAAAGCCTCTAGTGCCTCAACCCCTTCCTAATCAACCAGTCTATCAGCTCTCCCCCAATCTGGCGTGCTTCACTATAGAGCCTAGAAGCCACAGCTGAGCAAATCAATGACACTGTCGTGGGCACACTCAGCTTCCTCATAGCCACTCCTCTCTCATACCCAGTCTACCTGCCATCCCCATTCAAATAATGCACGATTCCAGCCTATTAGTTTATCCATTCCAACTTCAAGAAAAGCAAAAGAGTGGGAAAAAACAAAACCAAACACCAAACCTGTGAAACACGAGCATAACCTGAAGAGCAGTATAATAATGATTCATCAGCAATAGTCTGACTCATACCTTAGGAATCTGACTCATACCTTTCAACTCTCTTCATGAGCCTCCTATCCCACTTCAAACTCTCTAACTTCTAGCATATGATCTTCCTTTTCCAGTAATACCTTAAGGAGTAAACTCCTCTCCAAAACTAACCTCTCATCACTAATTACTGTACTGTGTCTCCTCCAGGTCTTCACTCCTTTAGCTATATTCACTCTCTTCTTCATCTTCAAATCTCTTCTCCAGCTAGAAACAGCCCATCTTCTTGGTCTTCTGCACAAACACGCGTACACCGCACAGCTCTTCTCAAGCCGACCTCCACTCAACTGCGAGCACTACGTCCTTCTGTGCCTCCTCAGACCCCACCGCCGAAGGAGTAACTCTCCTGTGTGACTCCACACCCTCAGGTCCCAATCGCAACTCAACCCACTGCAGCCTGGCCTCCGCCCCCCTCTCCTCCCTCAGCATCTAACACTGCTGCCCATTCCCTTACTTCTCAGAACTCTTCACCCTGGCCTTTGATGTCACCACTCTCTCCTGATCTGCAACTATCTCTGTCAGCTTGTTCTCTCCCTCTTTTATTGGGTCTTCCTTCCTTATTCAATCCTTCAGCACTGGGTGGGAGGAGCCAGGTTCCATTCTTGGTTTCCTCAAATCACTTGCATGAGTCATATCACCAATGCCTAACACTTCAACTTTTCTCAATATACTGAGGACTCTCAAATACACATCTGACCATTATAGGAAGAATATCTTTACAACTATCTACCAGGTATAATCACCACAGGGCAAACTTAACACATTCATTCAAAAATACCAAATTTCTTTACTTTGCCTCTGACAGCACAAAAGATATCACCAACCAATGATTCTCTGCAGCCAGAAGTCCTAACCAATCCCTCACCATGCCACGCCCAAAAAGGAAAAAAATGAACTTAAGGATTCTATCGCAGCAGTATAGGTTTCATTGCTTTATTCTTACTGACACTGCCTTTGTTATGGACCTCTTCATCCTTCCAAACAAGCAGGTATAATAACCAAATTGATCTCTCCTGCCAGTGTCTCCTTATTCTCCTTTTCACCCTTTACTAGCAGAATTACCTTCTTTTTTAAAAATAAAAAAACCAAAAAGGTAAGGAGTTGATATATGTATTTGTAAATGTGCTGGGGTAGAAGTGTTAAATTCAAAACTCCTTAGCTATAGATACAGGGGTCTTCACAACTTGGGTCTCAATTTGCCAACATTACTTCTTATCATTCATCCCAATAATGCTATATCTTTATGCATAAGCATCTTACCAATCCATGAACACAGTGGCCCTCTCTGGACCCCATGCCTCTGCACATTTCCTTCCCCTTGCCCAACTCATTCAATTCTCAACACAGTTCAAGGTATCTTGATCCCTACCAATGACAAATTCTCAGTCTAAATTCAGTAAGACTAGTTTACATGAAGGCCATTATCTTATTTCCATAAGCCTTAAAAAACCCACATTGGTCACACAGTAGATATATTCCTTAAAAAAAAATCTGATGAATGATAATATGTCTGTTTCTTGGATCACAATGCTTCACATCTCTTGTATTCTGATAATCATTTATAAATTCATAATTATAAATTATGGCATATCTATATATGACAGATTATGCAAACATTACAATGAGTGTTTTAGAATAATACTTTACACAAAAAGTGCTCAAGAGATGTTAGCAAAAAAAGACTCAAAATGTGTGTATTAAAAGATATATATATGAATGGGTGAAATATATGGCATGTGAATTATATCTTTTTTTATTTTTGGAAGCTGGGTTTGGTTTTGTTTTGGTTTTTTTTGGTTTATTTTTATTTCTATTTATTTTATTCATTTATTTTTGGCTGCACTGGGTCTTTGTTGCTGCGTGTGGGCTTTCTCTAGTTGCGGTGAGCAGGGGCTACTCTTCCTTGTGGTGCACAGGCTTCTCCTTGCGGTGGCTTCTCTTGTTGCGGAGCATGGGCTCTAGGCACGCAGGCTTCAGTAGTTGTGGCACGCAGGCTCAGTAGTTGTGGCGTGCGGGCTCTAGAGCGCAGGCTCAGTAGTTGTGGCACACAGGCTTAGTTGCTCCACAGCATGTGGGATCTTCCCGGATAAGGGCTCGAACCCGTGTCCCCTGCACTGGCAGGCAGATTCTTAACCACTGCGCCACCAGGGAAGCCCCGTGAATTATACCTTAATAAAGCTGTTTCTAGAACGATACATATGCCATGTGTATGAGTGTATGTGTGAAATATATAAGCATTAACAAGTCTTAAAGAAAATAAATCAAATCAATAGTAACAAAAGTTATGTCTGGATAGAATTAAAGATGATTTTTATTTCCTTTTTAGCTTTACAGACTTTCCAGATTTCTGGCTTTTTTGGTCAAATAACATCTCTAAAATTTTTTCTATAGTAATGGGTTCTCATGCCAAATCACTACCATTTATAGTATTATCTAATACCATCCAGTATTTCTTCACCTTGTTTTCTAAATCACAATGGGAAAGTTTATCTTTCTTTCTTGCTAACTTTTATTTTATTGATTTCAGCAAATTTTTCCAAACTATTGAGGACTTTTGAATTTTAACGCTCAACTACTATAACGACCACATTTACTAATTAATCAAGTTACTTCTCGCCATTCAAATTCTAAAACATAAGTTCTGCCCCTACCTTTTTATCTGAAGTGATAAGTTTAAATGCTTCTGTTACTTGATGGACTGTGGCACCACCACCAACATCAAGAAAGTTGGCTGGAGTCCCTCCATGAAGCTTTATTATATCCATTGTGGCCATTGCCAAACCAGCACCATTTACTATCAAGAAGGGAAAATGATTTGTATAAGCAACAAACAAAGAAAATAAATTAAGCTTAGCCAATCCAACTCTTAACACAAAAACAGGTGGTACCTAGACAGCCTATATTTCCATCTAGGCCAATGTAGTTGAGATCTGCCTTAGCTGCATCTTTGTCCCTTTCATCTTCCTGGGTCCAGTCCTGTAGGTCAAAGATTTTCTTCTGGCGATAAGCTGAATTAGAATCAAAATTGATCTTTGCATCCATACATAGCACTTTGAAGGAAAAAAAGAAAGTGATGTTAATTTCAAGATAGACACAATAAACTATACAGTAATCAAATGTTTTTGACTTCAGAAGAAAAACACATTTTGTTACTTACTGAAAGTATTTCAATTTATGTTCACAATTAATTCAAACTGTTTCTTGAAAAAGAATATGTGAGAATTAAAACTGCCCCATCAAAGTTACTGGTTCTACACCTATCCTAAGCAACAGATAAGGAAGGGAAAAAAAAACCCCTCAAAAGCATTTAATTTTCTTTTTAATTACCAAGAATTAACTGTCCATGCTCCTAGCTAACTCCTTTGCTTGGGCCCAGGGTCTCAACTCAAGGGGATTGTTCCACTAATTCTGTCTTTCCTGCACTGTAAATTCCACCCCACCCCACTTTGCTATTGGCTAAATCAAACTGACTTGTAAAAATGCTGTTCTTTCCCCCACCTTAATAAAAAGAAAGAAAAAACTCTTTACTCCCTACCTCCCCCCACCCCCTTACTCTCGTCTTTCTATACAGCATAACTCATGGAAAGAGTTGTCTCTTTAAACCTGGGGTCAGCAAACTATGGCCTATGGGCCAGATTCAGCCTGTGCTGGTTTTTTTATGGCCTGTGAGCCTACGAAGGGTTTTATATTTTTAACAGGTTATGAAGAAGAAAGAAGAAAGAAAGGGTAAAGGAAGAAAGAGAAGAACAAGTAGAGAAACAGCAGTAACTGAGACTACATCTGCCAAGCCCTGCTTAAAAAACTCCCTGTACCAAGTTTTTCTCCTGCCATTCTCTCTTAAATCCACTCTAATCAGGCTTTTACCTCCAGCACTCTACCAAAATGGCCCTTATGAAGGTTAATTCTCTGACTTCATCTTTCAATATGTACTCTATCCCTTCCTTGCTCCAATGTAACTACAACTTTCTCCTTATTCCTGAACAGATAGAGGCTAAAAGAACTGAGCAGTTTCAGCTGCTGCACAAAACAAGAGACAAAGTTTAGAGTCAGCCAAGTTAACTATTAACAACAAAAACCAACATTCTTTCAGAGGAAGATGATAGAATTCAGTCTCCCAAAATGTCTAGTATACAACTAGAAATTACTAGATATGTGAAGAAACAGGAAAATGTAACCAACAGCAAAGAAACAAAGCAGGCAAGAGAAACCAAACTCAAGATGACTCAAATTTTAAAGTATCAGAGGACTGTGAAATAGCTATTTTAAACATGTTTAATGATTTAAGGGAAAATATGGTCATAATAAAGCACGAGGTAAGTAATCTCAGCAGAAAATAAAACTATGAAAGGAACCATATTGAAAATTTGGAACTAAAAAGTACAATATCTGAAATCACTGGTGAATGATAATATGTATGTTTCTTGGATTTTGATCCTTCAGATCCCTTGTATTTTGATAATCATTTATAAATTTATAGTTATAAATTGTGGCATATCTATATATGACAGATTTTACAAATATTAAAATAAGTGTTTTAGAAGAATGCTTTAGTAAATGCAAAAAGTGCTCAAGATATGTTAGCAAAAAAATCTGCATATAACTTTACAGTTGGCTCTCCATACCTGCAGTTTTGCATCCACAGATTCAACCAACCACGGATTATGTAGTACTGTAGTACATACTTATTGAAAAAATAATCTGCTTATAAGTGGACCCTCACAGTTCAAATTCATGTTGTTCAAGAGTCAACTGTATATCTATTAAATTAATAAAATTAACATGCCATTCAAAAAACAATGAGGAACACATAGTAAAGGCATTAATCCTTAGTAGGCCTCTAAAGTATATAGACTCAAGAAGATAAAGACAGGTTCACTCAGGTGATGGTGATTCTCCAATAAAAACATACTTGGGGTGAAATACCTAGGAAGCATATTTCCTAGACCCGAGCTCTGCAACAGTCAGTAGAACCAGCCACTGACAACTCTGCTAACAGCAAGGGTATGTGTAATATCAGTAAACAGAGCCCATACTTAATTCATAGTGTTCAAAAGAGGAAAAACTTTTAAGAAATGTACATTTTGGGTTTTTTCCCCCCTAGAAGTCACAAATGCACCAGGCCAAAATTAATTCCTTACTTGGAGATTTCTCTCAACTGATTTCAGGTCCATAGGTAAGATAATCAAGACAACTGGCATCCTGGGGAGACTAATATCAGTCCATTCTCTTTCATTCAGCTTTCACTGAGTTTCTGCCATGACCCTTGATAAAACGAAGTACATGGTTCTGAGAACATTATTGTGCCTGAGATCACTGTCCCTGGCAGTGGGAATGGCTTGAGTTCTGCGGGGGTTTTTTCTCCAAATTTGGTAATTGAGGGCCAAAGCTGTGATAAACTTATATGTATTATTAACCTTTTGTACACTTTTAGAATTCAGGCACATAAGAGATCTGAAATTCAAATAATATAACTTCTGAGATCACAAAGAAACTCTACCCATTCCTATGACAGACAGTCCAAACTGCCATGGCTAAAAGAATTTAAAAACCATCTAGAATTCATAACCTCTCATTCAATCAAAATATTTATGAAATTAGAAAGAACATTAATTTCTTTGAACTTCTAACTCAGATTAAGAGAATGTGACTTGGGACTTCAGTTCTCTAGGTCCTCTGGACTTTTATCACATTTGGACTTTAAATCCAGCTGTGTCTTTATGTAATTTACTATTAGAGTATTTTAATGCCATAATCTAATCTCACTGATGAACTTTTGAAATTCCAATAGACAACCTGACTGAACATAATGTGGTGTCAGAAACAGAAAAGAATAAATTTTCAGAATTGAGTATAACACTTTCTTAAAGCTGATACCGGTGTACTATTTTGACCCATTTTAGAAATTTCTGGGGGTAAAAATCCAAACTACCTATAGATGCTCCCATAATAGCCAAAGGAACAATGGCTGGGATTGGAAAGGCAGCCTCAAAGTCAGAACAAGATTACCCAAACAGACAGGTAACCTCTCCTCCCTCAAGAGCTCCACATCCACCCTGATAGATCACAGGCTTGATGGCTGAGCTCAGTGGGTAAAGAAAATACTAAGGAATGTTTGGGGAGGAGGGGGCGGGATCAAATCTTCCCCACTCCTGATGCTTCCTTTCACATTCAAAGGATTCACTTAGTATAAGATCTGTCTCTCACTGTCTCTTTACTTAATTCTTCCCAGAGGAAAGGAAGCAAATTATCTGTCTAGTTAATCTAGATATTATAAAACTAGGCATGCATAATTCTGCTCAATCCTTCTTCCTCTTGGAGTAAGCTTCCCACAGCGAGCAACCATTTCCAACTGCTATTCCCAAGGCACAGTCTATCCCTGAAAGGACTGCCCTGTTAAAGCCTCATATTTGAATAGATTTATTAAGTCTGTCTAATTGTGTAATTTAGTTGTCAGATCCATTTTAATTAGAACTCTGTCAGGGAAGATCAGTAATCACTGGAAGATCTCTCGGAAACTCCAATGATGGCAATGGTATGATAAGCTATTTAAGCAACTGTATTCAAATATATATATATATATATTTTTTTTTTATATTACCCTATGTTTTCAGAGCATTACTAGGAAAATAAGTCTAGAGTCTATAAGCTTTCTTCTTACAATTATTCAAACAATTAAACCGGTACAAATTAAGAGGTATACTTCATTCTATGCAGCATATATATTCCAAAAAAACTGTGCACAAAGGAAATAATTCCAAATTTAGTCATTCAAAATATCCTTAAACTACTATTTTAAGGAATACTATGATAATTTCCCCAAATGTATATTCTATCTTGTCATATGGTAACTTAGTACCAAAAGGAGACAAATATCTATATTTTCTATTTTTTTAAATATTACTTTTGAAACTCAATATGAACCTTATAAATAAAACATATCAATCTGCATATGTTTATAACTACATAGTCTGCATTGGTCTAAAGCCTCCATTCAAAATATATAAAGAAAGTACTGTGAGAAATGTAGGTCTGCTAACAGAGCCTGAGCTTGAACTCATCTGTAAAATAAAGGCTTCTCCTTTCCATTCCCGCTGCCTTTGTTACCTCCTGCTTGGACTACTGCTACAGCTTCCTAACCTAAAAGATATACCTTATCGCTAATCTCTTCCTACTCCAATAATGCTGATATACTACTACTCTCTACCCAAAATATCCCTGTCATACAACTGTGTCATATGTAAGAGTACAAATTCTGCAGTTGACTGTTTAGATTCACCGCCCATTTCTACCACTAGCCATGTGTCCCTGGGCAAGTCACTTAACCTCTTGGTAACTCAGTTTCCTAACCTATAAAATAAGGATAGTAATAGTATCTACCTCACAGAACTGCTATAAACATTTAAAGAACTATAGGGGTCCATATCTGAAAAGTTCTTACAATAGTGCCTAGCATATAGTATTTGCTATGTTTTCGTTAAATAGAGGGAAAATATTTTTTAAAAAAATAAACTTTACTATAGGAAACCAAAGTATACTTAGAATGTCTCTTCTGTATGGTCAAAATTCAAAACTATGTACTATGAAAGAAGAAACTGAAAATAAACCAAAACATGGGAGACAAGCTGAAACTGAGTAGAGATATTTTTCAAAGACTAAGGAAAACAAATACAACAATAGAATTAGAATCTTCAAATGAAGAACAAAATCAACAGTCTCTGTATACCAGCAATAAACAGTAAGAAAATACAATGGCAGGGGCTTCCCTGGTGGCGCAGTGGTTGGAAGTCTGCCTGCCAATGCACGGGACACAGGTTCGAGTCCTGGTCTGGGAGGATCCCACATGCCGCGGAGCAACTAGGCCCGTGAGCCACAACTACTGAGCCTGTGCGTCTGGAGCCTGTGGGAGATGCCGCAATAGTGAGAGGCCCGCGTACCGCGATGAAGAGTGGCCCCCGCTCACCGCAACTAGAGAAAGCCCTCGCACAGAAATGAAGACCCAACACAGCCATAAATAAATAAATAAATAAATTTATAAAATTAAAAAAAAAAATGATAATGGCAGTTAACTTAAAAAAAAAAAAAATACAATGGCAGAAAAGATCCCATTCAAAATAGCAACAAAAATGTATTTCTACAAATAAATCTAAAAAGAAATATAATACCTACCAAAAGAAAATAAGTCTTATTTAAAAAAATATAAATCAAGACTTACATAAATGGAAAAAATAAGGTATTTCTAGTTGGAAAAACTGATTACTAGGAAGATGTTCATTTTTCCCCAACAATTTATAGGATGAATACAATTCCAATAAAATTCCAGTACGATCGGTTTTGAAACCTGACAAAAGGATTCTAAAGGTTGCCTAGCAATAGGAGTTAGTAATTTGACATCCAAGTACCAAATGCAGGACCAAAGGCTTCAAGGAGTTTGAGAACACCTAAACTTCATGAAAAACAGTGCATATGCACATGCACACATGGGAACACTGGTGCAGACTCCTTGGTGAGGGTTACTCGCTTTCATGCAATTTTCACTGCGTTTCTTAAAATTTGTCCTTGACCCACGAAGGGTTAAGTAATGCCAATCTAAAAGAATAAATAGGTAAGAACTGCCTCCCTTAAAAAAAAATATCGGTTTCATACAGGTAATTCTCCTTCACTGGACATTTCATTTTTAAAATGTGCATCAGCCCTCACTCTTTAAAAAAAATTTAATTATTTTTAGTTTTATAAACTACCTCAACAATCACAAGAAAATTTACTCATTTTTCTTTATACAACCATATAAATGACCAGCTAAAAATTGACTTCTATAATAATGAATATAACTAATTAGAAGTATAAAAGTGAAAGAGATCTACAAATGCTTAAGAAGATTAGAAATGTCCAAAGAGACCTGAAACAAAATCAAACAAATCACAGCAACAGAAGCAATTAATGTAAAATATCAAGAAAAATTTAGGCTACAATAAAGCAACTTATATTTTTAGAAAAACTATACATGGAAGGCATGATAATTCAAAACCTGATTTACCTTTTAAACATACGTAAAAGAAAAGCTGTCAAAGTGACAAGCTAATCTTACTTCCCTAACATTAAAGGACTCTAGTATCAGAATACTCACTTTGTACAATAACAATCATGGTATCTCTAAAGTTTGAAACGTGGGGAGACTAAAATGGCTAATTCCCCAAAACTACAACTATTTATTCACTACCATAGTGGATACTCTAATCCATCACTGCCCAACAGAACTTTCTGCAATGATGAAATTGTTCTTTATGTCTGCTGTCCAATACAGAGCTGTCCAATACATGGGGCTACAGAGCACTTGAAATGTAACTAGTGCAACTGAGAAATATTTTAATCTTATATCATTTCAATTAATTTTAACTGCCACATGTGCCTGGTAGCTGCCATACAGTGCAGCTTTAACCCCTCTGTGTGTACATAAATATATATTTAAGGTGTTTGTTTTAAAGGGTCTCTTTAATATTTGTTCATATTCACTCTTTTCATTATAAAATAAGCTTCTACATAGAAATGAGTTCACTTCCTTATGAGTTCAACTTCCTCAGTGAAGAATATGATAAGTGGATAAACAGACAATCAATGTTTGATAAAAGAAGATATTTTACCAGCTCCGTCTGAATCCTCTACCATTGGATTTATTTCTACCATGGTTGCATCATATTTCAGAAAAAGGTTGTAAAGCTTGATCATGTTTTCTGCTGCAGAATCCACAATATTGGCTGGAAATCCCATCTTCTGTGCAAGCTGAAAGCAATTTGTCTCTTTATTATAGGAATGCTGTATACATCCAATCAACATTAAATTATTACAAATAAAAAACCTTGTAGTTTATCATTTAAATAATAAGCATGACTCATGTATGGTCAAACATTAATCACTGAAATAGCATCTACTATCACTAAATGGTTAAACAAAAGTTTTTATTCAAAATCCTCACAAAGCAGGTAGTATGCCCATTTTACAAAGAAAGAGATCCAGAGAGGTCAAATGACGTGTCATTCGCCTCAATTCCTGTTCCTGTGTTATTCCATAGCCTCCATACTACCACTAAGCCTTATGGCCAACCTAAACTGAAAAAAGAGGCTTATATTTTATTAAAACTACATATAAAAGGTAGACTGATAATCCAAATGGTCTAAAAACAATGGCCAAAATATTAACTCACCCTATTTTACCTTTTAGGTAATTTATGAAGAGTGTCTACCAAGCAATGAAGACACATCGTCAAACAAGTATTATCCTATTCATTCAAAAATCTACTGAACACCTAATATATGCTAGATTCAAAAGATATACAGGTACTTAAGCTTCTAACCTAGTAGAAGAGTTTACAGTCTTGCGCAGAGATTCCTCCCTAAATATACCTGAAAAGCTTTTTTTTTCCTTTCAATTTTTATTTATCTATTTATTTATTTTTGGCTGCGTTGGGTCTCCGTTGCTGCACATGGGCTTTCTCTAGTTGTGGCGAGCGGGGGCTACTCTTCGTTGCGGTGCACGGGCTTCTCATTGCGGTGGCTTCTCTTGTTGCGGAGCATGGGCTCTAGGCGCGCGGGCTTCAGTAGCTGTGGCGCATGGGCTTAGTTGCTCTGCGGCATGTGGGATCTTTCCGGGCCAGGGATCGAAACTGTATCCCCTGCATTGGCAGGCAGATTCTTATCCACTGTGCTCTTCAGGGAAGCCCTGAAGAGCTTTTTAAAAATACATACACCAAGGTCTCAACCCAGAAGTTGTGGTTCACAAGTTCTATAGTGGACCAAAAATCCATAATATTTTAAAGTTCTATAAGCAATTCTGAACCACTGGTATAGAAGCCACATGTCTCTTTTTTTATCCTAACTGTTGCAGCTGCTCAGGAAAACTATGGAGTAGTTTTCTCCTCTCTTCCAATTGCTATCTAAGGCTACGATACATCTGACTTTCAATAACAGAAAATATTAAATTCTTTGAAAGTGAATGTGATTCTTGCAAGAAGACAAATGCAAATAATCAAATGAAAATAAAGTGGATGATCAAACTAAGAAATGTAATTTTGGGTTAAAACATTTCAAAAAAAGAATAATGAGAAATAAAGTGCCATTTCATTTAGAAAGATTTTCACTAGGTTATAATCTACTGTTTTAAATGTAAACATCTGAGAATTGCAAAAGAATTCTGATCAGCCCAGTATGACATTAGTTTGTCTAGCACTGTGCTGGGAACTATTTCTGTTCATCCATCACTCAAAAAGGTACAATCTTAGTAGATTATTCCTTCAAGTATTCTTGTAAATCAAGTGTTTTCTTTCTCATTTAAATTTAAGTCTCCAGTCATCACTCTCACATAACTACCTAATGAATCAAATCTCTGTCCCCTTTAAACATTTATACCATTCACTTGCCTAAATGACGTGCTTCACGCTTTAGCAGGGAAATCTTTGTATCAGTCAAAATTCCTGCTCTACTGTACTTCAATACCATAAGCTTCTTTTGACAGTTTCCTAATAAGAGATGTTAATTTCATTCAATTTAATATTCAAACTTCTTTTTAAGATGGGTCACTCATTTTTTATATATAAACTAAACAATTTAATAGCAGTATTACAAACATTAACAAGCAACTCTCACAGGCCATAATACTAAACTTCATGGTTAAGTTTTTGTTTGGGGGGGCTTTTTTTTGGGGGGGTGGGAATCGAATGGGAGCAAGAGGCACACAAGAAGGATGGTACAGAAAACTAGTGAAACTGTAGGCAAAATTTACTGAGTATGTGCATACACTGAGAGAAAGTCCACAGCTTTAAACAGATTCTTAAAAGCGTCCATAAAACTTCCCCAAAATAAAATCACTGATCTATCATAGGGATATATGAGACAGTGTCCCTACCATTCCATACAACTTACAGGAAATAAAGGGGGGATAGGACATGTTAAATGCCACCATGGGGATGTAAAATCCAGACTATGAAAAATGATAAAGTATAATTAACCCAGGTTCTTCAACAAAATGAAAGAAAATGGATGAAGAAAGTGAGGGAAAGGAAACCTATAAACTAGAAGAAGACCTATGAGACCTATTAACCAACCACAATGAAAGAACTTATGTGGATCCCAACTCAAACTGTAAAAGAAAAAAAAAAATTGAGACAATTAGGGAATTTGAATGACTGGGTGAGTGATGATATTAAGAAGTTATTGTTAGTTTTACTAGGGATGGCAATGGTATCGTGGCTATTTTAAAAGAATCCTTATCTTTACTAAAGATACATAGTAAAATATTTATGGAGGATATGAAGAAAAACGCTTTAGATACTTCTAAAAAGTTTCAATTTCAAACTACATATTAACATGCCTTGACACTCAAAAAAATTTTTTAAGAAGTTTTGTCAATCACTTCACATATACAGAGTTAATTCTCTTTAAGGGTTGTAATTATCCAATCAAAAGCTAGAAATGTTTCGGAGTACAACATACCCGAACAGCTTGTTCCTTTTTGATGCCTTCTTCAATATCAATAGGTTCTTTAACTATGGCCTCAGGAGTCTCAGCAGCAACATCTTCAATGTTGACACCACCTTGAGAACTTCCTATCAATACAGGACCCTAGCAGGAGGGGAAACAGCCAAAATATCTAGATTTTATTTTGGAACCGTCAATAAAATCTTAAAATCTATTTGTGTACACTATCAGACTTATACATCTATCACTCCCCACTATTTTTAAATTCCCTTGAGAATTTATCCTTGCACCTCCTGCACAATCCCCCCTAAGTGTTCAACTGAAATAATGGAAAAGAAGTGAAAAGGAAGAGGAAGACAATGGCTCACCTGTGAGGGAAAAAGATTAAAAATAGATACAAATGTATACCAAACAACTTAATATAAACATATACATATGTGAAATATAACCAATGCATTTTTCACAAGAACTGAAGGGACATTGAAGTATTGTTTAAAGAACATTAAAAAAATCATAAAACAGTTTACTGATATTTAATAGGGAAAGCCTAATGAACAAAAGGTCCTGATTTTGTAAGCTCTAGCCCTACTGGAAGTCAGTAAAAAAGAAAGCTACCTACCTTGAAAGAATAGCTCTGGCTATTATCATGAGCAATTAAGAAGGTAAGATGATAAATACCAAACAATTAAGTTAACTTTTAAGTCTTCTAAAATCAATCAAGAAAAAACAAAGTAAAATTATCTAATAGATTTGCTAATTTATGCACAAAACCAGAAATAATCTTAACATGCAAAAACAAGGAAATGGTAAAACCATGCTACTAAAGATTATTTAATGCATCTGGAAAGGAAAATGATCTCAGCAGTGTAATCTGGGAAAAAATGATACAAAACCTTAGATTCTATTCTCAACTGTGTTTTTTTTAACATAAAGTGTGTTTAAATATGCAACCTCCCACTATTCACACAAGCAGAAAAAAGATAAGAAATAAAACATTAAATGATAAGACTTTTGTTATTTTATGTGTCACTACTTTCCAAAAAAAATTTCTACAGTGAATATATTATTCTTAATCCAGAAAAAAAACACCTCAAAAGACTAATTTCACTTTTCTATCCCAGCACCTAAGTGTTTCAGTAACAAATTCATTTCAAGGTATAATGTAAAGAAATAATATTATATTCATTACCGTTTGGAGAACAATACAGTCCTTCAAATCCTCAAAATATGGCAATAGCCAAAGGGACCAGGGTGGGGGAGGCTGGGGGGATGGAATTTATTATTTTTTAAAGAGAGTTAACTGTTATTTAGGCAAAAAAAGATTTAAGCATCAGCCTTCCAGGAGAAAAACTGGGTGGTTGAGGAACAAGGATGGGTGGAAGATTTGTATTTCCCTGTACATCTTTGTACCTTTTAAATTTTATACTGCCTGACTAGATTTCAATATACATGTGTAATAAAGAATTTGGCTGGCCTTTGTCCCCAGTGCGTGGGAGGCAACTTCTAAACCCTCCCCTACATCTGAGAGTTTATGTTAATGAGGTGACTCACAATGGACCCCTAGATAATACAAAGGAGATGACTCAGGTGGGCACTGACCAGGTCAGAAAGACTAATGATGTGATTAGAAGGTTGGAGCTTTGAGCCACATGATATCAGCCTACACTTCCAAGAGGGAAGGAAGCCTGGAGATTAAGTTTAACTCAGTGGGCAATGATTCAGTCAATCATTCCTACTTCATAACCCCTGCACACCCCCACTGCCACTACCCAAAAATACTCTGGACATCAGGATCAGCAAGATGGTGGAAAATAAAGCCCCAGATTTTGCTCTCCCACAGAAACACTAACTTAACAACAATATATGACCCCAAATGCCTATTAGAGAAAACCAGAAACCAGTTAAGAAGTTGCAGTACCCCATGCAAGTTCAACTGCAAGGAAATGGGTAAGAACAGTCATTTTATTTCATCTAAGTGAGCCCCTCCCCCAAGCCAACACAGCTCAATATCCGAGAAATAGCCCAATGCGGGGCTTCCCTGTTGGGAGGGAAAGAGAAGAATGAAATGTTCATCCAACATTTCTGCTTTTCAGGGGTCTGTCCAAGGAACTGGTTCCTGTCTCACCTGACTTGGAGGGCTAACAGGGAACCTGCAAACTCTGAATGTCTCATGAGGGAGAGGCATTGAGAACATAAGAAAGCTCAGCAGCTTGTGACAGCACCAGAGAACTTGTAATACTACAGACAGAAGCCAACACAGCTCACCAAAGTTGGAGGAAAGCACCCAACTCATGGCTTTCTTTTTAACAACTCAAGGAAGTAGAAAAAGAAGAACAAACTGAACCCAGTAGTGTTAGCAAAAGGAAGGAAATAATAAAGATTAAAGCAGAAACATATGAAATAGAAAATTTTTAAAAAAAGAAAAAAATTAGCAAAACTAAGAGTTGGTTTGTTAAAAAGATCAACAACATTGACTAACCATTAGCTAGACTAAGAAAAAAAGAAAAGATTCAAATAACAAATATCAGTAGTGAAAGAGGAGACATTACAACTGATGCCACAGAAGTGAAAAGGACCATAAGAGACTACTATGAACAATCAAACACCAACAAATTGGGTAACCTAGAAGAAATAAATTCCTAGAAACATACAATCTACCAAGACTGAGCCATGAAGAAATAAAAAATATGAACAGACCTATAACAAGGAGACTGAATGAGTAATCAAAAACCTCCCAACAAAGAAAAGCCCAGGACGAGATGGCTTCACTGAAGAATTCCACCAATCTTTCTCAAACTATTCCCAAGAAAAAGAAAACTGAAGAGGAGGGAACACTGCCAAACTCATTCTATGAGGCTAGCATTACCCTGTTACAACATCAGACAAAGATACTACAGGAAAACTACTGAGCAATATCCCTGATGAATATTGATGCAAAAACTCTTAACAAAATACTAGCCTACCAACTTCAATAACACATTAAAAGGATTATATATCATGATCAAAGGGGGTTTATTCCTGGAATGCAAGGATGGTTCAATATAGTAAAATCAATCAGTGTACCACACCACATTAATAGAATCAAGGTCAAAAACCACATGACCATCTCAACTGCTGCAGGAAAAGCATTTGAAAAAATTCAACACCCTTTCATAAAAACACTCAACAAACTAGGAAGAGAAGGACTACATCAACATAATAATGGCCACAGATGAAAAGCCTACAACCAACATCATATTCAATGGTGAACAACTAAAAGCTTGCCTTCTAAGATTAGGAAAAAGGCAAGGATGCCCATTCTCACCATTTTATCCAATATAGTATTGGAAGTCCTAGCTAGAGCAACCAGACAAGAGAAAGAAACAGAAAGCACCCAAATAGGAAAGGAAGAAGTAAAATTACCTCTGTTCACAGATGATATGATCATGTATATACAAAACTCTCAAGAATCCCCCAAAAAACTGGCTAAGAATAAATGAGTTCAGCAAAGTTACAGAACAAAATCAACACACAAATATGTCTTGCATCTCTATACACTGACAATGAACAATCCAAAAAGGAAATTAAGACAATGATCCCATTTATTGATATAATAGAGTCAAAAAGAATAAAATACTTAGGAATAAACTTAACCAAGGAGACAAAAGACTTGTACACTAAAAACTACAAAACAATGCTGAATGAAATTGAGGAAGACACAAATAAGTAAACATCCTGTGTTCATGGATTGGAAAACTTAATATTATTAGAATGTCCAATACTACCCAAAGCAATCTACAGATTCAATGCAATCCCTATTAAAATCCTAATGGTATTTTTTCCCCCAATACAATCTTTTCTCCACTGTCCATTTTCTGCAAAAATAAGGGGAAAAAAATCCTAAAATTCACATGGAATCTCATAGGACCCTGAATAACCAAAATATCTTGAGAAAGAAAAACAAAGCTGGAGGCCTCTTACTTCCTGATTTCAAAACATATTACAAAGCTATAGTAATCAAAACAGTATGGTTCTGCCACAAAGACAGACCTCAATGGAATAGAATAGAGAACCCAGAAATAAATCCTCATATATATGGTCAAATGGTCTTCAACAAAGGTACCAAGGCTACACAATGGGGAAAGGACAGGCTCTTCAACAAATGGTATTAGGGAAACTAGATACCACATGCATAATAATGAAGTTAGACCCTTACCTTATACATACACAAAAATTATCTCAAAATGGATGAAAGACCTAAATGTAAGACCTGAAACTGTAAAATTCCTAGAAAACACAGGGGAAAAGCTTCATGACACTGGATTTGGCAATAATTTCTTGAATAAGACAGAAAATCACAGGCAACAAAAGCAAAATATACAAATGGGACGATATCAAACTTAAAAACTTCTACAAAGCAGAAGAAACAATCAACAAAAAGGCAACCTAGAGAGTGGGAGAAAATATATGCAAACTGTATGTGAGAGATTAATATTCAGAATATATAAAGAACTACAACTCAACCAGAAAACCAAACAACCCAATTTAAAAATCGGCAAAAGACTTGAATAGACATTTCTCCAAAGGAAATACATGTCTTAGCTTAGGATGCTATAACAAAATACCAGACTGGGTGGCTTAAACAACAGACATTTATTTCTCACAATTCATGGTTCACACCCATACTAATCTCCTTATCAAATGGTTCTTCAGCCACACCCTTCATAATTATCTTCCAGATAGCTTTCTAGTTTTTTGCAATATAGGCAGGCTGAGAATTTTCCCAAACGTTTAAGTTCTGATTCCTTTTTGCTTAACAATTCCTTCTACAATTCATTTCTCTCTTCTCAAATTTTACTATAAGCAGTAAGGAGAAATGAAGCCACCCCTTCAATACTTTGCTTAGAAATCTCCTCAGCTGGGACTTCCCTTGTGGCGCAGTGGTTAAGAATCCACCTGCCAATGCAAGGGATATGGGTTCGAGCCCTGGTCCAGGAAGATCCCACGTGCTGCAGAGCAACTAAGCCCACCCACACTCTAGACCTCGCAAGCCACAACTACTGAGCCTGCACACCACAACTACTGAAGCCTGCGCACCTAGAGCCAGTGCTCTGCAACAAGAGGAGCCACCACAATGAGAAGCCTGTGCACTGCAATGAAGAGTAGCCCCCGCTCGCCGCAACTAGAGAAAGCCCATGCGCAGCAACGAAGACCAAAAGCAGCCAAAAATTTTAAAATTAATAAGTAAATTTGTTAAAAAAATCTCCTCAGCTAAATATTTAATATCATCGCTCCCAAGTTCTACCTTCCACAAAACACTGGAACATGAATACAATTCAGTCAAATTCTTTGCCACTTTACAACACGGATCATCTTTTTTGCATCATCCAAAACCATGTTCTTCATTTCTGAGACCTCACCAGAATGGTCTTTACCATCCGTACTTCTACCAACATTCTGTTCATGATTATTTATATAATCTCTAAGAAGATGGAAGCTTTCTCTGTATCTCTACTCTTTTCTTTCTGAGTCCTCACCAGAATCAACTTTAAAAGTCCTTTCATGGCAATCTCAGCTTTTTCTAGCATGCACCTCAAAACTCTTCCAGTTACACAGTTCCATGACATTGGCAGTTAGGGCTTCAATATATGAATTTTGGGGAAGACATAAACATTCAGTCCATAAAAACATACAAATGGCCAACAAGCATGTGAAAGGGTATTCAATATTATTAATCATTGGGGAAATGCAAATCAAAACCACAATATTACCTCATACCCATTAGGATAATTTCTGTCAATAATAATAATAATAGTGTTTGTGAGAAAGCGGAGAAAATGGAACTCCTGTACCCTGTTGGTAGAAACGTAAAATAGTGGACTCACTGTAGAGTACAGTATGGAGGTTCCTCAAAAACTTCAATATAGAATTACCATATATGATCCAGCAATCCCACTTCTGGGTATATATCCTAAAAAACTGAAAACAGAACCTCAAATAGGTACTTCCATGCTCATGTTAACTGCAACATTATTCATAATAGCCAAGATGCAGAAGAAACCTGGATGTCCACCAACAGATGAAAGATAAAGAAAATAATGTACATACATACAGTGAAATATTATTCAGCCTTTAAAAGTAAGGAAATCTTGACATATGCTACAACATAGATGAACTTTGAGGACATTATGTTAAGCAAAATAAACCAATCGCAAAAAGACAAATACTGCATGATTCCACTGATATGAGGTATCTAAAATAGTCAAAATCTTAAAAACAGAAAGAATGGTGGTTGCCAGGAGTTGGAGGAAGGGATAAAGGGGAAGGTGTTTTTCAATGGATATAGAGTTTCAGTTTCACAAGATGGAAAATGTCCTTGATCTGTTGTACAACAATATGCACAAAGTTAACATTATTGTACTGTACACATAAAAGCTGTTAAACATAGTAAATTTCAGGGGCTTCCCTGGTGGCACAGTGGTTGGGAGTCCGCCTGCCAATGCAGGGGACACGGGTTCGAGCCCTGGTCTGGGAGGATCCCACATGCCGCGGAGCAACTGGGCCCGTGAGCCACAACTGCTGAGCCTGCGCGTCTGGAACCTGTGCTCCGCAACGGGAGAGGTCGCGACAGTGAGAGGCCCGCGCACCGCGATGAAGAGTGGCCCCCGCTCGCCGCAACTGGAGGGCCCTTGCGCAGAAACGAAGACCCAACACAGCCAAAAATAAATAAATAAACAAATTTATTTTTTAAAAAAAAGATAGTAAATTTCATATTCTATGTTTTGACCACAATTTAAAAAATAAAAACAACTCGACTAGAAACTCAGTGAGCTTTTGTGGTTGCCAATATTCTGTGTATTGTCACATATCAATATGTCAGGAGGGTGACACATCCCTGAAGCAAATAGAAACTTTATGCTTGGGACTCTCCCAGACATTGCCCTATGCATCATCTGTCCATTTTGCTGGTTCTGATTTGTATCCTTTGGCAATAGTAAACCTGTAATCACAAGTATAGTATTTTCCTAAGTTCTGTGAGTCATTCTAGCAAATTATGAAACCTGAGGGGTACTAGGAATTCCCAAACTTGTTGCCAGCTCGTCAGAAGTGAGGGTGACCTGGGGACCCCCAAACTTGAGGCTGATGTCTGAAGTGAGGGCAGTCATGTGGAGGACTGTGTCCTTAACCTGTGAAGTCTGGCTCAGTTCTGGTTACTTGGTGTCAGAACTCACTGCAACAAACACAAAAAAAATTTAATAGAAGAATTCATTGTGCGTTTCTGAGACTAAAGAAGAGAATAATGGCACGCTTAAGTCAAGGGAAATGTTTGAAATTAAAGTCTAATTTTTACTTTCTCTATAAACTTCAAATGAAAAGGTATTCTTCACTTCCTCCCTAGAAAGGCAATTCATAATTATAAGCTTTTACAGAGATCTAAAGAGAGAAGAAAAAACTCAGATTTAAGAAGAATCTATCAACTACTGTCATGCTATTAAAGTAAAATATAGATAAATGAATCTACTGCCATGCTATTGAAGTATAATATAAGTAATCTACAGATAACCCCCAAATACAATTTTATTCAACTGAAAAGGTGGAATCAACAAACTTTTAAAGTATTTGAACATTTTATTCTAGTTCTACTGTCCTTTTCTTTTCATATCTACTGATAAGAGAAGTGAAGAGCCACATAAAAGGCAGCACTACTGGGGGAAAAAAGTTAATATTAAATTCTCACTAAAGTAATGATTAGATCTCCAAGAGTTTGCTATAAGTTAGAGAAAAGTCTAAAGAAAATACATATGAAATAATAAATATATAAAAGAAAGTGAACAAATTCTCTTTGTACTAATTCCCTGACCAACTAGAAAGAAACCCCAAAATTTATAGCCAATTAGTCAGAAGAAAGCTTACATAGGTAAATAAAATAGAGATCAGTTAAAACAATGACTGTAGTTTTGCATATGGTCATGACTGCTGAATAAATTGGTGCTTCTGTTTAAATGATTTGGTTTTAACTTTTAAATTTTAGTAATAAGCTTTCAGAACAATTTAAGTTCTAGCAAAGAACTGTAATTTCAAATAAATTAATAATGCTATTTTCACCTTCTTAACCTAAATTCCTCTTTTCCTGTTGGTCTTGCAAAAGGTTTTGCCTTAAAATGGATTTGAATTTAAAATCATATGACAAAGAGGCCACTTAAAATAAGTATCTCTTTTTAAGGAAATAAAAGTGTGGAAAATAAAATTTGGAATTCTCGCAGCACATTTTATATTTAATCCAAGCAAAGTAAAAACCTGACACAGTTAAACATACCATTCATTTACAGCAGATTGCAATGTTTTACTAGGAAAATAAAGCAGCAAATGTGATTTGTTAAATCAGATTTGTCTCAGCCCAGAAGTTCCCAACAGGTACTGGGCAAATGTTAAGAAATCTGACTTTTAAAAAGTACCAAAACACAGAATAGGAATTTAAATTGATTTTTTTTTGGCACATCAACCCCATGGTACATATCTGCCCAGGCTTCCTGATGCAATACATACAAAGAATACCAGTAGAGTTTATGATTCATCTCCTGAAAACAGATAAGCAACAAAAGCAATTTTTAAAGATCAGTTAAGTCCTGGACTTCCCTGGTGGCGCAGTTGTTAAGAATCCGCCTGCCAATTCAGGGGACACGGGTTCGAGCCCTGATCCGGGAAGATCCCACATGCCACAGAGCAACTAAGCCCGTGTGCCTCAACTACTGAGCCCACGTACCGTAACTACTGAAGCCTGCGCACCTAGAGCCCGTGCTCTGCAACAAGAGAAGCCACCACAATGAGAAGCCCACACACGGCAACAAAGAGTAGCCCCCGCTCACTGCAACTAGAGAAAGCCCGCATACAGCAACCAAGACCCAACGCAGCCAAAAATAAATAAATAAATAGTTTTTTTTAAAAAAAGCCCACATGTTAAAAAAAAAAAAAAAAAAGATCAGTTAAGTCCTAAGCATATGACTTTAATTCAGTCAAAATGGGCTTTTCTTTTTAAATAGCCGACTTATTTTTTGTTGTTTAATAGGAACCTGTCCAGAGGGATTCCCAAAATAGTTCTTTTTACCCCAAAAAGTAATACCAACCAACTCCACATTGGCCTAATATGATAGCATCAAAGCACATTATAATGTCTTTGGCCAGATGGTTCAACTAGTACTATTGAATTTTTAGCATGAATTATTACAACTATGTATTACTTGTGCAAATGAAATAAAAACATTTTTCCTTAATAAGACTCAGAGTTCTCCAAAAATTCAAGTTCTTAAAATGAATTCAAATTTGATCATTTTTCCTAATGCTTTAACATATCTTTAATACAATATATTCACTGTGTTATATTCATATCTTTAATAACACATATTAAGTTTGCTACATTTATTCTAATCAAGATGAGCTACTCTGTGCAATATTACAGGACTCATATCTCAAACTGTCCAGGCACATATACCTTGTTCCTGGCTATAACAGAAAGTAAAAACATTAATAACTAACAAAATGATAGATGTTGATATATAACATCAATGAAAAGGAAAAGAAAATGTAGTGAAAATAAATGAATTTGTAAAAACATAGTTTCTGCAAATATTTGTAATATATAAGGTTATTGTCATGGGATTTCTAAAGTAACTTACAAAACTAAATTCTATCACATCAAGAAACCTACAGAGGTAAAGACATCACTTATGAATAAAACAATGTTCTTTAATCTTATATTCTGAGTGGGTTTTTACTACCATCTAGTGTTATACCTTAAAAAATACTTTCTTATAAAAATTCAAAGTTACAAAAGATATTTTATAATATCACTCAAACATTACAAGAAAACTTAATTAACTGTAAAAAAAATCACAATATGGAAAATAGCTATTTTTTAAAAAGCTGTTTTATATAAGAAAACATTTTCATGACCCCTTAAAATTTTTGTTACATTACTAATTATGTAATTAGTGATGTTCTACATCAAATCCTGACTAGGGCTACCAAATACGTACCCAGCCTGCTTCAAAAGACAAGTTAGTTACTACACAGATTCAGCTAATAAAAGTTAACCAATGCACTCAAAAAGCCAGATAATTACACCATAAAATCACTGTCAATGCCCTTTCCAAGCCCTAGGTCTATGAAGGAATTTTCTCTTCATGTGATGCCTTAAGTTCATTGCTAGCATTCTAAGTTCCATAAAGAGAGCAGAGCAGAATAAGGTTATGCTCCTTAGAAGCATACTGTTTGCTATTGAATGCCATCCTTGAACCTACCAAGTATCAAATCCTCTTGTGAAACAAACCGCGAACTATAAAAAATACGAAGAGGTTGAAAAAGAAAAAGATGAAGCCAGGGATACACATTCTCTTAGCGGTTCCAGGAACTTTCTCTTTGGTTAGAATATCTTACTGTGCTAGAAATTATTTTCTCAGTCTATGGAATCTAAAGGTGAATCAGAAATGATTTAAACTGCTCTTAGCAAATTAACAATTTGGAAATTCTGTGGATTTTATTTCAGCATGGTTTTGCCTACAGTTTTTATTACCACAATATTATAGTATTAAGTTTGATGGCATTAATCATGTTGGTTTTTAAAAATGACATAAAAATATTGTTCCCATGACATATACAAATAGATTATGGACCATACCTTTTTAACCCTTCCCATACAAATAGAAATAATCATCAACTTTTGAAATTGAATGTAATAAGATCATCCTAAATGTATCATGTCTACAATTACTCACTTGAAATGACCTTTCCATTGTAATAGCAAAGTAGTATTCTCTCCTGGGATATCTTCGCTCACAAACCAATACTTGATTGCATATTCTGCCCTTTTCTCCTGTTTGCTTGGTAAACAACTTTCTCCCAATCATCTGTGAGGAAACAGCTTTTGCTTCTTCTGGACTAAAATAAGAAAAAGAACTCAAACTCTTTCCTCCTCCAACTGAGAAAAACAAAAGCACATGACAGCCAAAATCTTATCTCATCTAATATTTAAATCTCAGTATTTTTATCAATTCAATAATAAGGGGCAAAAAATAATAATAATAATAATAAGGGGCATCTTTTACAAATATACATTGTTTTCTTTAATAATGATGTTCGTATGTTTAAAACATAACTTACGAGAAAACTATCTTCACTCCCCCTTTGAGGCCACTTTCAAATGTTCCTTTTCCTCTACCACCAGCTAGAACCTGTGCCTTTATCACAACATCTTTTGAACCTAGAAGAAAAACACTTCTATTAGATACAAAGCACGGAGCAGCATGCAACACACAATATTTTGTTATTAAACATACATATTAAGCAGTGTTATTAAATGTAGTAAAGTCTCATTTACCCACAATGTCAAAAAAGGAGGCATTCCATGTACATAGATTTTCTAGATTAGAACACTAAAACATTCACCACCTAAAGACCCACAAACTTAAAAAAATGAGCCACTCATATTAAGCCATTTCTTAAAGCATACTGAAAATAATTTTACCTTTCCTTGATACTTTAAATATCTAGTACTTTGCAAGGTACTAAAAGTACAAAATTGAGGGTCAAATGTCTTCCTAACAATTTCCTCCCTCTATTGATATGTAAACTTACTACACTATGACAATTTGAGTTATAAATGCTGCTTTGAGTAGAAATGTACCATGACTTTCAGGGAAAGTGCCACTATTGATACCAATTCACATTGTCCCACTAACAGAAAGTCCTGTTAATATACATTCTTGAGCTGTACTGTTGTGAGGAGGACTATCAGGAGTTAAGGTATGTTTATCAAAAGATTCTAGAATGTTACACTTCTAAGTCTTTAAAACATTTTTTAAGAAATACTCTGAATTTTTCTTCTTTAACAGGTAAACTGGTCTCTCTCTTTTCTTCCCCTTTCTAGCATGCTGAAGAAAATTACCAAACTAGCTGTTTAAGCCTAGGTACTACTCTTCATGATCCAAAGCAATGCATCTTAGAGGGGCATTCTGTCTCCCGAGATGGGCAGAAGTTCAAAGCCTCCTCATGTTGCTTCTCATAGTATTTTGCCCATACTAGCAGTGTAACACCAACATTACATTATGAAAAACAATTAACCTTTGATGTCAGGGTTAAGGACATTGTCTTATTCCTTGTATCCCTAGCACAAAGCAGTTCCTGGGATATAACCACCACTCCATAAATGTGTATCTGAATAGGCTAAAGATGGGAATTCTACTACTGGGGAAAGGCCACTCTAATGCGCATATACCAAGCTGAACGAGAGGGCACTCCCACCTGATCAAGGAGGTAACAAATAGTTTGTGATCAAACAAATAAAAAATGACCAAAAGTTAACACTTAAACAATTACTACAAAATGTTTAGAAAATTAATGATATAAATGTGTCCACACTGGAAATGTACACTTAAGTCAGAAGACGGCCCTATGAATCAGTCCAGGCAGTGTTTTTTAAAAAAAAAACCCTCTCATACTCCACATCCATTCAGTCAGGAAATCATAGTGGTTCCACCTTCAAAATGTATCTAGAATCTTGACCACTCTTCATCACCTCCATTTTAGGCCCTGGTCCCAGCCACCATTACATCTCACCTAGATTACCCTTGTCCCCAAAAGAATATTCTCAAAGCAGCAGCCAAAGTGCGCATATAACTCCTCTACTTAAAACCTTGCACTGAATGCCCACTTCACTCAGGGTTAAAGCCAGAGTCCCTACAATGGCCTCAAGGCCCTGTGTAATCCCCCAGCACCGTTGTCCTTTGTATCATGCCCTCTTCTTTGTTCACTCCACACCAGCAACTCTAATCTTCCTGTTCCTGGGCGTGTTCCTCCCTAGGACTTGGCACTGATGCGCCCTCTCTCTCTGAATACTCTTCATCCAGGTATCCGTTTGGGAAAGGTCCTCATTCCCTTCCAGTTTTTCTTTAAGTCTAAATTGTCCATGAGACTTACCCTGATCACCCTACTTAACACTGCATCTGCCCACCCATGACCAATCCCCCTTAGCCCATTTTTTTTCATAGAAGTCATCACCTTCGAACATAACATATAATCTTCCTACGTTTATCATTTTTGTTTTGCTCCCCCACTAAAATATAGACTCCAGGAGGGCAGAATCTTTGTTATGTTCATTGATGTTTGCAAGGTCCTGGGAGGGTTTCTAGTGCATAATATTTTCTGAATGATAAATAAAAGAACATTTAGAAATCAAGAGAATTCTTATGAATCTAGATCTTCCACTGCTCTTGAGAAACACAGAACTGGAAATCCTGGGCCCTGCAACTAGAACTGACCGCAAGTGCCTTGTTTACACAAGACATCATTTCAATTTGCCATAGTCCCCACCATTCCCAAGTGCCACAACTAATACCAGATGAAGATTAGAGAAAGTTTAGAAATTTCCTTAAAAGTAACAATAATTTTCTTACTGAGAAGACAACAGGTAGCCTCAGGAACTATGGCAAATTAGAGAGTTCATGCCCGAACTAAAAGGAGCAGCCACTAGTCATTCTACCTGTTTCTGGTTACCTGTCAAGTCAGTTTTCTAGTACTTCAGCAATATTCATTTATCTCCAAAGAGGATACCTATAATCCAAACAGTGTAAATGTAATGTAAAAATGGACAACAGCTAAACTGGTGCTTTGCTGGGCTAAATTCAAACATTCTTATTAATTAAGCTGGGAACTTAACATACTGAGCTATTAAGTAAGAGTAATGAAGCTCTATTTTTTCAAAAACATTTTATAAGACAGAGGCTCTTCCCCAAAGCGTCAATTTTCTTTTTTTAAGAAAATAAACTCCTTAAGGGCACAGATGATTCTTCAAAAAAGCCCTTCACGGGGACTTCCCTGGTGGTCCACCCTGGCCAGGGAACCAGATCCCGCATGCATGCCGCAACTAAGAGTTCACATGCCATAACTAAGAAGTCCATGTGCTGCAACTAAGACCTGACACAGCCTAAATAAATAAATAAATAAATAAATAAATTTTTTTTTTAAATAAAATAAAAAAGACCTTCACAACAAAAGAAAAACAAAAACAAAAACAAAAAAGTAATGACATACAATCTCATCAACTATCAAGACAGGAAGAAGAATTAGAAGATAAATCTGAGGACAACTGACTGAAACAAAGATTTTATTCAATTCCATTAATTCAGTCAACAGTTGCATCTACATACCGGACACTGTGCTGGAGTTGTAGATATAACAATGAGCAAATCAGTCTTGCTAGATTTGGCCCTTTGCTCTAGCCAGACAAGATCGTTTATGGATCCCAAGATTGTCTTTAAAATATATTCACCATCCCTCCTAGCTTTAGTCATTCACAAACGTTGTAAGCATTCCTCATTTACAGTCATCTAATAAAACAATGGAAAAAGGAAAAAGAAGGCAAAGTCCTACTGTATGCCATTAGAAATCTCCCTCTGGGCTGACATTCATTAATTGACACCCTCTGCATGTTTATTCACCCAGAGAGAAATTCTACGTTAACTATACTAGAATCCAAACTATATTTCCACAGTCAATAGGGAAATCATGAGAACTCTGCCAAATGCCTTACTGAAATCATATTTTCTTGTTAACTACAAGAAGGAGGTGGGAATCTGCTCTTAGAACTGACCCTAAATTATAACTACTTCATTTCTCTGTGCTTAACAACCATCCCTTTGATAATCCATTCCAGAAACTTCTCCATGATCTTCCAGCTCATCAACCTTCATTTGTGGACTCATACAGTATTTTAAAATATTGGAATTAAATTTCTTTCTAACCATTCTTCCATCCCTAACTTCAGTTATTCACAACAGGTAAAACTTGCCTCCAGGACAGTGTTTTCCAACTTTTATCACACCATGACACACACAGAAAATGACAGAATTTGTAGGGAATACTGGGGAAAGAGGTCAGAGCTATTTTGGGAGGAGTTACCAGCTATAGGGCTAAGTGGCCCCAGTCCCCATGTTAACTCAGCTTCTCTTGCCACCCACAAAGACAAGCAATAGTTTGTCACACCTGTAATGCATTTATGCCCTAGTATATTGCTTGATGAGGTAAGACTTTTTAAATAACTGGGAATTAACATTTTATGAATTTTGCAGTAACTGAGAAGCAAAAATTAGCCAAAGTCAGCACTGGGAATTGCTAGCTAGATGGAAAGAACCAGGTGTATTTCTAGGGCACCTCATATCACACCCTGTGCAATTATATCCCATAATCAATATCTTCTGATATTAATGACTCACCACAAAAAAAAAACTGTCTCAACATCCTCAAAGTAGTTAGGAAATACATCTTTTAAAAAGTAGTATTTCTGCTCCTCTAGATTTAAAGGTCCTTATTAGTCACTAATCCCACTCCCATACTGCAATCATCATTTGCAGCCTTCTTTGACAAAGACACACTTTCCTTCTGTTCCAAGGAGCTGAAAATCAGAGCTGCCTACCTGCTCCTTACTACTTGTAAGTCCTGGTTCCAGAGAACTTGCCAGAAATACTCACAGTTACAGTATATCCTATACATATTAACTATTCCTTCTTCTACAGCTAAAAATCATTAAATATTTTTACAATGAGTAAAGAAATCAAGAGACTGGCATCTGAATAAATTCTACTCGTTTTATGAAAAAGTCTGTACACAAATTATTTTTTTCTGACAAAATAGTAAAATTTGACTAAATGAGAAAACATATGGAACACTAATTAAGAAAACCAATTATAATAATTTGGAAATAGAAAAAGAAATACTAGCTTTCACTGACTTCATTAAATCAGGCCCTTTAATCAGTGGTATGGAAAACACTTAATGCCTTCAGCATTATTAAGAAGGAAAGAACTGGTAAACAAAACATGCATCACTCAAGAGATTAAACTAACAAAATTAAAAGAACAAAGTCAAGGGTCATCCTTAAGGATAGAAGGGTAGGATAAGAAAACCTTACACTTTCTCAATTACATTTCCAAATTTTCCTTCTCACTTAGCTGGGTCTTCTTTAGAAATTAACATGTAGGTCATATATATAAGATTGAATCTCAAGAAGGTAGTTAATAAAGTGCCTTTGCAAGAAATACTACAGAAATACAATCACAAGTTTTCTTTAAGCCTTGACCCTTAAGAGCCTCTAACATACATGGCATTTTAAAGGTTAAAATGAGGTTCATCTTTTACCATGGACAAGTTCAAACTACAAGTCACCAATAATTAACAAAAATTTCAGCAAAAGTAGTACGAATTTACATAAGGCTTTTGCTGAATAAAAAGAAGCTTGCTTGTAATCTGAATAAAAAGAATTGTTCTAAGCTTTCGACAAAATTCAACACCCATTTATGAAAAAAACCCTCCAGAAAGTAGGCATAGAGGGAACTTACCTCAACATAGTAAAGGCCATATATGACAAACCCACAGCCAACATCATTCTCAATGGTGAAAAACTGAAACCATTTCCTCTAAGATCAGGAACAAGAAAAGGCTGTCCACTCCCACCACTATTGTTCAACATAGTTTTGGAAGTTTTAACCACAGCAGTCAGAGAAGAAAAAGAAATAAAAGGAATCCAAATCAGAAAAGGAGAAGTAAAGCTGTCACTGTTTGCATATGACATGATACTATACATAGAGAATCCTAAAGATGCTACCAGAAAACTACTAGAGCTAATCAATGAATTTGGTAAAGTAGCAGGATACAAAATTAATGCCCAGAAATCTCTTGCATTCCTATATACTAATGACGAAAAATCTGAAAGAGAAATTAAGGAAACACTCCCATTTACCACTGCAACAAAAAGAAAAAAATACCTAGGAATAAACCTACCTAAGGAGACAAAAGACCTGTATGCAGAGAACTATAAGACACTGATGAAAGAAATTAAAGATGATACCAACAGATGGAAAGATATACCATGTTCTTGGATTGGAAGAATCAACATTGTGAAAATGAGTATACTACCCAAAGCAATCTACAGATTCAATGCAATCCCTATCAAACTACCACTGACATTTTTCACAGAACTAGAACAAAAAATTTCACAATTTGTATGGAAACACAAAAGACCCCGAATAGCCAAAGCAATCTTGAGAAAGAAAAACAGAGCTGGAGGAATCAGGCTCCCGGACTTCAGACTATACTACAAAGCTACAGTAATCAAGATAGTATGGTACTGGCACAAAAACAGAAATATAGATCAATGGAACAGGATAGAAAGCCCGGAGATAAACCCACACACACACGGTCACCTTATCTTTGATAAAGGAGGCAAGAATATACAATGGAGAAAAAACAGCCTCTTCAGTAAGTGGTGCTGGGAAAACTGGACAGCTACGTGTAAAAGAATGAAATTAGAACGCTCCCTGACACCATACACAAAAATAAACTCAATATGGATTAAAGACCTAAATATAAGGCCAGACACTATCAAACTCTTAGAGGAAAACATAGGCAGAACACTCTATGACATAAATCAGAGCAAGATCCTTTTTGACCCACCTCCTAGAGAAATGGAAATAAAAACAAAAATAAACAAATGAGACCTAATGAAACTTAAAATCTTTTAAACAGCAAAGGAAAACATAAACAAGACAAAAAGACAACCCTCAAAATGGGAGAAAATATTTGCAAATGAATCAACTGACAAAGGATTAATCTCCAAAATTTACAAGCAGCTCAATATCAAAAAACAAACAACCCAATCCAAAAATGGGCAGAAGACCTAAATAGACATTTCTCCAAATAAGATATACAGATTGCCAACAAACACATGAAAGGATGCTCAACATCACTAATCATTAGAGAAATGCAAATCAAAACTACAATGAGGTATCACCTCACACCGGTCAGAATGGCCATCATCAAAAAATCTAGAAACAGTAAATGCTGGCGAGGGTGTGGAGAAAAGGGAACCCTCTTGCACTGTTGGTGGGAATGTAAATTGATACAGCCACTATGGAGAAGAGTATGCAGGTTCCTTAGAAAAGTAAAAACAGAACTACCATATGACCCAGCAATCCCACTACTGGGCATATACCCTGAGAAAACCATAATTCAGAAAGAGTGATGTACCACAATGTTCACTGCAGCACTACTTAAATAGCCAGGACATGGAAGCAACCTAAGTGTCCATTGACACTTAGATGAATGGATAAAGAAGATGTGGCACATATATACAATGGAATATTACTCAGCCATAAAAAGAAACAAAATTGAGTTATTTGTAGTGAGGTGGATGGACCTAGAGACTGTCATACAGAGTGAAGTAAGTCAGAAAGAGAAAAACAAATACTGTATGCTAACACATATTTATGGAATCTAAAACAAAAAAATGATTCTGAAGAACCTAGCGGCAGGACAGGAATACAGATGCAGATGTAGAGAATGGACTTGAGGACACGGGGAGGGGGAAGGGTAAGCTGGGATGAAGTGAGAGAGTGGCATGGACATATATACACTACCAAATGTAAAATAGATAGCTAGTGGGAAGCAGCTGCATAGCACAGGGGGATCAGCTCGGTGCTTTGTGACCACCTACAGGGGTGGGATAGGGAGAATGGGAGGGAGACACAAGAGGGAGGAGATATGGGGATATATGTATATGTATAGCTGATTCACTTTGTTATAAGGCAGAAACTAACACACCATTGTAAAGCAATTATACTCCAATAAAGATGTTAAATAAATAAATAAAGTAAGTAAGTAAGTATGCATATGCCCTTCAAGCCAGCAGTTTCACTCCTGGGATTTTGTACTAAATAAATAAAACCATCAGTCCTTAAAAAAAAAAATTGTTTCTCTGATTAACAATAAACAAAACTGTAAATTAAAAATCATGCTTCCTTGACATATATACACTACCAAATGTAAAACAGATAGCTAGTGGGAAGCAGCTGCATCACACAGGGAGATCAGCTCGGTGCTTTGTGACCACCTAGAGGGGTGGGATAGGGAGGGTGGGAGGGAGACGCAAGAGGGAGGGGATATGGCGATATATGTATACGTATAGCTGATTCACTTTGTTATACAGCAGAAACTAACACAACATTGTAAAGCAATTATACTCCAATAAAGATGTTTAAAAAAAAAAAATCATGCTTCCAAGTCAAGGAAATCAAGGCTACCTCATTCAAAAACATATCATATAATATATGACAACTTTCTGATCTTCTACATGCCTCACTTTTGAAAGAAAAACCCATTCTAGAAACAAATAAGTACAAATAGAGATGAAGACTTTTACAATTTCAAACAGTTTAAAATGTTCCACATCTTTCTCGAAAAACTAATAAAAGCAAAGTCTCCACCAAAGCACATTTAAAGCCATATTAATCAAATGTACATACAAAGGAGATTAATTATGGTAATCTACATAAAATTGGTGGGATTTTAAATACTACTACTAAGAAAATGCAGTGTATAGCTATTACATTACTCATTATCATGTTCTCTTATTAAATCCTTAAAAATATAATGTGAAGCATACTTTCCAAACTCAACATTTATTTTTTAATTAAGAGATTAATATAAATTCAAATTAACAAAACCTATTAAGGTTTCTGTTATCAATAAAATAATCTACTAATAAACATAGGCAACTATTTAATTCATTTAACGATATTAATATTTATTGATTACCTAAGTGTCAGGCCCTCTTCTAAGAGATTGGGATATATCAGTGAACAAAATAAGACAAAGAAACCCTGCTCTTATAGAGCTTACATTCTAATGCTCAACTTCTTTTTTCCCCCTTCTGGCTCTCTATTTTTCATGTCCAAAAAAAAGGACAGGAGAAATACTGGACCTCTCTTTACAATCGCATAAACAGGTAAGATTTTCCGTCACCATTTCCCTGAAGAATCATCACAGCCAGAATTTTCTTCCCCATAGTTATAACTAAAAACAGGACTTCAGCTTCCTGAAGCTTTGATTCTTAAGTTATCAGCACTATGGGAGCACAGAATAATCTCATAATAATTTTAGGATGCCAACAATCGTAAGTTCCACCTTCTCTTTTATATTAATAAAACTTATTTTTTAAATACAAAATAAAAGCCAAAAGTTGTTATTAAACCAAAAGTAAAGTTCATATCTTATCAAAGATCCCATGTCGAGATGGCATAAGTTTTTCTTAATTTAGTACCTAATTTTTTGGCAATTGCATAAGCCTCATCTGGTGACTTAGCCACGTGTCCTTTGGGAATGGAGACGCCAGCTTCTTGCAACAATTCCATACTCAGGTATTCATGTAGTGAGAGATTCCTTTGCTGTTGCTGCTGTATTTGGAGTCCATGGTTGTTAAATAATCCAGAACTTCCCAGAACCTAGAGAAATTGGGGACATATTTATACAGAGAGTGATTTAGCAGTAATTCTTGGTAAAAACACCTTCTCAAAATACTTTATTTAGAGTACTCCGTTCTTCAAAACTATAACAAAATTATTAAGACATCAAAATATAATACTCAGAGTAAATTACAACACAAAACTAAGAGCTAATCTACTAGCTAATATCAAATGTTACCGTTGTAGTTTTAACTATTTCCTCATCACCTCTAGTCCTTATCTTTTGAGCTTTACTACCATATCTCTAATGATCTACAGAGCATTTCTACCTCAATGTCAAATTTTGCAGATCTAAAACCAATCTCCTATTTCCACCAAATCAAAAAACCTTCCCATCTTTCTTCTCTCCACCATTCCTCCGGCACCTAACAAATTGCCTGACACTAGAGATAACTGAATGATCTGGTACCATTAAGCTTTCGTGCATTCAAAGCTCAAACCCCTACTTCATCTGTAGTGCACATTGTGGTGTGCTGCCCAGATCCTCCCTTGGGACCAAGGCATTCATAGCTCAGCTGCTGGGAGTGTTGGCAGCTGACAGGTCTCAGCTGAGTCCCCTCACTGGAGCCTCCCTGCCTTAAGTCATACCTCCTTTCCCACTGTCAGCCTGCAGCCAATGACTGGCCAATGAGGGTTAAGGGAAGGATGTAAAAACCTGGCACCCGGGCTTCCCTGGTGGCACAGTGGTTGAGAATCTGCCTGCCAATGCAGGGGACACGGGTTCGAGCCCTGGTCTGGGAAGATCCCACATGCCACGGAGCAACTGGGCCCGTGAGCCACAATTACTGAGCCTGCGCATCTGGAGACTGTGCTCCACAACAAGAGAGGCCGCGATGGTGAGAGGCCCGCGCACCGCGATGAAGAGTGGTCCGCACTTGCCGCAACTAGAGAAAGCCCTCGCACAGAAACTAAGACTCAACACAGTCATAAATAAATAAATAAATAAATAAAAGAACGTGAATTTCTTTAAAAAAAAAAAAACCTGGCACCTCACCCCAATTTGGGACAATTCAGGACCATCCTAGCTGCAGACCTCCCATAGGAAGAGCAGAGGTCCCCAATGCACGGCACCACAGTTCTATGACTCCCTCTATTCAGTCCTCCTTCCTTCACTCTCCCGCAGGTGCCGCAGGTGTTGATCCAGAGATCACTTTCTAGTAAACTTCCTCCATGAAACTCTCCATCTAATAGTCTGCAAATTACAGCTCAGAGAACCAATCTGCAACATCATCATCTTTAATGCATTCCTTCTAAATGATTCCTTTAACTGGTGTCTCCTTTACAAACCCAGTTCAGGCGTATGTCCTTCACAACTGGACTGCGAAAGCTTCCAAGAAAGAAATGCCCTACAAACTTCCCTTTTTCAATCTACGTAGAACATTCATTCATTCAAAAACTTACTGAGCACCTAGACACTGGAAATAGTGAGGCGAACCCAACAAAACCCTTGCACCTAAAGCTTACAATCTAGCGTGTATTTGTGTGTCGGGGGTAGGGGGAGGCACAGACAATAAACAAAATACATCAAACAGTAGCAATAAGAGTAAGGAGATAGAAAATAAAAAATAAGAAGTGCTATTTTATACAGCTGGAGGAGTTTTCGCCACTAAAATATCCCTCAGTAGAGCTGAGTAAGAATTATTTTTTCAAAAAGAAATAAGTAGGAAACAGAAATAAGATGTCCCTCTACCAGCTGAATAAGTCACTGCTGAAAGACAAAGGAGTATGAGAGCTGTCAGCCACCGGTGGCAAGGCCACAACAATGAGAACTATTGAAGGAAGGATGCAAACAGAAAGATCTCCAGCATCTATGGTCCCAAAGCTCCACTAAGTTAGAGCCTAGTCTTAGCCCATCATTAACAACACACAGAAACACCTCCCTCCCTTTTTTTCAAACTCCTCAATCCTATCAACTTCATTTGGCAATATGTAGAACAAATTAAGTGCTATGAAAGCCTTGGAAAACTGCACTGGAATCACACATTTAAGTGTTATCCACCCATACATTCCCATTATCCCCACACAGAATACAGAATACTGAAACATCATACATACGAAACAGTATCATAAGAACTGAATTGAAAGAAATCTTACAGAAAACAGTCTGATTCTTAAAGAGAAAAGTCTGCATCAAAATTACCTGGGAATGCCTCTAAAAGTGCAGATTCCAGGGTCCCCCTTTCATCTACAAAATCAGAGCCTCTGGACTGGGCCACAAGAAATCTGCACTTGTAAAAAGTTATTCAGCTGATTCTTAAGCACGCTACAGTTTGAGAACCACTAGTCTAACAAATCAATCACATAGAATAGCAAGCTATTTCTGATTCATCTGGTAAGCTAAAATCCTGGCTCACATTTCTCTTGGATAGCTCAATTCCCTGATTTAGTTTCACTTTAATATTAAAAACCAACAACTTCCCAAACTTCAGTATACATCTACCTTGCGAAATCCCATTCCTGGGTATATACTCAACAGAAATGAGTGCTTAGTCTACCAAAAGGCATATATAAGAATGCTCATAGCAGGCTTATTCATAATAGACAAAAAAATGGAAATGACCCAATTGCCCATCAATAGAAGAATGGGTAAATTGTAGTATATTAATATAATAGAATACTACAGAGCAAAAAAGAAGAAACCTACTGCTCACAAAACAATGGATTAATCTCACAAATATAATTTTAAGGGAAAGAAGACAGACACAAGAATACATACTTATGTGATTTCTTTTTATATAGTTCGGACCCAGTCAGAATTAACATACAGTGATGGAAGTCAGAGTAAGTGGTTACCTTCTGTTGGTGAGTATTGGTAAAGAGAGTGCCTTCTGAGGGCTAAAAACATTGTATGTATATCTTGATCTGAATGGTGGCTACACAGATGGACACATACATAAAAATTAATCTAGCTGAAGTTGTACATAAATTACGCACTTTGCTGTACATAAACTGTACCTCAAAATAATAAAAATAAGGGGGAAAGGGGGAGTACCTAGCATAAGCTTGGCGAAAATATTAATACACTGAAACATTTTTGAATGCCTATATACCAGACACTGTACCAGGAACACATAAAGAATGAGGCCAACCACAGAGTTCACAGATGTATAAATAAACAGCTGCAACACATATAAGAGCAATCACAGTCACTAGGTGGCACCTAATTAGCTGGACAGACCAGAAAAAAATACCATAGAGGCCTGATCCTAGTTTAAAAAAAACAAAAAAATCTACCATTTATAGAGGACACTTTGGGGACAACTGGGGAAATATGAATCTGACTTATACACTAGATATAAGTATTTCAGCAATTTTAAATTTCCTAAGTATGATAACTATATTGTGGTTATTTAGGAGAATGTCCTTATTCTTAAGAGACATACACTGAAACATCTAAGGGTGAAGAAGTGCCATGATACCTGCAACTTACTCTCAAATGGTTCAGCAAAAATAAATGAATATAATTTGTACATACATACATATGTATATAAATTATATGACTGCATATCATATAATTTTTTTAAAGATAAAGCAAATGTGGTATAAAGTTAAATGTAGGTGAAGGCAATATGGGTGTTCAATGTACTGGTTGGAACATACCTATCAGTTTGAAATTTTTCAAAAAAGGCTGAGGATAAATCCATGATGCAAAACTCTAAGTATATTTTTATGGTTTCTTTCAAATATCTACATCTATTTTCAAATATCTTTATTTACAAAGAATTAGTAGTACTCATAAGGTATTGCTGATAGCTTTTTATACCACTTTAAACTTTTTTTTAAATATCTGAAATATTTTGATAATCCTTTCCTTGCACCACTAGAAG
Source organism: Balaenoptera borealis (assembly GCF_965194805.1). Lineage (NCBI taxonomy): Eukaryota > Metazoa > Chordata > Mammalia > Artiodactyla > Balaenopteridae > Balaenoptera > Balaenoptera borealis. The sequence goes on along the minus strand of NC_138877.1, from coordinate 20,507,197 downwards.
TTGTAACTTGAAATATCATCAGCTGTGAATTATGTTGGTAATACAAATCACTGCATAATCACAAAGATTCCCATATTTAAGTATTTTTCTTTCCTGATATTATCACTTAGAAGATTCCTACTGCCAAAAGGCCACAAATTCCTGGCCAAATTCCTACCCCACCACCTATCCAATCACATACCTAGTTTAAATAATACTTAGTCAAAAGTGGAAAAATGTAGTTACTGGGGAGTATGATTCACAACAAACAAGAAGATACCTTAAATTATTTAACCTGATCTATTTTTACCAAATATACACTGGACAAAAGATACAGAGAAACTAGAAAAGGGTCAGAGAACTAAACAAAATGTTTAAGAGAATTTGCTAAACTCAGTGGGTGACCGTGAACAAGATTCCTTAGGCCCTGCACCTCTATGTCCCCATGTACAAAAGCAAGAGGTTAGACCCAATTTTCACTGCAGCACCATTTACAATAGCCAAGACGTGGAAGCAACCTAAATGTCCATCTAAAGACGAATGGATAAAGAAGATGTGGTACACATATACAATGAAATACTACTCAGCCATAAAAAAGAATGAAATAATGCCATTTGCAGCAACATGGATGGACCTAAAGATTATCATACTAAGTGAAGTCAGACAGAGAGAGACAAATACCATATCATATCACTTACATGTGGAATCTAAAAAAAAAAATTTGATACAAATGAACTTATTTACAAAACAGAAACAGACTCACAGACACAGAAAACAAACTTATGGTTACCAAAGGGGAAACGTTGTGGGGGGGGAGGTGGAGGGATAAATTAGGAGATTGGGATTGACATATACACACTACTATATATAAAATAGATAATCAAGAAGGACCTACTGTATAGCACAGGGAACTCTACTCAATATTCTGTAATAACTTGTATGGGAAGAGAGTTTGTAAAAGAATGGATATATGTATAACTGAATCACTTAGCTGTACACCTTAAACTAACACAACACTGTAAATTAACTATACTCCAATATAAAATAAAAATTAAATTAAAAAAAAAAAAAGCAAGGGGTTAGACTAAGGTGATTCCAAACTCTAAAGCTATATTACTTAATGTGAGGGTGGAAGAGAAGGTGCTTAAGACAATATATTAGGCATCTCTATATGGAGAGATAAAGACTTTTAAAGGAATTTCCAAAAGTATAAAGACAATGTTTAGAATGGAAACATATTTGTTCACCAAAGTCTCATTTTCTAAAAACTAGACAGCCCCCTTTAAGACCCATAAGACGGAAGTTCAAGGCCAAAAAAGAATCACTTCTCCTATTAGGAAGCAAACTCACAGAATTCACTAGGTTGAAAGTATGAATAGCTTTAAAAAGAAAAAAAAAAAAGTCTAAATCAATTCATTTATGGCATGTCTGAGGTTACTTCAGAACACAACCTAAAGTTCTGGAATTGACTTAGGAAGCTAATCATGCCCTTCCACAAGTTTATCAGTGTCAATGTTGGAAAGAATTGTTTAATTCTTATGCTCTAGGAAAAACCGTAGAGCAGATTCAAGTACACAGGTTTTGGAGCCAGACACTTCTGGAATTAAGCCTCAGCTCTGACCTCACCTGCTTGGTGACCTAGACCAAATTACTCGTTGTCTTAGCCAAAGTTTCTCCATCAATGATGCTGAAATTAATGACTGACTTACAGTGTTGCTGAAAAGCCTACTGAGAGATTACATGTAAAATGCTTGGCACAGTTCCTGGCCTACAATAAATGCTCCAACTGAGCCCTCCTACAACCAAGTCCCCTTACTGAACTTATAATTAATCTCTCTACCCAAAAGCTTATTCCTTTTCTTGTCCCCTCCAACTTCAATCCTGTGCTAACTGAACACTAATCAACCAGAGTCAGATGACTAAAATTGCTGTGTTGATAACATCATTAACGCACTAAAATTGCTATTGCAGATACCATCATTAAAGTACAAACTCAGGTTGTTTCTCCAGGGCAAGATGAGCTAATAGGCCCCCAAGCCATGGACCATTTGGCCAGAGAACCATGAACAGGAGACAACCTGACCCTCTGAAACTGGAATTAAGAAGTGTCACAGAAATTACACAAGCCAATGATTAATCCCAGCTTCTTTGTTCTTCCCCTTTAAAAACAACTCCTAACTTAAAGACCAAGTTGTAGTGGATTTGTGACTTGTCTCACACTCCCTTGCTTGGCGCCCTGCAAATAAACGCTTACTTTGCTGCAAACAACCCCTGACAGTTTGGCTTTCTGTGCCACGGGCACACAAGCCCTTGCTCCGTTACTTACACACACACACACACATACACACACCCTGCGTCTATTATACACACACACACACCCTGCGTCTATTATACACACACACACACCCTGCGTCTATTACACGCACACACCCTGCCGTCTATTATACTATATTCTATGCAAAAATGAAGTGATCCAAAAGACTATCTTATTTCCCCAGTTGGTAAGCTGGTAAACATCATCGCATTACCGCTGTTAAACAGAACAGTACACCACTACCTGGGGGAAATGGGAAACTTCCCGGCCTCGTCCCAGAAAAGGCCAGTCAGCAAGCACGGCTGGTTCTGTGAAGCCACTCCTACGTGTGACAGCTTCCAAGGGACGCAAAAGTACATCTGAAGGGCATTTTCCCCCTCCCCAAAGAGGGGCCGCGGAAGCCTCGGCCCACCGCGCCGGACGCCGGAGCAGCAGGAGCAAGCGTCCGGCCGCCGCCTCTCCACACGGAGCCCACTCTGGCTCCCCGCCGCCCCCTCAGTAACTGGGTGAGCAGCCCTCGCCAAAATGCTGGAGCTCCTCGCAGACTTAAGCCTGGAACAGAAAGGCGTAAACACGAGCCCGCTCGCAGTCCTGGCGGGCAGCACTCCCGGGCAAGCAGCCCGCCGACCCGGCGGGGCACCCCCTGTTACCCAATGTCACCGACTGCGGGGTGACCCCGAGCCGGTCCCCGGATCCCCTCACACCTCGCCCACAGGAGCCAGTCCCCCACCTCGCCCTTTCTCCTGCCGACCCTCAAAGCGAGAGCAGGCTGGGCCGCAATACCTGGGCGGCGGCCCGCAGCGCCGTCCGGGGCCGGTGGCTCCTAAGGGTGGCGGCAGCCAACAGCCGGCTGTAAAACATGGGGGCCGCCATTTCTGAGTCCGACTCTGGGCGCCGCGCGCAGGCGCAGAAAGCTCTAGGGGCTGGCGACGCAGCGGCTCCTGACACGCGGACCGCCCCTGGCCCCGCCCATGGGGCGGAGTCTCGGGTTAACTCTGCTGTGGCGGCTCGCCCCGGGCTGGCAAAGCAGGAATTGCTCCTGAGAAGCTGGGCTTGGCGGGCGTGGAGCAAACTTTGACCTTTGTGTCTGTTCACCGCAGCCTCAATATACGACCTTCGGCCATCGCTCAGCAACCTGAAGTTTTCCTAGCGAAATGTAATAGAGAGACGACCAGCGCCACCACCTGTGTGATCTTAAGTTTTCTGAGCCTCAGGTGCCTCATCTCTTTAAGATGGGGTTCATTCAGAAAATAAGAACTGTTTGTCTGTTTTGTGCCAAACACTGCAGGTGAGCTTTGGGATACAGCAGTGAGTAAAACAGCGCGGTTCTGCCCTCTAAGAAGATGCTCAGCCGCTGGTTACTGAGAACTGTTGCCGGGAGACAGCCTCTCAGATAGCTCTGAGGAACTGCTCCAAAAAGGTAAGGGAGGAGCCAGGTTGTACAGGAGTTTTTTGCTGGGGAAAAAAAAACATGCAGTCGAACATAAAAGGATCACTGCTAATCACAAAGAGCAGACATCTCAAGTTAATGATTTTAGTGCCCTTCTAGGTATGGGAAGATGCAAGGATCTGGGTTCATTGAAATTATTCCTCAGAAATGCATCTTAACTAACTAGGACCAGTATCCAGAGCACAGAATGCTTCCTGTTTTTCTCCATCCTGAATTCCCCTCGGGGCACACCCAGGAGAGGAGGTGTGTGTGTCTGGGGCTCCGGTGGCTGATGATGGCTTGATCCTTGGGTAAGTGGAATGGGGGGCAACATTCGCTGTCCACATTACCAACCCAGAGGATGTATCAGAATCACCTGGGAAGCTTTTTTTAAAAAATACTTTCGGGCTTCCCTGGTGGTGCAGTGGTTGAGAATCTGCCTGCTAATGCAGGGGACACGGGTTCGAGCCCTGGTCTGGGAGGATCCCACATGCCGCGGAGCAACTGGGCCCGTGAGCCACGACTACTGAGCCTGCGCATCTGGAGCCTGTGCCCCGCAACAAGAGAGGCCGCAACAGTGAGAGGACCGCGCACCGCAATGAAGAGTGGCCCCCGCTTGCCGCAACTAGAGAAAGCCCTCGCACAGAAACGAAGACCCAACACAGCCAAAAATAAATAAATTTAAAAAAAAATACTTTCACCAGAACCCATCTAAGGAGTGGAGTCAGGGCATCTGTATTTCTTAGAGTTCTGCAGGTGAATCACATGCACACATTGTGCATGGAAAACCCTGAGATGACATGTGCCCCACCAAAGAGTTGACCACTGGACAAAGGACTGGGTGCCTATTCTGCTCTGAACAGCGAGCTTTAAAACGTGTCAGAGCGATTTCTGTGGGCAAGATCTTAACCTAAGAGTAAGTGGGCGTTGCTGACAGACATTAGCCAGGCTCTGGCACCTACCTCTGATGCACAGTGACCCGATCCACAGAACAGCACTGTGCAAAGAAAAAGTGAATTTAAAACAAGCAGCCTATTGAATTAGGGAATGGAAAGGAGCTTTTTGCATCCCCCCTTCCCCCCCACCCAAATCTCTTAAGTTCTTAAAGGTAGGACTGTCTTAAAGACTTTATTGTTTCATTGACACTCATGCGGGGACTGACCTCAAGGCTCCTTTCATCACTAATTGATATTTTGTGCAGTTAGAAACAGGAAGAGGGGGAACAGACATTAGCAGTTCAGATGTCTCTTGCTCCACCTTTCTACTGCCCAATCTAACCAATCAAATAAAATCTGGATAGTGTCCCAAAACGCAGCATTGAGACCTACCAGTTTCTGTTAGGAACAGCTATCCCATCACATACGAATAGAGCTTATACTTATTTTCAAGCCAGCTCTTTTTAATTGTCAGTAGTTGAGCTACAAGTACCACCAACCGTCTGAGTCCAAGGCCAGTTATTTAAAGGGCACCTGGGTAAACCCAGAATAAGTCAGCATACTAAAATAAGATGTAATGCGATCGCCCGGCTAGGATCCTGACTGGGTTAACTTTGCTTCACAAGCTTCAAGTCGGTCATAGGTGATTCATTAAAGGAAACATCTCCACTGCCATGCCCTCTGCAATACTGGCTCAAAAACAAGAACAGCGGCAGCAGAAGTAGGGAATAGCAGCAGGACTGAGAAAGAGCACATGCAGGTCCCATGGGCCCCAGCTCCTTTGGAAGCGTAGGCAAGGAGGTGGGAGCAAACTCGTCCCACAGCATTTCTTGGCTGTGCTCAGAGCTCTGTACCTCTAGATAGGTAGGTAAAATGATGCTGGGAGTCGTACCTGCTAAGTGCTTCACCACTACACAACCAGCCTTAAAAAATGAAATCATTTTATCAAGAAACTACTTTTTGCACAGCAAAAACTTGTGCAGTCCTTATCTACAAGGATCTTAGAAACTAGTAATGAGCAGTAAAGGATAGCAGAATGTGATTAAGGAAAATAGATGCTGAGGTCTTGGTGTGCTTTTTTTTTTAAGTTGGGAGGGGTAGGAGGGAGAATCCTTGAGGAAGAGGGGAAAGGAAGAATTGTTCTTCAGGTACAATGGCATTCCTATCCTTAACCTTTAGTCTCCCCCTTTGTCTATCTCTTCCTTTTACTAGGTGATTAATGGTAGGATGGTATGCAGGAAAAAAGGCAAAAGAAATTTCCTGAGGGAAATTTAATTTTTAAATTAAATTTTTCACAGTTTTTTAAAAACATTAAAGGTTTACACCCTCTACATTTCAACGCCCAGAGCAAAGCCTTAGCTAAACTGTCCTATTGTTAACTATAGCATTAACAGAATTACAAAGTGCTGTAGAAACAACTTGCAACATATCTGCTTACCCCAAACTTCTGAGGGCTAAGATGAATAATAGCCATCTACTGAACACTTAGTTTTTAGTGCCAGATTCTTGGTTTTCATCTTACTCCATTTTACACATCCAACCTCTGCAAGAGAAAGAAACCAGATGTATACAGTCTCTTGAACTAAAGTTTGGGGGTGAAGGAAGATCAGTAACACAACATGGGACAGCTGGATGTTTATACAAGATTTCTCTTAGTTCTCTTGAAGCCTCAGAAATGGGAGAAGGAGAAACCTCATCTAGCCCACCCTTGAATGGCTGTGGCAACAGAGAGAGAAACATACATTTGCATATTAATCCTCACAACAAATCCTGCATTTTATATAAAGGAAAACTGAGGCTCAGAAACAGTAAGTAACTTGCCCAGTGTCACAGCTTTTACTTGACTGTTGCAGCACAATATTTGAACCCAATTCTGGGTGGCAAGATGAGAATTTGAGATAACAATTGAGACTCAAATCTTCTTCTTTTCTTTAATCCTTCACCTTTCACACCATTTAGATAAAAGTATTCATCACCTAAAGAAAAAAATGATAGTGCAGACCAGCAGAGGACAGGTTTTGAATTGCAAGTTCAAGAGCTTTGAATTGCAGGAGACTGAACTTTAAGTCAAAGTCTAGTAGGACTCAAGGAAAGTTTATGCCTCAGAAATAGAATTGGAATTACCTTGCCTCTTGAGACAATGGGCAGGAGAGTAGAAGGGAAGCAAGACACTCTCTGGCGGTTCCTTGAGGAAGGTCCCCTTGCTGTGTACTTGCCAAAGCCATTGTCTCCAGGACAAAAGGCAATTCCACCCCCAAAGAGATTCAGGAATCTAAAACAAGGAGCACTGGAGGGAGACCCAAAATCCCTTGAGTACAGGGATGGCACGGGGTGGAAACCTCTGGCAGGCTGGTGCACCCCTGCAGAGGGAGCTGAATAATATTCTCAGGATTTGCGAAAGTCTACAAGGGCTTTCTGAACCCTTGAGAGTTATGTCGACAAGCATGGAGAGCCAGCAGGCCAGAACAAGAAAGGATAGACCTGTAAGGAGAAATGATCCAGAGCATTCAAGAAGAGGGTGAATCAATATATGCCAGCTTAGTTAAGTATATGCCAAGGACTAGATGTTCCCTGCTGATCTGTCCAGCATGTATCTCCTGGATCTAAAGAGGAAGGAGAGAGAGAGATCCTAATTTAACAAAGGTTAAGTTTCTGGCACTTGATGTAATAACAGTTAATAACAGAATTCAAATTCAAATGTAGAAAAATATACAAATATTTTCATAAACATGAATATATGGAATGAACTTGGAATCACTGCACCGCTGGTTCTCAACCTTGGCTGCCCCCTAGCATCACATGGAGAGCTTTTAAAAATACCTTTCCTTGGGCCCCACCACCAAAGAGTCTAATTCAGTCGTCCAGGGTGGGTCCTAGAGTGGTATTTTGTAAAAGTTCCCCGAATGTTTCTAATAAGCACCCAGAGATGACAACCACTTCTGTCTTGCTCTTTCTGTGATCCTCTCCGTCTCACTGAGGGAAGGGGCTCAGTAAGGGAGGAGGCAGCCACGATGGATGAGCATTGGATTTAAAGTCAATAGACCTGGACTTGAATTCCAGTTCGGCCACCTGCCAGCAGTATGGTCTTAAACAAGTTGTTTACTCTCTCTGAGTTTCAGGTTCTACATTTGTAAACGTGGGTGTATTCATTTCCAATAGCTGCTGTAACAAATTGCCACAAACTTGGTGGCTTTAAAACAACAGAAATCTATCCTCAGTTCTGAAACCAGAAGTCCAAAATCCTTATCATTGGGCCATATTGAAGGTGTCAGCAGGGACATGCTCCAGCTGGAAGATTTAGGGGAAAATCTGTTCCTTGACTTTTCCAGCTTCTGGTGGATACTGGCACTCCTTAGCCTGTAGCCACATTACTTCAACCTCTGCCTCCTTCTCTTCTATCTGTGTCAAATCTCCTTCTGCTTTTTTCTTATAAGGATACATGTACATTTAGGGCCAACCATAATCCAGAATGATCTCCTCATCTCAAAATCCTAGTTTAATCACATCTGCAAAGTACTTTTTGCCATATAAGTTACAAAGTATGTAAGGTAAATGCAGATAGGAACAACTAATATAAGTATGTGAAAGCTCCTTAAATTTTAGACAAATATAAGCTGTAATCAATATTGCCAGTTTTCATGACTCAGCTTTTAAACCCCCCAATGACGTGTGCTGTGCCCCTAGCAGCCCTGGCAGCTTCCCAGCTGCTCTCCTAGAACATCTCCCTTGAGGCAGGACCAGCACCACCCCAAGTCTATACAGTCCCTTATGAGAATTAGAAAGGGAAGTGACTCTATCCTCAAGACACTTCACTTCTGCCTGTTGGAAAGTTAACAAAATATATTCTACCATCTCTCAAAAACTTGTTGTAAGAGGAAATTGAGCAAATAAGTGGCTATATTAAGAATAGTGGGAGCCAGCTTTCTCTCGATCAAAGAAGGAACTTAAAGCATAGCAAGAAAGAATTTCCTCTCAATTGGAATTAAGTATTAGTGTAAACTCATGGTTTTCAATATATAGATATAGATATATAAATAAATATACATATTATATTAGGATTCTCCAGAGAAACAGAAGCAATAGGATATGAATATATATAGAGAGAGATTCATTTTGGTAAATTAGCTCATTCAGTAATGAAAGCTGGCAAATCCAAAATCTACAAGGTGAGTCATCAGGCAGGAAACCCAAGGAAGAGCTGATGTTGTGGTTCAAGTCCAAAGGCCATCAGGCAGGAGACACAGGGAAGAGCTAATGTTTCATTCAAGTCCAAAGTCCATCAGGCTGGAGAATTTACTCTTTCTTGGGAGAGGTGAGTCTCTTGTTCTAGTCAGGCCTTCGGATGATTGGGTAAGGCCCACCCACACAATGGAGGACAATCTGCTTTACTCAAAGTCCACTGATTTAAATGTAAATCTCTTACAAAAACACTCTCATAGACACATGTAGAATAATGTTTGACCAAATATCTGGGCACCATGGCCCAGTCAAGTGGACACATAAAATGAACCATCACAGATATTAATATGTGTGTGTGCTCTGTCCACTGAGAAGGCCTGGGAGCAGCAACCCCCAATAAAAATAAGCACATCTAGTGCCCATATATAACTACCCTCCTCCACTAAAAGGTACTAGAGCTTCTTAGAGAAATGGCTGCTTACAGGATTGGGCAGGGAAAGTACAAGATGAGCCTGGAATATTTTGTTAGCCCAAAAAGTTAGGATGTGTTCAAAGAATGATGGAAATGCATCAGAAATATGCAGAAGCCAATTTGAAGGGTCTCCCAGTGGCCAGTTATGAGACAGTTTCAATAACAAAATAAGTAATAGTGGGGAACATGGAGCAGATGTACTTTTCCTATTCTTCCCACTTAGTACAACTAAAAACTGTAGACATTATATATAAAACAATCATAACAAGACTCTGATAGGAGGCGAGAAGAAGACAAACCAGCTAGGGACCTCTGGAACCAAGGAACAGCATGGTGGTGAGTTCCCTGGGTTTTCCTTTCTGCCCTATATATCCCAAATTGGTGCTAAAGAAGCTAGCAAGCCAGAAATGCCATTGGGTGCAGACCAGAAAAAAGCACTCCCATCCAAGCCAGCTCGCTGTAGCTAAAAGACTAGGAAATGTACAGCCTAACAAGATAGAAAGTTTTCAGACAACAACATTCTACTCTGGCCAAACACCACAAGTAAAACTGTGGCCCCGCTTCCACCAATGCCAACAAAGTCTAAGTGGGGCATCAAGAATTTCATCCTTGCAAGAGTGTAGCTAGTTACTCCAGCACCCCACTAAGGGTGGTGTGTCAGAGAAAGACACTGAGAACCTTATTTCCACTGACTGACATTGAGTCCCCCCCATCCCTCAGTGTTAGTAGAGACCATACAGGGAACCTGGACTTCAGCCCCAACCCAGAAGTAATGAAATACTTCTCCCCTTCCCCACTGGGGTGGTGAAAGAAGAAGCCTAATGGAGAGTCAGTACTTTCATCACTGAGGAGTGGTAACAAAACGACCTCCACTGTGGTGTCAGTGGAAACCAGAACTCCCATTCCCATTCAGCAGTAATAAGGATCTCCCCACCTTGGGGGTCAATGAAGGCCAAGAGGAGAACCTGGTCTTCTACCTCTACCTGGCAGTATCTAGGCAGCACTCCCCCTTTTCCCTGACAAAGCAGTGTCAAAAAAAAAAAAAAAGTTTAAATAAAATGCAGAATCTCATAACATAATACAAAATGTCCAGGGACTCAAAAGACTGAATATTTATGACATCAGAATTCAGAAGGAGAGAAGAAAGAGGACAGGGCTGAAAAAGTACTCCAAGAAATAATGGCTGAAAACTTCCCAAATTTGGCAAGAAACATAAACCTATAGATTGAAGAAGTTGAGCAGACTCTAAACAGGACAAACCCAAAGAGTTCCACACAAGACACATCATAATTAAACTTATGAAAACTAAAACAAAGAAAAATCTTGACAGCAGCCAGAGAAAAATGATTCTTACCTGAGGGGGGGAAAACAATTCAAATCATAGCAGATTTCTCATCAGTGATCTTTGAGGCCAGAAGGAAATAGCACAATATTCCTCAAGTGCTGAAAGAAAAGGATTGTCAACCCAGAATCCTATACCTAGTAAAAATATCCTTCAGGAACAAAGAGGAAATCAAGACATTTTCGAATGAATGAAAACTAAGAGAATTTGTCACCAGAGAACTTAAGACCTAAAAGAAGGTATAAAGGGAGTTCTCTAAACAGAAGGGAAAGGATCAAAGAAGAAACCTTGGAACATCAGTAAGGAAAAAGAACATGGCAAGCAAAAATATGATTAATACAATAGGTGTTCTTTTTCCTCTTGAGTTTTCTAAATTATGTTTGATAGTTGAAGCAAAAATGATAACACTGTCAGATATGGTTCAAAATGTATGCAGAGAAAATGTTTAAGACAATTATATACTATAAACAAATGACAGTAAAGGGACATAAATGGAGGTAAGTTTTCTATACTTCACACACCTGAAAAAACACCAGTATTCTATGGTAAGTGAAGTATGTATAATGTAATACCTAGAGCAACCACTAAAAAAGCTATAAAAAGAGACACAAAAACTGTATAAGTAAATAAAAATAGAATTCTAAAAAGGTATTCAAGTAACCTTCAGGAAGATGGGAAAAGGAAAACAGAAACAAATAACAGAGAACAAACAGAAAACAAAAAATAAAATGGCAGCCTTAAGTCCTAACATATCAATAATTACATTAAATGTAAATGGTCTAAATGCACCAATTAAAATACAGATATTGACAGGGTTGCTTAAAATACAACTCAACTATATGCTGTCTTTGAGAAACACTTCATATATGACAATGTAGGCAAATTGAAAGTAAAAGGATAAAAAATATGTCATGCAAATATTAATCAAAGGAAAGCAGGAGTGACTATATTAATATCAGGTAAAGTACTTTAGATGAAAGAAAATTCCAGAGAAAAAGAGGGACATTATATATTATAAAAGAATTAGTCCACCAAGTCATAGGAATCCTAAATGTATAGGCACCAAACAACAGAGTGCAAAATATGTGAAGCAAAAACACAGAAGTGAAAGGAGAAATAGACAAATCAACAATTATAGTTGGAGACTTCAATGCCCCTCTCTTAATAATTGCTAGAACAACTATACAGAAAACCAGCAAGGATATGGAAGAACTCAACAACATTCTCAATCAACAGATCTCAGTAGACATTTATACAGCACTCCACCCAACAACAACAAAATACACATTCATTTCAAGTGTGTACCAAGATAGATCATATCCTAGGCCATAAAACAAATCTCAGCAAGTTTAAAGGAATTGAAATCATACAGAGTATGTTTTCTGGTCACAGTGGACTCAAACTAGAAATCACTAACAGAAGGATAACAAAAGAATCTCCAAACACTTGGAAACTAAGCAACACACTTTTAAATGATCCACAGATCAAAGAGAAAGTCCCAAGAGAATTTTTTAAAAAAAATACATAGAAGTAATGACAGTGAAAATACAACATATCAAAATTTGTGGGACACAGCCAAAGCAGAGCTGACGGGGAAATGTATAACACAAATGCTTGCCTTAGAAAAGAATAAAATTCTCAGTTGAATAATCTAAGCTCCCACCACAAGAACCTAGAAAAGAAAAGTAAACCCAAAGCAAGCAGATGGAAGAAAATACTAAAGATGAGAGCACGAATAAATGAAATCGAAAAAAGTAAAACAGTAGAGAAAATCAGTGAAACAGGGAGCTGATTCTTTGAAAAGATCAATAAAATTAATAAAACTCTAACAAGACTAAGAAAAAAACAAGAGAAGACATAAATTAACAGTGTGAGCAATGTAGCAGGGAGTATCATTTACAGACCCTACAGATGTCAAAAGGATAATAAGGGAATATCACAAATAATACCACACACACATAAATTTGACAATTTTGATGAAATGGACCAATTTCTCAAAGGGCACAAATTATCACAACTCATCCAGTATGAAAAAAAAAATTTGAATAAATCCTATAACTATAAGGGAAATTGTAATTTTAAAATTCAAAAAAAATCCAAGTCCAAGTGGTTTCACTGAAGAATTCTATCAGATGTTTAAACAAGAATTAACACCAATTCTATACAATCTCTTCCAGAGACTGAAGAGGAGAAAACACTTCTCAATTCATGTTATGAATCTAGTGTTACCCTGATACCAGAACCAGAAAAATATAGAACACACACAAAAAAGAATACAGACCAATATCTTTTATGAATAGATGCAAAAATTCATAACAAAATATTAACAAGTACAATTCAGCAACATAAAAAAAAAATTATACACCATGACCAAGTGGGATTTATTCCAGGGATGCAAGACTGTTTCAATATTTGAAAATAAGTAATCCACCATATTAGTAGAATAAAGAAGAAAACTCACTGATCATATCAATCAAAGCAGAAAAAAAAGCATTTTACAACTTCAAGACTGCTTTATGATAAAAACTCAGATAAACGGAAGTATAGGAAGCTTCCTCGACTTTGTTAAAGAGCATCTGCAAAACACCTACAGTTAACATTGTAATTAATGGTGAAAGACTGACTGCTTTCCCCCTAAGATTGGGAATGAGGTAAGGATGTTCACTCTCACCACTCTTATTCAACACAGTTCACACAAAAGTCTGTACATGAATGTTTACAGCAGCATTATTTATAATAGCCAAAAACTGGAAACAATCCAGATGTCATTCAATGAATGAATGGCTAAACAAACTGTGTAACATTTATACTACGAAATACAACTCAGCAATAAAAAGGAACTATTGGGCTTCCCTGGTGGCGCAGTGGTTGAGAATCTGCCTGCCAATGCAGGGGACACAGGTTCGAGCCCTGGTCTGGGAGGATCCCACATGCCGTGGAGCAACTAAGCCCGTGAGCCACAACTACTGAGCCTGCGCGTCTGGAGCCTGTGCTCCGCAACGGGAGAGGCTGCGACAGTGAGAGGCCCACACACCGCGATGAAGAGTGGCCCCCGCTCGCCGCAACTGGAGAAGGCCCTCGCACAGAAACGAGGACACAACACAGCCAAAAATAAATATAAATAAATTAATTAATTTTTTTAAAAAAAGTAAATTGAAAAGGTTAGTATTGGATTATAACCCATGAATAAAATAGAAATCCATGAGCCCATAATTATATAATTTAATACTTGAATAAACAAATGGGGGGGGAAGTAAATTTTTCCTTATAGCAGGATACCAACAAATAGATGTAGAAGAAATGGTGGAATTTGGCAACCATGGGAGAAATAATTAATCAGGACAGGAAGCATCATTAGATACTGAAACTAGTGGGTGGTTTAATGGGGAGTGAGATGTTTTTCTGGTCTCAGTGTATCTCCCCACAAACTACTCATTGAATGCAAAGTAGGGAAAGTAACTGCAGCGGGGAGACCTAGGGGACAGCACTTTAATGAATTGATCAAGGTTAGCATTACCAATATTAGGATAAGAGGCAAGCATGTGCCACTTGATAGGATTCAATGGGAAGAGCATGGCATCATTCCTGTGATATTCCTGTCAAAAGTTCTTAGCCTGAATCTAGTCACGAGGAAACATCAGACAGATCCATATCAGGGGATGGTCTGCAAAATGACCAGCTATTATCTGCAAAAGAGATGAAAGTCAAGGAAAGACTGAGAAACAGTTCTGACTGAAGGAGACTGGAGAAATGATAACTGCATCAGATACTTTTGCTATGAAGGACAGGATTGGGACAATTGAGGAAACTTAAATGGAGTGTGGGAATTGGATAATAAAAATATATCAGTGTTAATTTCCTGATTTTGTTCACCTTGCTGGTGTATTAGTTTGATAGGGCTGCTGTAACAAAATATCACAGACTGAAAACAGACTGGAAAACTCTGTGTGTCTTTAAGAACAGAAATTTATTTTCTCATAGTTCTGGAGGCTAGAAGTCCAAGATCAAGGTGCCAGCAGAGTTGGTTTTCCCCAAGGACCATAATAGGAGTCTGTTCCAGGCCTCTCTCCTTGTCTTGTAATTGGCCACCTTCTTGCTGTTCTGTCCTCACATGGTTGTCCCTCAGTGCATATATGGCCTTGGTGTCTCTTCCTCTTCTTATAAGGACACCAGTCATATTCGATTAGGATCCCATCCTAAAGGTCTCGTTTTAACTTAATCATCTCTTTAAAGATCTTATCTCCATGAACCGGTTTGCAAGGCAGAAATAGAGACACAGATGTAGAGAACAAACGTATGGACACCAAGGGGGAAGGGGGAGTGTGGGATGAATTGGGAGATTGGGATTGACATATATACACTAATATGTATAAAATAGATAACTAATGAGAACCTGCTGTATAGCACAGGGAACTCCGCTGTGCAGTAGAAACTAACACAACATTGTAAAACAACTATACCCCAAAAATAAAAAAAAAAAAGAAATCTTATCTCCAAATTCCATTCTGGAGTGCTGGGGGTTGGGACTTCAAAATTTGAATTGGGTGAGAATGGGTTGGAGAGGCGACACAATTCAGCCCATAGTAGCTGCAGCTGGGTAAGGGAATGTCCTTATTTGTGGAAATCTGCACTGAAGTATTTGGGGGTGGTGGGGAATCATGCCTGTAGCTTTCTTTTGCTCAGGTGGTTGAGAATGGAAACACTCTTTGTACTATCCTGGCAACTTTTCTGTAAATTTGAAATTATCTCAAAAGACAAAAATTAAGTGATCAAATGTAAAAGTTTCATGGACTAGTAGGACCAAAATAATAATAATAATAACAGTAATAATAATAGGTATCAGTCATATCTTTGTTTTCTAGTACTGTTAACCAAAATTTTAGAAACAGAGATCTGATTGAAATAAAAAGGTGTTTATTTGGGGTTTGTTAAGACTGCAGCCCAGGAGACACAGATTCAAGAAGCTCTTGAACTGTGTCCCACAGGACTACAAAATGGGGGAGGCAAAAAACGCAAGGTTACAATTAGATACATGAATTGTGTATCAACAGTTATAATTGGAGATGGCAAGAAGTAAGGGTGCTTGTTACGTAACAATTGGTTGGGGTCCAAAATAGTGGCATAGTTACAAGGGAAGACCTCGAGACCGTAAGTTTGCAGCTGGCAGGCGTTATTCTGAATACAGCTGGTGGTGTCCTTAGGTCTGGTACAGTTCAAAGAAAGTTCAGGTTTTCCTTGATGCAGAGATGTATCTGAGACCAGATCCTCAATGGCCGCCCAACTCCATTTTTGTCTACCTGAACTGTGATTACTCCATGATAATTTCAATTTGTCATCAGAACATGTACCTTTTGTGAGTGCACTAATCACACACATGTGATACAATGAAGAGGACACAATTATGCATGCATCTAGCATGTGGATAATAGTGTGGAATATAGAGCTAGACTGCCTGGACACAAATCCTGGCTTTACCACTTGCTCTATGACTTTGGGAAAGTTTCTTCAACTTTTCATGCCTCAGTTTCTCTACCTTTAAAATAGATGTACAGGGACTACTCTGGCGGTCCAGTGGTTAAGACTCCACACTTCCAATGCAGGGGGTGCAGTTTCAATCCCTGGTCTGGGAACTGAGATCCCACATGCCTCGTGGCCAAAAAAATACACACACACACACACACATACACACATAATAGTGAAAAAAAATAGATGTACATCAATACCAGCCCTAAAGTCATCATGTAAATGAAATGAGTTAAATTGGATAAAAGTACTTGAAATAGTGGCTGGAATAAGTGCTCAACAAATGTTAGCCCAAATTGTGAAGGAACATGAAAAAATACAAAGTTAATAGTTCTGGAATCCAGATCTATTTCTGGTAGGATGGTCTCTATTGAAAAATGGACTATATTTTATTTTCTCCCCCCAAATAGGAGAAGACTGGTACCAGGATACTACAGGATTAAACAATGCTATGTTTCTCTGTGTTTAGTTATTAAGTAGAGCTGCCTCTTATAAATAACTCTACTCCCATTGTCTTGAGTGTTCTTTGCCCTTCCCCTACGCAGTATTAAGAGCAATTTAACTTGAGGTTTCACCTAATAGAGAAACCCAAGGAGCAAGATGACTAGTAAAAACTAGTAAAACTCACTAGAAATGTGAGTTAGTGGGAAAGAGCATACAATACCAAAAATGCCCAAGAAGATAAAAAGGGAATCCAGTCTCCCTCCTCTCCAGCCCCTGCCCAACACACACACACACACACACACACACACACACACACACACACACAGGGTAAACGGCAGAAGTCACAGCAAGAAGAGTATTTGTCTTTCCTCCATCCCCCGCCCTGATACAATGAGGGTGTGATGTTAGGAAGAGGCTGAAACTAGAACAGTGTGCAGTGATGTGTTGGGAGAAGAATTTCCTTGCGAGCTGAATGTCTTTGTCAAAAATGTACACTTTTGAAACCAGCTTAGCTCCCTAGAATGGCTGTTTCTCATGTGGTTCTTTGAGTGTAGGAAAATAAAATCTTCCGAGGGAGTGTCTGCCATAGTGATCTTTGTCTTCTGTTAAGTTGTCCTAGGACTCCAAAGAGCAAAAAGTAATTTTTTAAGATGCAGGGGAGGGGAGATCTGGCAATGGTAACAGATTTTTCCCATTACCTAGCAGTGTAACCTTGGGGCAGTCAAGTAACCACCTTATGCTTCAGATTCTTATGTGTAACATGAGAGAATGGACTAGGTATCCTCTGGGGTCCCTTCTGGTACTAAAGTGCTCCCATTCTGTAAACCACCATAAATTATCCCTTATTCCCCCAACAACCAACACAGGACAAACTAAAGTTGTTTCCTCAAATCCAAGGCTTTCCAAACCCCTGCTAGCTCTCCTTTGTTTCTTTAACAAATTCGGAAAAGCTACACCAAAGTATTACATGTTACAAATGATCATTCTTTTTCCTGACCAGCCTGCCCTGTAATCTGGCAGAGAAAAAAATGCCCCACTCCTGAGAGACATTGTCCAAGGAGAATGGCACACCTAGGTGGAGATAGGTATTGAATACAGGAAATGAGTTCTCTTTCCTGTGCAAACGTGACAGTGCCAACTGAAAGTAGAGCATACTGTCCATCCTCTGGCCATGGTGCTAGTCGCTACGACAGGCCTGAGGCCCTTATTAGTTGAGGTATACATTTGCAAGATTGCTGGCCAGGTTTAGGTATGCAATTCTTGGCTATGTACCAGGGCTAAACTAGATACTCATTCATTCATTTATTCATTCAGTTACTGCCCATCCAAGCAGAGCAATGTAGTAGTGAAGAGCATGGACTACAAAGCCAGACAACCTGGGCTACAGTGTCAGCTCTACCATTAAAATCCATGTGATGCCAATAAAGATGTTAAAAAAAAAAATCCATGTGATGCTGGACAGATTAACTTCTCTGTGCCTCAGTGTCTTCATTGACAAGCTGAGGATGACTGCTGAGTACCTACTTCAGAGGATTGTCATGAGGGCCAAATAAGTTCATAAATATTTAGCATTTATAACAGTGCTTGGCACATAGCTCTCAAAATATATTACTTATTATTGTTGTCATTACTATTATTATTTTTTTTGGCCACACCGTGCAGTATGCGGGATCTTAATTCCCTTACCAGGGATCGAACCCGTGCCCCCGGCAGTGGGAGCTCGGAGTCTTAACCACTGGACCACCAGGGAAGTCCCTGTTATCATTACTCTTATTTGTAGGTCCTAAGTTTCCAAATAAATAAACCACTTAGGAATTACATGATTATGCTTAGAATATAGAACATAAGCATGAGGGTTTTATCTTTTTCATTACCATAGGACCTTTATGAGTCAATTACATATTTTGGACACTCAATAAATGTTCACTGAATAAGTCAATGACCTAATTAATGAAATTAATCTAAAATTAGACAGCAGGTTAGCCAGGCACATGGATAACTTTCAGATTGTTGATATGAATGTAAATATCAATTTTGAGTTTAAGAATTTTATCTTGAAATTAACTGGTAAAGGAAACTTGTCATTTTAATTTCTTGTCTTTTTATTATCTGAGCAAGAATTTTATAAAGCTTATTCTGATAAATAGTAGAACATTTCATCATGGCATTGCAAGGCCTTGGGTAAGTGCATTATAACCAAAGTGTTTCAAAGTGTGATCCAAGCATTGGGAAAAATTGTTAAGAAATGGTTTGCAGCCATCCTATATATTGGTCAGGAATTGTTCATAGAATTTATGCATCAAATGAAACAGAAGTATCATTTCTATGACAAATCTATAGAAGCTAGTATATACCTGAATTAATTGTTGCATCTTCTGTGTTACCTTTCTGAGGTTGTATCTAACTTGATAAATGAAATAATACTCATTAGTTGATGTGAGCAGGCATTTGAAAATAAATTCATTCAGACCTTAAATTTAATTTTAATTATTGTAGATTGACCGGTAGAACTCTTAACACATTTGTATAATTAGTGCACTAAAAGGAAAAAGAAGACAAACAACTCAATTGAAAAACGGACAAAAGAGGCTTACTTAATTCTCACTGGAGTGTGGGATATCAAAATTGTACCTAAATCCTATTCTAAATGAGCCTTTAAATTATTTCTTTGTTTAGGAAAGCTTATCTAAAATCGCTCCATAAGACAGTTCCAGCCGGTTTTAAAATTTGAAATCCATCTCATTAACAGGAAGAATGGCTTCCCTTTGGCTACTGGCCATGGTCAAGGGCTGTTGTACTCTTCGGCCCATTGCACCCTAAGTGAAGGATACAGAAGTGAAGGGAAAGCCTCCAATGTCCACTCTATTATGAACAGCAACAGTGCCAGCTGGTGTGAGCCATAACTCCTTGGCTCCGGTCCTGATAAGGATTAAGAATTCAAAGGGAGGTAAGTTTACAATCATTATAAGAATCTAGGCTAGCTACGCAAAGCAGACTAAACCAGCAATTCTCAAACTTTTTGGTCTCAGAATGCTTTTACACCCTTAAAGTTGTTGAGGATCCCAAAGAGTTTTTGTTGATGTGGTTATATCTATCAATGTTTACCATCTTAATTTTAATTTAACTGAGAAAATTTAGATTTACTTTAAAAATAACTATAATGACCTATTGCATGTTAACATAAATAGCGTACTTTTTTGTGAAAAATAATTATTTCCAAAACAAAAAATATTAGTGAGAAGAGTGGCATTTACATTTTTTGCAAATCTCTTTAATGGCTGGCGTAATAGAAGACATGAAACAGCAAGATTCTCCTATCTGTTTCTGCATTCAGTCTGCTGCAATATGTGTTTTGGTTGAAGTGTATGAAGAAAATATGTACAGATATGTAGTTGGGTAAGAGGGGAGTATTTTACTAGCCTTTTCAGATAATTATGGATATTTGTCTTTGACACTGTACTCAACAAGTGGTAGTTTCTTAAAGATGTGCTGCAACGTAGAATCTGAAACTACATCAACAAACTTTTCAGCCTGTCATTTTGAAATCCACTGATCTATTGTAAATGTTGAATGAATCTTTACCCATGAGTGACTTTGTACCGGTATGTATTGATCATTTGAAAAAGTATTTGTTCACTGAGTTATACAGCGTTTGCAAATATTGACATATTCATTGTGAAATATTTTTACAATGACATTTGTTAATATCACCACTTATTTCATCAGAAAAGCCTTTAAATATTGGGAAGCTGTCCAGCTCAGGGTGGCAGATAAGAAGTTTTCCAAAATTCTGATTTGAAAGCTTGAATTGTAGAATTTTAACAACAAAGAGTATCAGTTGTTTACCCTGAAGTGACAGGTTCACTTCATTCATTTTTTAGACAATATGTACTAAATACCCAAATCTGAAAATCGCTGTTTGTCTATCACTCCTTCCTTGAAGTAAAACTGATGAGCCACAAAAAAAAGCAGCTAGTTCAGCTCACAGCCCCATTCCCACAACTGCTTTTCCTCAAGACAACCATCATTCTCCCATTGCCGCAAAAAGCACTTCATGAACACATCCCATTTCATCACACAGAATATTAAAAAGACATGTACTCGTGGGTTGAGTTTTAATGAAATTAATAGTTTTTACTGCTTCATCAAGGATGTTCTCAAGGCTTGTGCTTTCTTTTTTTAATAATAACATGTGTGTCATGGTGAAGAATTAAATGGCTAATGACTATCGTTATGGTTTTGTGCCACAACCTTGATTCTTACTAAGTTCTAAAAGTTTTAACCACCGTAGCTTTTGATCAACAGTGCAGATATCAGCACAAGGTAAAAACAAACCAAAAAAATCTTTGTATTATTATGAAAATAGTTTTGGTCTCATGGATCTGCTAGACTTAATGGCTGCAGAAGAAAATAAACTAGTCAAGCCATAAATGATAATGACAAAATAAGAATTTGTGTTAATGTAGCAACTTGCAACATAATTTCTCATGCCTTACCTCATTTGGCCATCACAAGGCCCTCTTGAGGTGTTAAGTGAAGGTGGTATTGTTTTTCACACATATAGGGAAACATCCTTTGAGTTAACAGAAATGACAACTTGTCATCTTAGCTAGTAAGTGATGGAGTTAGCATTCAGATCTAGACTTTCTGACTCCAAGTGCAGAATTTTTCCCACAATACCACATTTCCTCTCTGCTCTACCCTGGAACAAAGATCTGCTTCTCTTTTTCCTCCTTAATATGTCTGTAGCCTGTCCTCTGTTGATCCACATCGCCAATCCACACCTCGTGCTGAATTTAACAGGAATCTTCACATATTAGACAGGATAGGGAACTGCAGAAACTGGCCCATGAGTGGGCTTGAAGTTTGGGAGATTTCCTCCAAAGGGAATAAAATATTGATACATCACAGAAATTGCCACCATGAAGATGGTAAATGGTAAACAGAAGACATCTCAGCAGACCACTCAATGCTCTTCTCTTTTGACCATGACGATGCTGTAGAACCTGACAGAGCAACTGCTTGTAAGCAACCTGTATCCCTAGATGACTCCGGACATCAGAGATACCCCACCAGCCTAGACGTTTCACATCGGGACTATTAAATGAGAAAAACAAACTTTTTTATTGTTTAAGCCACTTCACTGTTATAACAGCCGTGTTTTACCCTGATTAATACACTCTTATTTCTTCAAGATTTTAGTTCCTGGTTCACTGTTCCCCTCCCCACTCTCATCCAATGATAATTCTTCATGATTTTAGTACCCACAAAGGTGATCCTCCCCACACCTCTACATTTCATTGAAACTGCGTTTATCACGATCACCTCTGACCTCCACATCGCTAAATCAAAGGGTCCCCTCTCAGTACTCTTTACCGGGTTATCAGCAGTATTTGATCAATCTCTTTGAAACACTCTGTACCCTAGGTCTCTGGAATACTACGTTCCACTGGTTCCCTCCCATTTATCTGGCACCTCCTTGGTTTCCTTTGTTGATTTCTCCACATCTCCCCAACCAAAACTCAGGTTTTGTACCATTCTCTTTTTCCAAATGCACTCATGCCCTTGGTGATCTCATTCAGCCTCTTAGTTTTAAATACAATCAATATGATCATGATGCCCACATCTCCCTCTCCAAGCCAGCTCTTTCTTGCCCCAGAATCTAAACTCATATATTCAGCACCCATTCAGCACCCATTCAGCATCTCGACTTCTGTGTACAATAGACATTTCACACTTACCACGTCCAAAACTTAACTCCTGAGTTTCCTTCCCAAGCCTGCTCCTCTTGAAACTTAATATCAAGTATACTTTTCCAGTTGCTCACATCCCACACTTTCTTGCATATCCAAACCATCAGCAAATTCTGTTGACTCCAGCTTCAAAATATATCTAGAATCCAACCACTTCTCAATCCTTCCATTAATACCACTGCTGTCCAAGCCACTATTAACTCTCACTTGTATTATTGCAACAGCTTCCTAACTGGCATCCCAGCTACACCCTTGCTCCCAGCAGCCAAAATGGTCCTTTAAAACATAAGTTAGATTGTGCCACTTCTCTGAATCTTAGGGTAAAAGCCAAAGTTCTTCAAAATGTCCTGCAAAGCCATGGGTCTAGACCTGATAACCAATAAGACTGTATCTCCTGTTACTCTTTCTTGCTTTTTCCACCCCAAGCACACTGGCCTCTATGCTCTTCTTGGAACACATCAGGCATGTTTCTGCCTTGAGCTTTTGACAATTGTCGTTCCTTCTGCCTAGAAGGAACTGTATAAGCTTAAGTGTACAGCATGATGGTTTGATTTATATATATTGTGAAATGATACCACAGTAGGTCTAGCTAACATCCATCATCTATCATTATATAGATACAATAAAAAGAAAAAAAAATTCTCCTTGTGCTGAGAACTCTTAAGATCTACTTTCTTAATGTCTTTCCTATATATCATACAGCAGTGTTAACTATAGTCATCATATTGTATATTACATCCTTAGTATTTATTTATCTTTAACTGGAACTTTGTTCAACTACCTTCCTCCAATTCCCCCTACCCCTATTCCACTCCACTCCTCACCTCTGATAATCACAAATCTGATCTCTTTTTCTATGAATTTGGTGGAGGGTTTTTGGTTGCTGCTTATTTTTGAAAATCATTTTTGACAATATCCTTAGAGTAAGTATAGCATTAATACTCCCACAGAGCTGTTTCTTATAGTCCTCAATTCAAAGGTCAATTCAACTTAAAAAACAAAAACGAAACAGAACAAAAGTAGGGATTTCCCTGGTGGCACAGCGGATAGGACTCCACACTCCCAGTGCAGGGGGCCCAAGTTCGATCCCTGGTCAGGGAACTAGATCCCACATGCATGCCGCAACTAAGGAGTCCTCCTGCCGCAATTAAGATCCAGTGCAACCAAATAATAAATATTAAAACAAACAAACAGACTGAACAAAAATAAACAGAGGTTGGGGAGGTGGGGAGAATAATACATCGATAATCCAAATACCCAGGCCAGTGCAGGGATGTATTTTGGAGTCTGGATTAGGAGGTGAACTGAATGTAGGTCTTTTAATCTCTTGACCTAGAACATCATTTATCTCTCATCTGAGGTTTTAATGAATGTTGAAAGATGGCAAGCTGAAGATTTAACTGTCTGGCCTGGAGAGAAGCTATTCTAATGTTACCAGTTAAAGATCAACTAGACTTGGGAATTCCCTGGCGGTCCAGTGGTTAGGACTCAACGCCACTTTCACTGCCGAGGGTGCGGGTTCAGTCCCTGGTCGGGGAACTAAGATCCCTCAAGCCCCGTGGCCAAAAAACCAAAAAGCAAACAAACAAAACAAAAACAACAACAACAATAACAACAAAAAACCAAGCCCTTAAAGGGCAAGATCAATTAAAAATAAAGAAAAAAAAGATCAACTAGACTTGTAGACCTTAAGTAGACCCTGTGTCTAAATAGGCCATCTCACTCCGGTTTTGAAGATACCTAGCTCTTCCTTAGAACACTGTTTCAGTCTGCTCTGTAGAACAGAGGAACAGGAACATCATGTCTTAGACAGACAAATTAAGCAGGGACAAATATTCCACAAAGACTGTTAGTCTTTATAAGAGTGTGCAGGGGGCTTCCCTGGTGGCGCAGTGGTTGAGAATCTGCCTGCCAATGCAGGAGACACGGGTTCGAGCCCTGGTTTGGGAAGATCCCACATGCCGCGGAGCAACTGAGCCCGTGAGCCACGACTACTGAGCCTGCGCGTCTGGAGCCTGTGCTCCGCAACAAGAGAGGCCGCGATAGTGAGAGGCCCGCGCACCGCAATGAAGAGTGGCCCCCGCTCGTCGCAACTAGAGAAAGCCCTCGCACAGAAACGAAGACCCAACACAGCCAAAAATAAATATAAATAAATAAATAAATTAAAAAAAAAAAAAAAAAAAAAGAGTGTGCAGGGCAGTAACAGGAAGTACATCATCCTAGATGGGCCCCTGCCCTGACCCCTCCTCCTTCACCTCTCTGGTATTGCCCCGAAGATGCAAAGGAACAAGCGAAACAGGAACCCAAAGGGTGTCCCCAGATTCTCCTAGCCACCCTGCGATCTATCCTCCATAGTGTGACTAGAGTTATTAACGCAAATGCAGCATTACAAAAGCTTCAGAGGTGCAGTTGTGTTTCCAAGTATAAAGACCATCAGTGGTTCCTTGGCATTCAAAACCTCTTCATCTCCCGGCTCCCTCCACATTCTTACATACTCTGAAGACTTGCTGAACTGCTTGCAGCTAAAAGTGTATTGCAATGAAAGGTCATGGCACTGGGCCAGTGTACATACTGCTCCTTGTCTTACTCAACTCTCACTGGGCAACTGCCTCCTAGTTGGCTTTTAGGACTCAATACAATGGGCAACTCTTCTTGGAACACTTTCCCAACTGCCTCTACCTGCCCTTTCCCACTCCCCACTCCCACCCAGGCTGAGGCTGAAGCTCCTGTGCTGTGTATGTCTTTTCATAGCACATATAGCATTATATTGAAATCACTGAGGTGTTTGATCTTTTTTTCTCACTGGACTTGAGCTCTCTGAGGCAAGGGCTATACTCTTATCTTTGGTGCTTAATTCAGTGCCTGGCAGCTGGTCAAAAATTAAGTGTTGAATGAATGAAGGAGTTCAACACAAAATACCTATTGATTGAATGTCTGTTCTAGAAGCTGTGGATCTGGGCACCTGGGGAAACAATGGCAAGCAAAAAAATCAACACAGCGTAACCTCTCATGTGGAGGAGCAGGCATGAGCTAAATACCCATAGTAATGAATAAATAACTGAAACTAAAATGTATGTTTTAGGACTTCCCTGGCGGTCCAATGGTTAAGACTCCATGCTTCCAATGCAGGGGTCGCGGGTTTGATCCCTGGTCAGG
The DNA here is from genome assembly GCF_965194805.1 of Balaenoptera borealis. Classification (NCBI taxonomy): domain Eukaryota; kingdom Metazoa; phylum Chordata; class Mammalia; order Artiodactyla; family Balaenopteridae; genus Balaenoptera; species Balaenoptera borealis. The sequence goes on along the minus strand of NC_138877.1, from coordinate 20,481,671 downwards.
GAAGTAAGATCCTGCACGCTGCACCACGCGGCCAAAAAATAAAAAATAAAGAAATTTAAAACGTGTGCTTTGAAATGAGGAGCACAGTTTTAATGAGAGCAGTTAAAAAGGACCACGCTCGGGACTTCCCTGGTGGCGCAGTGGTCAAGAAACTGCCTGCCAATGCTGGGGACACGGGTTCGAGCCCTGGTCCGGGAAGATCCCACATGCCGCGGAGCAACTAAGCCCATGCACCACAACTACTGAGCCTGAGCTCTAGAGCCCGTGAGCCACAACTACTGAAGCCTGTGCGCCTGGAGTCCGTGCTTCACAACAAGAGAAGCCACTGCAATGAGAAGCCCACACACCACAACAAAGAGTAGCCACCCCCCCGCCACAACTAGAAAAAGCCCACGCACAGCAACGACGGCCCAACGCAGCCAAAACTAAATTAATTAATTAATTTTTTTAAAAAATGACCATGATCTAGACTATTTATCTCTTTTATTTTCTGTTCGTATTTGTTTGGTTTTAGATGGAATAGATCTGAGTATATTTAGATTGGATGGGAACGATTCAGGTGAGTGAAAGAGGTTAAATAATATACAGGAGAGAAAGGATTAAATAACAGAGCACGCTTCTGGAGAGGATAAGGAGGATCTTACGCCCCTCGTGGAGGGACTGGCCTCTTCTGAAGCCACAAGAGGGAACATTGAGAGAGTGGATACAGAAGTAGGGGGGTGGCAGGTTTTGTACCAGAAAATTGAATGAGGTCCTGTCCAAAAGCTTGGATTTTTCTCTGAGGGAGAGGAGTCAAAGTTGTCTACTGGAAATAAGGCAGAAGGGGGGAAAGTCAGAGATCTGAAAGAGTCTGGAGAGGGTTTGAAGCTTTCATCATGGACTGCAGGAAAGCAAGTCAACTGAGAAATGCAGCAGGATGATTAGGGTGTGTTAAGAAGAACCCATCTGAGGTAGGTGATGTGACTATATACCAACAACAATCTGCCTATTGTGTAATTTTCCCCAGAAACCACAGAGAAAGCATACAGTTGGTTTCATTCAGGGTTGGGGATTTGCCAAATTGAGATGAGGAAGTGCCAGTGGGTCAGGGGAGTTTAGGATAATTGGTAAGAATGTGATGGAAATAAAGGACCATAGAATCCAAGAGGAGAAGCCTGATTAATTGGAAAAAGGGGAGGGGGTGTCAGTGGAGTGGAGTTGGCAAGGAGATGGAAGAACAACTATAGTGAGGGTGGTTGAACAGTAGGCTGGAAGGAAGGACAAGAGCATAGCTGGAAGACGGCAGGATGGGGGGGCTATCCCTGAACACAGCCTCCAAACATAGAACCTCTTCAACAATATCAGATATTAAGACATGATGAAAAAATATTAGAGAAAGCAGCATGAAAGCAAGGCAGTGAGAGCCAAGACCCATCAATAAAGTGATAAAAGAGTGGTGCTTTTTTAGCATCACTTTTGCTCCGCTGTCAACCACTAGCACAAGCCCCAGACCTCAGCCCACACCCTACCCACTCCCAGGTTTCATCTCCCCAGTGTTGGAGCCTGACTGGGCTGGTGAGGAGGGAAGGACACAATTACAGGTCATTACACATTTATCAATGCTTAAATTCGTTATTCTGGACAGTTTCAAATGGTTACAAAATTCGGGGAATGGCTGTGGGAGTGGGTGGCAGAAGTGGAGAAAGGCCATTGGAAATGAGGAAGTCAGCGTCTTGGCGGGTCATTCATGCAAGGTGATGATACACTTGGTAGAGAAGGCTGAGTTAAGCATAAAAGTCTTCATTGAATGATAGAGTGTAACCCCAAGGTGGGCATATGACAGGGACCTGAAGACAGATGGGACAACATATGACCCATAGGAAAGGAGATTTTTTTGCAGGAGAGTGAGGGAGTAATGGTCTGGAAGAAGCAGTGGAAAGAAGGCAGACACAAAATCTAATGCTGGTTCCTGAGGACAGTGGGTATAAGGGCATAAACAGTCAACATTTAATCTAGTGAAAGGGATACATTAGAAGAATCATTCCCTAAGCTGTGCCCCAGCGGACTGTATCAGCCCAAAGGCATGTCTTTCAGATTTGCCAAATGCACCCTCCAGACTGGCTATGACCTTGGCTGAGAAAGTGCTGACCTAAGGAAGAGTCAGATTTCAGTTAAGGCAAGGAGATGGAAGGGATGGCAGAGAAAGGCTGATTTTGGATTAGCCAAGGGTGCAGTAGAATAAATAGTCATTCAGTCATTTAAGAGAAAACTGCGTTCTAAGGTTTTATCTCTAGATTGAAAGCTGGATGGACAAGCTGCAGCTTGTTAACCATTGTCGCCCCAGGGCCCAGCACTATCTCTAACAGAGAGCAAGTTCCTGAAATACATTAGTTAAAAGTAGGAATGAACTTCCTATTACTAGAGTTGTAGTCTGGAAGGGAAATGGGTGAGCAAAACACTGATACTTTAAACCTCCATAAGTAGAAATAAGGTGTGGATATAGAGCACAAAGGAGATTGAAAGTCAATACCCTCAAGAGAAGCTTTGCAAAGTGCCTTTGTCCCCTGACTTCTAAAGTCATTGTTCCAGAAATGGGCTGTACCCGAGGATGCCTCCTCCCAAGATGAGTTCTCAAGTACTACAGTAGAGGCTGAGCAGTAACTAAAATGGGGGAGAGAGAGGGAGAGAGAAAAAGAGAGAGCGTTGTCTCTATTAGAAGAGGGTGTAACTAGTACTCATCTAAATTCAAAGATGGATATTCAAGCCCGTATTGATTTTAGCCTATGTTTTATATGAAGTTAGAAGGAGCAGTAGATACATAAGATGCTTATTAATTTTCCAGTAGTATCTTAGGAGAGGCACTGGAGAGAGACATAGCATAAATGTTAACAGTAGGTATCTCTGGCTGGTAGACTTGTTTTTCCTCTTTGTACATTTCGTCATGTCTGCATATTCTATATTATATATATTTTGACTTCGATTTTCTTAGAAAAAACTGTAGAAATATATTATGCCTCTTCTAAATTTCTCACAAGCCCAGAATATCTTTTTTTAGGGCAAAATTGGTTGCAAACTAAAGGGATTATAAGGCTTCAAAAGAAATTATTTCTAGTAATTTCAGCAGTGGTGCAGTAATTGTGAAGAATCAATACACAGTAAATTTAATAAAATGAAAGTTGTTAGGAAAGCAAACAACATGCAAAACACCAGCTGTGTGACTTAATATTGATATTGATCTACAGCATACAAGAAGGAAGATTCAAGGCTACAAGAAACCTTGCTACTTTTAATGGGAGAAAGACACACGTTTTAGGAAATCTGCATGACAAGCTACCCAAGGGAAAATAACTAAATAACTATTATTATAAATAGTCTCAGAGTGATACTAGTTTGAAACTAGATGAGAAATTTTTAAATTAAACAGAATTTTTCCTTACTTGAAGTACCTATAAGGATACATCCATTATTCCAACACAACTAAGAACTAGAAATATGTATTTGATTTAGCTAGATCATGCTGCAGTAACAAACAGCCCCCAAAATCTCAATGGCTTACAACAAGTTTATTTCTCATTCATGTTACATGCGAGGGGCTGCAGGTCAGCTGTGGCTCTGCTCCATTTTTCTTCTCATTTTAAGACTCGGGCTGAAGGAATGGTCTCTGTATGGAGCTGACATTCTCATGGCAGAGGAAAATATTGCGTGAGTTAGTGGGAAACAACAATGGCTCTTAACGTTTCTGCTAAGAACTGGCATATTTTAATCTCCCTTTTGTTTGTTTTTGGTTTTTGTGGGGTTTTGTTTTGTTGTTGTTTTTGTTGTTGTTAAAGAGACATGGCTAAGCCTAGTGATAAGGCAGGGACTTATACTCCTTCCAAGGTATGTACTACATGGCAGTAGGCAGAAGTGTACAATCATTTTACAAGGAAGGGATCAGTGGATATTTGGGAATAATAATACAATCTCTCACAAAATGTATTCACTTACTGAGCAATTACTATGATGGTGAGAACCGGAAAAATGCAGAGAAGATGAAAAACATCATTTGTATTCTTAGGAGCTCAGTGCATAGCTACATAGAGTGCCTGCTGTGTGGCATATACTACACTAGGTCCTCTACTTACTGTGCCCCATTTAAGCCTTTCAGTAACACTTTCAGGAATTACAGGTACTCATTTTTCTCATTTTATTTAAGAGAAAACTGGAGTTGGCTAACTCTTCCAAGGTCTCTCTGGTAGATTGTAAAAATGGCCACAATCTTCTCCCTGCATCAACACCTTGCAATGTCACTTGGCAGATCTTCCCATTAAGGAATGGAGACTATTTCTCCACTCTTAAATCAGATTGGCTGGCCATGTGGCTTGCTTTGGCCAATGAGACATTAATACATGTGACAAGCTTGAAAAGTGCTTGCACACTGGGGCTTGTCCTTTTGCTGCTCTTGAATCATGCGCCATGAGAACAAATCCAGGCTACCTTTCCAGATGAGCAACAAGTGGTTCATTGCTCCTCTTGTCCCAACTAACAGCCTGCTAATCTAATGACCAGACAAGTGAGTGAGGCCATCCTAAATCATCTAGCCACTAGACAAGCCACCACCTGACAACAGATGCATGAGACAGCCCAGTAGAGACCAGCTGAGATGGCCATCCAGCGAGCCTAAGAATCATTAGCTAAATAAATAGTTGTTTCAAGTCACCAAGTTTTGGGGTGGTTTGTTATGAAGCAAAAGCTAACTAAAACGCAGGAAGAAAGGATAGGAAAGGAGTTTGGGTACAAGTCTGTCTGTCTCCAAAGCCCCTGTTCTTTCTACTAAGCTATACTTCTTCTCTAGGGTGGAAGAGGGACCTTGAAAAGTCATGCAGGCCATTCATTCATGCAACATGCTTGTAACAAATATTGCTGAGTGACCAGCCTAGCTTATGTCAGGCACTTGACTATGTTTACCTTCACTGTATTGAACAAGAAGTAAATAGCCTCTGTCATTAAGAGCTTACAGTATCATGGCTAGAGGGAAAGCAACAACAAATAATACACAAAGAATTTATTATTTTTAATTGTGATAAGAGATATAAAGAACACCAACATAATTAGGTATCAACAGTAGAAATTTGTAGGATGGGAGAAAAAGACGGGGTTAGGGCAAGGGCTGTAGTTTATGTAGAGCTGCCAGCGAGCAGGGAAGGCCCCTCTAAGGAGGTTGTGCTGGTTAGGTTCCCCTGGAAGCAAATATAGAGATTGAGATAGGAGTGCAAAAGCTTTATTGGAGAGTGACGTTTCTTAAGAAAAAGTGAGGGAGAAATATTGGGCAGGAGGACCATCAAGCAATAACCTGACCACAAGACTGCTAACCCAATAGGGAACTCTGGAGCAAAAATGGCCTGTTAGATAAATTCTACATGAGGTAAAAATGCCTTGTACCTGTGACTCTAACTGTGACCTCAGTCACTGGCTGAGGAACACCATGAGAAGAATGTGACCTCAGCCAAACACTGAAGGGGGGAGACCCTGAAGAAGCTAACCGCTGGACAATGCTGGCTAACCACACAAGGGTTTATTTCTTGGTTATGTATTCTATTCCATTGGTCTATATGTCTGTCTTTATGCCAGTACAATACTGTTTTGATAACTATAGTTTTATAGTAAGTTTTGCAATCAGAAAATGTAAGATCTCCAACTTTTGTTCTTCTTTTTCAAGTTGTTTTGGCTATTTGTGATACTTTAAGATTCCTTACGAATTTTAGGATAGATTTTGCTATTTCTGCAAAAAAACAACATTGGCATTTTGATAAGGATTGTGTTGGATCTATAGATTGCTTTGGATAATACTGACATTTTAACCACATTAAGTCTTCCAACCTATGAACATGGGATTTCTTTCCATTTATTTGTGTCTTCTTTAATTTCCTTCAGCAATATTTTGTAAATTTTATTGCTAAGTATTTTTGATGCTATTGTAAATGTAATTTTCTTAATTTCCTTTTCAAATTGTTCATTTTTAATGTATTCATATACAAGTGATTTTTGCACGTTAATTTTGTATCCACAACTTTTCTGAATTCATTTATTGGTTCTAATCATTTTTTTATAGAATATTTAGGGTTTTCTACATATAAGATCCTGTCATCTGTGAACAGAGATAATTTTAGTTCTTCCTTCTAATTGGAATGCCATGTTTCTTCTTTCTTGCCTAAATGCTCTGGCTAGGTCTTCCAGTACTATGTTGAGTAGAAGTGGCAGAAGCAGTGTATATGCATCAGAGCTGATTATTGAGTGACACTTAAAGAAGCTGGAAGAGCATGTGATCTGAATACAAAGTAGTAGAGGTCTTGGGCAAACATATTAATGTTCATTTCTCATCTATTATCCCAGGCTTCACACATCTCAGCCAAACATTTTCTTTTTCTTTTCTTTTTTTTTTTGGCCATGCCGTGTGGCTTGTGGGATCTTAGTTCCCCAACCAGGGACTGAACCCGGGCCCTCGGCAGTGAAAGTGCAGAGTCCTAACCACTGGACCACCAGGGAATTCCCATCAGCCAAACATTTTTATAACAGTTTTATTGATATATAATTCACATATTATACACTTTATCCGTTTAAACAGTACAATTCAATAGTTTTTAGTATATTCACAGAGTTGTGCTGCGCAACAATCAATTTCAGAACACTTTCATGGCTGACAAAAGCAGTCACTACCCATTTCCCTTCAACCTTCCCCAACCCTAGGTAACCAGTAGCCTATCTTCTGTCTCTATGAATCTCTCTTTTATGGATATTCCATATAAATGGGGTCATACAACAAGTGGCTTTTTGTGTCTAGCTTCTTGCACTTAGCATAACGCTTTCAAGGGTCATCCAGTGTTGTAACACAGCCTAACATTTTAATGATTGCTACGAACTGGTTTCATAATATTTTGTATTTTGTTAGTTAAATACATATAAAGGTTAATATTGGGGACAGACAGATATCATTCTGTAATGGAACTGTATCTACTGTAATGCTATGTAAAAAACCACCTTAAATCTTAATGGCATAAAACCACAGCCATTTTACTATGTACATGGTTTTGTGGGTAAGGAATTTGCACAGGGCACAGCAGGGAATTTTTCTTGATTTATAATGACTAGGATGGCTCAAAAGGCTAGAGGTTTGCTAGAATGGCTTCAAACAGAAGAAGCCATTATGTGGCTTACATATGTGGAGAAGGTCTGGCTTCACAGGTGTGTGACCTATGCTGACTCAAAAATAAAAGGGTCCCATACTCATTAAATCATGCCTGATTTAATTCTTGGGTTGTCATCATCTTGAACTTCTGAACAATTTTTGAAAAAGGACTCCACATTTTCATTTAGCACTGGGTCCCTCAAAATATGTAGTCAGTCCCACAGTTCTGGTTGTCAGCTGGGTTCTTCAGTTCTCTACGTCATGTCTGCTTGGGCTAAAATGTCAGAGATGGCTTCTTCTCACTCACATATTTGGTTGCCAGTGTTGGGATGACTGGGAAAGCTAGGGATGGCCAAGCATCTCTCTCCCTCTCTCTAAGTGGCCTCTTTTTGTTGCAGGGTAATCAGACTTTTCACGTGGTGCCCAGCATTCTCTACAGTGAGCAGTCTAAGAGCTTGGGGAAAAAAATTCAAGGATCCTTATGACCTCACATGGGAAATCACAGAACATCATTTCTATTACATTCTATTGGTCAAGAAAGTCGCTAAGGCTAGCCCAGCTAAAAAGGAAGGGAAATTAAACTCCACATCCCAATGGAAGGAAGAGCAAAGAATTTAGCTAATACTATCTTTAATCTATCACTGGCTAATATCCACCTGATACATTCATTTTGTGGGGACAAAATTAATGTGTGTTATAGAAGGAATGCAAAGAGATAGACCAATGGAATATTCAGTTTCTAACATTCAAAATAGAATCATGAAGTATGTCACTATGCTTTACATCATATTGTAAATCAGACCTTTACCTCTTCCTTAAGAATCTGAAAGACTAGGGCTAGTCCATAAATTGTAGAGAATGGAAGGTAGCAATCTTCTCTTTCTGTCCCTTGAGGATAGTTGTAAATAGAGAGGAAAGAAGTGAGTGAAGGTGGAGGAGGATTCTTTTGTCCTGCCTCAGTCTTGTCACACTTCCCCTTTAAGGCTTTGAGAGAAGATTGACTTGAAGAGTCCCCTGAACCAAAGCATACTTGGTAATTGTATGGTAGGGAGAAGGGGGCTTAGTCACCCTTGGTTCCTCTGTGTGGACACTTGAGATTTCTTGCCTGCCTGATCCCTGGGCACCACATTGAGTCCACATGGATTCAAGAAAACTGTCTTCCAAAAATGTTACAATATGGCATAAACCACACACATCAACCTCATACATCTGGACATCTTCCATGGAAATAAAGAAGAGAAAGCTGACTGAGAGGTCAGTTGTTTAAGCTAAGACAGCCTGGGGCCTTCCCTGGCAGTCCAGTGGTTAGGGCTCTGTGTTTCCACTTCAGGGGGCCCAAGTTCGATCCCTGGTCAGGGAACTAAGATCTCACACATGCTGTGGGGCACAGCCAAAAAAAAAAAAAAAAACTAAGACAGCCTGAACGTGATTTAAAGAGACTGATTAAATTTATTAGATTGAACTGTTTTGAATTAAATTGAACATTTAATGAACTCTGCACAGACTCATACCCTAACTAGTAGCAAGGGGTGGGGAGAAAAATGGAAGAGAGAGGGAGGGAAAGGGAGGGAAGGAAGAAGGAAGAAAGAAAGAGGGAGGGAGGGAGGGAAAGAAAGTCATTATTTTTGCATGTCTGAGTTGCAGTGTGTTATATTTGTGATTCTTCTGCAATACATACCATACCATACTACCTAAGGGTGTGGGATAAGGACTAAGGACATCCAATCAGCACAGGACTGTCCAGGGCAGGGTGGGGTGAAGGAATTGATCCAGCTACAGTGGGCTCTCTTCCAAATCAAGCTCCTGAGTAGGAGTTACGGGTGAAGGAAAGAGGAAAAAGCATTACTTTAACTGTATCATTCCATCTTATGCCCTAACTGTATTAGTTAGATTTTTTTTTTCAGAAAATAAAGGAGGGCCTACTTCATAATTCATTGCTAGGAATATTCTCAGTCTAAGTATAAATTGCAAAGTAAGATCAGATGACCTTCTGGTAAAAAGCTGATTCAATTATAATAAATAAATAGAAGAGGTATGGAAAATAAATTAAACAGGCTTTCATTAAAATAAGGATGTACTGGGACTTCCCGGGTGGTCCAGTGGTTAAGACTCTGTGCTTCCAACGCAGGGGGCGTGGGTTTGATCCCTCATCAGGGAATTAAGATCCCACAAGCTGCGCAGTGTGGGCCAAAAAAAAAAAGATGTACTGAAGCTGGACAAAATAGTCAGTTTGGGAACCCTCCAGGCTGAGTGTGCAATATTTCCACGTGGATGGGCAGGAGGAGAAGGGCGCTCTCCCGGTAAAGTCCTGGAATTGGGCAGGGGAGGGGCCCCTGGGCCTGAGTACTCTACCCTTCAGCTGGCAATCTGGATAAACTAGGAGGAGATGTGGTGATAAAAAGCTCTGTCAGATTCTCATGTTGCAATAACTACTGGTATACCCTGTTCAACTGGTTGGGGGTCCTGCAGAAAGGAATTCTGGTATGTGGATTCTCTAATTAGAATAAGTAGCATCTATGTGGGCTGATGTACGTTTCTCTTGTAGGAGTCCTAAACATCATCAGTTCAGTGCCTTTTTCCTTTCATAACCATTTGTATTTCACATAAGTCAGCATAAAGATTTTGAGAGAAGTTGTTTTCTAGTTTGCTTAAATGATAATGAGGAGAGAAGCTTTCGTTCAAGTATTCATTTATAGGGCACTCATGTGTTAATCACTGTCCTGAGTACACGGGGCAGTGAGATCAAAGATATTCTCCTTGACCTCAAAGCTCTCTGGCCCTATGCCTTTCTTTTTTGAAGGTAAACCCTGGCCCATCCCAACCCTGCAAAGCAAGTTAAGACCAGGTTGTAACATATAACTAGACTTTATTGAAGGTTTCAGGATAGCAAAATGGAATTACAATATAGTAAAGGAAAACTTTAAACTGTCTACTAAATATGACTTCTGAATGTCAATGTCCTTACCTACCCACTCCTTTTAGCCCCGGACTCCCTACCATGTTTTAGGAGTACCCTACTCTCCTTAACACAGGAGATGCCTGTGACCATGAACATCACGCCCCATCCCCCCAGAGCTCAGGCCCCTTGAATCCTCTAAGGCCCAGTGAGAGGAGGAACCTGTCTCCCCTCAGCTCCAGCCTAAGGCTAGCCTTCTGGGAGACATCATCATCTACACAACTCCACCCACAAGGATGACAACTTCTGATACTGTTAAAAGAGCAGTTTAGCTCTGCGATGTCTTGAATCTCACCACTGCTGAATGGCATCTTGACTTTTCCTTTCTCAAGTCCACAGTGCATTTTTCTTTTTTTTTTTGAACTCAGATTTGTTGAGATTTAATTACATATTATAAAATTCACCCATTTAAAGTACAGTTCTGAGTTTTGACAAACACATAGCCATGTTACCACCACCACAATCGGGACATAGAACAGTTGCTTCACGCAAAAGAATCCCTCGTGTCCTTTTGTGGTCAACCTCCTTATACCCTCAGCTCCAGGCAGATAGTGACCTGTTTTCTGTGTCCATAGTTTTACCTCTTTCAGAATGTCATACAAATGGATCCAAACAGCTGGTAGCTTTTTATATCTGATTTCTTTCACTTAGCATAATGCAATTGAGATTCATCCATGTTGTTAAGTGTATCAGAAGTTCACTCCTTGCATTGCTGAGTCATTTTCCATTGTGTGAACGTACTATAGTAGATTTATCCATTCACCAGTTGAAGAACATTTGAGTTATTTCCAGTTTTTGATGATTATAAATAAAGCCTCTGTAACATTTGCATACAGGTGTTTGAATGAAGGTAAGTTTTCATTTCTCTTGGGTAAATATCTAAGAATGGAACCGCTGAGTTGTGTGATAAGCATATGCTTAACATTATATGAAATAGTAAATCGTTTGCCAGTGTTTGTACCATTTTGCATTCTTACCGACGATGTATGAGAGTTCTAACTAGTCCGTATCCACAGCAGTACTTAGTAATACCAGTTTTTCTGGTTTCTTTTTTTTAATCTTATTCATTGTAATAGATGTGTACCGGTACCTCAGTGTAGTTTAAGTTTTTAATGACTCGAGTATCTTTTCACATGCTTATTTGCCACCCATATTTCTTTTTGGTGAAATATATTTTCAATTCTTTTCCCTATTTACTATTAACTTGTTTGCTTTATTGTTGGGTTTTGAGGATTCCTTACATATTCTAGGTCCAAGTCCTTTAGCAGAAATATGCTTTGCAAATATTTTCTCCCATGCCTGTGGTTTGTCTTTTCATTTTCTTAAATATTTTGTCTTAGCAGCTCAGCAGCTATAATAAAATGTTGTAGACTGGGTGGTTTAAACAACAGATAGTTATTTCTCACAGCTCTGGAGGCTGAGATGTCCAAGATCAAGATGCCAGCAGATTCAGTACCTGGTGAGAGCTCTGTTTCTGGCTTGCAGACTGCCACCTTCTGGCTGTTTCTGCACATGGTGGGGAGACAGAGATCAAGCTCTCTGGTCTCTTCTTATAAAGTCATTAATCCCATCATGAGGATCCCACCTTCATGATCTCATTTAAATCTAATTACCTCCTAAAGACTCCATAATCAGATATATTGGGGGGTAGGTCTTCAACGTATAAGTCTGTGGGGAGATACAGTTCAGTCCATAGCAGTGTCTCTCAGAGAGAGTAAATTTTAAATTTTGAGGAAGTCCAACTTAACAATTTTTCTTTTATGGATCATGCCTTTGGTGTCATATCTAAGAAGTTTATGCCTAACCCAAAATCACAACGCTTTTCTCTTATATTTTCTTCTAGAAAATTTATACTTTCAGCTGTTTTTATGTAGGTTTACAATCCATTTTAATGTTATACATGGGGCCAGGTATAGATCAAGGCTCTTTTTCTTTTTTTTTAACATTCATATGTCACATTGTTCTAGCGCCATTTGTTAAAAAAAAGACTATCTTTTCTCTTGAATTTCCTTTGAAAATTTTTCAAAAATCAGTTAACCAAAAATCCATACGTCTACTTCTGGTTTCTCTCTTCTTTTCCATTGATTTATGTGTCTATGCTTTTACCCGTACTATGCTCTCCTGATTAGTGTGGCTTTATCCTAAGTCTGAAATCAGGTGGTATGAATCCTCCAAAAATTTTTAATTGTTTTGATTTTTCTAGCCCTTTGTATTTCCATACAAATTTTAGAATCAGCCTGTCAGTTTCTACTGGGAAAAAAAAAGCCTTCTGGCATTTTGGTTAGGATTTTATTGAGTTTATGCAAATCAATTTGAAGAAAATTGATAGCTTAACAATATGGAGTCTTCTGATTCATGATCACAGTGTTTCTCCCCATTTCTTTAAATCTTCTTTAATTTCCCTCAGTAAGGTTTAATAGTTTTCAGTGTACAGGTCTTGAACCTCTTTTGCTAAATTTACCTTGTAGTATTTTATTTAAAAAATTTTTTTAAACATTTATTTTTCATCGTGGTCCTAGCACAGGTTGGAAAAGAATTTCCAGACACAAGGCAGAATGTAAGGAAGATATAGTTTATTCAAGAGAAGAGTTTCTGCAAGAACAGCAGGCCAACCTCCTGGTAGCCAGGGAAAGTCGACCATGAGCATGGGTTTCTGGTCTGTTTTCATAGCCAGGGAACCTGTAAGTCATCTGCTGAGTGTGCAGAGTATGTATACTTTCAGTGTGGGGAGCGGGAGAAGAACGGGGCAAATGTCTTTCCTCATATGGGATGGGAAAGGGACAGGGCATGCTGCCTGGGAGGGCTCTGGGACATTGCAATGGTCACATTCTGACAGTGATAGGAGTCCTGTAACTCTTTGTTCTGGCAATACTGACCCTTTGAGTTTATCTTGTTCCTTGTCCTTGGAGCACACCACATTGTTGTCTAGTACATGCTGTTTAGTAGCATGTCCATTTATTTTATTTACTTCTTGGCCACACCATACAGCATGTGGGATTTAGTTCCCTGACCAGGGATCGAACCCGCACCCCCTGCACTGGAAGCGCAGAGTCTTAACCACTGGGCCACCATGAAGCCCCGAGTATTTTATATTTTCCATTTTTCATGGTAATTTTAGAATTTTCTGATTATTCATTGCTAGTGTATAGAAATATAATTGATTTTATATATTGACCTTGAATCCTATGAACTTGCTAAACTCACTTATTCTGGTAGCTTTTTTTGTGGATTCCTTAGGATTGTCTGTGAATAAGGTCAGCTACTTCTTTTCCAGTTTAACTATCCTTTAGTGATTTTTCTTGATTTTCTAGTTTTAACTAGAACCTCCAGCAATATGATGACTAAAAGTGCTGCGAGTGGCTATCCTTGCTTCTCTCAAATCTTAGTCATTCACTGTTGTATTAGTTTGCTGGGGCCGCCATAACAGAGTACCACAGACTAGGTGGCCTAAACAACAGAAATGGATTTTCTCAAACTCTAGAGTCTAGAATTCTAAGATCAAGGTGTCAGTGGGGTTGGCTTTTTCTGAGGCCTCACTCATTGTCTTGCAGATGGCTGTCTTCTTCCTGTTTTCACATGGTCTTCTGTCTGTATCTGTGTCTGTGTCTTAATCTCCCCTTCTTTAAGGACACCACTCATATTGGATTAGGATTAATACTAATGACCTCATTTTAACTTAATTACCTCTTTAAGGATCCTGTCTACAAATACAGTTATATTCTGAGGTATTGAGGGTTAGGATTTCAAAATGTGAATTTTGGGGGGACATGATTCAGCCCTAACAATCATTAAATATGATGTTAGCTGTAGATCTTTGTAGATACCTTACCTAAGGTTGTTAAAATTCCCTTTTATTTCTAGTTTGCTTTTTTTTTTTTAATCTTGAATGAGTACTGAATTTTATCACATTCTTTTCTGCATCTATTAAAATGATAATATGTGTTTCCTTTCTCCCTCTTTTAGTATGGTGAATTACATAGATTGAGTTTTCAAATTTCAAGCCAGACTTGTATTTCTGGGAATAACCCCATTCAGTCGTGATGATTTATCCTTTTCATATGTTGCCAATTTTTATTTGGGAAAATATCATGGAGTATTTTTGTGGTGCACACCACACTGAAGGCTGTTGAGTTTCTGGGTGGAAGGAGAAATGCTATAAAAATGTTTAATCAGTCTTCATTTACCATAACATGCAGAATAAGCATATTACTTAAAAAAATATAAGCAAATATCAGAAATAACAGTTCAAAGAGTTAAAAGTAGGGACTTCCCTGGCGGTCCAGTGGTTAAGACTCTGCACTCCCAATGCAGGGGCACAGGTTTGATCCCTGGTCCAGGAACTAAGACTGGGCATGCAGGGACCAAAAACACCCCCAAACAAAAAGTTAAAAGTGAATGGAAGCATGACTAGAAAGTAAGGTTGTTCTTCTTACAGTTTTTGTACCATTTGACTTTTAAAAATTATATGCACATTATTTTAGAAGTAAAACTTAATTTACATTAATTTTTTAAAAAAGTCTCCAACCAGAAACCAGTCATTTGTTCTTAGTTTGTTTTCATTACAACTCTGATTCAGTCGGGATTTTTTTGTTGGTGCATGGCATGCAAACAACTGGAACAGCGTCTATTTTTCCTCCTAAATAGGTAACTAATTCGTCCCAGCATAACTGATTAGTGCTTTTCTTCCCATGATTTGTTAATACTCCCATTATTCATACCAGGATGTTTCTATACTATTTGTCCTTGCTCCGGTACCACACTGATTTGAGCTATAGTGGAATGAATTTACTACGGTGAAGCTCATTTATTAAAAAAAAAAAAAAAAAAAAAAAAAGAAGTGCAGAGACACAGAGGTTTATAAAAGTAGGTGGCTGGTTAAGTGCATGGAGGAATCTGAGAGTAGAGAAATAATGAATGTTGAAAGCGCAACAGTAAACAGCATTAGTTAAAGCCAAACTCTGGCCACACAGTCTCTCGGGAGGAAACAACCTTCACAAGTTTGGACCCGTAGGTGATGGAGAGACACCACGCACAAAGGAAAAGCGGCGAAGGCCCGGGAGATCCCACAGTGATTTGCGGTCCCTCACCTGCTCAGGGAGATTGGCGGCGACCCCGGGGGCGGGCAAAGCGAACGTCACTTCCGGCCGCGGCCCGCCAGGTCCTCTCGCGCTATGACGGCCAGTGCGGAGACGCGGGGGCGACGCCCAGGAGTCGGGGTAGGAGTAGTGGTGACCAGCTGCAGGCATCCTCGCTGCGTCCTCCTGGGGAGGAGGAAAGGGTCATTTGGAGCCGGCAATTTCCAACTTCCCGGGGGCCACTTGGAGTTCGGGTAAGCAGCCGCCTGGCGGACGGGGAAAGCGGGACGTGCACGGGAAGGACGACCTCGCTCCCTGCGTGCGTCCGTGCGTGCGCGTCGACGCTGCGTCGTTTCTCGCGCGTTCCTCTTTTCTCCTCTCGGGCCGGGAGGGGGCACTGCGCTGGGTATGGCTGAAGGAGATATTTCCTCGTTCCCGTGTGAGCTGCGCCTGCGCCATCAGCTCCTCGCGATACCTGACGCGTCTGGGAGTTGGCTGGTGAGTTGTGTTTTTCTTACTGCTCGCAGTTGAGAGACCGGAAGTTGGTGTTTATAGGCCGCGGTCAATGTAGTTCTGCCAGTTAAGGCTTTTGCACGGTTTGCTGGTGATTTAAACGCACATGGATATATTCCGTGTTTCCTGCTCCAGTAAGTTTAGTTGCGCTCTAACCAAGCGAATGGGCGACTGAAACTGTGGGCCTCAGTTTCTCTCTCTTTAAAATGGGGAAGTTAGATGATGTACTCCTTAAGGTCCCTCTCTGCTTTGGCATATTGTGATTTGATGATGTGTCAGACCGACAAAGAAAGTTAGTTCTACACAAGAGTGAAAAAAGGCCGAGATTGTGCTAGAAGGTGGATTCACCCAGGCTCTTGGACTCTTTAATCAATAGAAATTGATAAGATGCCAGATGAGGAATTTAGGCGAAGCTTTATTGGGGCTCGTACTATGGCAAGAGGGAGCGAGAACAAGACACAGGTGCCCTTGCTCGGCTCCCCTGGAGGGGACGTGGTGGTGGGCTGGTTCCTTAAATGGGGTGAGAATAGGGATGGATCTGCGGGTTGTGCAGGAGGCGCAGCTTAGGTGGCCCGCCTAACCCCTTGGTGGTGCTGTGTGTGGGAATCGTGCGTGGTACCCTGCTTTGCTCTCAGCAGCTCCGAAATGGCAGTTGGTTTGTGGCCTTTTTATAGCTTGTTTATAATTGCCCCAACTGCGCATGCGTGCAGTTATTTTTAGTCGCTACCTTTGTCCAGGTGCCAAGCGCTCTGGTAAATGATCTATCTCAAAGTGAGAATAAAGCGTTCAAGACACAGAGCTTGTTTTTCCTTTTGTATAGAAAGTTTCAAACATACATAGAAATAGAATAGTCAGTGAATCCTCATGTACCCGTTACTCAGTTTGTTCTTGTTTCATCTTTACTGCGCCTCCCTCCCCGCAAACAGACACACACACACCCCTTGTTTTCTAAACTATTTTAAAGGAAAGCAGGCATCTTATTATACCACCCCTAAATAATTCAGTATGTATCTGTAATAGGCTTTTTAAAAAAAGTAACCACAATACCATTTTCAAACCTTAAAATATTTTATAGCATCTGTTACCCAGTCTTTACCATTTTCTGCAGTTGTCTTGAAAATGTCTTTTTACTCTTTTGTACCAATTTAGATTAAAGGAAGGTCACATGTTGCATGTGATTGATACATTTTTGTTTAAGTCTCTTAATCTAGCAGTACCTGCCCTCCCCTTTTTCCTATGCCATGTTGAATATGGGTCATTTGAATTTCTCACATTATGACTATATTCTACTAATTCACCTATTTCTTATAAAGTGGTTGTTAGAAGTAGAGACTTGATCCTAGTGCCTTTTAATCAGACTTAGATCTTTATAGAATATGGAATTCTTATCTTCTAGCACAGGGAATTGTTTAAATGGTCTTCAGAATTTTTTAAAGCATCAATAAGTTTCTCGTTTTTAGATAATTAAGATAAGCTATCACTTAATAAATAATAAAATGCCTAGATTAAGAATCAACTTGCCCAGACAAGCACACCATATTGTACTTTGTCAGTTTGGGGGGCGGGGGAGCATTAGCCAAAGTTAGATCACAAATTAAGCACTATTTAGAATGTTTACTAGAGTAGTGGTTCGAGATATCTGTCCTAACAGTAACACAAGATAGTACTGGAGTCTTGACTCATATTGAATGATAATGGCCAAAATTGAACTTTAATGACCTTTTTACCAAGTGCTAGGTGTTATGCTAAGCTCTTCACATGTGTGCTTTCACTTATCTTTGTATAACTGGTAAACTGAGTGGGCTAAATCGATGGGAAACAAACAGGAAGGAAGTGGCTTTATTTTCTCTTTTCATTGTCTTCAAACATGATTTGTCTTTCCCTTCTCTGCTTCTCCATGACGTTTTCTGCAAATTCAGTGGTTTTCCTCTTATTACCAGCCTGGGTTCTTGAACTCTTTAATCAATAGAAATTGATAAGACGTCAGACAAAGGAATTCAGGCAAGACTTGGGACTCATGCTACAGCATGAGAGAGAACAAGTAACAGGTGCCCTTGCTCGCTCTCTGAGGTGGGCGAGCTGGTCCCTTAAACGGGGTGAGGGTGGGAGTGGATAGGTGGTGTGGGCTGGAGGGGTGGCTTAGGTGATCTCTCCACCCCCTTGGTGGTGCCAGGTGCCTGTGTCGTGTGTGGTACCCTGGTTTTGCTCCTGGCGCCTCAAAAGTGGCAGTTGGGTTTGGCCTTTTTGTATCTTTGTTCATAATTTGCCCCAACTGTACATGGGTGCAGTTATTTTTCGTCGTCCCTTATAGTTTCTTTATATTCTGTTGTTCAAGGAGAGGAGATGTTAGTCCAGGTGCAAGCACTGCAATAAAGGGTCCCAGTCCCAGCCTGTCTCACTTTCACTTGATTATAAAAGTAAATCATATTTTGGTTATTATGATCCTCTTCCAGGCATTTAGCTTTCCTTTGTAGTGGGGAAAGGAGGTGTGGGCCATTGTTTTGCTTTCTCTACCTTCTCCTCTTCTCACTGTTTCTGGTTTCTTTTTCTGATGTGTTGAGGAAGGAGGGGAGGGGGCAAATCTTTTGCCTGAGTGCTGCCGCTGTGATCTATGTTATGTGCCCTCTGGGCGCAGTATTCCAAGGCGTGCTCTCTTTCTTTTTTTTTTTAAGTTTATTTATTTATTTTTGGCCGCGTTGGGTCTTTGTTGTTGCGCGAGGGTTTTCTCTAGTTGCGGCGAGCGGGGGCTACTCTTCGTTGTGGTGCGCGGGCTTCAGTAGTTGTGGCACACGGGCTCAGTAGTTGTGGCTCGCGGGCTCTAGAGCACAGGTTCAGTAGTTGTGGCGCACGGGCTTAGTTGCTCCGCAGCATGTGGGATCTTCCCGGACCAGGGATCCAACCCATGTCCCCTGCATTGGCAGGCGGATTCCTAACCACTGCGCCACCAGGGAAGTCTGCGTGCTCTCTTTCTTAGGGTGTGTTTATTGGTTGGTTGGAAGTCCTACAAGGATTTCTACACTGCACAGTTCCCTGACATAGGTGACTGGCTTTTTGTGACGCTGGCCACCAGCTCCTGCTGTTAGCACACCATGCTACATTTTCTTTCTGATGGGGCCCCCAGCAGTCTCTTGTAGCATCTGCTTGGCCCAAAGGAAACACACGTCGGAAAGGATGCTTTCACTGCTGCCCATTTTCTCTGCTCAGCCATCGTGGGCTGCTTTAGCCACTCTCCTGCCTTCCAAATTCCTAAAGTGGGAATGAGCATCACCTTGTGTATTCACGTGCATCCCTAAACACCACGGGACACATTTCAGACTGAACCCAAGAGCTCTTTCCCTCCTACACCTCTGCTCTGATGCACTGAGGTAGACCTATGAAACAGTATTCTTTTTTGCTGAATATCACACTAAAGTGCTTCATAAATATTTGGAAATTTAATCTAAAGTGCGTATGAAATGACTTTTAGAAAAACTGAATCACACTAATGATTTATTTTAATAATATTTGTTTTCATTCAATACTCATATTTTATCTGATTGTATAAAATTTCATTTGGAACAATTTCTAAAGGGGTATATCATATATTTTTAATCTTGTCTCCTGTATAAAAACTGCAATGAAATGTTTTAATTTATATACAGGTTTTTTAACTTTTGGAATATCAGCATTTTTGTCAATATCTAGTTATTATGGATCATACGTTGAAGGTGAACTAATCACATCAGTGTATTTTAATATTTCATGAATGCCTGTTGCCTATTGCCCTCAATTTTGAGCCTTCTGAGCCTTCAGAAAAGACAGTGTCCACTTCTTGATACACTTAAAACAACCCCATGAGAAAGTAGCATTATCTTCTTACTTGTCTAAAGTGGAAAATAATGGACTTTGAACTCAAACCCAGGTCTAGTTGACTCCAAAGCTGTGCTCTTAACTGATATATTAAACCACCTCCTGGTTGCATGCTGCTTCCAGGCACATGAACTAGTGCTGAATTGGCTAAATGTTCATTTTTTTGTTCAATATGAAGTCCTTTTGGTCTTCAGATACTTGATACAGGATAAACAGAGTGTCAGAGGAGGGTTGTTGATTTATTGTTGTAAAGCGTGAACCAATTACAGCTCTTTTTGCTTTACGCTAGGAATTTCTAGCCAGGAATTTCATGGCAAAAAAAAAATGCATAAATAGACTTGAATACAGTGGTGTGTTTCTGTTTTTCAGTGAAAGCTGGGAAGAATGTGCTCAAAGGGAAACCTGGGAAGAAGCAGCTCTAAACCTGAAAAATGTTCGGTTTGCCTCGGTTGTGAATTCTTTCGTTGAGGAAGAGAATTACCATTATGTCACTATTTTAATGAAAGGAGAGGTGGACGTGACTCATGATTCAGAACCAAAGAATGTAGAGCCTGAGAAAAATGAAAGTAAGAGAATTATAAATAATGCATTTTCTGTGAGAGCATATGGTCTGAAGGAAGATTACATTATGTTGCCATAGGAAGAGAATTAGATTAGAATATAATTATACTTCAGTTAGACTGCAAGTATACTTAAATCCTGGATACGTAAGGACAGAACAGGAACGAGAACTGGGCCTAGAGCCAGACTACTTGGTTCTCATCCTGGTTCTTCTACTTAGAGGTTTGTAACCTTGGGCAAGTTATTTAGGTCTCTGGGCCTCTTTTCTCACTTGTGACAATAGTACCTACTTCAGATGCGTTGTTGTAAGGATAAAATGAGTTAATACATACAGCGGGCCTGGCCTAGTGAACACAGTAAGTACTCAGTAAATGTTAGTTTTATTGTTAGTGTTTAGTTTTGTTTCACACTGTGATTTTTAAGCAAAACATTTAACGTGCCTTCCTCAGTTTTCTCACATGTGCAAGAGAGGTAAAACTTTCTTTTATAGAGAACGCTTAACCTGACAAAACACTTAGCTGTTACCTTCTATGTTGAATTGAGTGCTCTGAAAGCTTCAATGACAATAACTGATATTCTGTTATTTACTGTGTACTAAGCATTGTTCTTGGAGCTTTGCATGTATCATCTCTCTTCAAATTTCATAAAACTGCACGATAAAAGGAACTAAAGAGTAAAATATCAAACTTATTCAATATATTATTTGCCGTAGGAAACCTTATCCAAGTGGTCTTGTGTAGGATCACTCCTTTAAACGTTTAATTTCTCCTCTAATAGGGAAAATCTTTTCATTCACAAATACGTGCTGAGTACTGTGTGCCAGACATTGTTCTAAGCACTAAAGAAAAAGTGGTGTTTAAAACAAAGTCCCTGCTCTCCTGGACTTTACATTTTATCTGGGGGGAAAGGCAACAAATTAGCAGATATTCTATGATAGTAACGATAGGAGTAAGAATAAAAGTAAAGCTGTGTAAAGATGGTGACATGTGGGTGTTGTGTCAGGTGGGGTGGTCAGGGAGGGTTTCTGAGAAGGGGGCATGTGTGCGGAGCCTGAAGGAAGTGACATTACTAGAATGAATAAATCATGTCTGAAGTGTTTTACAGACTGACTTGATTGAATGAACAGAAAGGCATGTTCTACCCGAAGGCCCGTTGAGTCATATAAGATTTTTTATAAAATAGGTAACTACTTGGAATCCTTTAAAATGAGCTAGCAAAGTCTGAACTGTTTTTACTCACAACACTTCTGATACCAAATGTGTGGACTTTTTCCTCACACTAAATAATTCTCCAACTCTCCAGACATCAGTTGGGTGTCCTATAATTCAGTTCAATTCTTACACTGTCTACTTGGATCCGAAAAGTTAAAGAGCTCAGTCCCATGAGACTGCCCCCATTTCCAATGCCAATCTCATGTCCAGGCCTCCTGTACTTTTGACTGCCTGGCTATAAATCGAGGCTCCCACAACCCCCTCTTCGATAATTTGCTGGAATGTCCCACAGAATTAAGGAAAACACTCTCCTTACATTACCAGTTTGTTTTAAAGGATACAGCTCAGGAACAGCCAAATGAAAGAGGCAGGGCCAGGTCTGGGGAGGGGGCACAGGACTTTCATGCCCTCTCTGGACGTGCCACCCTCCCAGCACCTCGATGTGTTCAACTCGGAAGCTCTCTGAACCCAGTTGCGTAGAGTTTTTATGGAGGTTCCTATGTAATGGGATTATTATTACTGTGATTGGTTAAATCAATGTCCATTGGCTGTTAACTCAGTCTCCAGCCCCTCTCTCCACCCCTAAGGTGGAGTGTGGGGTGAGAGGTGGGCTGAAAGTTGCAACCCTGTGATCATGCCTGGGTCTTTCTGGTCACCAGCCCCCATCCTGAAACTCTCTAGGGGTCCCCAGCCACCAGCCATCTCATTAGCATAAACTCAGCCTTGGTTGAAAGGAGCTTATTACGGAAAACAAAAGATGCTCCTCTGATCCCTATCACTCAGGAAATTACAAAGATTTTAGGAACCCTGCCAGGAAACAGGGATGAAGACCAAATACCTATTTCTTATATCACGATGTCACACAAAGAAACACACAGAAAGTATCCAAAGGCCTTCAGCTGGTCTAGGGTACAACAAAAATTATTCATGCCTTAAGAAGTGGGAGGCAGGATTGTACCAGGTTCACTGGAGGAGCTGATAACCTGGCCAACGTGCAGGCACTCGGGGGTCTTCGTTTTATTTATAATATAAGCATGCAGTCTCTGCCCCATGTTCATCAGGTCCTGGATCTGGACTACCTGCTTCAGTTTCCTCCAGCCATCTGTTTATACTTAGAAGGATAATCTAGATGCTTCATTTTCTAGGGGGCCCCTAGGATAAACTTTACTTCAGCTCTCTTGAGACTCAGTTAATTGAGCATCTTGCAACACATTGTGAATGTCTCCCTCCCCCTCCCCCTCCCCCTCCCCCTCCCCCTCCCCCTCCCCCTCCCCCTCCCCCTCTCCCTCTCCCTCTCCCTCTCTCTCTCTCTCTCTCACTGTGTGGTCACAGGTGCTGATCAGCCCTTCAGCAGCTTGTTCCAATTTCATGGATTCTTTGTCCCCTGCCTTGCCGGAGTGAAATTACATACCTGTATTTTATAGGCAGAGAAATACTGAAGGGAAGAAACAGTACTTACACATAGATATATGCATGTAATCATAAACTAATTTAGAACATGGAGTTCTAATAATCATTATATTTCGGTATTATTAATATCATAATATTTAAAAATTCACCTGTCACAGGCATCTGTGCTTTCATGTTATTTACATTTAAATCATCAGAGAAAACACCATCCCCTAGAATATTTTTCTAGGATTTCATGTACTTTACAATGAATAGACACTGTTAAATCTTTCACATTTGAGTGGATTTTTAAGAAGACAACTCCTTCCATTCTTGTCTTTCTATCTAAAATATACCACAGCACAGAGAATACTTTTTATTCTCTGTACAGCTTCCATTACTTTTTTAAGAAATGGAGGATGCTTAGAAATTTTGTAATCTACCTTATTTTGTAGGTGAGGAAACTGGCTTATTTTAATGTAGTTTAACCTGTAGTATCAATGCAATATATAAAATTCTGTGAGTCTTGTTTAACCAGATATTTAAATGAAAATTGAATGGTATTAAATCTGGGTTTTACTACAATATGGCCTTTGTAAACTTGGCTTCATATTCAAATAACAGCATGTTTTAAATGATCATCATTCTCTTCTTAAGATCTTCATTCTAAATGCAAATTATGTTTGTATAGCCAAGCTAATGCATAGCATCACTATTGCACTTCATTTTATTAGTAGCAAATCATTTTTAAATTTAATTAATTTTTTTTAGTATAGGTTAACTTGCCAAAATAAATATCCTTTGTTTCCTTTCATCTAAAGAAATTGCTTTGATACCTTTCTTTTCTAGGTTGGGAGTGGGTTCCTTGGGAAGAATTTCCTCCCCTGGACCAGCTTTTCTGGGCACTACGTTGTTTAAAGGAACAAGGCTACGATCCATTTAAAGAAGATTTGGATCATCTGGTAGGATACAAAGGAAATCACCTAGAGGTGAACAAGGAGACTCCCTGATTTTTTTTTTTTTTTTAATGGGTTAGCCAAAAAAAAGAAGTTCGTCCAGTTTTCCTGTAAGATGGCTGTAGTAGTGCTTAGTTGTGTTTAACTTCATTAGAAACAATTTTGTTGGATTGTATTGTGACAGCTGTCATATCAACGTGTATTTAAAAAACTTATCAAAATTGGTGAATTTTTGTGTTGCCACTTTAATACTGAAGATGGAAGAAAAAAAGCAACATTTTCGGCATATTATGCTTGATTATTTCAAGAAAGGTAAAAATGCAACTGAAACGCAAAAAAAGATTTGCGCAGTGTATGGAGAAGGTGCTGTGACTGAGCGAACGTGTCAAAAGTGGTTTGCGAAGTTTCGTGCTGGAGATTTCTCGCTGGATGATGCTCCACGGTCAGGTAGACCAGTTGAAGTTGATAGCGATCAAATCGAGACATTAATTGAGAGCAATCGACGTTATACCACTCGGGAGATAGCTGATATACTCAAAATATCCAAATCAAGCGTTGAAAATCATTTGCACCAGCTTGGTTATATGAATCGCTTTGACGTTTGGGTTCCACATAAGTTAAGCGAAAAAAACCTTCTTGACCGTATTTCCGCATGCGATTCTCTACTGAAACGTAATGAAAACATTCCATTTTTAAAACAAATTGTGATGGGCAATGAAAAATGGATACTGTACAATAATGTAGAACGGAAGAGATCGTGGGGCAAGCGAAATGAACCACCACCAAGCACACCAAAGGCCAGTCTTCATCCAAAGAAAGTGATGTTGTGTATATGGTGGGATTGGAAGGGAGTCCTCTATTATGAGCTCCTTCCGGAAAACCAAATGATTAATTCCAACAAGTACTGCTCCCAGTTAGATCAACTGAAAGCAGCACTCGACGAAAAGCGTCCAGAATTAGTCAACAGAAAACATATAATCTTCCATCAGGATACCACAAGACCGCATGTTTCTTTGATGACCAGGCAAAAACTGTCACAGCTTGGCTGGGAAGTTCTGATTCCTCCACCGTATTCACCAGACATTGCACCTTCGGATTTCCATTTATTTCGGTCTTTACAAAATTCTCTTAATGGAAGAAATTTCAATTCCCTGGAAGACTGTAAAAGGCACCTGGAACAGTTCTTTGCTCAAAAAGATAAAAAGTTTTGGGAAGATGGAATTATGAAGTTGCCTGAAAAATGGCAGAAGGTAGTGGAACAAAAGGGTGAATATGTTGTTGAATGAAGTTCTTGGTGAAAATGAAAAATGTGTCTTTTATTTTTACCCAAAAAACCAAAGGAACTTTTTGGCCAACCCATACATAAAAGGCAAAATAAGGTCCTGTTAAAGAATGAAAAATATCTACATTTTAGCTGAAAAGTCCCACATGATTGCCAGTAATTTATTTGGAGTCTCTTAATATACCCAATACCCTTTCAGCCCGTACTTGTGAAAATTTTTCAGGGATTGTGTCATGAATTGTATTTCAGACTCAGAAAATGTGATAAATGGTGATGTTGTGGTAATTCTGCTTTCCGTATTACTCTGTGGTTTGACTGTGCTGTTTGTCATTACCAGTGTGCGTGGAGGAGAGTGCAGAATTTGTCTTAGTGTTTCAGTTCTAATAGAGAACCTAATTCAGGTGCTAACACGGTATGCCTGTTGCAGAATTTATCACATTTGTTGATTTTCCTCTTTTGTTTTATTTAAATCAAAAAAATTTTTGGTAATATATTGCGACAGTCCCTGCAACTAGAGCAAACAGGACAGGTCTTTAGGGTGTATTTCCCAGGTTTCCGATTGAGAACCTAAAGCAAGGGAAGTGAGCAAACACCATCCAGGATCTGTATCCCATCATTAACAGGCCCTGTCATTTTGGATCTCAGTTGATCTCTCTGAGATTCAGCTTCCTTATGTGTAAAATGCGATTAGACTAGGGCAGTGGATCTCAAAGTGTGGCCCAGGGAAGTCCTCAAGACCCTTTCAAGGGTCCTCAGGGTTAAAGCTGTTTTTGTCATATGAAGACTTCATTTGCTTTTTTCATTCTCATTCTTTCCTGAGTGTACAGAGGAGTTTGCATGTTGTGTGATACTGTAGCTGACTGAATGCAAAGCAGATATGAGAGTCTAGCTCTCTTCTATTAAGCTAGATGTGAAAGAAATCGACAGAAATGTAAAACAGTGCCACTCTTCTCACTGGTTCTTTTGCTTTTTTTTTTTAAAAGAAAAATAGCTATATTTTTTATAAAAATTATGTTAACATATAACGGTTTTGAGTTATGGGTTTTTGTTATTTGTAAATAAATTAATAAAAGAAGTCTTAAAATTTCTTGGTTTTAATTCCTAATATGGTCCTATCACTAGATAAAATCCTACAAAAACAAGAACTCTTTGAGGTCCTTAGTAATTTTTTTTTTAAATGAAGTATAGTTGTTTACAATGTTGTGTTTCAGGTATACAGCAAAGTGATTCAGATATGTATTAATACACACACACACATACATATTCCTTTTCAGATTATTTTCTGTTATAGGTTATTACAAAATACTGAATATAGTTCCCTGTGCTATACAGTAGGTCCTTGTTGTTTATTTTATGTCTAATAGTGTGTATTTGTTAATCCCAAACTCCTAATTTATCTCTCCCTTCCCTTTCCCCTTTGGTAATCATAAGTTTATTTTCTATGTCTGTGAGTCTCTGTTTCTGTTTTGTAAATAAGTTCATTTGTATCATTTTTTTAGATTCTACATATTAGTGATATCATGATATTTGTCTTTGTCTGACTTACTTCACTTGCTATGATAATCTCTAGGTCCATCCATGTTGCTGCAAATGGCATTATTTCATTCCTTTTTATGGTTGAGTAATATTCCATTGTATATATGTGCCACATCTTCTTTATCCATTCATCTTTCGAAGGACACTTAGGTTGCTTTCATGTCTTGGCTATTGTAAATTGTGCGACAGTGAACACTGGGGTGTGTGTACCTTTTTAAATTCATTTTCATCTTTTCTGGGTATCTGCCCAGAAGTGGGATAGCTGGATCATATGGTAGCTCTATTTTTAGTTTTTTAAGGAACCTCCATATTGTTCTCCATAGTGGCTGCACCAATGTACATTCCCACCAACAGTGTAGGAGGGTTCCCTTTTCTCCACACCCTCCTCAGCATTTATTATTTGTAGATTTTTTGATGATGGCCATTCTGACTGGTGTGAGGTGATACCTCATTGTAGTTTTGATTTGCATTTCTCTAATAATTAGTGATGTTGAGCATCTTTTCATGTGCCTCTTGGCCATCTGTATGTTTTCTTTGGAGAAATGTCTGTTTAGGTCTTCTGCCCATTTTTTGATTGGGTTGTTTTTTTGATATTGAGCTATATGAGCTGTTTGTATTTTTGGAAATCAAGCCCTTGTTGGTCGCATCATTTGCAAATATTTTCTCCCATTCTGTAGGTTGTCCTTTTGTTTATGGTTTCCTTTGCTGTGCAAAAGCTTTTAAGTTTGATTAGGTCCCATTTGCTTATTTTTGCTTTTATTTCTTTTGCCTTGGGAAGCCGATCTAAGAAAACATTGGTACAGTTTATGTCAGAGAGTTTTGCCTATGTTCTCTTCTAGGAGTTTTATGGTGTCGTGTCTTATTTAAGTCTTTAAGCCATTTTGAGTTTATTTTTGTGTATGGTGAGAGGGAGTGTTCTAACTTCATTGATTTACCTGCTGCTTTCCAACTTTTCCAACACCACTTGCTGACGGGAGACTCTTTTCTCCGTTGTATATTCTTGCCTCCTTTGTGGAAGATTAACTGACCATAGGTGTGTGGGTTCATTTCTGCACTCTCTGTTCTGCTCCATTGATCCATATGTCTGTTTCTGTGCCAGTACCACACTGTTTTGATACTCTAGTATTGTCTGAAGTCTGGGAAGGTTATGCCTCCAGCTTGTTCTTTTCCCTCAGGATTGCTTTGGCAATTCTAGGTCTTTTGTGGTTCCATATAAATTTTAGGATTATTTGTTCTGGTTCTATGAAAAATGCTTGAGTAATTTGATACAGATTGCATTAAATCTGTAGATTGCTTTGGGTAGTATGGCCACTTTAATAATATTCTTCCAATCCAAGAGCATGGGGTATCTTTCCATTTTTTTTTTTGGAATCATCTTCAGTTTCATTTATCAATGTTTTATAGTTCTCAGCGTATAAGTCTCTCACCTCCTTAGTCAGGGTTATTCCTAGGTGGTATTTTTTACACGATTTTAAAAGGGATTGTTTTTTCACTTTCTCTTTCTGATATTTCATTGTTAGTGTAAAGAAATGCAACAGATTTATGTATATTAATCTTGTATCCTGCTACCTTGCTGAATTCATTTATCAGTTCTAATAGTTTTTGTGTTGAGTCTTTAGGTCCTTAGTAATTTTTAAGAGTGTAATGGGATCCAAAACCAAAAAGTTTGAGAACTGCTGGATTAGACCATGAACTCACATCCTTTTCTTTATGAGCCCATTTCTGTAAAATCCCTTGCTTCTCCTAAAGCTGGTTACATTTGAATTTTGCCCTTTCAACAGACTCAAATACTGTTGTAATCATGTTACAAAAGAATCTTTCTTCAGTGAATGAAGATCATTTTTAAAGTTGTTAACTTTTTTTTTTAGTATTTATTTGGCTGCGTCAGGTCTTAGTAGCAGCACACGGGATCTTCACTGTGGCACGCGGGATCTTTTGTTGCGGTGCGCGGGCTTAGTTGCCCTGCAGCATGTGGGATCTTAGTTCCCCAACCAGGGATCGAACCCGCGTCCCCTGCATTGGAAGGCGGATTCTTAACCACTGGACCACCAGGGAAGTCCCTAAAGTTGTTTTCTTTTTTTTTTTTTTAATTAATTATTTATTTATCTATTTATTTTTGGCTGTGTTGGGTCTTCGTTTCTGTGCAAGGACTTTCTCTAGTTGCGGCAAGCGGGGGCCACTCTTCATCGCGGTGCGCGGGCCTCTCACTATCGCGGCCTCTCTTATTGCGGAGCACAGGCTCCAGTCGCGCAGGCTCAGTAGTTGTGGCTCACGGGCCTAGTTGCTCCACGGCATGTGGGATCCTCCCAGACCAGGGCTCGAACCCGTGTCCCCTGCATTGGCAGGCAGATTCTCAACCACTGTGCCACCGGGGAAGCCCAAGTTGTTTTCTTAATTGCTTACTTTTTCAAAGTTATATGTGCACATTGTATAGTTTACCATTTACAAATCTCATTTTCTATTTTATTTTAACAGACTTTTTTTTAAGAGTGTGAGAGGAGCTCAAGTGGAATTAGTGTATATTCCTTGAACTAATGAATTTCACAGTTTTTCCTACTCCTATTTGATTACTCCATATCCTTCTGTTGCTTGCTCATTAGTTTTACTCCCTTCCTCAACTGACTTAATCTGTTTGTCCCTGGCTCCTCCCTAAATGATAGACATGGGAGGCTTGATAAGAACCCAGGCAGCCTTGTAGATGAAACTCCTCCATGGCTTTATCCCAAGTATAGTTGATTGGGAATTCACTGAGATATGTCTTTATGCCAGTACTTATCCAAGCAGGTGTTTTATAGTTTCAGAAACTTATCACAAACCTGAGGAGTTTTTTCTGTATCTGCTACTTTTCAATTTGTAGTAGACAAACTCATTAGGAGCTTGTGAGGTTTTCCATTTGTTTGTTTTAAATTCACCAAATTAGACATGAAGGTCTATTTCAATGAAAAGAAAAAAACCAACCTGGGCCCTTATTTATAGTAAAAAGTAAAAAGCTAAGTTTCACGTTAGAGGGGGATTGCACTTACTCGGCACCCAACGTGCTCAGTGGCATCCAATAATCACTCTGTAAATATTTCTCTAAAAGAGTGAATGACCAGAGCAGGATTTAAAGCTCTTCAAGTAAGCAGTTAATTCTTAAATGTTTTGAGAATTGCCTTTAATAGAAAAAACTAATACTGACTACTAGCAGTATTCTCATGAAATGTCTATACCTCACTCTGCCAGGATACTGGCAAGCCTGAAATAGCTCTTCGTGTATTTGCTAAATCAAGCCCCGAGGTGTCCTTTATCCCAAGATAGGCAAGTGCTCCTACACTGACCTTCACAACATCCGAGCAGAGGTCTGCCCAGCAGAGCATGATGTGAATTTGGCCTCCCTGAGATCCGAACTTGGAAGAGGCAGTTCTTTGTTATCTGGACTGCCAGCTTTCCAAATAAGGCAAATGTTCCTTCAGATGAAATATTCTCTTCTTTGGGGCATCAAGGATCATTTAGGGATCGTGGAGAAGGAGAGCTCAGGGAGTCATCTGTAAGGAAGGAAACAAAGTCTTCCAACATAAACTCAATCATATATTGATGCTGCCTCTCTTTTATTTTTAAATTATTTATGTTGTACTTAGAAATCAGTGTTGCACTTGAGTAGTGCTTGTGAAAAATGCAAATTAAAAATAACAGTATGCATTGACTGAGAGGTGTGTACCAAGCTTTCCATTTTATGTACCTCAAGAAATTGAACACGTTAAGGCCCTCCATAAACATTTAATTTGCATCTACTATGTGCCAAATATTGTGGTAGATGCTTAATAATATTTACACTGTAAATTGAATCTGTCACACTTCCTTAATGCCAAATTCCCATTCTAGATTTCCCATTTTTATGTTCAAAATGTTTAAGTATTTGGCTTTCTGCATAATGTCGCTTAATAGCTTTATATGCACTAAGTTATATCACTCCTCATTTTATTTACCAGAACAATTTATGGGCAACCAGAACGAAGTAGCAAGCAAGCCAAGGTTATCACCAGATTGTTTGACTTGGTATTCTGTCCTCTATTCTTCTGTTTTTCTTTACAGATTCACTTTCCACCTATTGTTTGATGGCTCCCCAAACAACATTATCTTCAGCTCAAACCTTTTTCCTAAACTCCAGATCACACACCAATCACACATCAGTCATCTCTAGGTGAGATTTTCTCTGTCCTTCTCACTTGATACATTACAAACTGAATTTCCTCTTGTATTCCTCGAAGGGAATGCCTCTACCATCTGCTTAGTTGCTCAGATTAGTTTCCTTTTCCCCACATAAAGCAGTCTCTGTCTTGTCCATTCTGTTTCTTTCATGTCTCTTGGATCCATCCTCATCACATTGTCCCGGTTGCCTCTCCCCTGGTCCAGGTCCTTCATCATCTTCTCTCCTGTTCCTGCAGCTGTATCCTCAGACTGACTGATGGATTGAGGTAAAATACACAACATAAAATTTACCATCTTAACCCTCTGACTTATCTTTGACAGTACTCCTAGAATGACTTCTCAGAATCATAAATTTGGTCATGTCTCTTGTCTTCCCAAACTCCTTGAGAAGTTCCCCATCGCTTGTATGAAAAATCCTTAACTTGACATGCAAGGTCTTTCATAATTTCTCTAAAGTAACTTTCCCACCATATCCACATCCCTTTTTCACTCTACTACATTCCAAGTGTATTTCTTTGTGCTTCCTCAAGTGTACTTCACCAGTGTGTCTGCAGCTCCTTGTGAACTGAATGTCACTCCCACCCTCAGTCTGCCTCAACAAAACCTTACCAATTTTTCATACTGCACTTCAAGGGTCCCTTCCTCTGTGAAGCTTTCTGGACTCAACCAGGCTGACTTTCACATACCACGCCTTACACTATTTCTACTGCAGTTTAACTTCAGTGGTGGCTTTTGAATTAGTGAGGCTGTAGGCTTAAGTGATATGTGACACTTGTGTTCTTCTGAAGTCATCTACTTTTGCCTTCTTGTATAACTTGGTTTAATTTCTAATGGGTTGAATTCACTCCCAAAACATTTGTGAAGTAATAGATTCTGCAGATAAAATGCTCCCAAATCAGCCTTCTCCTTAAAAATGGCTGAAAATAGGTGCTCATTTATAGTGCATAGTTTGCATAAGCACTGTTTGTATGAATGAAGAGGAAACGTGTCCACATTTCAGGGATCAGGTGTGACTCTCGGGGTATTTACCGTGGCTGAGCACCACCGCTGATTATTTGCAGTCTTGGGCTTGGTTCAGTGCCTGTGAACTGCAGCACAAGCCATGCTGTGTTCTGTTGATTGCTTGCCTCCCCAGGAAAAGTAAACTTCAGGCTGGAGACTGTGTGTATTATACACACAGCAGCCAGTGGTGATTGGGAGTACTAAATGCCCAGTGTGTGCTGGTTGAATGAAAAATTGACCTTCTAGTAGTTCTTAACTAGTCCTTGTCCTGGGCTGCAACAAGACAAGTAGTGCTGAGCATACTCAGAGAAGGGAATGCAAATTCTGTGTTCCAGGTTTTGTAGGGACATACATAAAGGAGAGCTGTTTCTATAGGTGTAGGGAGAGAGGAGCTAGAGTCTGAAATAGAAACAGAGTTGCCTTGGAGGTTAAAGACCTGCACAAAGTCCAAAACCAGGTGGGGGAAGCTGAAATCCAAATGTCCGTTTACTAACAAACAAACAGTGAGGAATAATGAGGACAAGTTCCTGTGTTTTGGGGGAAATCGCTAAATGACGTGTATGTGAAATGTGCCTTAAAATGAAAGTTTAATGTGCTTAATTTATAAGATGCCTCTTCAGATCTTGCTGGAGGTATTATATAACATATAAGTCCTGTTAACTTTCTAGAATATTTTTAAAAATCCAAGTTCTGAGATACATTTAGACCCGAGGGTTTTGGATGAGGGGTTGTAGAGCTGTACGGATAAACGCCAAGTGAGCATGTATACAGCAGCTTGATTTCTTTGAGGTACATGTGAAATTTCCACTTGTTTTCTAATCCACTGATCCATCAACACTCATAAGGACTCTATATATTCTATTTTTTTTTTATTGGAAATTTTTTTTTTTTTTAATTATTTTTGGCTGTGTTGGGTCTTCGTTGCTGTGCGCAGGCTTTCTTTTTAGTTGCGGTGAGCAGGGGCTACTCTTCATTGCCGTGCGCGGGCCTCTCATTGTGGTGGCCTCTCTTGTCTTGGAGCACCAGCTCTAGGTGTGCGGGCTCTACAGCGCAGACTCAGTAGTTGTGGCGCACGAGCCTAGCTGCTCTGCAGCATGTGGGATCTTCCCGAACCAGGGCTCAAACCCGTGTCCCCTGCATTAGCAGGCGGATTCCTAACCACTGCGCCACCAGGGAAGCCCAGGAATATATATATTCTTGAGTCCTATTTTTCCGTTTGGGTTTATTTTTTTTATGTTCTTAGTCTGTGTTGGTTTATAAGTAAAAACCCCTCGAGGGAAGAGGTCCTAAGATTTTTGAACTGTGAATGGCAGTGACTGACAGGGATCTTAAAGGCTTTAGGGTCCCAGTACTTAGATTTGGATGTGAAGGCCTCACAGATTCCCATTCAGCAGGTAAGAAGCAGGTTCTTGAATCTGCCTTCTAACGGCCATCACAGTAATTTGGATACACTTGGTTTGTGGCCAGATTTTGAGAAATACCACTTTCAAGACAGTTAAAATGTAACCAACATGGCCATTGTGCTTTGCACAAGTCTGACATCCTTCATATGGGGTATGCTTTTTCTTTTTTCAATATTCTCATTTTTTTCAAACAAAATGTATATAATGTGTATTTTTTTTTAAGATAAAAGTCTACACCAAAATGTTAATTGATATGATCTCTGGGTAGAATGCTAATTTCATTGTGTCTCCTTTATGCTGAACCATATTTGCTAAATTTTCCACAAAAGATCAGGAAAAAAGAGTAAAGGGTGCAATACTGTCTAAAACTGATAAGTCAAAATATAGCTGTATAAGCATATTATTTAAACATGGAGGTTAACCACCAGAAGTTAAAAGTGATTCCTTCTGGGAACTGCCATAAGAGGGAAGGTGAAGGCCAGAGAGTGTTTTCCATTCTAAAACCTTTCATACAATTTGTTATGCTTGTTATGACATTATGGTAAGTTTTCAATTCGTTTAAAAAACTACTTCATTTTATTTCTTCTAAGAATGGCAGTGTGTGCCTTTAAGAAACCTACCAAAGTTGGTATTAACTAGTTCAGATCCACCAAATTCTAAAGTATGTACAAAATGCAACTGGATTTACAGAAATATCCTACCTATGCTGAAAGTGTAATTTAAAAAAAAAAAGCATAGAAAATACAAACAAAAGTGAGTTTACAAAATATACAATAATTACAAATAGTACAAACTGAGACGATTTCTCCTGTTCCTGTGACAGAAGCTAACAGCCTTTACTTTCAAATGAGGGTTTCTGTTATTCTGAGTTATGATGCACATTCAGTGATCCGCTGCCTTTATGCTTTTCTTAATAGTTCCAGGAGGCCTATTAGTGATATGTACATGGGTCATTTCCCTAAAATCTTATTTCCAGAACTACTATGCCCAAGTCCAACACAACTGGAATAGAACAAGACGGCACTGAACTGAATAATCTTTTTTTCCAACAGTAAATTTTGATCTTCTCTAAATATTCACGTAGTGGTTTAGAACTGAAGCCATGATTTTTGGCTTTAAAAAGCAAGTCCACTGTGATTTTTAATAGGCAGCGCAATTCCACTACAGCCAATTATCACCTGGCTATTTTTACAGGTTTGCAATTATTTAAGGAACAGAATTTGATAGCATTCAATTCCGTATGTTTTGTCTTACGCTTTTTTAATCAGAGTCACTGCTACTGCTTGAGGAGTCTGTTGACATAACCTCTACGTCATCTTCGTTTTCTTTGTTGTGTCCTGGAGGCTCCAACACAAAGTCGCTACCGTGGTTTGGTGGTAACACACTCACTGCCGTGTCATTTGACTGCCATGGATACTGTGGAGCAAGGACATCTGGAGAAAAGAAAGAAGCACGCACGAGAACATTTCTACTAAGAATTTACTTCTTAGTTATACTTTCCTTCATGCAAATAATCTGAAGTAAAATTTCTTAAAGGCTAGAAATCAAAATACACATTTGGCCAAATTAATAATCAAATTTATCATGGAGAAATGTGATGTTTTAGTAACTAGACTCTTATGGTTTATTTTTTTTAAATCATACTTTCCTAGAGTCACTATTCAAGACGTTCACAATTTCAAATCGAATGTCTCATATCTATACATATTTTATGCACATATATAATACATCATATACAGTACTTTCTATATATTCTCTCCATATGTATTATAAATAGCTAATGTACACTATATTATGTATTCCAGTTTAAACTGCCTCTTAAGCTTCAATTCCACTCTTCTCCCTGGACCCTGAAAACACTTCCCCTTTGCCAGTGGCCACAATGTTAAGCTCTGTCAGTAGAGGGCACTGCAAGGACTCCACAGGAGGGCCAGGCTTCCCTTCCGGGATCCTGCCTTTCCCCCCCGTGGTGCCTCGTGGGTGTTCAGGACATCGGTGGCATCCCAGTTGGATGAATTCCCAGCTAGTCTCCCAGGGACCCTAGTGGATAACTTCCTACTTGCCAGCTCTGGCCTGTGACACCTCATCGAACTTCTCTGCCATCCAACAGGCCAGAGCTACACCTTTTCCACTCAGGACTGAATATCAGCCTTGGGATGGGGGGGAGCCTCTTCTCAGTCGGTCCCTTCCTTGGGTATCTGCCTCATCCTACACGTAGTAGCTGCTCCCTGCATCTGTTATTACTGCATTTAAAAAATATAGTTCTCTTTACCATCCAGTAGTTAGTATCTGGTTACTACTCAGTAGTTCTTTAAATTTTCCTTCATATTGCTGGTGTGGTTTCTGCCTCCTGCCTGGACCTGACTGGCATATTATGATACAGTACAATCACAATGAGAAAAATGAGGAGTTACCAAGGGAAACTAATGCACAGCGACTTCCCAGTTTGTAGTTTAGTTAACAACAGCGATGTTTATAAAAACATTTTTAATAACACAGGGACAGCCTTACAATGAAATGTTAAGCATAAAAAAGCATTATCTACAGTATTTTTTAGCGATGTAAAAAATACAGGAAAAAACATGAAATATGTAAAATATTAAAAGTGACTGCTCAAAAAAGACTAATTTTTCCCTTTTTTATGCCTTTTAAAAAACTTTTAAAATGTTCTACCAGATCAAAACAAAACAAGTCACCTACAAAAGGTAAAAGATGGGGAACATAAAATAAATATAAGAACAGTACAAACCTATATGCAAAACCTGAGGAAGGCTGAAGTTCAGAATGAGCTGAGTCTCACAAAAAATGATATTCTATTTAGTTATTAAAACACCCATAAAAAGCTTTGTTAGTCACTTTGTTAATCTGGGGTTTTTTCACAAGTGTGCTCACTTGGTATTCTTTAAACTGAACATACATACATCTTATTCTGTTTATAAAGTATATTTCATTTTAAAAAGCTATGTTTGGAGCTTAGTTAATGAGAGGCCTAATTCCTGGGGAAAATGGCACATAAAATCAGTTTATTCTAATTTCATAGCCTCCATCTAGAACAGTCTTTAAACTAGAGGAAGCAGAGAGGAGGATAAACTGGTAGAGAACCTAGCAACTAAAATGAGTTGGGTCCAGACCCTCAAACTTGTTCAGATCTCTGTCTTCCTCATCATTTCTGAAAAAAACCTTTGTTTGAAAGCATTATTCTGGTTAACATTACCTGGCAATCTGCCTGCTGCAAGTGCGTCCCCTGGTAGATGACCGTTCACTCCATTAGTGGAAGGGTTGTTCATCTGGCCCAATAATCCACT
Source organism: Balaenoptera borealis (assembly GCF_965194805.1). NCBI lineage: Eukaryota > Metazoa > Chordata > Mammalia > Artiodactyla > Balaenopteridae > Balaenoptera > Balaenoptera borealis. The sequence goes on along the minus strand of NC_138877.1, from coordinate 20,445,301 downwards.
TCTCATCTCCAAATCAGTTGGGTATGGTCTCCGTGGGTCCCCTAAAAAATAAGACTGCTTTTAATTAAGTCACATATGAAAATAAGCTTTGATACCTTCTCTGAAATATTGATTTTCCTTGGTTCACTTTGAAAAACTCAAGCCACGTTTTCAATTTTGGAATATGAAGGTCATCTTATCAATTGTTATTAAGACATAATATATTAAAATTTTAAATACATGTATTTTTATTTCTTCTCTAGATCTTCACAATAATACACTATTCTCTATATGCAAAAAAGAAAAGTCTCTCATTTAAGCAAACATTCCAAATGACAAAGTAAGAAAAGTATAATCCTAAGTCTTCTAAATTAAAACCTTTTCCTAACCAACCTCTTTGATCACGTAATTTAAAGACTAATTCCTGGGGACCTCCCTGGCGGTCCAGTGGTTAGGACTCTGCACTTCCACTGCAGGGGGCACGGGTTCAATCCCTGGTCCAGGAACTAAGATCCCACGTGCCGCACGCTGCGGGAACGGAGGGAGGAAGGCAGGCTAATTCCTGTAACATTCCAGTGGAGCATCAGGAGCCGATAACGTTCATTTCCAATCATGAAAGCACACTTTTTAGTTTTGGGTTGATGAAAACTTGGCCAGATTTGGACCAATTTTTTGGTAATATTTTCTCACCAACTCCAGATGATTTATCCTCCAAAACTGCAGCTACCCTTAGTGTTTCAGGTATGGCAAAACACCACCGTCAGGAGTGACTAGAGCTGAGATAACTACCTCCCATTCCTCCCAAAAGGCTGCTGCTCTACCTGAGGTCTCTGCTGTCAACATATGTAGCAAGGGACTTCCCGGGTGGCGCAGTGGATAAGATTCTGCGCTCCCAATGCAGGGGGCCAGGGTTCAATCCCTGGTCAGGGAACTAGATCCCACATGTCACAGGGAAACTAAGAGTTGGCATGCCACAGCCCACGTGCCGCAACTAAGACCTGATGCAACCAAATAAATAAATACATTATAATATATATATATATATATATATATATATATATATATATGTGGCAGTTTGTTTCTCTCTCTGCTACTTCTAATTACTCCAGCTCTCAGCAGTCCTGTGTGTCTGCTGCTGGGTGTCCAGTGCTTCATCTTTATCCCCTAAGAGTTGGGACTGTCTCTTTCTCAGGCTGGAACCCTTGTGGAAATCTTAATGGCTCAAACAAGTTAGCTTCTGGCCAGCCTGGGTTTTACAGGTATATAAATCTATAGCTTTAGAATCATCACATATTATACTTTTAAAATTTATTAATTTATTACTGATTTTTTTTTTTAAAAAGGAAAGAAACACAGTTCCCAGTGGCAACAACTTTGTAGAAAACCAATGATAAAACCCCTGGCCTATATTATCACTTATAAGACACTAAAGATGTGAAAATATGAAACATGTTTCTAAGGATAAATACATTCCATATTTAAATCTTTTCTTCCTATTTTTGTGTACAGTCACCTAAGAATTTTCAAAACCACATATATCTAGTAAAAAGGAATTACTTTTACCTGGGACCCAGGTCAGTGGGGCACACACAGCATTACTTGCACTAATCCTATGTGCGTACTTAATTATTTCTTCAGAGGAAACGGCACCTGAGAGTCAGGAGGAGAGTGTTAACATTTCAGCCTAGTCAACATACAAGTTTGTCAGTGCGCACATCACAGATGCAAGTCATACTGCACACATCACAGATGCACTTCATACTTAAAATATATTCATTAGGTAAAAAAGTACACTAGTAAATAATATGTATAGCACAACCTGGTTTTTGTTTTAGAATATATGTCATACGTGTATTTGTATTGTTCTTGTTACGTATGTATTACAGATCTAAGAAAAATCTGGAAGAACACACACCAAACATTAACAGTAGTTAATCTAAAATAGGACAAGAAGCGAGTTAGATGTAAATCATACCCACAAATCATTAAAAGCAAGTAACCAAAGTCTTCATTATAATTCTGACTTTTAGTATGCAATCTAAAAGATCCAAAATGGAAAAGCCTTTTAAAGAGAGAAGCAGGACAGGACAAGAAGTCATGCTGAGCCTCTAGAAGCACCACTACATGTGCACACACCCCAAAGCTTTATCTAGTTCTGACTTCACGGTGTCTTTCAAGATCCACCTCAAATCTCATTTGCTTCCAGCCCATATTCTCTTCTCCCAACAATTTAAAAAACACACTGTCTTTATTGCACATTTGGGTAAGAGCCGTAACTTCTATTATTGCTTCTTATAACCTGAAAAAGAATGTGACACCTCCCTAGCAATGCCCAGCATAGTGCTATAACATAGCAGGCACTTTACAATGAAAATTTATTGGAAACTTTTCAACAGCAGCAAATGATTACCAATAATCCTCTCATTAGTTTCTTGAAACCAAAATTTGGATTTTTCAGAAAGTCATTCAGTGTTCCCACAGTACTAACCTTTTCTTGCTTTTTCTATTGACTTGAGTTTTTCTTTTGCTTGGTAAACAGCTGTTGCCTAATTTAAACAACATTAAAAAAAGAAATATGGATTATTCAAAACTATACCAAGCCCAGTTTTTGGCTAAATTCACAAAATCATTTATCCCATAGAAACAATATGCAAAATTTGGAAATCCCCACAATTTATTTGTAATATTCTGAACCACCACTTGGGTATCATTTGTATCAGTTACAGTCAATGAAAAAAAGAAACATTTATGAGTCAGTCTACATACACAAGTTAGTTGTTAGAAACAAAATGTAAATTGGATTGTTCACTACCATTTTTTCTTTATGTCATCCATCATAAACAGGCAGAAAACAGACCACGTGCTACTCCCAAAGCATCCTATTCTTATATCTAGTTCAAGGATAAAATACTAAAAATTTTTTTTTTCTAGTTTACAAGATAAATTCTTGGATAGTCTCATTCATTTATACGTTACCATTACCTCCATGCTTAATGACTATTATAATGAACTCTTCCACCCACCCTCCCCTGGGCAAAGGCAAACTAAAGTGTAAAATGAAGCTAACCTAGTATATGCATCCTCCACCATAACACAGTGGTTAAGAGTATGGAGTCAGAGAGATCTAGGTTTATGTTCCATCTCTCAACTTTCACCTCTTGGGCAAGGTAGGTATTCATTTAAAATCATGGTTTTGTCTGTAAAAATAGAATAACGGTACTGACCTCATATAATTGTTATGAAGATTGAGATAATACACATAAAGTGCAAAGTACAGGGCCTGGTGCACCAGTACTTAATAACTGTTAGTTGCCACTATCTAAATCATAAAATTTAGTCTCTTTATAGTCCTTGTGTTCACTGTCTTTTGGAAATCTAATCTAGAGAAGAGCCAGCAATGTCTGGTCCATATGAGAAGCAAACTCAGCTCTTCCTACAATACCACCACATAACAATTTCATTAGTTAGTATTTAGTGAAATAACTGAGCAAATAATAACAAATAAATTGTCTCTTTGAAATAGTAGCCAAGAACAAGAAAGGAAAAACTAGAGTCCTTAACATATATCCAAATCCCATCTAGTTTAGGATGGAAGACTAAATAAATGTAAATTTTAATCAATTTATAAAATCGGTATATGCTTTTACTGATTTCAAAAATTATTTCTAAAACTGAAGTAGAGATTTAGACTATTAACAAATGAAAACTTAGGACAGGATAAAAGTAGAACTTCCCATTTCTATTAATTCAATCTTGTGCAATCTTCAAATAATGAAAATATGGTTCAAAAGCAATGCAGACTATCAGAAAACAGTAATTAAAAAGGGAGGGACTTCCCCAGTGGTCCAGTGGTAAAGAATCCATCTTCTTCTTGGTCAGGGAACTGAGATCCCACATGCCGCGGGGCAACTAAGCCCACGTGCCACAACTACTGAGCTCGCCCGCCTCAATGAGAGAGCCCTCGTGCTGCAACTACAGAGCCCACTTGTTCTCGAGACCACGTGCCACAACTAGAGAGAAGCCCGCGCGCCGCAATGGAAAGATCCTGTGTGCCGCAACTAAGACCAGACACAGCCTAATAGATAAATAAAATAAACGAATAAAATAAATAAATATTAAAAAAAAAAAAGGGAATGACATGGTCTTTCATCTAACCAAAGTGATAAGGGGTCACTTTTAGACTTGGAAATTCAAGTTTTCTACCACTTCAAAATTGTGATAATAGATTTATTTTTCAGAAATAGAGTAAATAATATCCTTTTTTACATTAAGAACCAGCCTCTATCAACTTACCAGTATCTGTTCTGCTTCCTTTAGCTGTTTTTGTAGTTGCTGAATATCACTGTCTCTTTTTTCTACTTCTTTTTCTAAAACTTGCATTTCATGATGGATTTTTCCCTGATTAAGTGCCAATTTCATTAGTTCTTGAAATTCCCCATCTCTATGAATTAACAACTCCAGGACCTGTCAGATAATAGGTGATTAAAGCAGACAACAGAATACTGAAGAACTACATTCCCATGAAACGAAGAATCCACACGTGAATTGGCTAGTCCATAAAGTTTTAACACCTTCAAAGTACTATTTACTAATCATTGTTAAAAACAGCCTACCTATAATTATTTTAGAAGAGATTAATATCAAGGTTTTCTGCTTTTTCTAATTATATGCTATTCTTTCACACAAAATAAAACAAATCTTTCAGAACTAGCAATATGCCAAAATGAGCAGGTTTATTCATTTCTCAGGGAAGGTAAAATTTATTTGAGATGATTTTATTAGCTGACACCAGGAACTGAATAGACATTTCTCCAAACATATACAAATGGCCAAAAATACATGAGAAGGTATTCAACATCACTAATCATCAGGGAAGTGCAAATCAACACCACAACTGGATATGACCCTGCACCAGCTAGAACGGCTATAATCAGAAAGACAAAAGATAACAAGTGTTGGTGAGAATGTGGAGACAAAGGGAACCCTTAGAATCTGAATTGGTGCAACTACTGCAGAAAACATTCCATTAAGTGTGGAGGTTACTTAAAAAATTAAAATTAGAACTACCATATGATCCAGCAATTCTACTTCTGAGTATTTATCCAAAGGAAATGAAATCACTATTTTCGAAAAGATACCTGCACTCATATGTTCACTGTAGCATTATTCACAATAGCCAAGACATGGAAGTAATCTAAGTGTCCATCAATGGATGAATGGATAAAGAAAACGTGATGTAAATCTATACACACGCACACACACACAAAGGAATATCATTCAGCCACAAAAAAAGAAGGAAATCTTGGCATTTGGGATAACATGGACGGACCTTAAGAACATTACATTAAGGGAAATAGGTCAGACAGAGAAAGACAAACACCGTATGATCTCAGTTATATGTGGAATGTAAAAAGAGCCAAATACATAGAAAAAGAGCTCAGATTGGTGGTTGCCAGGGGGAAGGCGGCAAAATGGGTAAAGGTGGTCAAAAGGTACAAGCTCCAGGCTATAAGATAAATAAGTTCTGGAAATATAACGTACACCATCGTGACTATAATTAAGAATACAGTACTGTAAATTTGAAAATAGCTAAGAGTAAATCTCAACAACTTAAAACAGTTCTTAAAAAATGTGCAGAGGAACTGAATAGACATTTTTCCAAAGACATACAAATGGTCAACAGGTACATGAAAAGTTGCCACTTTCCCGCAATTTTCTTAGAAGTTTTTATCATAAGAAGAGAAAGGACTTCCCTGGTGGTACAGTGGTTAAGAATCCACCTGCCAATGCAGGGGACACAGGTTCGAGCCCTGCTCCTGGAAGATCCCATATGCTGCAGAGCAACTAAGCCCGTGCACCACAACTACTGAGCCCACGTGCCACAACTACTGAAGCCTGTGTGCCACAACTACTGAAGCCTATGCGCCCTAGAGCCTGTGCTCCACAACAAGAGAAGCCATCGCAATGAAAAGGCTGCGCACCATAACGAAGAGTAACCCCTGCTCGCTACAACTAGAGAAAGACTGTGCGCAGCAACAAAAACCCAACACAGCCATAAATAAATGAGTGAATGAATGAATAAATAAGTAAATAAATAAAATTTGTTTAAGAAAAAAAAAAGAAAAGAAAACTGGGGACTTCCCTGGTGGTCCAGTGGTTAAAACTCCACACTTCCACTACAGGGGGCGTGGGTTCCATCCCTGCTTGGGGAACTAAGATCCCACATGCTGCGTGGTGTGACCAAAAAACAAAACAAAACAAAACAAACTTAACCATGTGAGGTGATGGACATTAACTAAACTTACTGTGGTGATCACTTTGCATTATGTACCTATATCAAATTATTATGATATACATCTTAAACTAATACAATATTACATGTCAATTATATCTTACCTAAATGATGCAAAAAAATATCAATTTAAAAACTGCAATTAATAATTTAATAGAATCTGATCTTCCTGTTCTCACACAAAGTAAATATAAATAGGAAATTGTAAAAATGATGGAGGTTTTTTGTGTTTAATTCAAAAAGAAACCACTTACCTGGTTTTCCTCTCCAGACTGTAACAACTTTTGGTTTCTTGAAATCGCCAGCATTTCTATAAGTTCTCTATAAAACAAAAACAAAGTTTGCAAAGTAAATACAACAGAGCCTCTACCTGATCTCCACCTGACTGACTTGCTGGATTCACGGTACCCACAGCAAGCTGAGTACTCAGAGCTATTGCCCCACAGGCCACTTTGACTGTGGACTTCAGCTCTCACCGGCACAGTGCATTCTCACCAAGACTCAGCTGTGTTCATTACCAGACCCATTTATTCAAACTTTACTATTACTATAACTGTATAAATTAATATTGAGTATATAAATACAAATGAAGTATGATTGTGAATAGGAAAAACTGTTTCTATAAAAACCTAAGCTTGGAAACACTCAACAGAGGTTTGCAAAGAATAACTATCGAACCAGGAGAAGTAAAGTCATAAAAACTCAGCAAGACCCTGCCCTAAGACTTCTTGATGAGTGTCCAAGTGCTCATTTCACTTTAAAAAAACCTAACTAGAAAATGCAGACAATGCATTATGCGTGGTTTATGCAAGAAAAACTCCTTCATAAGGGGTCTACAGGCCAAATGCAGCCCATCTGTGGTTTTTGTAAATAACTTTTCTTGGATGATAGCCACGCCCCTTCATTTACATATTGCCTAAGGCTGCTTTCCCACTACAATGGCAGAACTGAGTAGTTGTGACACAGAACTCCTCACCTGCAAATTTTTAAATTAACCAAACAGGTATCAGTTAAGAGGGATACCTACACATAATAAACCATATATTTCTAGAATGCTCATTTGTTAAATATGCTAATTTTCTACATGAAAAACAGAAGAATGATTGGGAAAAAATGTGTAGTAGGTAATATTCTATATATTAGTTTCAAAACTGTTGATACATGGGACTTAATTCAGAAATTATCCAGGAGAGGACAGCTTCACAATTAACTACCTGACACTACTAGTCAGCCCAGGGTTTGTACCTTCTCACTGGCTACCATGCTATTTTTACCTTCATAGTTCCACCTTCCACTCACCAGCCTCAGGCTATTTTAGTGGATGGTGCCAATTGGACTCAACCTCCCTCCCATACACCATTATGTATGAATTAATTACCTAATTAATGAAAAAAGTAGACAAGGGAATGAAAAGTCTTCATTCACTCATTCAAATATTTCTTGAGTGCCTATTATGTGCCAGGCATTTTCTAGATGCTTGGGTTAGGAAAGTGAACAATGGCAATTAAATTCTAATAGAGAAGACAAAAAAATATATAAGTAAAACCAGAGTGACAGGGGTTAGGAAGAAAATAAAGCAGAGTGTTAAACCAGAGAGTGTCGGTGAGGTAGTTTGGCTACTTACACTGGGTGGTCAAGGAAGGTTTCTCTATGGGAATATCTGTGAAGTAAAACATGAATTAAACAAGAGAAGCCAGCCAGGAGATGTGGGAGGAAAGAGTGCTTGGTAAAAGACCCAGCTAGCTCACTGGCTCAAAGATGGGTTTGAGGAAATGTGGCCAGAGCACAGCAGGCACCAGGGAGCAGGATACAAAATAAGGCCAATGGAGGGAGGGAGGGAGTGAAAGAGAGAGGGAGGGGGAGGGCTGGATTGTGTAGGGCTCTGTAGGTCAGGGTACAGGATTAGTATTTCACTCTTAAGTGCAAAGAGAAGCTACTGGATTATTTTAAACAAGCAAAGGACATGACCTGATTTACGTTTTTAAACAACTGCTGAACTATCTGGAGAACAGACTGTAAGAGAGCTAGAAAGGGAATCAAGTTAGGTGGTTTTTGTAGTGTCCCAGGCAAAAGATGACACTGGCTATGACTAGGTCCTAGCCACTAGGATTTAGTAATGGAAATGGGGAAACATGGACAGATTTAGGATATATTTTGGAAGCAGAGCTGACAGGACTTGCTAATGGATTAAACAGACATTTTATGAAAACAGCATGTTACATTAGCCCTTTTCTGCACCCCATTAATGAGATGGAGAGAGTTGATAACCCCTGGCCTATATAAAAGCTGGTTTCTGTGGGGGAAGGGATGGTGGTGAGGGGTTGGGGGTATGGTGGGAGACGCAGAATGACCCGTTCTTGCCAATCTGGGAGCATAAATCAACAGAAAACCTTACAAGGGTTTACTTTAGGCAGAGGCGTACAGGGAGGGAGAGGTCTGTAAGATTCAGTGCTCTTCACAAACTATCTAGGACAAAGTGGAAACCTTTGTCCACTCCAAGGGTGAAAAGAGGCTGAAGGACCCCCTGTCCTCTCTCTCATTATAGGAGCGGGAGGCCCGTGCCGCTACAAAGGAAGCAGCTGTACTCCTGGCATGCCAAATTAGAATCCTCCCACATTTCCACACAAATATAACTTACACAGGGTTAGGTCCTATATTATTTGTGATACTACACTTCAGGTAAACAATTTTCTTTTAAATTAATTCATTTTTTAAATTTATTTTTGGCTGCACTGGGTCTTCATTGCTGCACACGGGCTTTCTCTAGTTGCGGTGAGCGGGGGCTGCCCTTCATTGTGGTGAGCGGGCTTCTCATTGCAGTGGCTTCTCTTGTTGCGGAGCACAGGCTCTAGGCGTGCTGGTTCAGTAGTTGTGGCACAAGGGCTTAGTTGCTCCGTGGCATGTGGAATCTTCCCGGACCAGGGCTTGAACCCATGCCCTGCATTGGCAGGCGGATTCTTAACCACTGCGCCACCAGGGAAGCCCCAGGTAAACAATTAATAGGCTGGTGGGGAAACCTCAAGACTCCTATCAACGTGGTTTCTGTTCCACAATGAGTTCTGAGTTACAAACAGGTTAAAAGAAACTTTTTAGACTACAATCTACCTACAGGTTTCTATTTTTTAAATTCCTCCAAAGACTACCTGATTCTATTACATCTTACAAAGTATTGGACTGACCAAAAGGTTCGTTTGGTTTTTTCCATAGATGGCTCTAGCAGCGCTTAGTGGTCTTTAACTTCATTCGAAACAACTTTGTTAGACTGTACTGTGACAGCTGTCATGTCAGCGTGCATTTAAAAAAACACTTATCAAAACTGGCGAATTTTTGTGTTGCCATTTTAATACTGAAGATGGACGGAAAAAAGCAACATTTTCAGCACATTATGCTAGATTATTTCAAGAAAGGTAAAAACGCAACTGAAATGCAAAAAAAGATTTGTGTAGTGTACGGAGAAGGCGCTGTGACTGATCGAATATGTCAAAAGTGGTCTGTGAAGTTTTGTGCTGGAGATTTCTCGCTGGATGATGCTCCACAGTCAGGTAGACCATTTGAAGTTGATCGCGATCAAATCGAGACATTAATTGAGAACAAACAACGTTAGACCACACGAGAGATAGCTGACACACAATATCGAAACCAAGCGCTGAAAATCATTTGCACCAGCTTGGTTATGTAAATCACTTTGATGTTTGGGTTCCACATAAGTTAAGCGAAAAAAACCTTCCTGACCGTATTTCCGCATGTGATTCTCTACTGAAACGTAATGAATATGTTCCGTTTTTAAAACAAATTGTGACGGGTGATGAAAAGTGGATACTGTACAATCATGTGGAATGGAAGAGATCGTGGGGCAAGTGAAATGAACCACCACCAAGCACACCAAAGGCCAGTCTTCATCCAGAGAAGGTGATGTTGTGTATATGGTGGGATTGGAAGGGAGTCCTCTATTATGAGCTCCTTCCGGAAAACCAAACGATTAATTCCAACAAGTACTGCTCCCAATTAGACCAACTGAAAGCACGAAAAGCCTCCAGAATTAGTCATCAGAAAACGCATAATCTTCCATCAGGATACCACAAGACCGCATGTTTCTTCGATGACCAGGCAGAAACTGTTACAGCTTGGCTGGGAAGTTCTGATTCCTCTGCGGTATTCACCAGACATTGCACCTTCAGATTTCCATTTATTTCGGTCTTCACAAAATTCTCTTAATGAAAAAAAGTTCAATTCCCTGGAAGACTGTAAAAGGCACCTGGAACAGTTCTTTGCTTAAAAAGATAAAAAGTTTTGGGAAGATGGAATTATGAAATTGCCTGAAAAATGGCAGAAGGTAGTGGAACAAAAGGGTGAATACGGTGTTCAATGAAGTTCTTGGTGAAAATGAAAAATGTGTCTTTCATTTTTATTTAAAAACCTAAGGAACTTTTTGGCCACCCCAATAATATACTAAAAGGCTATATAATCAGGTAACAGTAAAAAAATATATGCCAAATTTCACACCCACTACTTTCTAAAGTCAAGAGGTTACAATAATGAGATTTTTCATTTTTCATTTAAAAATGCAAAGAGAAAAACTTCATTCATAGGATAATGACAAACTTCACATATCACAAAATCAGTATAAGTATCTATGTGTGACTGGCCACATAATGGGACTTTTTGGAAAGCCAATCATACTGGAGCAGCCTCATTCTGTGGTGGGGTTCCAATGAGTCTTAGGTGGCAAACCAAAGTGACATCTCTTCCATCACCACCAACAACCATTTTCAGGATTATAAAAGAGAGAAATTCTCACTTACCTACTGTCACCCAGTCTTTCTTTAGAGATGAACAAATAATGTGGCAGGTACGGCATGAGAAAATCGGAGAAAAAGAAAAATGAACTTCTAAGACAATGGCTATTACCACAGGCAGCAGAGCGCCTCAAAAAAGAAGAAGGCTTTAACCAACCTGTCAACAGATTCAGTGAGGAGGACTACAAATTAACGAGAAATCCAAGTCTTTTTGGCATTCCTGGAGAATGGGAAGCAGAAGAACTACAGCTTCTTTTAGAGGAAGCAAAAGAGAACTCAGCACCTCAGGTGATCATGTACAACTGGAAAGCTGAAGGAGAAAGTTTCAGAAACACTGAGGTTCTTGAGGAAAATTTAAATGATTCAAAATTTCAATGGATAAATACACTTCATCAAACGGAAAATGCTATACTTGACAATCAAGAATCAAATATAGAGAGGGATAAGCTGGTCAAATCTAGATACAAGAGAATTTCAATTTAGTCTCAAATTTAACATAACTGATAAATTACTTAGCTATGCTATCTCAAGCAAAGAGTACATGAATACCAAGTATAGGCACTCCTATAGGTACCGACAGCATCAAGTAAACACACCACAGATAGACAGCCCAGGAGCCAATCAACCTAGAGGCAAGATCTCAAGATTGACTACTGGGTTGTCCAATGTAGGAGATGTTCTCAAAGACCATTATACTGAATGGGTAGGCTCAGAAACACAGTTCCTGAACTTTGTGGACATGAAATATATACTAGGGTTACTCAGCAAAACAGACAAATTATGTTACAGCAAGTAAAGCTAAGAAAAGAAACGAATTTACTGGGCTCCAGAGTAGAAGGGTGAGATGTAATAGTTCTTTGGTTATACTAAGGCAAAGATTTGAAATTCTCAGACTAAGACCTACTCAGAACAAAAGGCAGCATCCAATGCTTCCCAAAGGGGGTGTTACTTCTTCACAAAGTCAACATATTTACAGAAAAATTAATTACCACCATCCATACCATGTGGTTTTTAACTCAACTAATTTCACACTCATCAGTGTCATCAAGATTCCTTAGCAAAAATGCTAGAAGCCAATCAAGTATTAGACTTGGGCTTCTGGTGAGAATTCTCCCAAAAGAAGAAAGAGCTCAAGGGAATATTTCAAACAGAACAAGACCCAGAATTCAAGCAAGTGGAAAAAACTGGCTCAAAAAGTAGTAAGTGAGGTATTTTCCAATTAACCATTAGTTGTTCTTAAACTATATGCCAATAAAATGAACAACCTACAAGAAATGGACAAATTCTTAGAAGGGTACAATCTCCCAAGACTGAACCAGGAAGAAGCAGAAAATATGAACAGACCAATCACAAGTAATGAAATTGAAACTGTGATTTAAAAACTCCCAACAAACAGAAGTCCAGGACCAGATGGCTACACGGCGAATTCTATCAAATATTTAGAGAAGAGTTAACACCTATCCTTCTGAAACTATTTCAAAAAATTGCAGAGGAAGTAAAACTCCCAAACTCATTTAATGAAGCCACCGTCACCCTGATACCAAAACCAGACAAAAATATCACAAAAAAAGAAAATTACAGGCCAGTATCACTAATGAACATAGATGCAAAAATCCTCAACAAAATACTAGCAAACCAAATCCAGCAATACATTAAAAGGATCATACACCATGATCAAGTGGGATTTATCCCAGGGATGCAAGGATTTTTCAATATCCACAAATCAATCAGAGTGATACACATTAACTGAAGAATTAAAACCATATGATCATCTCAACAGATTCAGAAAAAGCCTTTGACAAAATTCAACACCAATTTATGATAAAAACTCTCCAGAAAGTGGGCATAGAGGGAACCTACCTCAACATAATAAAGACATATGACAAACCCACAGCTAACATCATACTCAATGGTGAAAAGCTGAAAAGCATTTCCTCTAAGATCCAGAACAAGACAAGTATGTCCACTCTCACCACTTTAATTCAACATAGTTTTGGAAGCCCTAACCATGACAAGCAGAGAAAAAAAGAAATAAAAGAAGTAAAACTGCCACCGCAGATGACATACTATTCATAGAAAATCCTAAAGATGCTATCAGAAAACTATGAGGGCTCATCAATGAATTTGGTAAAGCTGCAGGGTACACAAATTAATACACAGAAATCTCTTGCATTTCTATACACTAACAACAAAAGATCAGAAACAGAAATTAAGGAAACAATCTCATTTAGCATTGCATCAAAAAGAATAAAATACCTAGGAATAAACCTACCTAAGGAGACAAAAGACCTGTACTCCGAAAACTATAAGACGCTGATGAAAGAAATGGGAAGATGACACAGGTGGAAAGATACACCATGTTCTTGGATTGGAAGAATCAATACTGTCAAAATTACTACACTACTCAAGGTAATCTACAGATTCAATGCAATCCCTATCAAATTGCCAATGGCATTTTTTGCAGATCTTTAGAAGAAAAGGTCTTAAAATTTGTATGGAAACACAAAAGACCCCAAATAGCCAAAGCAATGTTGTGAAAGAAAAACAGAGCCAGAGGAATCAGACTCCCTGACTTCAGACTATACTATAAAGCTTCAGTAATCAAAACAGTATGGTACTGGCACAAAGACACATTTACAGATCAATGGAACAGGACAGAAAGCCCAGAAATAACCCCATGCACCTATGGTCAGTTAATTACAACAAAGGAGGCAAGAATATACAATGGAGAAAAGAGAGTCTCTTCAATAAGTGGTGCTGGAAAAATTGGACAGCCACATGTAAATGAATGAAATTGGAACACTCTCTAACACCACACACAAAAATAACCTCAAAATGGATTAAAGACCTAAATGTAAGACCAGATACTATAAAACTCTTAGAGGAAAACATAGGCAGAAGACTCTCTAACATAACTAGCAGCAAGACCTTTTTTGATCCACCTCCTAGAGTAATGAAAATAAAAACAAACAAATGGGACCTAATCAAACTTAAAAGCTTTTGCACAGCAAGGGAAACCATAAACAAAACGAAAAGAACCCACAGAACGGGAGAAAATATTTGCAAACAATGCTCAACATCGCTGATTATTAAAGAAATGCAAATCAAAACTACAATGAGGTATCACCTCACACCAGTTAGAATGGCCATCATCAAAAAGTCTACAAACAATAAATGCTAGAGAGGGTGTGGAGAAAAGGGAACCCTCCTACACTGCTGGTGGGAATGTAAATTGGTACAGCCACTATGGAGAACAGTATGTAGGTTTCTTAAAAAACTAAAACTAAAAATAAAAATAGATCCAGCAATCCCACTCCTGGGCACATATCCAGAGGAAACTGTAATTCGAAAAGATACATGCACCCCAATGTTCATCACAGCAGTATTTACAATAGCCAAGACATGGAAGCAACCTAAATGTCCATTAAAAGACAAATGGATAAGGAAGATGTGGTACATATATACAATGGAATATTACTCAGCCATAAAAAAGAATGAAATAATGCCATTTGCAGCAACATGGATGGACCTAGAGATTATCATACTAAGTGAAGTCAGTCAGACAGAGAAAGACAAATATCATATGATATCACTTATACGTGGAATCTAAAAGAATGATATAAATGAACTTATTTACAAAACAGAAACAGACTCACAGACTTAGGAAACAAACTTAGGGTTACCAAATGGGACAGGTGGGGGGGGTGATAAATTAGGACGTTAGGATCAACATATACACACCACTATATATAAAATAGATCATCAACAAAGACCTACTGTATAGCACAGGGAACTCTGTATGTAATAACCTATATGGGAAAAGAATCTGAGAAAGAAAAATATGTAATAAGAAAGAAACTTTGTATTCTATTACAAGTTAATTACTAAAGAGACATTGCCTATAAGCTTAAATTATACATAACGGCCCATCTCTGGGAGCCCTGCCTCCCAGGTAATGAGCATTAAGCTAAAACACCTTTGTTGAGCTCACGGGAAACATCTTGACCAGGCCTACCTGCGAATGACTGCAGGGAGGAAGAAATGAACACATTCCCTCAGGAGGCTGACCTAAATTTTTGACTTTAGCCCCTCTCCTTTAAGTATAAAAGCAGCCTGAATTCTAACTCAGGCAAGATGGTTCTTTGGGGCATGAGTCCAGCATCCTCCCGGTTTGCTGGCTTTCTGAATAAAGTCTCTATTCCCTAACCCCCAACAACTCATCTCTTGATTTATTAGCCTGTCATGCGGTGAGCAGTAGGAGCTTGGACTTGGTTACAGATATATATTTATAATGGAATCACTCTGCTGTACACCTGAAACTAACACAACATTATAAATCAACTTTACTCCAATATAAAATAAAAATTTAAAAAAAGAATCGTAATAAAATAAATTTTAAAAAAGAAAGTTTAGAAAATAAAATAAAAACAGTATTAATTTTAAAAGAATGCTATTGGAAAAATGGCACCAATAGACTTGCTTGACACAGGGTTGCCATAAAGCTTCAACCTGTAAAAAATGCAGCATCTGCAAAGTGCAATAAAGTGGATTAAAACAAGGTATGCCTGTATGTAAGACTTATTCTAAAACGTCAAAGAATGTTGACTACAGAAAAGGTGACACTTGAACTGGATTCTGGAGGATAAACGAATGATTCATCAAGTTGGAGGTGGAGTAAAAACGGTACTGAAGATGAGGAAGTTTTCAAGTTCTCTAGCTTGAGAATAGGGAGCATTCACCGAGGCTGGAATAAAGGGCATGGGAGGGCAGAGGGATGCGGCAGTAAATAAGGACAACAAGATGGATTAACAGGGGTGGAGAATGGCTTTACTGCACGCTAAGCTAAAGAGTATGAACTTTACTTCACTGGGCAGTGGGAAGCTACCAAATATTCTACAGCAAAAAAGTAATACCAGAGGCTTTTTTTTAAAAATAGCTCTGCTCTCGGGTAATATAGAAGGATAAAACGCAGAAGCATTAAGGCAAGTGAAACTGTAGGGAAGCTGCATTAAGAATTAATTATGACAGTGGGGATGGGAACATTTTGGGACGAAGAACCAGAACAATTTTAACATCCAAGTGAATGCATTGGAGCTAAGGAACGCTTCAATCTGACAGAGTACCATGAAAGATGGCAGAATAAGGAGCAGGACATCCAATTTCATCTCCTACCTCTGCCACACACGCTGCACTCCAGCCACCCCAAACTGGTCATTCCAGCACCAAGTCGTGCGTGCTCCTGTTCCAGGCCTTTGCACATGCTCTTCCAGCCACATGCCGCCTAGTGGGTCTGCGGGACTCATTCGTCCCATGCAGTCCTTTCTCCAGGAAGCCTGCCCTAACTACCTATCAAAACAAGCTCCGCGCCACAGTCACTGTTGACACGTAAGTCTCTCCCCCTTGACACTGGGCTCCTCCTCGTCGACATCTAGTCTCCCCCGCAGGACCGTCTCCCAGCGCGCGGCACCCAGGGGAGTTCCTGATATGTCTGTCGAGTGTCGGTGGACGAAGGGACTCACACCCGGCGACCTCTAAGGTTCGCTACGATTCTGACAGTCTGGGGTTCCAGAGTCACTGTCAGTATTAAAATGTCCTCTAAGGGGGGAATATGCCGTCCGAGCCCCTGAGGGTTGCGGGCCCACGTCCCGACCCTCGTGCACTGTCCTTGGGAGCGTGCGCCGCAGCCCCGAGCGCGGCCCTCCCCGCCAAGCCCTGGGAACCAGCCCAAGACAGGCCGGGGGTCCCGAGTCAGTCCTCCTGGCCCAGCCCCAGCCAGGCCCTCAGGCCGACGGCCTCACCTCGACAAGACCTCCAGATCTTCCAGCGCAGACAGCAGCCTCTCACGTGTGCTGTTACCGCCTGCAGCTCCCGAGCCGCCGCCCGGCCGCTCCTTCTCCTTCTCGCCACTGGAAGACGCCGCCATTCCCCGCCACGGGCCAGCGTCCGCGCAACTACGCGCAGGCGTGGAGGGGCGGGCTCGGCAAGCGGAAGGAAGGGTCACCAAGACGGGGGACGAGAGGCGGGCGGGAGCGCCCCTGCGCGCCTGGAGGTGCCCTGCGGGCCCCAGCGCCATCTGCTGGGCAGCGAGGGCTTCTCGGGTCTAACCCTTGGAGCGAGAGCCAAACCGAGAACAGGGGTCCATCGCGGTCAGGGTCTCCTAAGCCTTAGGTTATTCAAGCTGGAATGGGAAGCTTCTGCTCAACAGATTTTAAGCATTTGAGGGAATTACATAATGGCCTGCCTCTTGTGTCGTTTCTTCGTAAAATGGGCCGGGGTCTCCTCATATTAACCTCTCTTTAGTCTGCATTCCCATAACACTGTTCCTACCCTCCTGCTTGGGCTCTCAGGGAGGCAGTAAGCGCTTTGGGACAGGAACCGAAATCCATCTTATTTTCTTTAATTTTTTCTTATTGTGGTAAAATACACTTAGCATAAAATGTACCACGTTAACGGTGTTTAAGTGTACAGTTCAGAGGCATGAAGTACTTTCATACTGTGCACTACCACCACCACCTCCTTCCCCATAGCTCTTTTCATCTTACAAAACTGAAACTCTGTATCCGTTCATCAACAATTTCCCATTCTTCCCTCCCTCCTTGCTTAGCCATTCATCTGTCAGGGACACTTGGCTTGCTTCCACAATTTCGTACTCCATCTTTATAATCATACATCTCCCAACAAACTGTTTTGTTCACTGCTCAAGATGACTAGCGAACTGAATCCATCAATATAGTATGGAAATGGTTGTTGAAAATAGTTTAAATAATTGATGTAGCACACATTCCAAATCAACCAAAAATGTACCTTAGCCCACTTTTCTGGGGGAGAGCAATGTAGTAGGAGACCTTCCTTACTAGGAAAACCCAAAGTTAAACAGCACTGGGAGTGGGAGCTCTGTATCTGGCCCAAGTTGCTGTCACAGAAGGTGAGCTGGAAAGTTGTCACCTACAGACAACAGCTGGTAGCGAGGCAGGAGTACCTGTGGTCCCCTCGTTCCATAGTCCTGTCCTCTGTCCTTCTGAAGGTGCCAAACCTGATTCCTGCTGGACAACCAGAGCTGAGGATTTCTGTGGCACTCATGCTAAATAAATTCATTCATGGTAACTGCTAAATAATAATAATAATCCAAATGCCACTTTATTCTCTTACGATGAGCACAATTATACTCATAGACAAACCCACACAGGAAGCCATAAATTATCACCAGAATGTTGCTTGATAAACTTGGATCAGAACAAATGAACATAAATAAAAACTTAACTGATGCAATCATATGGATTTGCACCTCCATAGTGTAGGGATATGTGCGTTAAAGAGATTGGCATATTTGTGTTCATAGGTCAGCGTGCCTCCTTCCCTAGACAGTGCAAGAGACTCATGGACACCTTTTATGTTCCAACCACCCTCCACTTCTGCTCTGGGCTAACCCCTTCTTTTAATACAGTCAATTCTCAGGCAATGGACTAAATTAGATTTAAGTTTTCTTAATTACAATTGCATTCTAAGCATGCCTCCCAGTAGCTCTAGTCAATAATTTCTTACGTTAAGTTTCCAAGGGGATAAACTCCTGCAGCCTGTGTGGGTTTTGTTTACTCAACTCTTACAGGTTTGTCTTGGGTCACGATTCCGGTGGGGGGAGGGAGAAGGTCATATTAGTGTAGCTTCCACATAAAAGTTCTGGGAGGGTTCTAATTAGTTAAAAATGACCAATTATAAGGCCTACTTTACAGATAATGAGGGTCAATATGTGGACAGTATATGTGTGTTGTGAACTCTATACCTCCTCGGATTTGTGCAAATTCACATGCACACTGAACAGTCTCTATAGACTGATAAGTAATGGCACTTCCTACTGATACACTCTTTTGCAAACTGTGCAGACCTAAACATGATAAACAAAATATGAGTTATTTTATAATATATTATACAGCTGAGCCTTGAGCAACGTGAGAGTTAAGGGTGCCAATCGGAGTACTGCTATCTTTGCCTCAAAAACAAAGAAATTGTTAAATGACTCACCCAAGGCAGAAAGCTGAAACAGGATTGGACAGAATCAGGACTCAAACCCTAGTTCTTTTGATTCTATATATTGTGATCTGTAATCAAACACAAGCTTTTCCCCACCCTTAGTTAACTTAAAGATCTGTAAAATGAAAATGCAGTTTCTATATTTGTTGAAAAAATTCCACATATAAGTGGACCCCCGCAGTTCAAATCTGTGTTGTTCAAGGGTCAAGTGTAATTAAATATGAATACTTTATATATTTGTATTGTTATGATAACTGAATTCATGGTAAATTTGAGTGCAAAAGATTTTCTCAATCTATAGAATCAAAAAGGGTAAGTACCACCTTCTTATGAATATTTATGTATGCAACCTGCAAGGCGCTGTTCTAAGTATGTTTAAAAAATGAACTCTTTTAATTTTCATAAAACTCCCAGAGATGGGGCTTCCCTGGTGGTGCAGTGGTTAAGAATCTGCCTGCCAATGCAGGGGACACGTGTTCGAGCCCTGGTCCGGGAAGATCCCACATGCTGCAGAGCAACTAAGCCCGTGCACCACAACTACTGAGCCTGCACTCTAGAACCCACGAGCCACAACTGCTGAGCTCGTCTGCCACAACTACTGAAGCCCCCGCGCCTAGAGCCTGTGCTCCTCAACAAGAGAAGCCACCGCAATGAGAAGCCTGCGCACCGCAACGAAGAGTAGTCCCCGCTCGCCACAATCAGAGAAAGCCCGAGCACAGCAACAAAGACCCAACGCCGACAAAAATAAAATAAAATAAAAAATAAATAAATAAAAAAACAAAGCAACCTCCTAGAGGTGAGTACTGTAATTATCTCCATGCTACAGATAATGAAGCTGGAGGCGGAGAAGTGGAGAGGCTCGCCCCAGGCCACACAGCTGGTCAGTGGCACAGCTGGGAGCTGAACCCAGGGTCTGGCTCCAACATCTGTGCTCTTAGCCTCTGGTTGTCCTGCCTCTCTTTTTACAGAAAGAGTTGCCTTCATGTACAGAAAATGGGTTGGGCACCTCTTGTCCAAAACACAAGCACCGTCAAACGCACAGTTCAGAGATTTGAGCAAAAAGCAGCTACAACCTTTGGTGGACGTTTGAGTGAGAACAAGAAACTAATCAGGCTGCTCCTGAGTCAACAGAGGTGGCTGCATACACCACATGTCTTTTTAAAATTATTTTTTATTTTTATCAATATATATACTTTTTTATATAATGCATGATTAAAAAGTCAAAGAGCCCTGAAAAGCTCACAAAAACAGAGTTTTCAGTCACCACCTCCCCAACTCCCACATCCTGTCACATCCCTCACCCTAGTGGCAACCACTCTCAACGTTTTTAATTGGTCCTTCTACGCTTTGCTTGCATATTTTAAAATAACATGCCTACATTCTATATCTCTATTCAACTCTTTCGGAAATTCATTGCTTTCCGATTATGATGAATGAGGATTTTATCTCTACATGCCCTGTTCCCCTTCCTCTACCCTCTCAATAGATAAAATCCAAGTTTTTGTTAAACCGATAGTCAGTGCTTAGATTACTACACTATTATTTACATGTAACTAGGAATTATTATTTGTTTGAGATGCCTAACAGATATCTCTGTAGAGGTTTTTTAAAAAACAGAATAGAACAGAACATTTCATCAAAGTGCGTATCACTACTTTGTGGACATTTTTTCGGTTGTATATTTATGTGTGTGGGTACTAGGTCAAACATAAAATATATTTTTTACTGTGGATTGAAAAAGTTTGCAAGCATTGGAGAGTAAGGATGATACCAACCCTAGGTCTTAGAAAAACAACACCTTCTACCTGAAGGTCCCCAAAGGGAAAGTTTGTATAACTTTTGTGTTCCAGGGGCAGAAAGTCAAAGCAAACATGTACAAATAAAGTGGTGTGTTGAGATGATCATCTGTGATGCATTGCATAGATGGAGGGTGTCGTTATGGGCTCCAAATTATTTGCTCTCAAGATTCATATGTCAAAGCCTTATCCCCCGGTACCTCAGAATGCCACTGTATTTGGAGGTAGGGCCTTTAAAGAGGTAATTAAGTTAAAATGAAGCTGTTAGGGTTAGCTTTAATCCAATCTGACCGGTGTCCTTATAGGAAGAGGAAATTTGGACATACTGAGAGACCAGTGATGTGCAGGCACAGAGGAAAGATTGTGTGAGGACCCAGCGGGAAGGCGGCCGTCTGCAAGCCAAGGAAAGGCTGCAGGAGAAACCAACCCTGTTGACACCTTAATCTTGCACTTCCAGCTTCCATAACTGTGAGAAAATATTCTATTGTTTAAGCAACCCAGTTTGTGGTATTTTCCACCCTCTCCTCATCCTTCTTATCATACCTGCTGCTATTTTTCCTATTTAAAAAATCTTCTCTTGACCCCTCTTCCCTCACCAGCAACTGCTTTCCTTCTTTGCTCCCCTGTGCAGCAGAGTTCAGACTGTTTTGTTACCAAGTCCATTCCTTCCTTGTGTCAATTTCAGTTAGCTTTTCACCCTTACTTCCCCACGGAAACTCAGCTTGTAAAGGTCACCGCAGACCTCCGCGCTGCCTAAGGTAACGGTCAGTGCTCCCTGTGTTTGATCTCTCAGCAGCCCTGGACACAGTCCATCACCCCTTCTCGATAACGCTTTCTTCACTTGATTTCTAAGATGCCAGACTCTCTTCATTCTTCTGTTTCCTCACTGGTCTCTCTTCTCCATCACTCCGGCTGCTTCCTCCTGGTTCCTCCTGACCTCTACACACAAGAGTGCTTTCGGGCCACTGCTAGGCCCTCATCTCTATCTGCACTCACTTCTGATCACCTCAGTCAGTCCAGTGGCTTTAAATGCTACCTGTAAACCGACCCCCAAATTTTTATTTCCTGCCCAGACCTGTCCTCTGAACTCAGACTTGTATTGCAGCTCCCACTAGATACCTCTACCTGGGTGTCTAAAAGACATAAGCAAAGCAGAGCTCCTGTTCTACACCCCTCACCATCCCACCCAAACCACCTGCAGCCTCCCTCGACTCAGCTGATGGCAATTTCTTCATTTCCGTTGTTCAGGCCAAAAACTGGGGGTTATCCTCGACTCCGCTCCTTGTTTCTCATACGCCGCAGCCAATCCATCAGGAAATCAAGGTGGTTCTGCCTCCAGAACGTGCCCAGAACTTGTCCACTTCTCACCTTTCCACTTCTAATTGCAGGTCCACATCTCCATCATCTCTCACCTGTGTTTCCTGAAATTGCCTTGTCACCGTTCTCCCTGCTTCTCCCCCGATGTTTGCAGACCATTCTCAGCATGGCGGTCAGAGTGATCCTCTTTAAAACTCAAGTTAGGTCATGTTTTTCCTCTGCTCAAAGCTCTGCAGCTGGGACTTCCCTGGCGGTCCAGTGGTTAAGACTCCACGCTTCCACTGCAGGGGGCGCGGGTTCGATCCCTGGTCCGGGAACTAAGATCCCACATACCGTGCCAAAAAAAACCCAAAAACCTCTGCAGCAGCTCGCCATCCCACTCAAGAGTGAAAACCAAACACTGTTAGCTCTGAGGCCCAACATCATCTGACTTGGCATTACTTCTCTGGCTTTTCTGTCTTCACTTCCCTTTGTTCATTCTGCTCTAGCCATTTTGGTCCACAAGCACACCAGGACACTCCTGTCTTAGGGCCCTCACACTGGCCATTCTCCCTGTCTTCATCTGTTGTCCCCCAGCTAGTCACATGGCTAACCTCTCACTTCCTGCACAAACGTCACTTTCTCCAGAACCCCCAGCCTGGCCAACCTGTTTACTACTGCAATCTCACTCCACCTTCCATCGCCTTTACCCTGCTCTACTTTGTTCCCACAGCACTTGTCATCTTCTAACACTCTATATAATTCACTTGATGTGTGTTTTGCCAGTTGTCTCTTCCACTAGAATGTAAGCTCCATGAGGACAGGGTCTCTTGGCCCTTTTGCTCACAGACATAGCCCCAGTGTTAGAATGCTGTCTGAAATGGAGTGGGCACCAATAACAATTATTGGATTTGTTGTCGTCGACGGAGATGCTGAAATCATCAGACATTGAAAACAAACTGTAGTTGTCTACAATTTTGCTTCTAACTGGTAAAGCCTTACTGTCAATGATTTCTGTCCATATTCTCCTTGAAGAGTCTCAAAAGCAACTCCAAATATTTATAACATCCTCAACCAAAAATGGAATATTCGTCAGCGCAGTGGTGGGTACTGTCCCTGGTACCTTGTAACTCAAGAAATAATGGTTCATTCCAGCTTCCTCTGTTCTGAAGCTCCTTCCCCCAGCCAGTCCCCAAAGCTTGAAGACTCACATTCCTGGTCAAACCCACAGGGATGGAGGTGGAGAGTCAGACTCAGGCATTTCTCTCCCAGTGGTCAGGCAGTGAGAAAAGGAAAACAGGCCCACGGCATTGATTAACTCCTTCCTCAAAAAGCAGAAAGGCTTGAGACTGTATCTCAAAGCACAGGCCTCAGAGTCCCTAATCCCAGGTAAAAATAACACTCAACTCAGGAGTAAGCTCTGATGTCAAGAATCACATGTATGGTTTCTGTACCATAAATCACCTCTCAAAAAGCTACTCAGGGTAAGGGGTGGGTTCCCATTAAGTTGCTGGGTTTTAGGGCAGCAACTTCAACTTATATATATATGTTTCTTTTAAAAATTTTGTATTTAATTTTTATTTTATATCAGAGTATGGTTGATTTACAATGTTGTGTTAGCAACTTCAAATTTTAAATCAATTACAAAGCCTCAAAATGTGCCATTTTAACTCCTTTTAATAAGCCGAGTTATCTCTGGTCAATCCAGCGGGGGCTGCTCTACATCAGGAGAAGTTTTACAAGCTGAACAAAGCCCCTTATCGTCTTCATCCTCCTGTCCTAGTTACACTGGGAAGCTTTCATCAGAAGAACCTTATCCTCCTCGTTCCAAAACACAACACAACAAAAAACTCCCACTGTCCAACATCGTTCAACGTTAATTAAAGTCATTAGACCTGTGGAAAGTGTGGCAATTTGTCTTTAACTCCCTACATTCTTGTGCCTTGAGAATAAAAAACAGTTTAGGTTAAACACCTCATTCTTTTAAAATATTCATGGTGAGGTTTCAATGCAAAGGTTTTCTGGAATTAACAAACCTTCTAAAAATAAAGTCTTCGGACTTCCCTGGTGATGCAGTGGTTAAGAATCCGCCTGCCAATGCAGGGGACACGGGGTCGATCCCTGGTCCGGGAAGATCCCACATGCTGCGGAGCAACTATGCCCCTGCGCCACAACTACTGAGCCTGTGCTCTAGAGCCCGTGCACCACAACTACTGAGCCCGTGTGCTGCAACTACTGAAGCCCCTGCGCCTAGAGCCCGTGCTCTGCAACAAGAGAAGCCACCGCAGTGAGAAGCCCAGCACGCAACGAATAGTAGCCCCCGCTCGCCACAACTAGAGAAAGCCCGCGAGCAACAACAAAGACCCAACACAGTCAAAAATAGTAAATAAATAAATTTATAAAAAATTTTTAAAAAATTAAGCCTTATCTCCTGCCTGAAATTCTCCAGGCATCACTGAAAACTTACCACTTCTCAGTAATGCCAAAGAAAGGTAGGAATCATCATTGGCCTCCTTTGATAGATTCATTTATTCTTTCAACAAATATTTATTAAGCTCTGTTTATGTGCCAGGGATCACACTACATGCTGGGCCTGTAGAAGGCAAACAAAACAACAGTGGTCAGGGAAGGCTTCCTGGAAGAGGTGAAATCAGAAACTCCTAAGATGGTAAAAGTTGGCTGGGCTAAGTGTTGGAGATGGGCAGGAAGATAGGCAGGGATAGAGAAAAGAAGAACTAGAGTAAGGAATCAATGTCAGAAAGAGAATGGTTAAAATATCTCATCAACTTCTTGATTCAAATGCATAGTGAATTAAACGGTGGACCTCCATAAAGATATGTCCACAACCCAATGAAGTGAGAGAGTGGCATGGACATATATACACTACCAAATGTAAAATAGATAGCTAGTAGGAAACAGCTGCATAGCACAGGGAGATCAGCTCGGTGCTTTGTGACCACCTAGAGGGGTGGGATAGGGAGGGTGGGAGGGAGACGCAAGAGGGAGGAGATATGGGGATATATGTATATGTATAGCTGATTCACTTTGGTATAAAGCAGAAACTAACACACCATTGTAAGGCAATTATACTCCAATAAAGATGTTAAAAATAAATAAATAAATAAATAAATAAATAAAAAAGATATGTCCACATCCCAGAACCTGTGAATATGACCTTACTTGGAGAAAGGGTACTTGGAAAATTCAGTAAGTTAAGGATCTCAAGATAAGATGACCCTGGCTGGGACTTCCCCGGTGGTCCAGTGGTAAAGAATCTGCCTTCCAATGCAGGGGATGCGAGTTTGATCCCTGGTCAGGGAACTAAGATCCCACATGCCGCGGGGCAACTAAGCCCACCTGCCTCAACTATGGAGCCCATGTGCCTCAACTAGAGAGCCCGCACGCCACAAACTACAGAGCCCACGCGCTCTGGAACCTGCACACCACAACTACAGAGCCTGCGTACTCTGGAGCCAGCACGCCACACTAGACAGAAAACCCATACGCCACAACTATAGAGAAGCCAGTGTGCCACAGCAAAGAGCCCGCCCACCCGCCGCAGCGAAGGATCCCGCATGCCACAACAAAGATCACGCATGCAGCAACTAAGACCCAACATAGCCAAAAATAAAATAAATTAATTAATTTTTAAAAAAAAAAAAGATGACCCTGGCTTATCCAAGTGGGCCCTAAACCTAATGATAACAGTCTTTATATGAGACACATAGAGGAGAGACACAGGGAAGAGAAGAAGGCCATGTGAGGACAGAGGCAGAGATGAAAGTTATGCAACCACAAGCCAAGGAATGCCTGTGGTCAAGGAAAGATACTTCCCTAGGGCCTTCAAGAGGGCACAGCTCTGCTTATGATTTTGGACTTCTGGCCTCCAAAACTGTGAGAGAATACATTTCTGTTGTTTTTAGCTTCCTGGTTTGTGTCAATGTATTATGGCAGCCCTAGGAAACTAATACAAGGAGGAAGAAGTCTAGTTTGAATGAATAGACATTCTAAATTAGATTCTAAGGAAGTACAAGCACATTTCTTCTTATATGTAAAACAAATTGCTAAGTGTTTCTTGGGTGCCTGAATATTAATAAACTAAATGCATTTCTATTAACAGCATCAATTTGTACATCATGAGCTAAAACCATTAGAAACATGTTGTGGTCATAAGTAGTAGCCCAAGTTATAGAGTAAGACTCAAAAGAGATCTCAGAGGTCATCTGGTCTAGCCCAACCCCAGCCTGTGATTAATCCCTTTCTGGTAGAGGGAAGCTGGCCACCTCACATGTCAACCAATTCCATTCATATTGAGCCCAAGTGTGCTTCAAGATAATTGTCACACATTGGTACCAAACTCTGTCTTCTGAGGTCATAAGCAAAACATTTAACCTGTCTTTCACAGAAAAAACTATCAAGTTTTTCTTTCTTTCTTTCTGCTCAATGTAACCTATATTCATAGAATTCACAAGGGAAAAAAAGGTTATATTTTCAAATATACATTTCAAAATCTGTCAGATTTCAAAATAAAATGTGAATAATTCCCTTTTCAAAAAGGGGTTAAATATTGTGCTGGATGTGTATATATAGGTGTTATTTTTTCCAGCTTTGTTGAAATATAATTGACATATTATTGTATAAGTTTAAAGTGTAGAACATAGTGATTTGGTATGTGTATAAATTACAAAATGATTACCATAATGTTTCATTAACATCTATCACTCAAATTTTTCTTTTAACTGTGATTTGTTAAAGTGTTTTTTCTTATTATAAAAGTAATTATAAAAAATAAATTAAAAAAACAAAATAAACATTCCATCTTAAAAAATTTAGAAAATATAAAGAAAATAAAATCATCTGTTATCCTGCCATTAAGAGACACACATTGTTAACATTTTGCTGTACTTCCTTCCCAACTTTTCATTTTCCACACCAACCATCTCTAGTTCCTTCAGCTGTGCCTCAACTGAAAGGATTTCCAGGTCTTTCATCACCCTGATCATCATCTCTTTCTCACATTCTAGTTGGTCCTTCATAATGTGTGGCAACTCATAGTGAAGATGATATGTCCAGAGCTGAGTAAAAGGAGACATTCCTTATGCTCTTGAAAATCACTGCAGTAAAGATAGAAGAGTAGAGCCTTTGTAATGATAGATTTCAGTTCAAGTTGAGGTGTAGTCTCTGTATTTCAGGTTCTCCATCTATAAAATGGGGATAATTATGCTCCTCTGAAATTTTGTTGGAAGGCATAAAAGAATGTATGTAAAGTGCTTGCTACATGATACGTGAAAATATTATTATAAGTTATAACAATAACTAACGTCTATTGAGCCACTGTTTAAGCCACTATGGGTACAGTTACTATTCCTGTTCACAAACAAGGACATGAGGCCCAGGAATGGTAGGTAATCTAGCTCAGCTCACATATCTTGGGAGGTGGCAGTCTGGATTCAGAGGCTGTGTTCTTCACCACTACACTGTGTTTTACAGCAACTAACATTACAGCTGCTCTACTTCTCCCAATGCATCATAGTGGTAGAGTAACTTTTCTGGAAGTCATGTAGTTTTGCTGATTCATTTTAAGTTTGCAATTTATTAAAATTCTTAATGGAAAGCAACCAATCCGTGTTTCAATAGGTTGGATAAGCCATAGAATAGATAAACATTAGTATTTCCATATAATGGAATACTATTCTTCAATAAAAAGGAATGAGCTATCAAACCTTGCAATGACAAGGAGGAGTCTTAAATGCATTTTGCTAAGTGAAAGAAGCCAGTCTGAGAAGGCTACGTATGATTCCATTTATATTACATTCTGAAAAAGGCGAAACTATATAGATGGTAAACAGATCAGTGGTTGCCAGAGGCTCAGGAGGTGGGAGGGTTGAAAAAGTGAAGCACAGAGGATTTTTTAGGGTGGTTAAACATTCTGTATGATACTGCAATGATGGATACACGACACTATGCATTTGTAAAAACTCATAGAACTGTGCAGCGCAAAGAGTGAACCTTAACATGTGCAAATTTAAAAAATCATTTGGGAGGTTGTGAGATCCCAGGATGGGATGAAGAATGTGACAAAATATTCTAACTATATTATATATGCATGAAACAACCTCACTGAAGGCAGTGAGTGTAAAAGGTGCTGACCTAAGTAACTTTCATCTTTAAGACTAAAGGCAAAATAAATGGTATATAAACACCATAGTCTAGTTGATAAAGTTGTTTCTCAAGGTTATACAGGTTAACAATTCTGAAGTCACTATACATGTATATTGGGATTGAACAATTCAGTAAACAGATGGCAGATGTGGGAACCAGGTTTCTCACTGTTGGAGAAGGAGGTTACAGACAAGCAAGGCTAGAAGGCTAGAATGACCATGTGGTAATAGATTAGAGTTGGGCACATCAGTATGAACTCATGTTTACTAAACAGAGATACAGATGGCTACAAATAGAAATACTTATATGTGTGTGTGTATACACTGATTAGTAGACACATATATATTTCCTTGATCTGTCAGCTGAGAGGGCCTAGAAGCAGTGACCCCTGCTGCCTGGTAGCAACAAGGCCACCTAGGGTCTAGCTCTTGGCCCTGGATTTCTAATAACCATTCTTTGTTAAAAGGAACCAGGGCTCCTTGGAGAAGTGGCTGATTCTAGCACTGGGACAGGAAATATACAAGATGAACCTGGAGCATCTTGCACTGCCAGAAAGTAAGGAGATGCTAAAAAGAAAAGAAAAAAACCTACAATGATGGGAGTATGTCAAAGTGTCATAGGCCAACTGAAAGAGTTCCCCATGGTGAAAGCTGGAACAATTTGAGTAACAAAATAAGTAACATAGTATTGGATTAGAACCTAAAATATAAAATGAATATCCATGAGTCCACACTAATGTAAATAAATGATTGGATAAATAAATAAATTGGGGAGAATAGACAAATCCCTCGTGCAGAATTCCAAGTTATTTGTGTAGGTCCTGCACCCTCAAGGAGACGGTGTGTGACTCCCCACTCCTTAGGTGTATACTGCTAGCTATAACTTGCTTCCAGAGAGTACAGTATGGAAAGGGGGTACGGGTAAACTCACAGTGGAGAAACCTGACAAACACTGCTTCAGCAGGTGATCAAGGTCAACATCAACAGTCATAAGTCAAGTTGATAGTAAGTACCCTTGATATAATGTGATAAAAATGGCTTTTTACCTCTGATCTTCCTCCAAACCCACAACCTCATGAGACAAATCCCACTTGAAGGACAGTCTACAAAACAACTGACTCCTCAAAAATATCAAGATCATCAAAACCAAGGAAAGTCTGAGAAATTATCACAATCAAGAGGAGCCTAAGGAGAGAGGACAACTAGATGTAAGGTGGTATCCTGGACGGATCCTGGAACAGAAAGAGAACATTAAGCAAAAACCAAGGAAGTCTGAATAAAGTATGGACTTTAGTCAATAATGATGTATCAAAATTGGTTCATTAATTGTGACAAATGTACTATACTAATAGAAGATAGTAATAACAGAGGAAACTAATGTGGAATATATGGGAATTCTCTCTACTACACAATTTTTTTTTATAAATCTAAAACTATTCTGAATAAAAGTTTATTTTAAAAATTCTTGATGTTTTTCAGATGAACTCCCCTTAAACCATGTGTAAGTGTTCACCAGTGTTTACAATATTGTAACCTAGGTAATTGTTGCTCAAGGCAGAACCAAGTAGGATATTATTATTTTAATTCTCTTCCTACACAGTGTTTAGTTTTTCTGGTGTTTCTATTTCTTTTTCTTCTGGTAATCTTTTGCAATAATTCTCCGTTTATTTTTCCAAAAGCTCCATCATATCCAGTAGTTTTTCAAACCCCCTGTTTTCTGGAAGCCTTGCCTCCCAGAGTCCTCTGGGGCCAGTGAAGGCTATCTTGTGAGAGGTTAATTTAATGTGGCCCTGGAGCCATCAGAAGACCATATGTCTGGACTGCTGGTGGTCTAACCTGATTCAAGGACAGAATTTAATGAAGCTGGAGGAGTGAATGAATTACACACACTCTAAATGTCCTCTCCTGCATTTCTTAGCTAGTATTTGCTGGGTAAAGTTGATATAATTCCAATCCAAAGCAAAGATGTATGATATTTCAGTTAGTCCAATAGCCTGATGCCTTCAAGAACCTTCTGGGATGCAGCAGCCATCAATTAATAAATCAATGCTGCTGGGCTATAAATAGTTAACTATACAAATCCACCTACTATACCATCATCCTGTCCACATTTCTTTGTCTGATGCACAAGGAATTCGTGATAGACTCTACCAAATTCATGAACTTTAGTTACAATAATTTTTAATTTTTCTCCATCTAACATCCCTAAACAACAAAAACAGCAACAAAAAAGAGGTTTGAGAAAAAGGAACATATTTTCATATAATACCCATTTTTCACAGAATAATATGTGTTTAAATTTGTCCTCATGAATGCCAGCCACGTTTTTTTAATTTCGTAAAACAAGTACCTACCACATAGCAAATGTTCAGTATTTTTATTGAAGTTAGTTGACTTATCTAGCATCTTAATGTGAAGGTCAGTTTTACATTCATTTTAACTTTTGTTTTCCCCTAGATCAAAATATTTGTTTTGGCTATACTGAGGGAGCTTTCCCAGAAAAACTCTCCTTTTTGGCTGTTAGTAAGTTAGTTCACTTCCTGTCTCTAACTCTGTGGGGACAACTCAGAAAAGATTAACTATAATCTCCAGGCTGCTGGTTTGTTTTTCACTTCCTTGCGTTTCAAATCCTGTTCATTTTTGTGTATCAGCCTCTCACAGGATAGGCAGATGTTTGATAAATGTTTACTGATTTAATTTAGAAAAACACCTCATGAGCTAAACACTATAGTTCAATTGGCAAAATTGGCTTCAGATTGCCTTCACCTTCTCTCTGAATGTTTATCACAATCCAGAACGTACTGCATGACCCTGTGTGCAAATGACTCACTGTAACACCTCTCCCCAAAGGCAAAGAGATAAACATTGAAGTGTCAGGAAATGAGGACTTGAACCCCCCCTCAAAACCACCAAATTCCCAGACAATTTAGCCTTCTGGATATAATGACATCATTGTCATTTCCCATTTTTCTACTGACTTTCAAATACTTCTGAACTCTTGTTATCTGATTCTGATGCTGGCCAGATTTTTATCGTTAAAGACAGACGGATGAGTCTACTGCTGAAAGCATGAGGTTGAAGGAGGTTTCTTGGCCCTCATCAGGGAGAACAGTGGCCCCTTTGTGTTTCCAGACTCTCTGGGGCTTGGCCCTTGCCTTTTCTTGGATAACTCGTTGCTCTTGGACATGCTGGGCTTCGGCCAGGTCTGGTCCTCAAACCTCCCCGCAAGTCATTCCCCTGGGGCAGCCCCGCCGGTGGTGAACACACTGACTCCCTGCCCTCCAAGGCTGGGCTTCCAGAAAGCCGCCTGCCCATTTTGTGAACCTAACACCTGATATAAAATTTCTAATTACAGACACCAAATTCTCTCTCCTAGGAGATCTGAAACTGCAAGCCACTCTTTGTTAAGACTTTTTATTTTCACTGGCAAGCCCTGGCCAAACGTTGGCCACATTTTACTCTGTCTGATTCATGCTTTTTATCTCTTCTCAACCAGACAAACACATAATAAAGCTTCATTTGCTGGATGACCAGGCAATCCATTTTCAACCCTGTATGTATACAATGCTCCTGCCGGGCCAGTGGGCTGTACAAAGTGCCCCAAAGGTATTTCTCAGGTTCTGGCAGAACAACTGCGACGTTCCTCAACAAAGCCTTTACAATTTCAAAGGGAGTTTAGATCCCTTGATTTTAGCAGTGTCAGTGGTTCTTCTCTGAGTCTTCAGACACCCAGCCCACAGTGTGTTTAACGGTGGATTTAGATGTGAAATGGTGGAATTATGGATCACAGACATCACTTGGCAGGTGACCATTCTGATAGATGCATATTAAATCTCTGCAAACTATGCCTTTGGGGTTCGTTTACATCCTAGAGTATTGGTCAATAAACTTTACATCCCCAGCATGAGTGAAGGGCCTGGCCCACATCTATGCACCAAGGACAGTGAGGTGGGAGAAGTCCAGGGATATAAAGCTCTGATTAGTCCTCTTTCTTATTCCAAGTCACACTTGATATACATGCAGTTTCTGTCTGGCATGCACCCCAGGGGCCCGGGTAGGCTCAGGGTGGCCCCAGACAATAGGGAAAAAGAAAGTGTGCTGAGGTCTGATACTCCCCTGGGCTGCCAGGAGAAAGGGTCAAGTCGGAAAGTGCAGTGCTAGGAGAGCATATAGCAGTGTAGTCAAGTAACCTGGTCAAGGAAGACTTCCTGGAGGAAGCGATGTTTAAGCTGAGAGCTGAAGATTAAGTAGAAGAAGGCCAGTTGCAGAGGAAAAGTTTTCCAGTTGGAAGGAACAGCATATAACCAGAGGTAAGAGAGAACATGGTATATTTTAAGAAACTTAAATATTTTCAGTAAGGTGGGAAGCAGAGTACAAGATTGAGAAGTGGGAAGAACTGAGGCTGGAAATGTATTTAAGGACCAGGCTATGAGGCTAAATCATGAAGGGTCATGTCAGGGTGTTAAAGTATCTGTACTTTATCATGAAGACAATGGGAATTCTCTGAAGGGTATGGAAAATGGATTGGGAATGGGGGAAGATGGTGGTAGGAAAAGTCATTGTACTAATTCAGGGGGGAGATGATAGTGATTTGACCAAAATAGTAGCCACGGAGATGGAGCAAAGTTGACTGATTACAGATACATCCGTCCACAGCTTAAAGAGATGACTTGGAGCCAACTCTCTCTACGGAAATGAAGCCAAAAAAAATATGGAGAGAATGAAATTGATGCAGAGAGAAGCTGAAGAGACCATGATGGGTTGTGTACGCCAAATTTATAAAGGAGCAAAACCCAAGAATATGTAGATGCTATGAGGAAGTTGAAAGATATGCAGAGTATAGGGAAAGAAAAGGGTAATGGGGAGAAAGAGATGATATGGCCCATGAGAGATGGAGTGGGGCGAGTGGTAGTCCCTGGGGCCGGCCCACTTCCTGGCAACTTTCTAAGTTCAGTTCCCATAAGCTTCAGCTTTATCATGTGTCTTATTCACGAATTCTCATGACCCCTGTCTCTCTTATTGCTCCACATAAGGGAGCTTCTCCCCCTCCACACGCAGACTAGCTTGACTGAGTTTTGTTTCTTGCAACTTAAAGAATCTGAATCAGTAATTATGTTATACAAACTAATTCTTCAAGAAGCTAATTAATTAAAACAATGCAAATTGATGCAGTTATAATGAGAACTATAACTTCTGAGTGTTCATAGATGCCCCTGTCGATGGATCCATTATTTTTCCATTTGGTAAGCCCAACGGCAATCAGAAAAAGTGGCCTGGAGAGCATAGTTTCAGAACAAAAAGTACTGAATGGTCATAATGTCTGATCTCTCTCCAACTCCTTCTCCAGGGGATGGGGCTGAATCACAAGAAACCACTTCTGAGGCAAGAGAACACAAACCCGGAGGCAGTTACCCAAGGAAGCATGAGGAAAAAGAACAGGGAGAGAAGCCAACTCTTGCTAAGAAGCACTCCAGAATATTCTGGAGAAGTCAGATCAAACAGCAAGGGGGAGTGAAGGGTTTATGGAAACCTAAGATGATCAGTCATATTGGACACGGGGAGGATGGGTAAGATGAGACAAGGCTCAGATTGGGGTGTTGGCTGGAAGTTGTTTGGTCAGGTACAGTGCAAGAGAACTGAGCAGCCTACCAGGTTTCAGGCTTTGTGAGGTTCAAAAAGAGATGAAAGTCTGGTCCACGTTCTTAAGCACTTACAGTCTGGTGAGAAACCCAGACATATACACAGATTACAAGATGTGGTGAGAAGCAGGTTAACACAGGTGCTATGAGTTTACAAAGTGCATTTAGATTAATCTGGGGGGTTCAAGATACCACAGCTGAGCTCAGATATAAAGCTGAGTCATAGTTATGATGGGAACTTTAGGGAGAGCAAAATTTTAGGTGTATCTGGAAAGATCTGAAGCACCCAAAGCAGGCTGTATTATTAAAATGAAAGGGAGAGAGAGGTAATACCAGAAGAGAAGGCTGGAGAGTGTAAGGAGAAGCCATTCCATGAAGGGCATTTTTATTTCTGAGAAAAAATCTTAGACTTGTTCTTTTTTATAAATAAATATTGGTAAAAGTTTTATTCACAGAGGATGGAAAATTTATGCAACAAACACCGTATCGTCCAACTTAAAAAAAAAACTAGAAATATAAGGAAATTTTGACAAAACACCATTAAACTATAGCTGTCAATATGTGGCTTTTTAAATTCGAAATATGAAATAAACAAAAAATAACAAACTAGATATTGCAGAATATAATCACTGAAATCAATTTAGTAGAAACAGGATATGGACACTGTAAATAGTTTCTTTTTGTAAATCAGAAACAGAAAATATACATTCTTTCCTATTTTGTTGGAGTATCTTCTAATATTGATCATGCATTTAGGTACAAAGAAAATATTGATAGAATATCCTAAATAGAGATGTTATAGACCGTATTCTCTGATTAGCCTCTAAGCTAGAAATCAGCAATAAGGGGAATTCCCTGGCAGTCCAGTGGTTAGTAGGACTCTGTGCTTTCACTGCTGTGGGCCTGGGTTCCATCCCTGGTCGGGGAACTAAGATCCCACAAGCTGTGCAGCATGGCCCAAAAAAAAAAAAAGAAATCAGCAATAAAAAAAAAAAGAAATCAGCAATAAAATTGGATATGGTTGTATAAGAAGTCACTGAAAGATTTTTAGTAAGACAGTGACACAACCACGTGAGGAATGGGCTGGAGCGGGAGTTGGGAGACATGGGAGGAGGGAAACCAGTTAAAGAGACATTGCAACAGCCTAAGAAAGCGGTAATGTGAGTCTGAACCAAGACAGGAGTTGTGGGGAATGAAAAGGAGTAGACAACTGAAGAAATATTTACTAGATAAAATAAGGACTGCCTGACTGATTGAATTTAGGGGGGAGACAGAGAGAGAGAGAGAGAGAGACGTGCAGGGGGATGGAAAAAAGTTAAATGATGAGGTTGGGTGATGACCTGGTAGAGGCAGTGTCGTTAACTCAGGTGAGGACTATACAGGAGAAGGGAGAGGTCTTGGGGAAATGGGGAGTTCTCTTTGGGCTGGTTGGGTTTGAGGAACACGGCCTGTACTGCAGTTTATGAAGAGAAAGAAAACTGTGTACATCGCCATTAACAGCAAGATTCTCCTTTTTTGTAGAGGAAATTCAGAACTCAGGTCATAAAAGGGGAGAGAGTGTCAGGGTTCCTCTTTTCTTTGTTGCCTGGTAGGGGATGGACTGCTTATCAGAAGTACTTAACAGGACTTCACACCACCTGCCTCTTATGCCCACAGTTTGCCTGACATGTTTAGGAGAATGCTTAAGATGGGGTGATAAATGTCCATACCAGTTGGAAGACAAGACTAAGGACTATACAACAACTACTATACAACAACTATACAACTATACAATGTCCACTAAGGCAACTGTAAATTGTATACAACTATACAATGTCCACTAAGGCAATAGTAAATCCAGAAAAGGAGGCAGGACTCTGGGTGAAACCGAGAGTGGCCTTGCTCTTCATATGTCATGGAGAGACACAGAAGTCTTTTAGGTGCTGGGACGGATCACAGACAGTGGCCCACAGATGGAATAAGCTTTGGGTGGAAGGATCAGGACCCAGAGAGGGGCACTGGGGAGGAGAGGGGAGGGGCCTGCAGCCTGGACAGGGGTCAGGACTCAGCAGGGCAGACAAAGGGCGATGTGGCAGATGGGGTCAGTAAGCTAGTTACTTCACGGGCTCTTACGTAAATTAAAGTCATTAAAATTAATTTTGCCCTGTGAATTTTCCTGAGTTTCTCTACACTTGTTTGGATAATTGACATCCAAGACCAAGGAGATTCAGCAGAGACCTTTATCCAACATAGACACAAAGATAAAGCCTTGCTTTATGTGTTCACAGTTGAGGATTAAAGGACTTTTGATTACTTGAGGGGGCTTAGTAAGTGTTGATTACAATGACTTAGAAAATCCTTAGGGCATCAAATGGTGATGCAGCATAAGACTTCTAGAACACATTCGGCTCTGAAGCACGTGGTACAGAGGGCCTGGAGAACAAAGACACAGGCCTGCTTTGGCCACTGAGTGATCTCAAGCAAAGGGCGTCACCTTTTTTATCTTCAGTTTTCTAGTCTGTAAAACGGGAATTGATTGTAATTTCTTCATTCATTCAACAAGTATTTTATGAGCATCTATGTATGTATGCCAAGCATGATTCTACCCACCTTATAGAGTTATCTTGAGAATTAAATGAAACAGTGTAAGTGAAAGTGCATAGCATCGTGTCCAGAATCTATCAGGTGCCAAATGTATTTTTTTTTATCCAAGAGAATTTTTTTACTAGAACAAGAGTGGGCATTTGAGCCAGTATTGGGTCAGGCCAACAATGGGCCAAGACACTCAGAGTGCTTGCTATTAATATCAGGGTATCTTGCAGAGAGAAAGGATTGACTGCATCAGGGTTCCAAGAATGAAAAGACTTTTAATTTAATGATACATTTTTGAAGCAGTAGGATGAAGGGCAAAATGTTGTCCTTGGGAAAGTGAACCCTATGTCAAAGTTATTCTGGGAAGTCTTCAGAGGGTGCAATGAGGCAGCACAGATGTTCCAAGTTAAGACCCATTGGAAATATGAATGTCCTAGTAGGTCTAGAACATTAAGAAAGAACTACAAAGTAGTTTGTTTCATCAACATGTTCAGAGTTAAGGTGCATGACAAAATAATTATTCTTCTGAGACATCTTTAACTGTAAACACTGCAATGCACTCACTGAAGCCTGGGAAGTGAATCTGCAATTCAGAACACGTATTTCAAATTAACTGGTAAGGACCCTGATAATTCATATATTATTAGCATTTTCCAGTGCTCCAAGTAATCCATTTTAAAAAGTAAAGGAAGAAAATCTGACTCAAGCTAGAAAACATGTTTTCTCTCAGTATTACTTTCACTTCAGAAGTGAGTGGATTCATTATCAAAGGGTGAGGCGTTTTCCACTTTCCTTTTATAAACTGAACT
Organism: Balaenoptera borealis; assembly: GCF_965194805.1. Taxonomy (NCBI): domain Eukaryota; kingdom Metazoa; phylum Chordata; class Mammalia; order Artiodactyla; family Balaenopteridae; genus Balaenoptera; species Balaenoptera borealis. Next base: position 20,407,934 of record NC_138877.1, on the reverse strand, counting down.
TTAGCCCGGACCCTGAAGAGCTTAATGAGGCTGGTCAGAAGTCAGAATCGAATGGGATATACCTGATGCCCAAAGAGAGAAGGGAGGAAGATCAAGGCCGCTTGCATGTGCCCCTTTATTGCTCTGAAAGACGATAACATTACTTATTACACTGGGTGATAGCTGTAACTGCTTATTTATTTTTCAATCTTTCCAATAGACTATTAGCTCCTCAAGGACAAGGACTGTATATTATTAATCATTGTAATCCCCACTGCTTGAAACCCCCCTTGTAAGAGAGGCTCAGTAAATGCTTTATGGTGGGCAAGGGGATCAATGGATAGAGGGATGGACGGATGGATAGAGGAACGGATGGATAGGTGGATAGGTGAACCTTGGATTCCTGACCTTAAAGAAAAATTGCCATAACAAGACACGAAATGGTGCTCAAGTGAAGGGAAGACAAGATAGACCGATTGATTTGGGCCCAAGAGTCACTGTGGAGGGATCCAATTTTAGAGTCAGTAAGAAGAAGAACACTTGGATCAGTTTTACCACAGTTTCTCCTAATCCATCCTGCTGGGACTCTGGTCTGCGCTTCAGTAGGGAAAGCTGCTGTGGGATAACAAGGCTACCTTGTGGGGACCAAGAACTAGTACGAGCTCCAGGTCTTTCTGAGAAGGACAGAGGCCTGTCTATCTCATCCCTGTCCATGGAGCTGTAATCCTGGGAGGCAAGGGCTCCATCTGCCTGAGACAGAAAGGTTACAGGTTTCTTGGGCCACTGAACAGTCATCACGATGACAGCCTCAAAATCGTCGCTTCTCATAATGGATGGCCTACGGGGAAGTGAGGGGTGGAGGAGCTTTGGGAGGGGAGTCCGTGAGGACTTGCTCGCAGACTTCAGAGAGACCGTGTGAGTGCCAGGAGACCATATTTCATATGAAGGGATTTGGTCAGGTCAGCAGCCGTAGGGCACCCAAAGCATAAATCTTTCACCTCCAGGGCATCTCAGACTGGGACTGACTGAAATGGAGTAATAAGAGAACTGTAATCCGTCAAACCTCAAGGAAAGGAGAAATGGCCCCCTAGTGAAAACCCTTGCAGACCCAAAAACAGCCAGGAGAGGGCAGCCTACCGGGACAACTCACTGGTCTGCAGAGCAGCCAGGAACTTAACAGAGCTGCAGGGAGGGAGGGGCTGCAGGTCCCCTCCCTGGGCCGTGCTGACCAAGGGCCTTTGAGAGGATGTTGTGACACGAGAATGGTCATTAGAGAAGGTAGTCTTTGCCTTTTGTTGGCCAGTGGAACTTGGAAAAATAGAGCGGCTCTCAACTAACTGCATGGAAAGCAGCCCTTACAAATACACTAGTAGAAGGTACCCCTTCCACTCCCCCGTCCCTTACATGATTCACATGAATGTCTGAAATTCCAAGTTTATAATCTATTCATTCAACAGGGTGCGGGATATTGGAGGCCGGGGCCAAACCTACTGTACAGAAGGAAAGCTTGATTTTACAGATTATTCTCCTTCTAACCATTGAGGAGGTAGCAGATCATCGTTTTTAAAAGCATGTGAGCCAAATGCTAGGGTTTCAGTCCTGGCTTAGTTGCTTTTCACTCTGAGACCTTGAGCAAGTTTCTTCACCTCCTAAGTCTCTGCTTCTTCTGCGGAAGGGGATAATAAGAGCACCTACGTCAGAGTTGTTAAGAAGACTAATGTAAATAATCCAAGTAAATGCAGGCACATAATAAGTACTCAGTAAATTAACATTCATGTAACATATGACTCGAACGATAAAATTAGAATCATGTCGCATTTGGCCAGACATACCCGTGATTCCTACATAATTACCCGTAGAGTATACATTTGTTATGGGATGGTGATTGAAGAGGGTGAACTGGGGACACAAATCAAAAACATATATTACGATACACTCTTGTTTTTATTCTAAGATATTCAAAAATCCCTTGTTGAACCTCTGAAGTTTTTACAGAACAGTTTGGAAACAATTGCTTTATTGGACCAAAAATAAAAGCAATATGTCCTAAACCAATTATAGTGAGTTCAAGTACTTTACATCTGGCCCACTCATGCTAGGATAACCATAGACAACTTCTAAAGTTGGCTCCATTGAGGACACTCCTTCTAAGATTTGGTGCCTATGCAAGCAGGTAGGATCCTGATCCTATTTGAAGTGTATATGATTGGCACCGCCAGGAAAACAGTTAGCAGGAGACATTAGGTTAGCGGAAATAAAAATCTGTTATTTGGGGTTAATATGAATAGATGCAGAAACTTTTAAAACATATATAATGGAACGTTGGTGAGCTACTGAGTAAAAAATGTAGGTGCCTGTGAACTTCATATAAAAATACAAATAATGGGGTTTTAACAAAGGGCATAAAAAGACAGAGGGATGAGCAGGAATGAAAACAGACTAAGAGATAAACAACTACCTCCAATTTGCCCAGAACTCTAAGAAAAACTGGCCACTGTTTCTGCTGAGTCAAGTTATTCATGTCATTTAAAACTATGACATGAACTGTAATCGCTATTTCTGTAAAAAAAAAAAAAAAGGTTTGAAAATAGATTGTCACTTAAAGATGACTGGAGCGTAAGTCTGAGACTCACTGACTTTTAAGCCTTGTGTTTTAAAAATATTACCTCTAGGTGGTGAAGTTAAGGGAAAGGACTGGGGAAAAAGTAATCTCAGGCCTTGGAAATTCTTTGTCTCATATCTATCCTCCGCTCTGGTCCCTTCTCCTCTCCATTCCTTACCCTGTGTCTCTTCCATGTAGCAAAGGGTTGGGAGTTGAGTTTCATGTGTCTAATTACATGAAATAATTGCATGAATTTTGTGTTTTGCCTGGAAGCAAAACCACAATGGACAAGGCTATGATCAAATGATAATGCTATGACAGCAACTAATTAGGAAAGCCCAGTATACGTGAACAGAGTTTTGCTATTTCCAAATAAAGGCTAATAAAGTTAATATTATTAATACTTAATACTATAGAGCTGTATTATTATGCTGGTAGACAATTAGGCATAATTGGTAAGTAATCATAGAGGTAGCCTGTGTTACTTTGATATACGCAAATTGTACTTTTACAGCTTAGATCTTCTCACTTTGGGTCCACCCAACAGTATCATCACAGCAAAGCAGCGTTAGGGTGAAGAGAACTAGGCCAGAAGTAGCTGACAAAGCAGAGGACCCATGGAAAGAGACCCTGCATCCCCGGCAACTGGAGGAATTGGATAAAATACTAGGGTGAGTGAAGGGAAAGTTGTTCATGATAAGGCAGGAAGGAACAAGATAGAGATGGAGAAGGGATTTTTTTAAAAGGAGGGGGTTTTGGTCAAGGGTAATTGAGATTTTTCCTGTTCTCATCACCCACCTTTCACCACTCCCTCAAAACATTTATGGTATCCAAAATTCCATAAACAGTAATTGTCTCCACAATTAGAGACAAAGCTTGATAAGCAAACCAGCTGGCAGAAGTAAGATGAAACTCTTTCTCACTAAAATGTTAATGGCTGTTACTGGATCCTTTGCTATTTTGATAGGAAGAGGAAGTAAGAGAATGAAAGGAAGGAAAGCATATTAAATGGTAACAAGAGGAATAACTAACATTTATTGAGTACTTATGTGCCAGGTTCTGTTCTAAGTGCTTTCATGGATTAACTCATTCCCTCCCCACAGCACTTTGTGTTAGGAAGGTATTATTACTAATCTGTATTTTACAGATGAGGAAACTGAGTCACAAAGAGATTAGGTGACTTGTGCAGGGTCATAGTGGTGGGACCAAGGTGTGAATTCTGGCATTTCTAGCCCTAGAGCCCATACTCTTGGCCACAGCTGAAAGGAAATTGGCTCAGAGAGAAGATGGCCCAGGAGACAAAACTCCCCTACGTGGATGATGTTGCCTGAAGTCAGCCTGTCTACTTCTGAGTGTTGGAATGAGAGGGAGTCCCATGCAGAGGTGTTTTATCTTGCCACAGAGTTGTGTATCTGCTACTTAAAGGAACACCAGTGCTAGGGAGATTATTACATTCGGTCCTATGGAACATTTTGATACCTCCTTGGTTCCCATGTGTGTACTGCTTTGCTGCCTGAATTAGTGATCCTGTTGCAGTTATTTAAGCTTTCTGTGCCTCTGAGTGCACATTTGGAAACTGGGTTTTTTCCACTTGTCAGCTTCCTGACTCAGAGGAATGCAGAGGGCTAATGGGCTGATACATGCAAAGTGCTTTGAGCCATAAACCAGGACTAACTGAACTTTTAGAAAACTTGGCAGTGGTATTTAGATTGACAGAAGTGGTAGAATAGTCTCCTAGTAGCTTCTTTAGATGTTCTTGGTTCAGCTGCCTGGTCCACTATGGCCACCTGAATTCTTCTCTAGACTTTTAAATGGCACCGCTGTAATGAAGGACGACTGTCTGGTAGACTTGGGAGATGTCCATATAGTCTGGGATTGTGCAAATTATGTAGAGATAAGAATTCCTAATTCAAAATAACAATCTTCAAGCCAGGACTTTGAAAGCCATTACTTATCAAAAAAGGTTAAAAAGAACTGGATCTACTCCAAGGAAACCTTTAACCTAATAGCAAACACCATACCTTAGCATTCAATTCAAATGATAGTGATCTAATTGACACCACCAAGGGCAGAACCACTGCAAAGTTTTTTTTTTTTTAATGATGTTTTACAAAGAGATGTGGGTAAGAAGATGCCCAAGACAGAGAGAATGGGGAGAGGAGTCTCAGTTGTAGCTATGATTAAGAAATAGCAAACACAAAAGAAGTATAAAGCCACAGTTTTTTAAAGAAAAACATGTCTGATTAATCCACACTATCTAGTGGAATTTCCCTTCCATTTTTTAAAGCATAGAAATATTAGTTACCAACCTATGTCTTCAAATAAAACAAATGAAAGCAGGAGGGTGATCATAATATTTTTAACAGATGCAGTTATCAACTCAATGATTTAACCTTGAATTCTTGTCTTCTAAGGATAGAGTCATATCTTGGGGCGGTCATGCCTCTCCTGGCCTGAGAAAGGAAGTAAGCATTGTGAGCTAATAAATAAACACGACCAGTGGGAACCAAGGTGGAAATTCAGGAGGAGAAATAGGGCAGATTAAAATAGTTTACAGAAAGAGTTTGAGAGCAAGGAAAGGAAATCGAATGACAGAAGGAAAGCATAGATGGTCAAGACCATACAGTATTAAGGAGCAACAAATCCAAAACAAGAAAAATAAGAGACAGTTTTTCAGTGCTGTTGTAATTCGAACCATTTCAAATAAAAGCTATGACAAATTTCAGAAAAATTTAGATACAGATTTGGTTTTAAGATGCTAAGACTTCCTTTTTAGCAGTATTTTCTCTTCCTTTTTGGCAGTGTATCTGCAGATTCTTCTCTTTAAACATTCAAGGCCCTATCTATTCCTCACCAAAGCAAAATAGTGATGTAGACTTTTTGGTGTGAAAATGAGTCAAGGTGTAATCTTCCCAGGAGTATCTGCAGACTAAAGCATCATCTTTACATGAGAAGGAATTTTCAGGTCAAAAACTGGTGGAAGAGGTACAAGAACCTTCCTGGTGTCCCTTCTCCCAAATCTCACTGAAAGCAGTTTCTGCTTTTGCCTCTGTCTCCCTTGATCCCATTTATGATCCCATTTATCTGGTTTACAAACACATTTTCACATTGTCTTTGTTGGATTGAAAGAGGTTCCTTTCATTAAACAACAGGATGGGAACAATGGGATTTGTGTAAGGAAGAGGCCATTTAGGTAAATTCAAGCTATTGAGACAGGAGGGAAGGGAGCAGGGCACAACCTTAAAAGAATGGCATAGCCATTGAGGATACCACAAAAACTGGTTAGAACCTAACAGGCCCAAGATGGTGGAAGAGTCAACTTCCAGTAGAACTTGAGCCTCATTTTACGCTCCTTGTAATACATTAGTGTCTAAATGACACAACCACAGGCTCCATGACCGGTCTGAGGCTGACCATGAAAGGCCAGAAAGTAAGCGGTGGCCCAATTCCTGGGAATCTCCGTCCCTTCCCTAAAATAGCTGGAATAAATCTCCCACTTATTAGCCTATGAAATTACCCAGCCCATAAAAACTAACCATCCCATATTCAGGGTCCTCTCACCTTCTGAGACGGCCCACACTCTGTCTATGGAGCGTGTTATCTCCCTGAATAAATCTGCTTTCACTCACTTCTTCTCGCTCTTGAATCCCTTCCTGCGCAAAGCCAAGGACCCTCCTTTGGTGGCCTGTCCCAGGGACTCGCCCGAGACCTGGGACGTAAGCATCCTCTCATGCCCCCATTTTCCTGCAACTCTATGATACTTTGTTATGTTCAATCAATGACAAGGTCACTGAAGGCCCATTACTGAGCATTTACTGCTTTACGTGTAAAGGAGACCAGTACTCGTTAACCGTCCCATTCCACGTAGAAACGTTCATCGCATTTACTGAGAACGGGGTCGCGGGGGCTGATGCTCTGAGTCTCTGTGTCAAAGCTTGTTTACAGGGAGGTGAAGGATAGCTTCCTTGCCCACACTCCGTGAGCTGCTCCGCCCTGCGCTGGACTCAATAGGAGGAAGGGCGGAGCAGGCACACAGAGTTTTGACAATGCTCCAGCTCTTTGCACCCCAAACATTGACTGAGACAGTCAGGTAATTCTTTAGAGAGGATGGGCCTAACCTGCAGAAGCTGGCAGAGGGACAGGAGCAGAAAGAAGTGCTCCCTCTGTTTGGAGAAGGTGTGTTCCTTGTGCCTGTAATAATTGCCAGAGCAGCGATACAGAAACACAGGAATGGTCCTACACACACTCTTCAAACTGGTCACCCATTTGACAACTCAGCTTCAGGGCCACTAGCCTATGCAGCTCTCACGCAGGCACTCCTGCCTCTGGGGACAGCTGTTTCCTCTGCTTGGAAGAGGCTCTTCTCACTTAAAGCTACCTTTTCTTCCTAGATTCCTCTCCAGCCCTCTCCACATCCCACTTCCTGTATTAAGCCTCTCCCAGCTGTCTCAGCACACAGCCATCACTTTGTTCTTTGGCCTCCTACACCACTCGCCTAGCACTTGGTAATTTCTGTGGTTTATCTGTTTATCCATTCAGCTCCCCATCCCCATCACTGGACTTTGTCCAAAACAGTCAGCCTTCACAACGTGCTTATAAACGATGATAAATCATTACAGTAGAGTGGTTTAGGCATGCCTGACGCGAGTTCATGTTTGTGTAATTTTTAAACTCAAATGGAAAATTTCCCATGGTTAGCACTTTTGAAATGCAGTAAATCCTTAACGTGTAATTGTTTTCAAACATTATGGATTTATTAAGGAGGCATAAGGAACAGCACTCATCAATTCTGGGGTAAAAGGAAGGACACTTACTAGGGAGAGAGGGAAGAGCAAAGAGCTGGTTCACATAGCCCTAAACTCACGCTGGTGTGACCAACTCATCCCGTTTCCCTGGGACTTTGCCAGTTTTAACACTGAAAGTCCTGTGTCCTGGGCAACCCCTCAATCCCAGGCAGACCTGGACAGTTGGTCACTTACCAGGTGGCCAATGCAAATTTTGACAAAAAGCAAATGCAAGTTTTAAATAATGGACTGAGCCCTCTTTCTCTTCTCTCATCACAAATCCTGGTGCCATAGCCTCTCCAAGGGCACTCCACTCTCAGTGACAAGTGGAGGAGCAGGTGATAATGCCCAGTTCCCAGAAAGGAACCTTGGGTTTATTCAACTCTCTTCACTTTAGAAGCAATCTCAGGCCTGGGAGGACAAATGGTCAAGGGAAAAAGCTTTGTACAGAGTTCTCACAAAACAGAAACTAAAAGGAATATTTGGAACAGGAAACAGTGACCTTTATGGCATAATTCCCAGAGGGAAAGTCAAAGGCAGAGACTCAGGAAGGCAAAAGTCCAGGGTCCACGGGAACTCCAGCTTACACTGAACATTCCATACCAGGCCTGCTCACTGCATCCCCAGAGCATCTGTTTTGATAATGTTGCCGGGTAATCAAGCCAACTGTGACAATTCGAGTGGCTAGATGAACAAGACTGGAATCTATGACTATGAATACCTCTGGATGTTGCAACAATCAGCAGTACGTATTGATACATTCTGAGCAACCAAAATCTCCTATACTACAGAATAGACACATTTTGAAAACCCAAAGGGGCCTGAAATAAGTGTCACAATATAGACATCATTAATAATGGTACACACAAAAATCAATTCAAGCTCTATAGTTTGTATAATGATAAGGATATTTTTCCATAATAAAATAACAAAATTAAACTTTTTAATCTGCGTGAAATGTATAACCCAGTAACTCAGAATCAAAAAAAAAGCATAATTGGGAAATGGAAATTTTACTGCCTGTATCTCTGTGTATCACTCAAGATTAAGGTGGAGTTGATTTCTTTAAGTGTAGATTCCTTTGACTGAAAACGTTCACATGTGTCCCAGGACCAGCGCAGGCTAGGCAACTAGGCCAGGAGCTGAAATTTAGGGTATACAGTGCAGGGATGGAATCTTACCACCAGAGGGTATTCTTTCCTCCTCAGGATTGTGGGCAAGTTTATGTAACCACAAACTAACCCTAAACCAGCCCCGTAAAAATGGACCAGGCCAGATCACAGGAAAGTGCAGTAATTTATAATATTCACGCAAATTCCCTCCTGCCCTCCTGTTTTAGAGAGTGTTTACTTTCTTCAGCTGAGAGAATCATGATGGCAGCAAGCCAACCTACACAAACTGTAGAAGACAGATTACACCCCTCCTGCTGGTCAAAACAAGAGAATAGTCATTTAGGAAATTAGCCCAGGTGGCTATTTCTGATCATCCCCCGTGGGTGGAGAAGGGTTTTCAAGAAAGGGAGAATGCACTGGCTAGAAAGAAAGAACGGAGGGATTTCAGGGGCAGTGGTGCCTCCTGCTTGAATTTTGATCTAGACTAATTTACAATTGAAAAAGTCGATGTCTCACTGGCGACCAGAAAGCCTAGGAAAGTTACCAGAGAGATCTGACAAGGTCCAAAGTCAGCCAGGGAATCTGTCCCAGACCATTAGTATACCAAGTTTAGAAAGCAAGGCCCTGGAAAGATGCCCCAGGGAGATGCCCAAGGGAGTCAGTTTGAATCCGGCCAAATGCTTACTCTGGAAAAAGGAAGACTTTGTCCCTTCTGGCTTGTTCACTGCCAGAAGCTCCGTCAGGGAAAAAGGCTGTGAAATTGAGAAATATGGGATATTAGGTCATCTGCCCAACTGAAGGCAGGTTCAACAAACCCAAACTTCAAGTCAATAAATAGTTTCCTTTTTTAAAAAATGATCTTAAATAACACTTGCTCATTGCTAAAAATTCAAACAACACAGAGGTAAAAGTAAAAAGTGAAGCACTTTTCTCTCACAGCCAGCCTACTCCCTTCAGCCGCACTCACCAGAAATGCTCACTGTGGATAACTGGCTCATATTTTTCAGGGCTTCCTATTTCTATGAATTACAAAAAATTGATCCATCTACGCTAGCTTTCCATCTATTCATCCCATGCACTCTCAATCATCCATTTGGGAGTTTTTTTTGTTACTGTTTTTTGTTTTGTAAAAAACAGAGATCCTAAAATAGATATTATTCTACTTGAGATGTTCATTCCATAGATCATTGCGTTTTTCCAGGTCTACCCCAGTCTATGTAGCAGTGACACTGGGTTGTCCCATTGTGCAGATGTGCCATAGCGTTATTTAGCCAGTACCTTATTGAGGGACATTTATGTTGCTTCCAATTTCTTTCCCTATTGGCTGCGTTGGGTCTTCGTTGCTGCGCATGGGCTTTCTCTAGTTGTGGCGAGCGGGGGCTACTCTTTGTTGCGGTGCACAGGCTTCTCATTGCAGTGGCTTCTCTTGTTGCAGAGCACGGGCTCTAGGTGCATGAGCTTCAGTAGTTGTGGCATGTGGGCTCAGTAATTGTGGCTCGTGGGCTCTAGAGCACAGGCTCAGTATTTGCGGCGCACGAGCTTAGGTGCTCCGCGGCATGTGGGATCTTCCCGGACCAGGGCTCAAACCCATGTCCCCCTCATTGGCAGGTGGATTCTTAACCACTGCACCACCAGGGAAGCCCAAGAAATAATTTGTAATGGGTATGTTGTGTTAAGGCTCAGACCTTGCCTGTGCTAAGCCCTCTACAGGATGTTAAGGTGAATAAAAAAAAAAAATTTTTTTTTTCTTTTGCCTTCTTGGAGTTTGCTCTCTAGTGGGGAAGAACTATAAACATCTAACTGACATAAGAAAAAAGCGACTTAAATATTAACAAGTTGAACAAGTAAGATATTCAAACATATAACATATTCCCTGCCTAGGGAGCAGAGAGAAAGGAGCTATCCAGTTCCGATAACTGGGATTAGAGAAGGTTTCATGAGTTGACTTCATCTATGCAGGGATTTGCTTTAAGGTGTTTGATGTAGGCAAGTTGAGTTGGAAGCTTGTAGAACTCTTAAAATCATGCTGTTGACTGGGACAAAGGACTCCATGATTTTTGCTTTTGAATTTCCTTTAACAAATATAATCTCAGATAGGACTGGGAACACTCTGTCCTTCTTCTAAGTTTGTTTTGCTGGGTTTAGTCTACAACTTTGTCCGATAACCTGAAAATTCATTACAAATATTCAACTTGGTACTGCTTTTTGCTCTATCCTCAAATTTTCTGGGCAAATGTGTGATCTCCAAATCAAGCACATCACAGTTGAATTATCTGTTACATCTGGTGTGACTGTCCAGAGAAAGACATTTTATCAGTACACTAAATCCAACAGTATGTTATAAAAAGGAGACATGAAATAATTCGCCTGTGATAACAAATCTCTTTAAGTCAGAACCTTCCCAGCAATCATGTAAACATGCTAAAAGGAGTGGTTTTCTTTTTAAGCAATCTCAATTAGCAGGTCTTTTTCTTATTAACATCTTCAAAGTGCTTTGAGCTCCTCCCCAGATGAAAGGTCCCGTGTGAGTACAAATTATCATTATGCTCACAAAATGCATACACTAAATGCAGGAAAAGTGCAAACGATTTACCTCCATAGCCTGCAATGCCCTTGAGACACCTTGATCTGCCAATATAGCCATCAATTATTCTATATCCTTTTCTCTCTAAATGCATGCATCAAAGCATTCTCATGCACACCCCTGTAATTCCAGCTGTTTATTCCAAAATAGTTCCTCTTAATTAACCCTGTTTCCTTTCTCTTTTGTTGGCAGCTGCTGATTCAGCTTTTCTTCCGTTGGGGAGAAGGTATATGCAACCCTGGCTTTGGAACGGAAAATAACTCCTTTTTTTTTTTTTTTCTCTACAAACAGGGCCACGACATCAAAGATGTATATTAATAAAGATTCTTTGATGACCTGGAAAAATGCATATGATACAGTAAGTGAAAGAAGCATGATACAAAAATGTAGAGAGTGAATGACATGTACACACTGCTATATTTAAAATAGACAACAAGGACCTACTGTAAAAAAAAAAATTAATTTTTAAAAACCAACAAAAAAAGTAGAGAGTATTATCTCAACTATAATATGAATAATTGCTAACATGAATTGAATTCAACCATGCCAGTCACTAAGCTGAATGCTTTACCTATGTCATATACTTTCATCTTCACTATGAGGTGAAAACTATCATCCCCCTTTTAGAGATAAAGACGCTGAGACTCAGGAAGTTTAAGTGATGGGCTTCTGTCCGGCACTGGCTGGCTCCTACCTTTAATGAAGGTCATGCTGCCTTTTAACAGTGATTGTGCCTAGATAGAGAAATCTGGGATGATTTTTTTTCCCTAACTTTTTACACTTACACATTTTTTTAAAAGAAACAAAACTAACATATTAACGACATGAGTTAATCAAATAAAAATGAAGAGGGCTAAGTCGCCCTTTATTTATGGGCGTGATGACTTAGGATAAATACAGGTAATGTGTCATTAAGCTCAGAGTTCTCCGGATCTCTGCTTCCTTATCTTTAAAATGACGGGTTGAACCAAGAGAGCTCAGAGCACCTTTCAGTTCTAACATTACTTTAGTCCTTTCGTTTCTGCTTATGCTTCAAAGATGGCACTTTTCTTCAACAATAAGTAGATTCCAGTTCCTTAAATCTGCTCTAAGAGCTCTGTTAAGTACCAGAGGAAGAACCATGGAACTGAGTGTTACGTGAATTCAGTTTGTGAGTCATCTTTGGACACCAGAGAAGAATAAAGACTATTTATGTTAATGATAAATATTGAATAAGTATTAATTAATGTAAAATTATTAAGTAATTATAAAATTATAATTGTGAATGAAGAATAACATATTTTTTCTGATCTAATTCTAGAGTAAAAGACAAGTTGCACTGGAAAGCAGGACCAGGTCTTTTTCTGGCCAGGGTTTAGTTTGGACATGTCTAGAATACAGGAGTAAGAAACCCTTTGAAAGAACATGAAGAGTGTGGGTGTGTGCAGCTGCAAGGAGCATTTGATCTTTTCTTGGAAAATAAGTACCTGCGACACGAAGGAAGGTTGCTCTTCCCCACAGAAGGACAAGTTCCTCAAACAGGAAACATGTGGCACCAACCATGAAGAAAGGACAGAACCATCTGTAATGCTATAAATATTAAGATGTCTGGGAAGCATGAAGAATTTTTATTTCTGGCCACTGAGCATTACATTTATTTATTTATTTATTTTTTCTACTTCTGAGCATAGCGTAGTCTTTATTTGGAACTCTTTCATGCCCAGTATTGTATTTTTCAACACAGGGAAATGTAATGATTCAGCACATAATATTAGCTCAATGAAGGAAGCATATTAATATTTAAGCTTTAATTAGAAGTAAAGGTTTTTTTTTAAGGTAAGGCTTAGGAACAGTACCCTTTCCATAAATAATTCCTGGAATTCCATTTTCTACAGAACCTAGAATCTTTATTTAAACCATCAATTTTAAAAAACCTTCCATGGATCAAAGATTCAGGAATAAAAAATGAAATCACTTTTATACTTGAAGAAGACATGGAAGAATTTCTTTATAAGTGTGAAGTGGGGAAGACCTTTCTACTACAACTAAAAGTCCAGAAATCATAAATGAAAAGTGATAATGTTATGATAAAGTTAACAATGTAACAATTGAAAACTTCAGTCTGGCAAAAACAAACCACAACAAAAACATACACACATTTTTTAAAAAATGAAAGATTAACAACAAACAGATAAAAACAAGTTTTCAATTCATATCAAGATAAAAAGTCAATGTAGCAGTGTATGAGTTCCTAGCAATCAATAAGGAAAGGATCAACAACCCAGTAGAGGAAAAAAAGGCAAAGAAAATGAACTGAGAGTTCACAGATAAAGAAACACATATGGCTCTTAAACCTAAGAAAAGATGCTCAGTTTAACTCATAATTCAAGAAGTGCAAGATACAACTATTTTAAGTTGTTTTGCCCTACCCATCAGATTGGCAAAAATCTACAAATGTGATAACACACTCTATAGTCAAGATCTTGAGAAGGAAAGCATTATGAGTAGAAAAGTAAATTGGAGGGCAATTTGGAAATATCTGTCAAAATTACAAATGCACATAAACCAAGGCAAGTTTTAGGACCCCTCACTTGCACAGGCCCCTTTCCAGGCCCTGGGAAGAGTCTCAATAATTTTTCAACATATTATGTTGTTTTTGAAAACTTTGCAAAAATAAGATTTTTAATCACGATTGGTTAAGACCACTGTTCCCTTTCCACTCAGACGCCCTCTCTATCACACTTTCTCTTGTGAAGTGTGGCATTGAAATGGCATCAGGAACTTTTGGGGTCAGGCTTAAGGGAAGTTGACTTGGAGATACATTTAGTTCAGATTTAGTAAGATATATTTATGTGGTATGCAGTCATTTCCATTATAGCCAGGTTATCGCCTGGTATCCTGCTGTAAGAATGGTTTCCACAAATATTCCTACCACCCACTTTGCCAACTACCTGCCATTCCGACTAGAAGTTACAGGGCCAGGAGTCATATTGAAATACGAACATGTCTTATGGTGCCTGATACCAGAATTATGTAGGCAGTGGAAAAGAAACAAGGCTTGAAATATATGGAGCCAGAAGCCAATCTGTGGAAAATTCTTTTAATCATTAAATATGTAAAATTATAAGCAGAATATTTAGTTTTTAACAGATATCTGGTCAAAATGGATACTCTTGCCTGTTAGGGTATACTTGACAATGTAGCAATTATAAATGCACCATGTATTTACAATCTTTTTTAAAATGAGAATCATGTGAAATAGAATTTATCAGAATGTCTGGACTGTAGGGCACAAACCTATAGCAGCACTGCAAGTGGCAAGCATGTTTGTGAGATGTGAATGCTTTTGCATTCCAACTGTCAAAAAATAATTTAAAAAATTTTAATCAACGATGCTAAAGGAAAGCCTGAATTATCTTTCTGCTTTCTCTCTTTAAAATGATATTACAAAATTGTGACCACATGAAGAGGTAATCAAAGTGTAAGCAACCAAAAAAAAAAAAAAAAAGAGAGAGGGAGAAAGAAAGCATTATAGAGATATCTCAGGTAGTTAATTAGTAAAACTATTATGTTATTTTTCAAAATAGTCATGGTTATTTTTTAGCTTTTCAAAATTAGTAGTCTATTGTGATTTCCTTTCTATATAAATATTCATTTTCATACCTACTTTGAATTGGATAATTTTGTATTCTTTTTCTAAATGAAGACCCAGAAAATTATAATCTTCAGGCTCCACACAACTTGAAGCAGTCTTTGTAATTATCCAATGCCCCAGAAAACCTCAAATGTGGGAATTTATCTCAGAGCTGTTCTTGCACATGTCTGTGCAAGGTTATTCAGTCCCAAATTGTAATAGAAAAAGGTTGAACTTGGTAGGCTGAACAGATTATGGGTACAACCATATAATGGAATATTATGCAGCTCTAAAAATGGGGGCATACTCCATATTCTGATATGGAAAAGGCGACAAGATATATTTTTCAGTGAGTAAATCTTGGTGCAAAACAATGTGTACAGTATACCACTTTTTATTTTAAAAATAAGCAGGAAGAATGGGAAAATACATTAACATTTGTTTATTTTTGCATAAATAGGTTCTGAAGATGAATAAAAGTGATCACAGGGAGGGAGCACCGAGTGGAACAGACACAGAGGTGGGAATTAGATTTTTTTTTGTTTTTTGTTTATTTTGGTCACACCGCATGGCTTGTGGGATCTTAATTCCCTGGCCAGGGATTGAACCCGGGCCCACAGCAGTGAAAGGGTCAAGTCCTAACCACTGAACCGCCAGGGAATTCCCTGACAACTTTTTAAAATGTCAATTTAGGGACTTCCCTGGTGGTCCAGTGGGTAAGACTACATGCTTCCAGTGCAGGGGCCCAGGTTCAATCCCTGGTAGGGGAACTAGATCCTGCACGCATGCCGCAACTAAGACCCGGCGCAGCCAAAATAAATAAATATTAATAAATATTTTAAATAATGCCAATTTAGTCGCTCATTAGCTATCAGCCTTAAATTCATCATATCTATTCATTTCAGCACTGTTTATAGTAGTCTTCAATCAAAAGAATTTTGAAAACAACCTGAGTGAATTTTATGTAAGGATACAAGAAAACATAACACCAATGAAAAAATTTAATTATATGAAAATTTTTAAATTTCTGCACTTTGAAAGAAATAAAGGCAAACAAACTTGGGATTTATTATCTTTAATATCCAATTCACACAAAAGGAAACTCTTAAAACTACTCAATAAATAATTGAGCAATGAATATGAATAGGATAGCCAAAAATGAAGAAAACACATAAAAATATTAAACTTGGAAGTCATCGTTAGCTTCTCCTCTGCTACACCCCCAAACCCAATATATTGCAAGGTAATGTCAAGTTTACCTCCTTAGTATCATCGCCGTTGTCACTGTCATTACCCTAGGCCAAGTCACAATCTTCTCTCATTAAGGCCAGTGCAATACCCACTAAGTGGCTTCCCCGCACATTCTTTAGCTCCCTGTCATTTCATTCTCTACATAGAGAGATGATTTTTTAAAAACTAAAAATATCTCAAATACACACACTCTTCACTAACCTCCCATTTTAAAGATAAAAAATCCTTGAAGGCTCCTTCCCAATCCCAGGCCTTTAAACAATGATGTTTCCCCCGCCACCCAAACCCCATTCTCACTCTTCAGCTCTCACCTGAAAGCTACTTTCTCAGGGAGATCTCCCAGACTAGGCCAGGACCCCTGTACAAATTCGTAAAATACCCATGTAGCTCCTCCATGGCACTTGGCACAGGTGTAATTCTAATTCACTGTATGAAAAGTTGGAGGGGGTAGGGACTGTCTCTCCCAGTGACTCCACCAGGGCAGGGCTGTCCTGTGAACCACCATATCCCCAGGACCTAGCACAGCATCTGACATTTGTTGAATAAATGAATGAGCATCGCTGACAATAAAAAATATGGACCTTACAACAATTAGATACAAATTTAGCCTATAAAATTGGTAAAAGTAAAAAGGAAAGCCAATGTCCATTTGTCATTAGCAGGTGTGCAGAACCCTTCTCCAGTTTCTAAAAATTAGAATAAAAAACATATAACATAAAACTTATCACCTTAATTAACCATTTTTCAGTATATAGTTCAGTACTGTTAAGTATATTCACATTGTGCAACATATCTTGAAAATTTTCATCTTGCAACACAAATTCTATACCCATTAAGCAACAAACCTTCATTTCTCCCTTCCTCTGCCCCTCACAGCCACCATTCTACTTTCCATTTCTATGAATTTACTTTAGATAGCTCATGTAGGTGGAATCGTACAATATTTGTCTTTTTGTGACTGACTTATTCCACCTTTAGTATAATGTTGTCAAGATTCATCCATGTAGTAGCATGTGACAGGATTTCCTTCCTGTGAAGGCTGAATAATATTTCATTGTATGTATGTACCACATTTTGTTTATCCATTCCTTCATCAATGAACATCTGTGTTACTTCTACCTCTTGGTTATTGTGAATAACGCTGCTATAAACATGGGTGTGCAAATATTTCATTGAGACCCTGATTTCAATTCTTTTGGATATATTCCCAGAAGTAGCATTGTTGAGTATCTTTTTTCTTTTTTTTAAGGTGAAGTTCACATACCATCAAAGTGAACCATTTCATTTAACCATTTCAAAGTAAACAATTCAGTGGCATTTAGAATGTCCATGACACTGTGCCACCACCACCTCTATCTAGTTCCACATTTTTATCACTTCGAAAAGAAAGGTCATGTTCGTTAGCAGTTGCTCCCCATTCTCTCCTCCCTCAGCCCCTAGCAACCAACAATCTGCTTTCTGTCTCTATGGATTTACCTATTCTAGATATTTCCTATAAATGGAACAACACAGTATATGATCTTTGGTGTCTGGTTTATTTTACTCAGCATAATGTTTTCAAGGTCGATCCACATTGTAGCTTTTATCAATACATCATTTTTTTGTTTTTTTTGTTTTGTTTTGTTTTAATTTATTTATTTTTGGCTGTGTTGGGTCTTCGTTTCTGTGTGAGGGCTTCCTCTAGTTGTGGCAAGTGGGGGCCACTCTTCTTCGCGGTGCGCGGGCCTCTCACTATCGCGGCCTCTCCTGTTGCCGAGCACAGGCTCCAGACGCGCAGGCTCAGTAATTGTGGCTCACGGGCCTAGCCGCTCCGCGGCATGTGGGATCTTCCCAGCCCAGGGCCCGAACCCATGTCCCCTGCATTGGCAGGCAGACTCTCAACCACTGCGCCACCAGGGAAGCCCTACATCATTTGTTTTAATGGATGAATACTACTCAACTATATGCATATGCCATACCTTGATAAAACCATTCAAATGTTCATGGCCACTTTGGGTTGTTTTCATCTTTTGGCTATTGTGAATAGTGCTGCTATGATCTCCCACCTTTTTGATGGGCATGTAAACTGGTATTGAGCAGACTGACCACCGAGCCTGCTGGGCCCACATCCAGAGATGGAATCTGGCAGGGACACTCCACCATGGCACATCGGCTGGGACTGACCAATCAGTGCCTCTGCCTTTAGTGGTTAAATATTTTGAATAATTACGAGCAGATTACCATAAATTGAACACAGGGGGCATGTTCTTGCTTCTCGTAAACCTACAAAGCCTGCAGTAAAAATTCAACCTAAATAGGCGTGATGACTATTAGTTGAGCCAATTATATTGCTTCTATGGGGAAAGTGAATTGAAAATATTAAGGGAAGTCGATAAACTGGCAATGTGAGCAGATGAGGAAATAGATGAGTTGTTAGTGGCAGATCTCTAGGGCAGAGCGTCCTGGACTGCAACTGCTGATGGGTGACAAGGTGACAAGCTGGTCCCCGGAGCTCCCCTACATCCTGAATGACCTCAGCTGCAGCCTATATGGTTCAGCTACTACTTGTTCATTCTGTGATGTTACATGAGGTCTGGCTTTATGGCTTGGATTCCTGCCCTGAATATTCCTACAGTTGTCATTCCTACAAACTTCCCAATGACTGAGGTAACTTGAGTGATTCCTTGCATCCAAATGTGCCTCAGGAAAACAACTCTGAAAAGAAGTTAGATTGTAGATATCTAGAGCTTTATAATCAGTCCTACTCTTTGATTCAGCAGTTTCTGTCTGGAACCGCAAACTAAGGCAATAATCCCAAAGTCAGGAAAAGCCATGTGCACAAAAAAGTTAACCTCAATTTTAGTTTAATGCAAGAAATTGGAAATGTGTGTCCAATTTAAGAGAATGTGGAAAAGAAAAAGGAAAAAAAAAAAGAGAGAGAAGTATCCTAATTTTATTTAATTATTTATTTTTAATTTTAAATTAGATTAAATACTTTAATTAATCTAATTAATACTTTATTCAGAATTATATATAATTATATTAACATTGACATATCGTTATATTATAATCTTAATTGGAAAAAAGCAAGAAATATACATTCATGTGAAAAATATTCATAGAAAGAAATGGTAAAATAGGAATAGTGATTCCTAGTCATACTGAGTGAAAGACACCAAAAGACAAATATCATATGATACCGCTTATATGTGGAATCTAAAAAAAAGGGTACAAATGAACTGATTTACAAAACAGAAGTAGAGTCACAGATGTAGAAAACAAAGTTACCAGGGGATAAGGGGGGGAGGGATAAATTGGGAGATTTGGATTGACATATACACATATATACTACTATATATAAAACAGATAACTAATAAGAACCTGCTGTGTAGCACAGGGAACTCTACTCAGTACTCTGTAATGGTCTATATGGGAAAAGAATCTAAAAAAAAAGAGTGGATATATGTATATGTATAACTGATTCACTTTGCTGTACACCTGAAACTAACACAACATTGTAAATCAACTATACTCCGATAAAAAATTTTTTTTAAAAAAAGGAATAGTGATTATCTTTGGGTGATTTTTTTTCCCCTGCATCTAAAACTTTCTAATGAAATGTGCATGTGTTGTTTTTATAATGGAAAAAATGCTTCAAAAAAAAAAAAAAAGCAGAATACAACAGGGCTTTAGAAAAAAATTAATCATCCTAAAGTGATATTTACTTAGTAGGAAAGAGGGAGGCACAAAGCTTTCAGTGTGAGTAGAAAACTCAGAGAAAAAGATCTTGAAGATTGAAAGGATTTGGTCTCCAACATATTCCTCGAGAAACCAGATGGGACTTGGCTTTCCTAGAAGGTTCAGGATACTGCCTTTTGTGGCAAGGACAAAGAAAGGTTGGGGTAGCTAAGACACTACAAGACTCTCTGACAAGACTAAGCCCTTCAGGGCTGAGAAGGGCCAAGACACAGAGCTTATTTGAGAAAGCTTGGGCCAGATGGCGGTTCCAAATGGCCAGACTTGTCATTTTTCCATGTGGGTCAGAAACATATGCCCATGATGCAGCAGAGTAGTGAGACTACAAGAATGGCAGGCTATGGAAACTATTTGAACATTTGTTTCATATGAATTTTACTGACTCTTCAAACATGCTAGTAAAGAGGGGCTCAGCAGCCCCTCAGCTGCTGAGTAAGCACTTGTAGTTTGCACAATGGCAGAACAGGCCAAAAGCTGAGGGTTGTGACCTGTTTTTAAAATAAAGTGTCTTGAAATAGTTTAAAAAGAAAAAAAAAATGTCAGGGAGAGATCTGGTGGTTAATTAATTCATTAAACACATACTCATTGAGTGTTTACTCTGTGCTAGGCACTATTGTGAGCCTTAGGGAAAAAATGTCCTGCCCCTGTGGTGCACGTATTCTATGGCGGGGGATTACAAGGTGGGGAGAAGGGGGACACCATAAATAAAAAGAACAAGTAAATAATACAGGATGTTGGACAGCTGTGGAGAAAATAAAACAGTGGGAGGAGTTAAGGAGAGTCAGTTGTCAGATTCTTAGAGTTTAAATAAGGTGAATCAGGAAAGGTAGCACAGGGACATATAAGCAAAGATGTGAAGAAGATGAGAATACACCTCAAGGAAAGCATTCTGGGCAAAGGGAACAGCAGACACAAAAGCCCTGGGCAGGATTGTATGTGGCCTGGTCAAGGAACAGCAAGGAGCTCAGGGTGGCTTGGAGCAGAGTGACCAAAGGGAGAGTAGTGAGGGTGGGTCAGGTCACATAGAGTCTTTTTTTTTTTAACATCTTTATTGGAGTATAATTGCTTTACAATGGTGTGTTAGTTTCTGCTGTATAACAAAGTGAATCAGCTGTATGTATACGTATATCCCCATAGCCCCTCCCTCTTGCGCCTCCCTCCCACCTTCCCTATCCCACCCCTCTAGGTGGTCACAAAGCACCGAGCTGATCTCCCTGTGCTAGGCAGCTGCTTCCCACTAGCTATCTATTTTACATTTGGTAGTGCATATATGTCAATGCTACTCTCTCACTTCGTCCCAGCTTACCCTTCTCCCCACCCCGTGTCCTCAAGTCCATTCTCTATGTCTGTGTCTTTATTCCTGTCCTGCCCCTAGGTTCATCAGAACCATTTTTTTTATTTGTAGTGAGGTGGATGGCCCTAGAGTCTGTCATACAGAGTGAAGTAAGTCAGAAAGAGAAAAACAAATACTGTATGCTAACACATAGAGTCTTAAAGCTCGTCGTAAAGAGAACAAAGGGGACAAATGCACCAGCAGATGCTGACTAGCTGTGGAAGCTGATAAAGGGAGACGTGGCAAAGATCACCCTTAAGAGTGACTGGGGCTAGGTGGTGTCATTAGTGAGACAGAAAACACAAGACGAGGAATATATTTGTGCCAGGGAGGAAATGAGAGGAGACAAAGGGGAGAGATCATTAGTTTGTTTGGATGGTAGTTATTTTGGGGTGCAAATGGGGCCCCAGAAGTTAGAGATGGTACCTCAGGAAACAGGTCAGGATGGAAATGCAATTGGTGAATTACCAGCAGATAAAGCAGTGCTAGAATTATGGAGTGAAGGAGTGGATGACCAATAGCAAAGGCTAATAAATGGTTGTTGAAAAGACCTAGTGAAACTGCTCAGGAAGTGTGTTGGTTAGGTTCTTTCGCCATGCAAGGAACAGATGAGTGACTGCGGATACTGAGGTTAGAGCAAAGCTGCACAGGAAGCTAGAAAACATTATTAAATAACAGCAGGACTCAGGGAGCCTGAAAGTTCATGAGGATACACTGTATTTCTTGATCAGGCTACTTGTTCATGTGCCCAGCCCAGGCATCCTTATTGTCACTGAGCTACTCTCTGTCGCTGCTTCTACTGTTCCTGATACAGTATCTCTCTGTCCTGCTCCCTCTCCTGCCCTTGCACTCTGTCCACATTCCTCAGGAGAAATGATCTAATTCAATTGGCTGGTTATCACCCATTACAGAGAACATTTGGTTAACGCTCTTGAGCCTGGGTAGCGCCCAGGTCAACTCATAAATGCTGCCTCTGGATCGGGTGCCCGTCCCTTGTCCAGTCAGCTGTGGCCAAGAAATACATGGTACCAGGCATGGAAAGAATAATTAGTGAGTCACCAGATGGGGGCTGTACCATGGCAGGTACTCTGAGGCTTCCCAGGAGTAGCAAAACTAGAAGTATATGGCATCAAGAAGGCCAGAAGAGGAGAGAGTCTTAAGCAGACAGTGTTTACAAGTATCAAATGTAGCAGAGAAATGTAATAATTAATAGTAATAATAATAATAGCATCTATCACTCTGAATGCTTACTATGTATCAAATGCTATATACTAAGTGCTCTATATAATTATCCCCCTTAATTTTTACAATAGCCCTGTGACATAGGTATTCTAGTGCTGTTTTGAAGAAAGTGAGATCCAGATAAATTAAGTAACTTGCCCACCACGTCTGGTAAGTAGCGAAGCTGAAATTTAAAGCAAAGTCTGTCAATATCCAGAGATCAATTTATTGATTTATTCACCAACATAATATATTGAGTGTATATTTTGCACCATACCATTGTCCTAGGCACTCTCTTGGAGCTTCCATTCACGAGAGGAAGCCAGTCCCTAAATAGGTAAACAAATAATATAATTTAAAATAACAATAAAGGCCACATGAAATAAAACAAGATAATAGACTATGAATTGATTGAAGATGGGAGCAGGGCACTGTTCTAGATAGGATGGGCAGAGGAAGCTCCCCTTGAGGAGGTGACGTCTGAGAGAAGATCTGAGTGATGATGAGAAGGAACCGGCCATACAAAGATCTGGGGGAAACACTCCAGGCAGGAATGACCCTTGTGTTCAGAAAACAAAAAAAGGCCTGAGTGAGGGGAGAGAGGGAGAACTTAGAAAGACAGGCAGGAGGTAGATCCAGTAGGTCTTAAAGAAGCCTGGCTTCTAGTCTAATCATACAGGGAAATAACTGGAGAGTTTTAATCAAGGAAGCGATAGAATGGTTTAAGTTTTTAGAAGACCAGTTTGGTACCATGTGAGAAACAGAGGGAAGAATCAAGCGGAGAAGTCTAGGTAAGGGATGATAGCGGCTGGGATGAGGTAGGCTTGGAGAGAGTGAGGAGTGGCTGGAGAGCTGGCATCACTTGCTGATTGATTAGCTATGGAGGATGAGAAAAAGAGAGGAGTCAAGAATTGTTTATTTTAATAAGAGTGATAATAGTATTACGAATACACACAAAAATGCCTTTGTTTTAGAGATGCAAACTGAAAAATTTGAGTTAAATGTCATGATGACTGCACTTCACTTTAAAATCCTACATCACAACAAAAGTAATAAGTGAAATAAGCACGGCTGATTATGGATCTATGGGTGTTCATTAGACTATTTGCTCTACGTTTCAGTATGTTTGAGTTTTCAAAACAAAAGTTTTGTTTTTTTCTAATGTCTTTAGATTTTTTGTTTTTTTTTTTTTTTAATTAATTTTTTTAAATGCCATGGCATTATTGAGATACATTTTAATTTATTTATTTACTTATTTATTTATGGCTGTGCTGGGTCTTCGTTTCTGTGCGAGGGCTTTCTCTAGTTCTGGCGAGCGGGGGCCACTCTTCATCGCGGTGTGCGGGCCTCTCACTGTCACGGCCTCTCTTGTTGCGGAGCACAGGCTCCAGACGCGCAGGCTCAGTGGTTGTGGCTCACGGGCCTAGTTGCTCCGCGGCATGTGGGATCTTCCCAGACCAGGGCTCGAACCCGTGTCCCCTGCATTGGCAGGCAGATTCTCAACCACTGCGCCACCAGGGAAGCCCTGTCTTTAGGTTTTTAATCCAAGCAATGAGATGAGGTCATTTTTACTGGAATGGAAAAGGTTGGAGAGGAGTAGATTTGAGGGTGGGAAGGATCAAGAGGTTTGCCCAAGTTTAGTTTGAAATGCCCATTATACATCCAAATGGATATATTATGGGCATCAAGATATGTAAGTCTACAGCTTAGGGGAAATGTCAGGGCTAGTGTGGCAGAGACTACTAGTTTCCTACCTGATATCCACTCTCCTCTTCTTCCTTAGTAACAGAACCCTGATATTTAGCTAGGTAAAGTGCGATCTGAAATAAAGACTACATTTCCCAGGCTTCCTTGCAGCTCTGGACAATGAGATGTAAGCAGAAGCTTTGTGAAGAAACTCAAAGGCTACTTCAAGGAAATTGACTCAGCTGGGTCAATGTGTCCTCCCTCTTTTCTCCTCTCTGCAGTCTGGAATGTGGATGATTTAGCTGGAGCTCTAGCAGCCATCCTGAAATAATGGAGTACCCTTGAGGATGGAAGCCAAGGGCTAGGATAATAAAACACATAAAAAGAAGTTCCAGAGTTTCTGATGACTATCAAGCTACCATACCCCATACAAGTCCTAGTTTGCTTTCTTTAAAATTTTTCATATATTGAATAAAAACAAACATATTTTAAGTCACTATTATTTGGGATTTTTTCTGATACATGCAAACTAAACTAATCCTAAGGGTTATAACTGGAAATATAGATTTGAAAGTCAGTATCATATAGGTGGTATTTAAAACAATGGGATTGGTGAGATTACCAAGTAGAGATTGGAGAGAGGAGCAGTCTTGAGATCAAGCCCTGGAATCAGGGCTTAGAAGTCAGACATAGAAGGTGGGACCAGCAAAGAAGACTGAAAAGGAAAAGTGAAATAAGTGGTAAACCAGGAGAGTGTGCTGTCAACAGAGGCTAAGAGTAGAAACTATTTCTGGAAGGAATCAGGAGTGAACTATATCAAATACTACTGGGAAGTGAAGATGAAGACAGAGAACTGACCATTAGATTTAGCAAAATGGAAGTCATTAGTCACCTTAATAAGAGTCACTTCGGTAGAGTGATGAAGACATGCCCTACTGGAGCAAATTGAAGAGAACTGGAGGTGAGAAAGTGGAGAAGGCAAATACAGATATCTCTTTTGAGATGTTTTACTATAAAGAGGTGCAGAGAAGAGGTAATGGGGTTAAGAAAGAATTTAAGATGAGCAATATTAAGGCAGGTTTGCAGATTGATGGGGGTGATCCAATAAAGGAGAGAAACTGATAATGCAGGAAAAGGTAATCAATGGCAGAAGTAGAGTCCTTGAGAAGGAAGATGAGCTAGAACACAGAGCACACCAGGAAGGTTGCCTGTGACACACATGGACCTTTGGGAGAGGAGTTCTAGGAAAGCGGAGGAAGCAAAATCCAATTGTGTGAGGGATTCAGGAGTGAATACGGAGTGAGCTGAAAATGACACAAGTAAAATGACAGTAGTGGTTGCCCCTGGGTAATACAGAATTTGGGATGATTTTTTTCCCTGTGCTTCTTTCTGCATTTCTGTGACTTGTAAATTTTCTAGAAGGAGTACCTACCACTATCATAATTAGAAAAAACTTGAAAAAAGTGAGAGAAAGGGGAAGTCAGCAAGTGTGTTCGTTTCTATCTTGGAACTAGGCCCACCCCTGGGAAGAGAGGAAGTACAAGCTAGACACAGAAGTGACCCTGCACGAAGGACTTGTTTAGGACAAAACCATTTCTTCTTTTTTAATCTCTCGTCCCCTCTCTGCTGGGAGCTACTAACCCAATGTGCTCCAGATAAAGGAGGAAGTCCAGTCTAGCAGGCAAAACACAGTGGCTAGAGCCATGGTGGTTGATCAGAATTGTGAGCGCCCAGGCAGACTCCTGGGGGCTTGACAGGTGGGCAGAGGATAGGAATGGGGCATCACAAGCAGGGGAGGCTTGGAAGTCAGCGCTGGAAGTGTCTACCTGCAGGCAGCGACCCAACTGGAGCTCAAGAGCAGAACTGGTAGAGTCAGAGGTGGGCTTGGAAGAACAAAGCTAAGGCCAAATAGGGCCCATCACAGTGGTCCATTTAACAGGCCTCACATGTATGAAGGTCTCTGAGCTGGTTATTGGCAAGTTTCATATACATTACGGAGAGGCACTAAGAGGACTGAAGGAAGACAACTCTCATCATACAGTTTGGAACATGCCTCCCATTACCAGACCATTCATCTGTCATGCATCATGAATTAAGATATTTATAATCCCACAATTACCTTATGAGCAGCACAATGATATTGCATAATATATTTTTGTTTGTTTCAAAATCACTGAGTTTTTAAATGGAGATATTTAAAATATACCACATTTAAAATGAACCCTGTTCTAGTATTTATTTTTATCTAATTAATAGCCTTTACTTTTTAGAACAGTTTTAGATTTACAGAAAAATTAAGTAGATGGTTCAGAGTTCCCATATCCTCCCCTCCCTGACTCTCACACACAGTTCCTCCTTTTATTAACATTTTGTGTTAGTGTGGTGTATGGGTTACAAGTGATGAACCAATGCTGATACATGAATAACTAAAGTCCATAATTTACATTGAGGTTCACTCTTTGTGTTGTACTGGTCTACGGGTTTTGACAAGTGCATAAAGTCATATATCCACCATGACAGTATCATACAGACTAGTTTTGTTGCTCTAAAAATCCTCTATTCATCCTATTCACCCCTCACCCATCCCTCTGGACTTGCCCATCCCCTGGACTCTTGGCAACTAGTGATTGTTTTACTGTCTCCATAGTTTTGCCTTTTCCAGAATGTCATAGAGTTGGAATCATACAGTTTTTAGCCTTTTCAGATTGGATTCTTTCACTTAGCAATAAGCATTTAAGGTTCCTCCATGTCTTTTCATGACTTGATGGCTCATTTCTTTTTATCACTGCATAATATGCCATTGTTAGATATACCACAGTTTAGTTATCCATTCATCTAATCAAGGATACCTTGGTGGCTTCTAAGTTTGGGCAATTATGAAGAAAGATGTTACATGTACAGGTTTATGCATGAACATAAGTTTTCAATTCAGTTGGGTAAAATCAAGGAGTGCGAATGCTGGATCATGTGGTAAGAGTATGTTTAGTTTTGTAATAAACCACCAAGCTGTCTTCCAAAGTGGCTGGACCATTTTGTATTCCCACCAGCAATGAATGAGAGTTTCTTTGCTCCACGTCCTCACCAGCATATGGTATTGTCAGTGTTTTGGATTTTAGCCATTCTAATAGGTAAGTGGTGGTATATCTTGTCTTAGTTTGCAATTTTCTAATGACATATGATGTTAAACATCTTTTCATATCAGTGTTTGACTTCTGTATATCTTCTCTGGGGAGGTTTCTGTTCAGATCTTTTGTGCACTTTCTAATTGGGTTGTTTGTTTCCTTATTTTGCATTTTAAGAGGGCTTTTTTTGTGTGTAATTTTGACACAAGTCCTTTATCAGATATGTGTTTTGCAAATATTTTTTCTCAGTGTGTCTTGTTTTTTCATTCTTTTAACATTTATTTGATATACTAAGAGCCTCAAAAATTGCAAGTGGCTCAGGCCTTTCTTGACTTCTGAGGAAGTGCAGATGAGGTAAGTTATCCAGATAAGAATTTCTGGACCTGTTTGGCCATGACATGTGAGGGGCTCTGAGCCACTCAGACCAGTAGTCACCAGTGAACAAGTAAGAAAAAAGAAATCGTCATATTGTCCTGCCATATGCCACCCACAAGGCATTTCACATACCTTATTCCACAACTACTTTATGAAGTAGATCAGATCATTTAGATGGGAAGTAACCTATCAAGTCTATCAAGGATCAAACAAGTTAAACAAACTGTCCAGGGTCTCACATTTATTACAAGGCAAAAGCGGGATTCAACAACAGGACACCACAAGGCCGGATGGAAGCTAACCTGTCTCAGGGCAGGTCTCACGAGGCATGGACAGCAGAGCAAACAACTGCACCCGAGGGTGCTGAGGTCTGAGGCTCATCCCATCTCAGAGGGAAGAGGGGAACTGCTCACAGTAAGATGGATCCAGAGTGTCTGTTTGCTTTGAAGCAGGATCTCAATGAGCAGCAGAGGATATGGAGAATAGGGTCTAATCCTCAAAAGAGAAGAAACGCAAAAATGAACAGAGAATTAAGGCTCCAGACCAGCAGACCAGGGTGAGGACACGGCTGCAAACAGAGCCCAAATGAAGAAAGTCCAGCACAGGCTATGCACTCAGAGCAACATGAGGGCGTCACCGAGAGTCTACAGTGAGTAGTGAGGGTACTAGAATGGCCTGGCCATCATGGCCGCCGCTCCCACAATGCCGGTGGGTGAGTCTGGGCCTGTCCAGTCAGGGACAAGCTCAGGGTCTGCACATGGTTAAGGTTTCAAGTTAAATGTCCTCAGAGCCTGCCATTGAAGGGAGAGGTAAGAAAGCTCCAAGGAAGGCAGACCCCAAGTGAAGCTCAAACCGTAGACTTGGGGAAGAAAATGGAGAGCCCAATTATCAGAAGGGAGGACCTCAGGGCAAATTGATGCTTGTTTTCAGTGCTGAGCCTATAGGTGGAGCCAGGTGAGCCCAACTATCGAAACAAGCCGACAGAGCACACCTGTGGGAGACTGGCGGCGGGGACACTGCAGGAGGAAGACTTGGGCGACAGACCCTACAGGCCAATCACATCCTACAAACTGCAAGCCCAACTCCTTCAGGACTCAAGTCCTGAAAAGCAATATATAAACAGAAAGTCTGTCAGTTGACTGATACTTAAAGAGACCTAGGGGGATTTGTTGTTCAAAGGAAATGATATAGTGAATGCTTTTTGTAATGTGAATTATTACCTCCTAATTATTATTGTTGTTGCTATTTTTGAAAGTCTGGTTTTAATCCATTGATTTTCTTAAATAGAACATCCTTTTAATCTGGTCTCCTTCTATCAGATAGATATAGATATAGATATAGACATACAGATATAGATATATAGATATAGATCTGACATTTCCAAAAAAGAAATAGATGCTACTAATACATCTTAATTTAGCAAGGTTTAAATTTTTTTTTTAATGTTTATTTATTTATTTGTTTTTGGCTGCTCTGGGTCTTCGTTGCTGTGCACAGCTTTCTCTAGTTGCGGCGAGCTGGGGCTACTCCTCACCGCGGTGCGCAGGCCTCTCACTGCGGTGGCCTCTCCCGCTGAGGAGCACGGGCTCCAGGCGTGCAGGCTCCAGCAACTGCGGCACGCGGGCTCAGTAGTTGTGGCTTGCGGGCTCTAGAGCGCAGGCTCAGTAGTTGCAGCACACGGGCTCAGTCACTCCACGGCATGTGGGATCCCCCTGGACCAGGGATCGAACCCGTGTCCCTCGCATTGGCAGGTGGATTCTCAACCACTGCGCCACGAGGGCAGTCCCAAGGTTTAAAGTTTAATCATTACCATATATTCATTAAACTAAAAAATATAGTCTAAACCAGAATTTCCCAAACCTGACTATACACAGAATTAAACTGGGAGTGTTAAAAACACAGATCCCTGCGTCCCACCTCTTGAGCTTCTGAGTCAACGGGAAACACAGGAAGGCTCGGGGTCTCCAGATGGGAGCTTGTAGCTTAGAACCTTTTGTGCAGCCATGGAGACTGAGCACATGGAGGTTAACACAGAGACGATCTTGTTGTTCCTGTCCCAGGCCGCCCCTCAGCCAGTGCCCAGGGGACAGATTTCCAGCTTACACTGAATGCAGTGATCAATGCGGTCGGGGAGAGGTTGGCTACTGGCCTAATAAGATGTCTCCAGAACCGAGGGCGGGCAGCTGCTGTGCAGCCCAACGTGGAGGCAGGCCCTGGTCACAGTAGGTCCCTCAGCCCCTGGAGAAGGCCTCTAATACAAGACGCCTATGTTACCTAAAAATTATTAGGAGAAAACTGAATGTGCCCTGTGGTAAGCAGAACAATGCCTCCACCTCCAATGATGTCCAAGTCCTACTCCCTGAAACTGCGGATGTGTCAGGTTACATGGCACAGATAGATGGTTGTTAATCAGCTGACCTTGAGATGGGGAGATTATCCTGATTATCTGGGGCGGGGTGGGGGTGGGGGGGGCCGATGTAATCACAAGAGTTCTTAAAAATGGAAGAGGGAGGTAGGAGAGAGCCAGAGAGATAACTAACTGTGTGAGAAGGACTCCGCATTGCTGGAGAAATGGGGCCACAAGCTACAGAATGTGGGTGGCCTCTAGAAGCTGGAAAAGGTAAAAAACAGAGCCAGGAAGGATCACAGCATGGCTGACTCCTTGATGTTAACCCAGGGAGACCTGGGTCAGACTTTGACCTCCACAGTTGTAAGATAATAAATTTCTGTTGTTTTGAGCCACTAAATCTGGGCTTTAAACAACACAGAATTTTTTTTTACAGCAAGAATATGAAACTAATACAATACCCATGACCAAGTTCTTAATTTTTTTTTTTCTTTAGAATGCAAGAAAAGGAAAACTAGAACTTAAAATCTGACAGCCTGTCACTTCTTTGGATTGCAAGGCCCTGCAACCATCTCTGGTATTTTCCTTTTCTTTTCTTTGAAGAGACAAAGAAGATTCTATATCTAAGACAACCGGGCTCATTTATTGGGCCAAGTTTCTAACATAGTATGATAGGATTGTTGGAAGATCCAGGATCCATATTTTAAAAATCTCCCTCCGTGTCTCTAAGTAGGCAGCCAGGTCTGCAAACCACTGGTCTAAAATTTAAATTCTAAACCCCATAATTAGGAGTTGCCACATGCCTAGAGAATGCGTATAGTGGATTATTATTAACCTTGGAGAGCATAACAATGTGGTGTCCACAGAGACTAAGCCTGGTGATGTAACGTTTCATCAATGACCTGAATAATGAAATGGTGAGCTCATTAAATGTGAATGTGGTACCAAAATGGAAAGCAGGCAGAGGAGGGCATTAATTAATTAATGAGGGTTGTTAAGATGGAGAGCATATTGATTCAAAGGACAGGTGACAGCAGGGTGAGGAAATGCTGGAGGAGTTGCTAGGAATGAAGTTCAATGAAGGCAAACAGAATAATACACATTCTGTAGAAGGGAAGGAAATAGCACAATAACAGGCAGGGTGGGAGCAGACTGTAAAATCAGAGAAGGATCCTGCAGTAAGGCTGATCACAGAGATGGGGGTGCTGGGAGGGTGTGCAGGAAGGCCACCTGGCTTGGGCCTCACATTCACACGGATCCTGAAATTTAGAATTCCTACATCATTTTGGTATGTGATAAAGGCGTTCATTTCTTAATGTAAAGCTCACCACAGTTTTCTAATCCCAACTTTTTGCATCTTTTCCTTTCTTAATGTATTGGGAGCCTCAAAAAATGAAAGTGGCCTAGATGTCTCAGCTTCAAGAGTCCTGACTAGAGATCATGGTGGATCACATATTCACTACTGCAATCATAGGTGTGCAGCCATAGAGTATTTTTAGAAGGATTCACAAGGAGCAGTGAGGGTCTCTGTGAGGAAAGGAGATTTACTTTAATTTTTCCTGAAGAAAGTATTAATAGGTACTTTTTTGATTTTCTATTTTTTCCCCCCAGAGTTATACATGTGTATAATCTAAAATGTCATATAGTTCTACAAGGCTTGCTGTGAAAAACAGAAGTCCCCTAGCTCCTCCTCACCATTTTCCACCCTTTCACTTATTCTAGATGATTCTTCTGGCATCCACCCCCATGTCTCTATAAATTTATTTATCTATTTATTTATTTGGTTGCGTGTGGGCTTTCTCTAGTTGCAGGGAATTGGGGCTTCTCTTGTTGCAGAGCACGGGCACTAGGCTTGCGGGCTTCAGTAGTTGTGGCACGTGGGTTCAGTAGTTGTGGCTCACAGACTCTAGAGCGCAGGCTCAGCAGTTGTGGCGCACGAGCTTAGCTGCTCCGTGGCATGTGGGATCTTCCCGGACCAGGGCTCGAACACGTGTCCCCTGCACTGGCAGGCGGATTCTTAACCACTGTGCCACCAGGGAAGTCCACCACCAGGTCTCTAAATTAACATGTTTGAAATACTCTTCCTTGCTCTTTCAATGTTGGCCATTATCTGAGTTGTCCCCACCATAGAAGATAAGGATTTGGTGTCTTCCCCCCGGTTCCCCCCACCATACATGTTCCTGCTTCCCCATCCGCCCCCCTGCCAACACATTTATGCTGTGATCCCGGTTAGGTGAATATTCAGTGTGTGCGTTACTGTGGCTATAGACACTATTCATGGCTGAAGTATAGTAAATTATGGTATCTCTTCCTTTCCTGCACACCTTTTTCTGTTCCTGGAACTAGTAATTGTTTTGCTTTTCCTTTGCTTCATTGTGTATGTATGTATGTATTTATTTACTTTTATTTTTAATTTTTTTGGCTGTGCCACAAGGCTGGCAGGATCTTAGTTTCCTGACCAGGGATGGAACCCGGGCCCACGGCAGTGAAAGCGCTGAGTCCTAACCACTGCACTGCCAGGGAATTCCCTTTCAATGTATTTATATTTGCCATTTGTCTATGTATGGTCTCAAGGCATTCCGAATCTTCAGGTATTCTAATAATTTCACCAGTTTCCCAAAAAGTCTTTCCCAAAGCCTCCTAAAATGCTGCAGCCTGGACCTGAGAGACAGCTGTCACCTTGGGCCCTCCCTTCTCCGGCATCCCAGGGATTCTTCCCTCTTGGGTAAATTCTCTGCCCTCTTCCTTTATTCGCTTCATGTTTTGACATTTGTTCTGAAGAATTCCTGAGGCAGGGGCACAGGATATGAATTTTTGAGAATTTGTATGTCTGAAATGTTTTTAATCTATCTTGACACTTGATAGATAGTTTGGGTTGGGTACATATAGAATTCTAAATTGGAAATCATTTTCTTTGAAAACTTTGAAGACTGTTGCCATCTGTCCTTCAGGGTTGCTGCTGAGGAGTATGAACCGGTTCTGATGCATCATCCTTTATATAGGACATATTTTTTCCTCTTCTTTGGAAGCTTGTGGCATCTTTTCTTTGTCCTCATTGTTTTGAGATTTCACACTGGTGTACTTTGGTGTGAGTCTATTTTCAATCCTTGTGTGGGCATTTGGTGGCCCTTTCATTCTAGAAATGCATGCTCCTCTGTTTCAGGAAATATTTTTGAATTATGTCTTTAGTGACTTCCTCTCTTCTGGTTTCTCTGTTCTCACTTTTTGGATATCTGTTTTCGTATATTAGATCTCCTGTTCTGAATTCTCATTTTTCTTATCTTTCATTTGTCCATTTCTTTTTCTTTTGCTCTAATTGTAGGGAAATTTACTCTTCTTTATTTTATTTATTGCATTTTTATTTATATTACCCTATTTCTAATTTCCAAGAAGTCTTATTTGTTCCCTGAATGCTCCTTTTTCTAAGGTCATATTCTTATTTGATAGTTATATATCTTAGCTCTGAGGATATTAATTAGAGGATATTTGACGTTTTCTTCAACCTGCACGGTCTCTCTTTTCTCCAAGTTGCCTTTTTCTATTCATTTTGGTCTTTGTGTTTCATGTAAGAGGTTTCCTCAATCTCTGATAAATGTGGATTGTCTGCTCCTATTTAAGAATGGGGAGCTGAAAAGCTGAGTGGAAAGCCTGAACCTGTAGGGGCTTTTTGACCAGAGGCTCCGCTGCATGTTCTGGCTGGACTGTTTGGTTGGAGAATGCCCACGTCAGTACCTGTAAGTTTTTCCTCTTGGGGAGACCAAATTCCCCAGAGAGGACTCTTCCAGGCTCATGCCCAAAGGATACAATTCTGGCTGCAGGCGTCGTGGGAGCACAGTGGGGAAAGAGCCGTGGGTCTCCATCTTTAAATTTAACCCCTCTGTTTTTGCTACAGCACGCAGTCCTCAAGTCTGCCTGGTGTCCTCCAGTCTACAGACCTCTGTTCTAGTCTCTCTGCAGTGGGGAAAGGGGCACTGGCCGGGCTGTGCAGAGAGGGGAGGAGATCTAGGAGTCTAACTGCTTCCTAAATGAACTTTGAACCACTGCTTCTGGTTTGAGCATGCCCCAGCCTCTTTTCCAGAGGTATCTGGTGCAGCCTATTCCTGAGCCTTTGGGGAATTCTGGTTGGTTTCTCAAATTTTTCCACTGCTGGCTTTGGATTCAGTTTTCCTCTGTCTGCTCTGTCATTGGCCACAGTTCTTACTTTCCAGCTTTTGAAATTTTGTTGCTATGGGGAGTTAAAAAAATTTTTGATGCTATTATTTCTTCCCTTTAAAAAAATTCAGCCCCAGAGGGCGCCTGCACACCAGCATTCTAGGTGCAGGGGCCGTGGGGTTATTAGAGGTGGAGAGCGGGGAGGGCACAAGGCAGGAGGCGGCCGCCGTTACAGCGTGGGCATTGTCACGTGGCCAGCACCATGAGCACCCGGCAGAGAATGAAGGAGAGACAAAGAGGAGGGGAGGAGGAGGAGGAGGATTCAGAGAGTAGGAGCTGGGGAGCCCTCCTGCGCTACAGCTGTGTGGCTGACAGGCTCTTCGTGCTCTGGCAGGGTGTCAGGACTGTGCCTCTGATGTGGGAGAGCTGAGTTCAGGACATTGGTCCACCAGAGACCTCCCAGCTCCATGTAATATCAAATGGAGGAAGCTCTCCCAGAGATCTCCATCTCAACGCAAAGACCCAGCTCCACTCAACGACCAGCAAGCTACAGTGCTGGACACCCTATGCCAAACAACTAGCAAGACAGGAACACAACCCCACCCATTAGCAGAGAGGCTGCCTAAAATCATACTAAGCTCACAGACACCCCAAAACACACCACCGGACGCAGTCCTGCCCACCAGAAAGACAAGATCCAGCCTCATCCACCAGAACACAGGCACCAGTCCGCTCCACCAGGAAGTCTACACAACCCACTGAACCAACCTTAGCCACTGGGGGCAGACACCTAAAACAACGGGAACTACGAACCTGCAGCCTGCAAAAAGGAGACGCCAAACACAGTAAGTTAAGCAAAATAAGAAGACAGAGAAACACACAGCAGATGAAGGAGCAAGGTAAAAACCCATGAGACCAAACAAATGAAGAGGAAATAGGCAGTCTACCTGAAAAAGAATTCAGAGTAATGATAACAAAGATGATCCAAATCTTGGAAATAGAATGGAGAAAATACAAGAAACGTTTAACAAGGGCCTAGAAGAACTAAAGAGCAAACAAACAATGATGAACAACACAATGAATGAAATTAAAAATTCTCTAGAAGGAATCAATAGCAGAATAACTGAGGCAGAAGAATGGATAAGTGACCTGGAAGATAAAATAGTGGACATAACTACTGCAGAGAAGAATAAAGAAAAAAGAATGAAAAGAATTGAGGACAGTCTCAGAGACCTCTGGGACAACATTAAACGCACCAACATTCAAATTATAGCAGTCCCAGAAGAAGAAGAGAAAAAGAAAGGGACTGAGAAAATATTTGAAGGGATTATAGTTGAAAACTTCCCTAAAATGGGAAAGGAAGTAGTCAATCAACTCCAGGAAGCACAGAAAGTCCCATACAGGATAAACCCAAGAAGAAACATGCCAAGACACATATTAATCAAACTATCAAAAATTAAGTAGAAAAAATATTAAAAGCAGCAAGGGAAAAACAACAAATAACATACAAGGGAATCCCCATAAGGTTAACAGCCGACCTTTCAGCAGAAACTCTGCAAGCCACAGGGAGTGGCAGGACACATTTAAAGTGATCAAAAGGAAAAACCTACAATCAAGATTACTCTACCCAGCAAGGATCTCATTCAGATTCGACGGAGAAATTAAAATCTTTACAGACAAGCAAAAGCTAAGAGAAGTCAGCAACACCAAACCAGCTTTACAACAAATGTTAAAGGAACTTCTCTAGGCAGGAAACACAAGAGAAGGAAAAGACCTACAATAACAAACCCAAAACAATTAAGAAAATGGTAATAGAGACACACATATCGATAACTACCTTAAAGGTAAATGGATTAAATACTCCAACCAAAAGACATAGAATGGCTGAATGGATACAGAAACAAGACCCGTACATATGCTGTCTACAAGAGACCCACTTCAGACATAGGGACACATACAGACTGAAAGTGAAGGGATGGAAAAAGATATTCCATGCAAATGGAAATCAAAAGAAAGCTGGAGTAGCAATTTTCGTATCAGACAAAATAGACTTTAAGATAAAGAAAATTACAAGAGACAAAAAAGGACACTACATAATGATCAAGGGATCAATCCAAGAAGAAGATATAACAATTGTAAATATTTATACACCCAACATAGGAGCACCTCAATACATAAGGCAAATGCTAACAGCCATAAAAGGGGAAATTGACAGTAACACAATCATAGTGGGGGATTTTAACACCCCACTTTCACCAAAGGAGAGATCATCCAAAATGAAAATAAATAAGGAAACACAGGCTTTAAATGATACATTGAACTAGATGGACTTAATTGTTATTTATAGGACATTCCATCCAAAAACAACAGAATACACTTTCTTCTTAAGTGCTCATGGAACATTCTCCAGGATAGATCATATGTTGGGTCATAAATCAAGCCCTGTCAAATTTAAGAAAATTGAAATCGTATCAAGTATCTTTTCCGACCACAACGTTATGAGCCTAGATATCAATTACAGGGAAAAATCTGTAAAAAATACAAATACCTGGAGGGTAAACACTACACTACTAAATAACCAAGAGATCACTGAAGAAATCAAAGAGGAAATCAAAAAATACCTAGAAACAAATGACAATGAAAACACGACGACCCAAAACCTATGGGATGCAGCAAAAGGAGTTCTAAGAGGGAAATTTATAGCAATTCAGTCCTACCTCAAGAAACAAGAAACATCTCAAATAAACAACGTAATCTTACACCTAAAGCAATTAGAGAAAGAAGAACAAAAAAACCCCAAAGTTAGCACAAGGAAAGAACTCATAAAGATCAGATCAGAAATAAATGAGAAAGAAATGAAGGGAACAATAGCAAAGATCAATAAAACTAAAAGCTTCTTCTTTGAGAAGATAAACAAAATTGATGAACCATTAGCCAGACTCATCAAGAAAAAAAGGGAGAAGACTCAACAGAATTAGAAATGAAAAAGGAGAAGTAACAACTGACACTGCAGGAATACAAAGGATCATGAGAGATTACTATAAGCAACTATATGCCAATAAAATGGACAACCTGGAAGAAATGGACACACTCTTAGAAAAGCACAACCTCCTGAGACAGAACCAGGAAGAAATATAAATTATAACCAGACCAATCACAAGCACTGAAACTGAGACTGTGATTAAAATCTTCCAACAAACAGAAGCCCAGGACCAGATGGCTTCACAGGCGAATTCTATCAAACATTTAGAGAAGAGCTAATACCTATCCTTCTCAAATTCTTCCAAAATATAGCAGAGGGAGGAACACTCCCAAACTCATTCTACGAGGCCATCATCACCCTGATACCAAAACCAGACAAAGATTCACAAAGAAAGAAAACTACAGCCCAATATCACTGATGAACATAGATGCAAAAATCCTCAACAGAATACTAGCAAACAGAATCCAACAGCACATAAAAAGGATCATACACCATGATCAAGCGGGGTTTGTCCCAGGAATGCAAGGATTCTTCAGTATATGCAAATCAATAGATGTGATACACCATATTAACAAACTGAAGAATAAAAACCATATGATAATCTCAATAGATGTAGAAAAAGCTTTTGACAAAATTCAACACCGATTTATGACAAAAACTCTCCAGAAAGTAGGCATAGAGGGAACCTACCTCAACATAATAAAGGCCATACATGACAAACCCACAGCCAACATCATTCTCAATGGTGGAAAACTGAAACCATTTCCTCTAAGATCAGGAACAAGACAAGGTTGTCCACTCTCACCACTATTATTCAACATAGTTTTGGAAGTTTTAGCCACAGCAATCAAAGAAGGAAAAGAAATAAGAGGAAGCCAAATCAGAAAAGAAGAAGTAAAGCTGTCACTGTTTGTAGATGACAGGATACTATACATACAGAATCCTAAAGATGCTACCAGAAAACTACTAGAGCTAATCAATGAATTTGGTAAAGTTGCAGGATACAAAATTAATGCACAGAAATCTCTTGCATTCCTATACACTAATGATGAAAAATTTGAAAGAGAAATTATGGAAACACTCCCATTTACCACTGCAACAAAAAGAATAAAATACCTAGGAATAAACCTACCTAAGGAGACAAAAGACCTGTATGCAGAAAACTAAAAGACACTGATGAAAGCAGTTAAAGATGATACAAACAGATGGAGAGATATATGTTGATTCTTCTTGGACTGGAAGAATCAACATTGTGAAAATGACTATACTACCCAAAGCAATCTACAGATTCAATGCAATCCCTATCAAACTACCCCTGACATTTTTCACAGAACTAGAACAAAAAATTTCACAATTTATATGGAACCACAAAAGACCCTGAATAGCCAAAGCAATCTTGAGAAAGAAAAATGGAGCTGGAGGAATCAGGCTCCTGGACTTCAGACTATACTACAAAGCTACAGTAAACAAGACAGTATGGTACTGGCACAAAAACAGAAGTATAGATCAATGGAACAGAATAGAAAGCCCAGAGAAAAACCCACACACATACAGTCACCTTATTTTTGATAAAGGAGGTAAGAATATACAATGGAGAGAAGACAGCCTCTTCAATACGTGGTGCTGGGAAAACTGGACAGCTACATGTAAAAGAATGAAATTAGAACACTCCCTAACACCATACACAAAAATAAACTCAGAATGGATTAAAGACCTAAATGTAAGGCCAGACACTATAAAACTCTGAGAGGAAAACACAGGCAGAACACTCTATGACGCAAGTCACAGCAAAATCCTTTTTGACCCACCTCCTAGAGAAATGGAAATAAAACCAAAAATAAACAATGGGACCTAATGAAACTTAAAAGCTTTTGCCCAGCAAAGGAAAACATAAACAAGACAAAAAGACAACACTCAGAATGGGAGAAAATATTTGCAAATGAAGCAAGTGACAAAGGATTAATCTCCAAAATTTACAAGCAGCTCATGCAGCTCAGTATCAAAAAAACAAACAACCCAATTCAAAAATGGGCAGAAGACCTAAACAGACATTTCTCCAAAGAAGATATACAGATTGCCAATAAACACATGAAAGGATGCTCAACCTCACTAATCATTAGAGAAATGCAAATCAAAACTACAATGAGGTATCACCTCATACCAGTCAGAGTGGCCATCATCAAAAAATCTACAAACAATAAATGCTGGAGAGGGTGTGTAGAAAAGGGAACACTCTTGCACTGTTGGTGGGAATGTAAACTGATACAGCCACTATGGAGAACAGTATGGAGGTTCCTTAAAAAACTAAAAATAGAACTACCATACGACCCAGCAATCCCACTAGTGGGCATAAACTCTGAGAAAACCATAATTCAAAAAGAGTCATGTACCACAATGTTCATTGCAGCTCTATTTACAACAGCTAGGGCATGGAAGCTACCTAAGTGTCCACTGACAGATGAATGGATAAAGAAGATGTGGCACATATATACAATGGAATATTACTCAGCCATAAAAAGAAACAAAATTGAGTTATTTGTAGTGAGTTGGATGGACCTAGAGTCTGTCATACAGAGTGAAGTATGTCAGAAAGAGAAAAACAAAACCGTATGCTAACACATATATATGGAATCTAAAAAAAATAAAAATGGTTCTGAAGAACCTAGGGGCAGGACAGGAATAAAGACACAGACGTAGAGAATGGACTTGAGGACATGAGGAGGGGTAAGGGTAAGCTGGGACGAAGTAAGGGAGTGGCATGGACATATGTAGACTACCAAATGTAAAATAGCTAGTGGGAAGGAGCCACATAGCGCAGGGAGATCAGCTCGGTGCTTTGTGACCACTTAGAGGTGTGGGATAGGGAGGGTGGGAGGGAGATGCAAGAGGGAGGAGATATGGGGATATATGTATACGTATAGCTGATTCACTTTGTTATAAAGCAGAAGCTAACACACCATTGTAAAGCAATTATACTCCAATAAAGATGTTAAAAAAAAATTCATTCACCATCATTTTCATGAGATTTCAGAAAAGAGAAAATGAAGATGTGTGCTTGTTCAGTTTTCCATCTTCACCTGGAAGATTTACTTCTCACTCTTTACACTTTCCTATAGTTTTATTTTTTAATCAGTATTTGCTTACTAATTATTATTCGGTGTTTTGCTTAAGTTAAGACAATCTAGTCTTTTTCAAAGCAGCTATTAAGAGTATAGTACGTAGCAACCATGAAATAATGATCAGCCTTTTTAGGGCTTTGAGAGCTCCCCAAATGCTGACCTCTGTAGTAGGTGCATGTATGTGCATGTGTATTTACCAACGAGATAGCTGCAGCCTACCTGGGGAAGATCATATACCCACAAACAATGACACAAGACCAGTAAATAGCAATACACCTCTAAGAAGGAAACAAGTTAGGTCAAAATGAGTCATAGGTAGTCATGTGACATTTCTCTATCTCAGCCAGGAGGAGAATTTCCAATTTGATTGGATACTTGAGTTACCCACTCATAATGAATTCTCTGAAGCAGCTGTCTCCAAATTCTTTGATTGACACTCTTATAAGAAAAACATTTAAAAAAAAAAAAAGAAAAGAAAAACATTTTTAACATGCCCTCAAATATGCAAATTTATTTATTTGCAAATTATACACATCTTACTGTAACAATATCATATACAGTATTAATACATAAACAACTAGAGATTTTTAAATGGTGCAATAGAAAATAAATAAAATTAGAAGTTCTAATATTTTTCTTCAGTATCCCAGTGAATCATCTTGCACACAGTGGAATTCTCAACCAGGATGAGTTGAGGATCAGAACACCTGGGAAGGTTTTTCAAAAGACTCTTATCCAGGCCCCTACCTGGACATTCTGAATCAGAACTTCTAAGGATGGGACCCTGGCAAAGACATTTTGAAAAAGTTTCCCTGATGATTCCCATGTGCACTTCTGGTTAAGAAATACAGCTCCACAGATTTAAAAATTAGAGGCCTTAAGAAACTGTAACTAGTGGTCAAATGGCTACCCTGAGTTGCAAAGAGCAGACAATACTGGGAAATGAAGAGCTTGATTAAATATCTGGATTATCACAGACCTCACAGACAAAAATCTTTGTCTCCTTTGCTCACCTCCGTATTTTTCTTCCTCTGTATCTGTCCTCTCCCTTCACTTTTTAGTATACGTTTAACTTTTCTATTATAGACAATAGGCATTCATTTTAGAAAATACAGATAAGCAAAAAGAAGAAAATTAAAACTCATCTAAAACCCTACCATTCCAAGATAACACTTGAACTTTTTATTTATAGCCTTCCAGATATTTATGCCAACATATATTTAAAGGGGGGATGATACTGTACACGTTGTTTTTAACCTGACTTTTTTTCACTTGGTAATTGTATTTTTTCTATGACAAGAAATAAGAGCCACAGTGATGAGACAGCTGGTGCGCATGCTCAGAGCAGGTAGTGCCATTGAAGCCCCCTGAGTCCTGCTGAACGGCCTGGTCGTCTAACATTCTCTCCCCTCCCCGCATCAGATCCTCCTTTACTTGGTGTCTCTCGCTTTGTTTGCTTTCTACACGTGCTTTCTCTTTCTCTCTTCTTTTCTTTTACCTTCCATCCTCATCTCTATTCCTAACTGAGGCCTTCAGGACAAGGGTTAATATCTGACAGAATTAAACTTCCTGATATTTTGACAAGGGATGCATAACCAGGGAGCTGGAGAGACAGCTGCACCCTGCTCGGCAAAGGGGATTTTCTGAGCAAGCCCAGGCAAGAGCCTTCTGTTCTTGATGACTATCTGTTATTTCCACTTGGGAGCCCAAATGAAAGTTGCTTATTTGCCTTCTAAGCAAGGTGTGGCCAGAGGCAGCCAGCAGTGCCCAGGTTGTCAGAGAAGAGTCATTTCAGGGAAATCGCGTTTCTGGAATTGAAACGGAGAGAGAGATGGGACTGCAGCTGACACAAGGCAAGGGCTGAGAAGGAAGCAGGCATGACAATCCAGAACAAACCAGCTGCCGTGCTTCTACCTGCAGGGTAATCGGTTTCCCCACTGGTATTACAAAAGCGGTTACACAATATCAGTTCCTCCTGCTTTACGAGGCAAGAATCTTCCGAGTGCTGGCTACCCTCGCATCGCTCCTCAACCAGCTGCCGAAGAAATTTCTATCTGTAGTTACTAATCCACAGATAGTTAGCAAAGTTTCTGAGCTTTGAAAACTTCCCTGGGCTGGTATGGAAGAAAGTAAGCCCCTTCCACCACAATAGAGCCAAACTGTGTTTTCTAGAGGCTGTGGAAAATTATTGTTTTCATTAAATGCAAACCATTGCCCCCAAACCAATAATGTTCTTAGGGATGAAACTGGCACTGGCTTCACTGACTATTAAGAGCCTACATTAGCCAGCTCTATAATGGTACTCTGCTGTGGAAGGTTCTAGAAAATGAGTAGAAAGTGACTCACTCTCCACCTTCACTCTCAATATCAACCTGCCCCCCCCAAACCCAACACCATCACCGCCAGCTTCATTAGTTATCAGTTGGAATGGGAGGAAGGGGGGATGTACCACATTTGTGCTTATGCTAGGAGATGCTTCAGGGGGACAGCAATTAAGTGCTTTAACAGGGTGTCAGTCACAGTGGGTGGGACTCTCCCTGTCATCCTGCAGAAGCAGAGCCAGAGTAGCTGATGATAGCTAAAGAGAGGGTGCCCCCCCACACACACACAACCTCTCCCTTTCCCAGCATGAGCTACTTAATAAGCACCACTTAGCATGTGTACAAGGTCAGAAAGGAGATGAGAAATAAGGGAAAAATATTTTGACATAAAAAGGTCCAGAAAAGGTCTCTTATAGGAAGAATATCTCTGACCTATGGCAGAGTTGAAAACTTAAAAAAAAAATTTTTTTTTTCTTTGACAAAGACTGGAAAATTCTTTCCTCTCCCCAGGGAAACAAATCTTTACTTGTAGCGGCACCTGAAATTCCACCATTAGTGACTCATTCCTTTGTGTGTTGTAGGCAACCTGGCATTTAAGAAACCTATATCAAAATGCAGATACTTTATATGAGGCCAGCCAGTGATTCTTGTGGGAATCAGAATCTTTGAGATGACTTTAATTTATTTATTTATTTATTTTTTTCCTGCATCTATTGAGATGATCATATGGTTTTTATTCTTCAGTTTGTTAATATGGTGTATCACACTGATTGATTTGCGTATATTGAAGAATCCTTGCATCCCTGGGATAAATCCCACTTGATCATGGTGTATGATCCTTTTACTGTGTTGTTGGCTTCTGTTTGCTAGTATTTTGTTGAGGATTTTTGCATCTATATTCATCAGTGATATTGGTCTGTAATTTTCTTTCTTTGTAGTATCTTTGTCTGGTTTTGGTATCAGGGTGACAGTGGCCTCATAGAATGAGTTTGGGAGTGTTCCTTCCTCTGTAATTTTTTTTTTGAGATGACTTTTAAATGCAGACTCCTGGCGCACACACACACACACACACACACACGCACACGCACGCACACACGCATACTCCATCCCCCCCACCCTACTATGACCATGACCTTTAAGCCTGTCTTCAGTCCTCTGGTGTCTTAGTCATCTCAGGCTATAACAAAACACCAGAGACCGAGTGACTTAAACAACAGACATTTATTGCTCATAGTTCTGGAAGGTCGAAGTCCAAGATCCAGGTGCCAACATTTTCTGGTGAGAATGTTTCTTGGCTTGTAGATGTCACCTTCTTGCTGTGTCCTCATATGGCTTTATTTGTTTGTGCACATGGAGAGAGCAAGATCTCTCTGTCTTCCTCTTCTTGTAAAGACACTTATCCCATCATGAGGGTCCTCCCTCATTACCTCATCTAAACCTAATGATCTCCCAAAGTCCCCACCTCCAGATAACATCACACTGTTATAGCTTGACCTACAACATACGGATTTGTCAGGGTGGGGATGGGAGGACACAAATATTTAGCCCCTAACAGCTGGCTTCTGATAGAACCTTGGGGTAATTAACTTTAGTTCAAAGTAAGTAGCTGACCTACTTTTGCAGGTTAGAAAATGATTTCCACTGTGGATGATGATTTGGTTGCCTCAATCAGAACTGTCCCTCAGGACTTCCCCGGTGGCCCAGTGGGTAAGACTCCCACAACTGACATCTGGCTTTTCCCAGATGGGGGAGGAAACAGCAATCATATTTGTGTCTAATCTACAGGCTCCCAAAGCAGGGGGCCCAGGTTCGATCCCTGGTCGGGGAACTAGATCCCGCATGCATGCCACAATTAAGACCTGGCACGGCCTAAATAAAGAAAGAAATATTAAAAAAAAAAAAAGAAAAGAAAAAAAGGAACTGACCCTTTATAATTAAGGATGAAAGCAATGAAAACTGGAAATAGTTGTTTTTAAAATGTTGACACTTCAAAGGGGAGTATATACAAGAGTCAACACTGTCACTTTCCTGCACTGAATCCATGGCCCCTCTCATATCCTGTCTCTTTCTTTTCTCCCTACCTTCTCTACTGGTACAATTCTTGTCTTCTCCTCCTCAACGGGCAAATGTATTAGGAATGCAATTTGTGTTTGTGTTATACATACTTACTTGTTTTGTACTTTCTTTACATCACATAGGTTTAATATTTCACTTGGGGATGTAGTTATTTCACTGTCTTGGCCTTTCTTACTTGATGGGCCAGTGGCTATGACAAGAAAAAAGGTTCTTACCTCTGTCTCATGACCTTCAGAGTAAAGGAATCATGTATCAGTAGCTGACGATTGCAGGACAACCTAGAGAATGTGAAAGGGCAGTAAGGGGTAAGT
Organism: Balaenoptera borealis; assembly: GCF_965194805.1. Taxonomy (NCBI): domain Eukaryota; kingdom Metazoa; phylum Chordata; class Mammalia; order Artiodactyla; family Balaenopteridae; genus Balaenoptera; species Balaenoptera borealis. The sequence goes on along the minus strand of NC_138877.1, from coordinate 20,363,228 downwards.
TGGGGGTTGAAAAAAATAAGACTAAGTACAAGATTCCCCTACTTCCCAGTTTCTCAAAGAACAAGCTTCTATTATGCTAAAGTCAGTTCTGCTCAGCAATCTACCAGGAGGAAGCAGCAGCCAGAGGTCCCACAGTTTGCTCACTACTTATACCCTACCTAAGATTTCCCTTGGGTGGAGATGTACTTGGAGCCCAGAGTCATTCTATAGGGTTAGGACAACACAATGTGCCTCTCCTCCCTGTTGGCCTCCTTTTCTCCACCTCAATGCATGCAGGTAAAATACACCAAGGACCCCACAAAGGGTAAAGAAGCTACTACAGGGCCATGTAGACAGAGTATGTGGTAGAAGAAGGGGCAGGTCATTCCAGGTTCTTTAAGTGTTTAGGAGTACTTTGGAGTATTACCTTACTATTATTTTCCTAACCCTCTTCTCCCCTATGTAGGGATGCCAAATCCAATAGACTGCCTGTCACACCTCCCAGCTCCGGTCAGCAGCTCAGCACGCCATTCTGAGGATAAAGTGCAATGCAGAATGAGCAAACTGCCTAGGCTGCTCACCTTCCCAGACAACAAGGCTCTTTGCTGGTTCTGCTGGTCCTACACCATTTCCAGAGACCAGCATGTGACACAGCCACAGCCTCCAGTCACTCTGTCAGCTATCTGCAGTTCCTCTTTTTTTTTTTAAGATTTTTTTTTAAATTTATTTATTTTATTTATTTATTTTTGGCTGAGTTGGGTCTCCGTTGCTGTGCACAGGCTTTCTTCTAGTTGAGGCGAGCAGGGGCTACTCCTTGTTGCGGTGCGCGGGCTTCTCACTGCAGTGGCTTCTCTTGTTGCGGAGCACAGGCTCTAGGCGCACAGGCTTCAGTAGTTGTGGCCCGCGGGCTCAGTAATTGTGGCTCGCGGGCTCTAGAGCGCAGGCTCAGTACTTGTGGCGCACGGGCTCAGTTGCTCCGCAGCATGTGGGGTCTTACCGGACCAGGGCTCAAACCCGTGTCCCCTGCATTGGTAGGCGGATTCTTAACCACTGTGCCACCAGGGAAGCCCAGTTCCTCTTTTTTTTTTCTTCTTCTGACCTGATAAACAATGACCGTTGAAGCGTTCCACTATCTACAGATTCTAAGCCAAGGTTAGCTTTGGTTAAGAGAAGAATTCTACGTTCTCCAAAACAGTGGTCAAAATGTTTTATTTTATGAGCAGGAACTTTACTTTCTCTGATATGCATTACAAAATCTATGAGTCACCATTCCTGTTTTTGTTCTGTGTGGTTATAGTTCATAGCAAAATCGATGCTACCCAAGAAATAGACAAGGAACTTCTTGATAAAGGGAGGAAGTAACCAAGTGGTTGAAAGCAGAGCCCCAGAAAGAAGCTTAGTTCTGCGTTCAATTACTCCTCTCATTTCTATGACTTCCCCCCTCCCTAAAAGAAGAACAATAGGAACAGCAAAATCAGCAAATTGTGAACTCAGTTTCCCACCTGTCCTAAGAACTCTGGTGTCCCCTGTCCCATCCTTGCCACACACAGAATTAGTAATAGGAAATTAGAGCAAACATAGAAACCTACTGTTACAAGCAGGTAGGTGTATGCCTCTACTGTCACTTCCCAAAGACAGGAAGAGCTCTCTTTTGTCTAAATGGCAGGTACCAATCCTTCTAGCTTTCTCTTCTATAAGTTAATGTCTAAAGATGGAATTTCAAAACAGTGGAGGGAAAGATGTATTATCCAATACATAATATTGAGGCAACCGTATAGCCACATGGAAAAAATAGAATAAAACCCTTATGAAGCAAAGATTTAAATATATATATGAAAATATAAAAGTACTAGAAAAAAATGGGTTAACTTTTTTAATGGTTTTTTTAATAGTTTTGGGAGTGAGGAAGTATTACATAAAACCAAGAAGCCATATAAGATTCGACTATATAAAACTGGTAGATTCCAGTATATAAAATAAACTTTTAAAAATACATGAGAAAAACCACCAGAAACAAAGACAAAAGACATACGACAAACTGGGAAAAAGTGTTTGCAACTTTTATCACAAAAGGGTAATTTCCTTCAGATAAAAAGAACTCCTAATTTTTTTTTATTAAGGTAGAGTTGATTTACAATATTATGTAAGTTTCAGGTGTCCAACATAGTGATTCACAATTTTTAAAGGTTGTACTCCATTTATAGTTATTATAAAATATTGGCTATATTCCCTGTGCTGTACAATGTATCCCTGTAATTTATTTCATACATAGTAGTTTGTACCTCTTAACCTCCACCCCTATCTTGACCCTCACCCTCCCCTCTCCCCACCGGTAATAACCACTAGTTTGTTCTCTATAACTGTGAGTCTGTTTCAAAAAGAACATCTAAAATTTAATAAGAAGAGTAACAAAACCCAACAGAAAAAAATAGGATACAGAAATAACACATAAACATATAAAAAGATGCTCAACCTCAATCATAATAAAAAGAAAGGAAATTTAAATTACCCTGATAGATCATTTTTTTTCCCTATCAGACTTACAAAGAACAAAAAGTTTGTTGACACAGTTTGTGGGCAGGGCTGTGAGGACACAAGCATCTTACCCATTGCTTATGAGAGTGTAAGTTAGTATTGTCTTAACAAAAGTCAATTTAACAATGTCGTCCAAATTCCAAATATATATAACTTTTGACAAGCAATTCTACTTGTAGGAATTAGTCCTACAGATATATCCACACAAATGCAGAAGCAGATATGTTCAAAGTAATGCACAACAACTGTTTATGTGTAAATGGATTACATGCAACTATAAAAGAGAATAAGGAAGTTCTGTATGTACTGGGATGGAACCATCTTCAAGATATTTGCTTAAATGAAGAAAAATGAGGTCAGAGCAGAGAGACAGAGAGAGAGAGAGAGTTTAAACAGTCTAAGAACTTTTTATTTATTTAATAATTTTCAAAAAGTATACCAAAAAATTCGTTAACGTTGGTGTTCTCTAGGGAAGGAAATGGGATGGCTGGGGGACAGAAGTGGGAGGGAGACTTTTCACTGGATATTCTTTTGTACCTTGTGAATTTTGAACCATGTAAATGTATTACTGTCGCAAAAATAAAATATTATAATGAAGAATAAATAAAGAGGCGATAACCCATGAGCTTGAATGAACTTCAAAAAGGATGAGCAGGATGGTGAATTTTATGCTTTGTGAATTTCATCTCAATTTTTTAAAAATATGAGCAGAAGCCCAACAGAGAAATAAAGACCAAGCTTGTTCTTCTTCTGGCATGCCTTTGTCTTGGGGCATGGTACTACCCCATGTGCTGGTAAAGGTTTTAACAAATGACTCCCCAGGAAAAAAACAAACAAACAAACACTTATTTGTAGTGTTTGCCAATTTCTGTGGTATAAATATTCCCAACACTGAATAAAGAGTTGGGACAAGACACAAACAGTTCACTCTTGTGAGCCAGCACAATTCAGCTCCACTACACGACTGACATCTGGCTTTTCCCAGATTGGGGAGGAAACAGCAATCATATTTGTGTCTACTTTACAACTCCAATTAAGGGGAGAAAAGAAAAATAGAGCATGAGAAGAAACTGTCCAAGAGCTAGGAAATTGTTAAAGCACCCACATCTCTACGGGGATGGCACCTTTGTGACCCCTGCCTTCTCAGCTAAGCTGATCTCACACCAGCTCTGTTAGGAAGACAGGGCAAGCACTTGTCCTGCTTGTTCCTGAAAAGACTTAAAGCAGGCAGACATTAATGGTGATCCTCCTTGACTAATGACAAACCCGAAGTGGTAAAAGGAAGAGGTTTGTCCAGGATCAGATAATTTTTATATAGAAGTTCAGAGACCAAGCACTGGCTTTCTCAGTTTGAGTACAGTTTTCGCCAAAGAACCAAACTGAAGATGAGACAGGAAGAACATGTGATCCAGACAGAATGCTGAGTGCAGAAGACTGAGGATGGTCTTCGTTTAGGACTAGAGTTCTGTGACCTATAACTCAATTTTTTAAAAATAAATTTATTTATTTATTTATTTATTTTTGGCTGCGTTGGGTCTTCGTTGCTGTGCGCCGGCTTTCTCTACTTGCGGCGAGCGGAGGCTACTCTTCATTGCATTGCATGGACTTATTGCGGTGGCTTCTCTTGTTGTGGAGCATGGGCTCTAGGTGCGTGGCTTCAGTAGTTGTGGCACGTGAGCTCAGTAGTCGTGGCATGCGGCCTCAGTAGTTGTGGCTCATGGGCTCTAGAGCGCAGGTTCAGTAGTTGTGGCACACGGGCTTAGTTGCTCCGCATCATGTGGGATCTTCCTGGACCAGGGCTCAAACCCGTGTCCCCTGCATCAGCTAGCGGATTCTTAACCACTGCGCCACTAGAGAAGTCCAATAACTCAATTTTTATGCTTTTGTAATTTCCTTATTTCAGTCTCTTCAGCTCTTTTAGGTTTTTTATTTATAATATAGAGTGTGCAAAATGTAAAAGAGGAAAAAATTTTAGATGATATCTTTATTTTATTTATTTATTTTTAATTGATATATAATTGACAGATAACATTTGTTAGTTTTAGGTGTACAGCATTATAATTTGATATTTGTATTTAAAAAAGGAAAACTTCTGGGACTTCCCTTGCAGTCCAGTGGTTAGGACTCTGCACTTCCACTGCAGGGGGCAGGGGTTTGATCCCTGGTCAGGGAACTAAGATCCCTCATGCCATGGGGGTGCGGCAAAAAAATAAAAAGAAAAACTTTTGAGCCATAACATAGTAGCTTATATTGAACCAAGTGAAAATTGCTAATAGCTGGACAAAGTACATAACATCATTTGAAGGAATTTGGAGAGTGACCAACACAGTTTATCCCTAAGAGAAGGTAAGCACATCAAGGTGAGCTCCATATTCACCCTGGCCGAATTCACAGGGCAGGGAACAGAGTACAGGGCATCTACTCTATTACTCTATTGGGCTAAGGAGCCAGATTGGAGTTCGAAGCTGCCAAAGTGGCTGGGACTCAAGTGATATAATCCCAGAGAGAAGGAAATGTCAGAGAAGTGAACCCAGAAGGCTATATGCAATTTCTCCTTGAGATGTTTGCCAGCTCTTAAGCTGAGCAAGCACAGCAGAGACTGTAAGAAAACCAACAGAAAGCAGCAGCTGGGAGGCTGATGCACTGTGCAAAGTTTTTGCAGCAGTGTGGTATTAATGAGATACATGTGGGAGTACAAGGCACACCAAAGTGAAATAGCAACACTCAAACTTCTGATTGAGACCTCAGAAAGACCTCAGCCTGGTAATGAAGGCAAAACCAAAAGAGACCAAAGCTAATAAACTAACCCTTGACAGGATTAAGGTGATTTGCCTGCACTAACTGCCTCCCTTTTAGAAGGAACATAAAATAATACAGAGTATCTAAAAGCAAATAACCAGTAAGCTAAAATAGGAGGAAAAAACAGAATAATAGAAAATACTTGACTCCTCCCCCAAAAACAGAGAAGAAAGGAGAAACAAATGAATAAAGAAAAGATATAGAAACAACAAGATAGTAGATATAAACATTTCAATAATTGCATTAAATGTTAGTAGATTTTTACTCCATATAACTCCAATTAAAAGACAAAAATTCCTTTTGGATAAAAAAGCAAAATCCCTATGCCATTTACAAGAGACTCAACTTAAATGTAGGACATAAAGTTTTAAAGAAAGAAAGAATAAAAAAAAATATGTCATGCAAACACTAACCAAAAGAAAATTAGTGTAGCTATGTTAATATCAGGCAACAGAGACATTAGAGGAAGAAATATTTCTAGAGATTAAAAGAGACATTTCATAATGAAAAAAGCATCAATTAACAGTAAGATAAAACAGTCCTAAATTTGTAATACACTTAAGAATTTATAATGTGTAAGTAATTTGTAAAAAATGTAGCAAAGTTTCAATATATATTAAGCAAAGTTGACAGAACTAAAAGAAGAAATAGATAAATGATAATCATTATTGGAGATTTTAACACCTCTGTCATTAACTGATAGAACAAGCAGTCAAAAAAGGAACAAAACCCATTTATGTTAAAAACCCTCCAGAAAGTAGGCATAGAGGGAACTTATCTTAACATAATAAAAGCCATATATGACAAACCCACAGCCAACATTGTTCTCAATGGTGAAAAACTGAAACCATTTCCTCTAAGATCAGGAACAAGACAAGGTTGTCCACTCTCACCACTATTATTCAACATAGTTTTGGAAGTTTTAGCCACAGCGATCAGAGAAGAAAAAGAAATAAAAGGAATCCAAATCGGAAAAGAAGAAGTAAAGCTGTCACTGTTTGCAGATGACATGATACTATACATACAGAATCCTAAAGATGCTACCAGAAAACTACTAGAGCTAATCAATGAATTTGGTAAAGTAGCAGGATACAAAATTAATGCCCAGAACTCTCTTGCATTCCTATACATTAATGATGAAAAATCTGAAAGAGAAATTAAGGAAACACTCCCATTTACCATTTCAACAAAAAGAATAAAATACCTAGGAATAAACCTACCTAAGGAGACAAAAGACCTGTATGCAGAAAACTATAAGATACTGATGAAAGCAATTAAAGATGATACAAACAGATGGAGAGATATACCATGTTCTTGGACTGGAAGAATCAACATTGTGAAAATGACTATACTACCCAAAGCAATCTACAGATTCAATGCAATCCCTATCAAACTACCCCTGACATTTTTCACAGAACTAGAACAAGAAATTTCACAATTTGTATGGAAACACAGAAGACCCCGAATAGCCAAAGCAATCTTGAGAAAGAAAAATGGAGCTGGAGGAATCAGGCTCTCACACTTCAGACAATGCTACAAAGCTACAGTAATCAAGACAGTATGGTACTGGTACAAAAACAGAAATATAGATCAATGGAACAGGATAGAAAGCCCAGAGATAAACCCACACACATATGGTCAACTTATCTTTGATAAAGGAGGCAAGAATATACAATGGAGAAAAAACAGTCTCTTCAGTAAGTGGTGCTGGGAAAACTGGACAGCTATATGTAAAAGAATGAAATTAGAACACTCCCTAACACCATACACAAAAATAAAATCAAAATGGATTAAAGACCTAAATGTAAGGCCAGACACTATCAAACTCTTAGAGGAAAACATAGGCAGAACACTCTATGACATAAATCACAGCAAGATCCTTTTTAACCCACCTCCTAGAGAAATGGAAATAAAACCAAAAATAAACAATGGGACCTAATGAAACTTAAAAGCTTTTGCACAGCAAAGGAAAACATAAACAAGACAAAAAGACAACACTCAGAATGGAGAAAATATTTGCAAATGAAGCAAGTGACAAAGGATTAATCTCCAAAATTTACAAGCAGCTCATGCAGCTCAATACCAAAAAAACAAACAACCCAACCCAAAAATGGGCAGAAGACCTAAATAGACATTTCTCCAAAGAAGATATACAGACTGCCAACAGACACATGAAAGGATGCTCAACCTCACTCATCATTAGAGAATTGCAAATCAAAACTACAATGAGGTATCACCTCACACCAATCAGAATGGCCATCATCAAAAAATCTACAAACAATAAATGCTGGCGAGGGTGTGGAGAAAAGGGAACCCTCTTGCACTGTTGGTGGGAATGTAAATTGATACAGCTACTATGGGGAACAGTATGGAGGTTCCTTAAGAAACTAAAAATAGAACTACCATATGACCCAGCAATCCCACTACTGGGCATATACCCTGAGAAAACCATAATTCAAAAAGAGTCATGTACCAAAATGTTCATTGCAGTACTATTTACAATAGCCAGGACATGGAAGCCACCTAAGTGTCCATTGACAGATGAATGGGTAAAGAAGATGTGGCACATATATACAATGGAATATTACTCAGCCATAAAAAGAAATGAAATTGAGTTATTTGTAGTGAGTTGGATGGACCTAGAGTCTGTCATACAGAGTGAAGTATGTCAGAAAGAGAAAAACAAATACCGTATGCTAACACATATATATGGAATCTAAAAAAAATAAAAATGGTTCTGAAGAACCTAGGGGCAGGACAGGAATAAAGACACAGACATAGAGAATGGACTTGAGGACACAGGGAGGGGGAAGGGTAAGCTGGAACGAAGTGAGGGAGTGGCATGAACATATGTAGACTACCAAATGTAAAACAGATAGCTAGTGGGAAGCAGCCACATAGCACAGGGAGATCAGCTCGGTGCTTTGTGACCACCTAGAGCGATGGGATAGGGAGGGTGGGAGGGAGATGCAAGAGGGAGGAGATATGGGGATATATGTATATGTATAGCTGATTCACTTTGTTATAAAGCAGAAACTAACACACCATTGTAAAGCAATTATACTCCAATAAAGATGTAAAAAAAAAAAGTACATAAAAAGGGAAAGGATTTGAACAACACAAGTAATCAAATTAACCTAACTGACATATACGGAACATTACAGTTACCAACTAACTGCCTTATAGATGTTTTCAAAAGCATATGAACACATCAAAATGGACCATATGCTAGGCCATAAAGCAAGTCTCAAAAATTTTCAAAGGACTGAAATCATACAAAGTATGTTCTCCAATACAAAGGAATCAAACTAGAAATCAATAACAGGAAGAAAACTAGAAAATCTCCAAATGTTTGGAAATTAAGCAATACATTTTTAAATAGATTGTAGGTCTAAGAAAAAATTGCAGTGAAATTAGAAAATATTTAAAACTAAATAATAATGAAAATATGACATATCAAAACTTTTGTGATGCAGGGCTTACAGGGAAATTCATAGCTTTAAATATATATTTGAGAAGAAGCAAGATCGAAAATCCACATGATCTAAGCTTCCATCCTAAGAAACTAGAAAAAGAACAGCAAATTAAAACCAAAGGAAATAGAAGGAAGGCTATAATAAAGATAAGAGTAGAAATCTTTGAAATAGAAAATAAACATGGAATAAAGAAAGTCTACCAATTCTAAAAGGGACTTGAGGTGCCTATCTTTGTTTCTCAGTTAAGGTTTGTTTTACTTCTTCTTTTTCTTTTTTTTTTTAAATTAATTAATTTATTTATTTTTGGCCACATTGAGTCTTCACTGCTGTGCGCAGGCTTTCTCTGGTTGTGGCGAGCAGGGACTACTCTTTGTTGTGCGCAGGCTTCTCATTGCGATGGCTTCTCTTGTTGCAGAGCACTGACTCTAGGTGCACGGGCTTCAGTAGTTGTGGCACGAGGACTCAGTAGTTGTGGCTCGTGGACTCTAGAGTGCAGGCTCAGTAGTTGTGGCTCACAGGCTTAGTTTCTCTGTGGCATGTGGGATCTTCCCAGACCAGGGCTTGAACCCATATCCCCTGTATTGGCAGGCAGATTCTTAACCACTCTGCTACCAGGGAAGTCCAAGTTCTTTTTCAATCTGTTTACCTTTTATTTCCTTTTCTTGTCTAACTGCACTAGCGAGGACTTTCAGTATGTTGTTGAATAGCAGTGATGACAGAGGACTTCCTTGCCTTTTTTCCAATCTTAAAGGAAGTATATAGTTCCTCACAATTAAGTGGGATTTGTTTTTGTTTTTCTTTTTGTTTATGGCTGCACCATGCAGCTTGCAAGATCTTAGTTCTTCAACCAGGGATTGAACCCAGGCCCTGGCAGTGAAAGCACCTGGTCCTAACCACTGGACTGCCAGGGAATTCCCAAGTAGATTGTTAGATGTATGTTTTTTTGTAGATGCTTTTATCAAATTGAGGAAGTTTCTCTTTATTCCCAATTTGCTGAGAGTTTTCATCATATATAGGTGTTGGATTTTGTTAAATGTTTTTCTGCATCATTGATGTGATCATCTGATTTTTCTTCTTTAGTCTGTTGATGTGGTGGATTACATTGATTGATTTTTCAAATATTGAACCAGTCTTGCATATCTGGAATAAATCCAACTTGGTTGTGGTATATAATTCTTTTTATACATTGTTGGATTCTATTTGCTTATATTTTGTTGAGAATTTCTGCTTTTATGTCCAGGAGAGATATTGGTCTGTAGTTTTCTCTTTTCTTTTTTGGTTTTTTATTCTTTTTTCTTTCTTTTATTCTGTAGTTTTCTTTTTTTAATGTCTTTATCTGGTTTCAGTATTAAGGTAACGCTGGCCTCATAGAACAAGTTAGAAAGTAAAGGTTTATTTTTAAAACTTCCCTTGAGAGATGGATGGTGGTGATGTTTGCACAACACTATAAATATATTTAACACCACTGAACTTTACACTTAAGAATAGTTAAGATGGCAAATTTTATGTTATGTATATTTTACCACAATAAAAGAAACAAGTCTGTTTTTTAAAGTTCTCTTGAGCTTTCGTTATACTAAGTAGTGGTCTATGTGAGATCTGGAGGGCCTTAGTTGAAGGATCCAGAAAGATCTAGTAGAAAAGGAGCAGAAAGCCAGGGAAAGACCCTGGAACCAAGGATTGTAGGGAGTAACTACGGTTGCTAAAGGTTATATACACAGTAGTGAAAATTAAATTCACAATGGAAGATATTATATTGGCCAGAAAAACATCTTACAGACAGTAAATGATGTAGAATTTGAGAAAGAGATGTCTGTGAGTCCTTTTCTTCTTCTGAACAAAGTGTACTCTTTCTTTAATTCTTCTCCTACCTAGATGGCCAAGGATGGGGGCAATGGGTATGTGAAACACTGCCACAATTACATGAAAAGACTCAGCATTTTACATTCAGGGAAAAGGTAAACACACCACATTAAAACTCTATTAATTTCAGTTCCTATAATTCAAAGACACATTATTCCATCCAAGGTTGACAAAGCATACCTTTGTAATGTGGAGACAGAGATTGCTAATCAAGTTAACGGTGTAGGAAAAGTTGTGTTGGAGGCAGAAATGGAGGAAGGAATGAATCGGACTTACTTAAAAAGAACAAACCCTTCAAGCTTACTAACAATTATGGTAAAGCATCATTAAGTTGAACTTTACCAGTTTGGCATTTGTGCCAAAATTCAGTGCTAGAGCTGAGTTTTACTTTCACTAAATACAATCTTTCTTCAAGGTAAAAGAGTGTTTTAAAGGCCTTCCTTCTCAAAACACCATTATATAGCAGTTAGTTACGGTTTTACAGACTATTCTTACTCTACAGAATATCCTCTGCTTTAAGACACCATCCATTATAGTTCACCATTAAAACACTATTTTTAATATACAAACTTTTTAAAACCCATTCTAATTTTCAAAGTGGTAAACGTGAAAAATGTCTGTCTTAGAATTAAATTCTAAACCCATTACTTCTTTCTCATCTTTAGACCCTTAGAGTCCAACTGCCTGCTGGACACAACTGCCTCTGTTCAAACACCCCTGAAATTCCATCCTTTATCCCATCAATCCCCTCACCCAAATCTGCTCCCATTTCTATTATCCATTTCTATTTCCACTAGCAAAACCTTACTCAAGTCAGAAACCTTGACTCCTCCTTCCCTCTCATCCTCCACATCCAGTCAATCACCAAGTTCTGTTCATTGCACCTCCTAGACATGTTTTGACCCCATCCACTTCTTTATATCCCTATCACCCCCCTCCTTGCTCACACAGCCAGCCTCTCTCTCCTGGAAGACTACAACAACCTCCCACTGATCTCCCCTTCTCCTCACTGCAGCTGAAGCAGTCTTTTAAAAAAAACTCTGCACTTCAAATCTTTTCAATAGTTGCCCAAGGCCCTTAGAATAAAATACCAAATCCTTATTATGGCACCCGAGGCCCTTTACTATAGGAACTGGTTTCTTCTCCACCATCACCTCACTTCATTTGCCTCTTTGCTCTAGAAACTCCAGCTGTATTGACTTCCTTTAGTTCCTCAAGCATTCAGGGAAGGGTGTGCCCCGCTGTTGATCTCCCTCACTTCCCCTTTGTTTAGCCTATGTATACATATCCTTCAGGCCTCAGCTGAAATGTCCCTTCCTCAAGGAGGCCTTCCCTGACCCCAATTAGACCAGATCCTCTTGTCCTGTGCTCTCACAGTACAATGTTCTTTCATTTTCATTACACACATCACACTCATAATCATTTGTTCAAATCCATCTTCCCTACTAGAGGGCAAGCTATGTTCCTGCACTAAGTTTAATGCCTGGCACACAGTAAGCTCACCTTAAAATTCTGATAAATGCATTAAAGAATAATGTCATTAAAGAAGAAATGTCTTTAGCACAGGGAGATCAGCTCGGTGCTTTGTGTCCATCTTGAGGGGTGGGATAGGGAGGGTGGGAGGGAGACGCAAGAGGGAGGAGATATAGGGATGTATGTATATGTATAGCTGATTCACTTTGTTATACAGCAGAAACTAACACACCATTGTAAAGCAATTACACTCCAAAAAAGGAGAAATGTCTTAAAGAATAAATATTCACATATATGTTGTTTAAGAATATAGACTCTGGGATCAGTCTGCTGCGTTCATACTTCAACTTCCCCACTTACTAGCAAGCAGACAAATTATATAAACTTTTTGCATCTTTATAAGTGGATACAGGAATGCTATCTGCTTCTTATAATGGGGCAATTATGAGGACTGAGTAAGTTAGTATGTATAAAGCACTTAGGACATGGTCTGGCACAGAGTAAGCACTCAGCAAATATTAGTTATTATTATTATCTTATTTATCTGTCCCAACAATCCTAGAAGGAATTATAGTCAGTAAATTAAGGCATATACACAGTAAGAGTCTCCAGAATTTGAGGATGTGCTGAGGAAAACGTCATCATCTCGAGGTGGAACTAACAAAAGTCAATATAAAAAAGCATAAGTTTAGCCCTCAGCTGGAGTAGTCCTTCCTTCAGTGATGGACTGGATATAGGCTACTGCAGATAAAGCTCTGGGAACCACCCAAATGAATCAAGGGAGCAGGATGCATCTTCAGGCCCAGACTCCAAGATTAAATGAAATAATGCATATTAGGAGCCCTTAGAAAATCATAAAGTATGATATAAATGTTTGTGGCTGTAATTACTGTTATTAGTAGTAGAGTAATTCTATTACCCAATCAGTAGTACATAATCACAAGGACCTGTTAGCAGGGCAGAGGAACTGTAGTGGGAAGGAAGAAATAGGTAATGTTTATCCAGCACAATCCAATCAAGAGGTATGCTCATGTGAGACAGGAGAGGTAAAATTCACGGAACAGGGACTTCCCTGGTGGCGCAGTGGTTAAGAATCTGCCTGCCAATGCAGGGGACATGGCTTCCTGGTCCGGGAAGATCCCACATGCCACGAAGTAACTAAGCCCGTGCGCCACAACTACTGAGCCTGCGCTCTAGAGCCCGTGAGCCACAACTACTGAAGCCCGCATGCCTGGAACCCGTGCTCCACAACAGAAGCCACCACAGTGAGAAGCCCGCACACCGCAACGAAGAGAAGCCCCCGCGTGCCACAACTAGAGAAAGCCCACGTGTGACAACAAAGACCCAATGCAGCCAAAAATTAATTAATTAATTAATTAATTTAAAAAAATTTCACAGAACAAAGTTTCTCCTGACACTTTGCAAATATCTTGGTTCTAGTTGTCCATGTTCATCAAGCAAGTATTTTTCCTTTGATCAGTTTTGCAGGTATCAGGAAAAGAAATAAATTGGATACTAATTACTATAAAGAATAAATGTATTCATTGTTCCAGTCGTTACATATTTACTGAGCCCCTAGTATATGGCAGGCACCATGCAGTGGTAAGTTAAAGGCAAGTAGTTCCTGCCTTCCTGTTACAGTACAGAGGGGAGACAGACAAGTAAGTAATCACACAAACAAAAACATAACTGCATCTTGTGCTAAGTGCTATATTAGACTAGATAATTAACACAGGCTTGACTGACACTTTAAGTGGACCTAGGAGTTAACCAGACAATGGTATGAGAGTAAGCTGTTAGGCAGACGGTAATAAAGAGCTTGGTGTGTCTGAGGATCTGAAAGGCCAATACAGATTGGAAGGATGAAGGGAGAGAAGGGCCATGTGAAATAAGCCTGGAAAGGTGCCATCATTAGACATGATGACATTTGTCCTTTCAAAAGATCCTTTTGGTTGCTATGTAAAGAATGGATTGGAGGGGGCATTAAAGTGGAAATGGAGAGACTAGGTAGGAGAATTCTGCAATAGTTTAGTCATGGGATAATAGTCACCTGGACGACAGTGTTGGCAGTAGACAGAAGGGAACAGATTTATGATATGTTTATGAGATAGGATTACGAGGGCTTGGTGATAGATTGGACATAGGCGAGGAGATTGAAGGAGCAGTTCCAGGATTCTGGCTTGAGTAATTGGGTTGAAGAGTTGCCATCCATTCACTAAAATGAGCAGAGACAAAGGAGGATAGATTAGATGTGGCTCTGGGTGGGAATGTAGATGTCAAGGAGTGAAGAAGAGTTTGGTTTGAATATGTGAAGTTTGAGAAGGACATGAAATCTCCCAGGGGAAGTGTCAAGTGACCATTTCGATATATGGTAATGAGGCTTAGTAGAGAGATCTGGACTTTCCTGGGCACTCCGGTGTATAAAAAGCATCTGAAGCCTTGGGATTAGAGAGGTCACCTAGGGAGAAAATGCAGACAAGAAGCAAAGAGAATCTCATGAGTCAGATTCTTAGAACCTATCAACTCCGGGTAGGTTAATAAGATCAGGTTTCTGAAGCCAAACGAGTTGATAATCATTTCTACATCCATGGTGACTCTGGTAAAGTAGCTGGCCAAAACAAGCAGCAGACCACTCCATCCTCTTGTAAAACACAACAGATATTATTATCCCCATTTTACAAAGGGAAAAGTGAGACTATGAGAGTTTAAGGGATTTGATTAAAATTGCAGTCAGTGAGTGACAGACAGGATTGAGTCTAAATTCAGGTCATGTCATTGCAGTTGAAAACTCTTCCCACCCTTCAAGAATAGATCCCTGCCGTCATCACGAGCTTGTGAAGAAATACAGAGGTTCCGTGACCCTGGTGGGAAGACCACAGAACAAAGAAAGCTATTAGGCAAAATTAAATTCTAAACCTGTGGGAAGAAGAGATCATCATGAACTCAGAGAGTTAATAAAGAGTCTATGGGTGTGTGGACTGTGAAGGTTAAGGAGGAATTAGGATACGGGAAAGGGAAGGGGAAAAACTCTCAGATTTAAGGATATAATGAACCCAGATGCGGAGCACACCAGGGCGTAGAAAAGGACTGATGGCAAATGGGCTTCGTTTCACACGTCAACTCTAATAGACTGGTGGTGGCTCAGTGCAGGGGGATTAGCAAGGTCTGTCAAGAGCAGGAGGTTAGGAAGGGGGGGCAGGTCTCCACCGTTACCTTTCCCAGACTCGAGGATCTGCGTGCGACATGGAAAAAACATAGTTGGGTAGCTAAAGTAAGGTCAGATTATTTCTGCCTGCAAAACCAGGCTGAAAATGTTGAACTTAGTTTAGTAGTTCACAAGGAGCATTTATAGATTATTGAAGAGGGAAGAAATACCAGGAAATCTTCAGGAAATGCATACTGTTGATGGTGTGTGACATAAGACTGAAAGGACTGGACTCCTAGAGGAAAACTAGGAAGCTATCAGCTTGATGTAAATCAGTGGCTTTTCAAACTTTCCTTAGCAGGGAATCCTTTCTAAAAATGAGATCTTATGTGAAATCCTAACATATTAAGCAAAAAAAAAAAAGTGCTCTTTTTATTAGGACAATTTATTTTATGGTTTTAAATATATAACATGCTTATAATAATGTCAAAACAAAGATAAAGGAAGTTGATTAAATAAACACAAACGTTTTAATTCTGGGATGATGGAAGAGAGTTGCTTCTTGTATTAGCTTTAGCATTCAACCAGCCAATTTATATCTGAATTTTATTTTGGTTTTACAATAGCAAGAAAATCCTGATACATAATGATTTACGGAGACAAGTACTTGATGAGTACTTGATAATATGGTAATTTTTGGTTTTGGTTTTTTGTATTTTACAATTGGCCTGCAATCACAGGGCACTCTTCAATTAACACTAATCCAGAAGGTAGTGTAGCAGGATTTTTTTTTTTCTTAACAAAAATATGAATAGCCAGAAGCCTCCAAAGCAAATAAGTACATAGCCACCTGCAGTGTGAGAGTCTCATGATGGGCCGTGGTGTAGGCTGATTGCTAAAGCGTAGTAAACTGCTGTGTGAGAAGAGCAAGCGCAGAAAAGACGCTCTGGAGCCTGGCCAGGCATTTAATCAAGCGCGGCGCGCCTGCGCCATAGTAGTAGCTAAGGTTGCAGTTTCACCGGAGCAAGACGTGCGCAGTCCAGAATGAAAAAAGAGCAGTGAACAGTTTCAGCTCTTCCAATATCAAAGACAGTCATGGCGTTTATGTTTGAATGTGCTGGCGTCATAATTCTTTATTTTACTTGAATTACCCCCAAGAAGAGAAACTAAGGCAGGCAGGGGGAGAAGAGGAGAAGGTGCCAGGTCTGAGATTTTTTTCCAGCTATAGAAGAGTTTTTGTAATTTATTTCGTAATAGGCTTGGATTAACGCAGATCATTTACAAACCAAGTGATGAGCAAATTTCATTTTGTAATACAAACATATTCCATATTCCATGCCTGATGGTTGAAGGAACACTGTAGTTAGCAGAGAAATATTTTAAAGTGCTAATAATTCCCTTCCTTAGATTAAAGAAGGCTGTTGTGGATCATTTATATTCCAGAAATTTCAGGACCATAAGGAGCTAAGAGACTGTGCAGAATAAGGTGTCATTTACATTTAAACATATTTAGGGTCTGTCTTTTAATATTGACAGAGGTTTACTTGCTTGTTTTTATGTCTTGGACAGGAAGGGAATCTTTAGGAGTAGAAAAAAACTATTTACACTTACTGGGATATCAAATTGATATTCCATTTTTTAAAGTTACAAAATTAAAAATCTACTTTTCCTTGAGTTTAAATTAGTAATATTGTTATGCAAATTATTCTCTCACTTTTCTTTGATTAATATTTGGTTTGCTCATGTCAAGAAACTAAATTAAACAATCAGTACAAAGTTGGATAATTAAATCTCCTTAAACATTTTAAACTGCATTTATAAATTTAATAGAGTCAATTTTTATTTTAAACGTTTCAAAAGCCTGCAAATTTATAACCTTATGAGTGCTTCCCGGAGTACTTAAATAATCCTTATTAATCGAATGCATTAAATGCGTAAATATGGCAAATTAAATTCTCTTAGGCATTTTACTTACTTGGAGAAAAGGAGAGTGTTAATACTGAAAGAAATGGGGAAATTGGAAAGAGAAGGTGGTATGATAAAGGCATGCTGATACAAGGCCTTAAAGATGTGCCATAAGAAATTGGTACTACGTGGGACTTCCCTGGCCATCCAGTGGTTCGGAGTCTGCTCTTTCACTGCCAAGGTCCAGGGTTCAACCCCTGGTCAGGGAACTAAGATCCTGCCAGCAGCGCAGCACGGCCAAAAAGAAAGGAAGAAAGAAACTGTGACTAAGAGATTTGGGACTGAGGTTCTCTGAAATTAGAATCACAGGAGTCCTTCAACATACACATGCCCAAACCCCAGCACAGACCTACTCAATCTCATATACCACGAATATTTCGAAAAGGCTCCCTGAATCCTGATGCTGCCCAAGTATCCCCAGACTTCCCACTCCCCCACTCCAGTCCCATAATCCCACATTTTACACCCTCAGCCTGCTTGTGAGTCACTGGTGGGAGTCCAGGGAAAAGCTCCTTCAAGAAATGTTGATTTGATACAATCACCTGGATAGTGTCTCCTTTGTAAGCAGCTCCCATGGAGCAAATGTTTAGAGACTAGAGCACCAGGGCTTGGGAGGACACCCATATCAAGGGGACAGAAAGAAGAGAATCCTAATAGAGTCATGAAATTTACTTTTTGTACTTAGCACATATGAGAAACCAAGATCTGGGTCTCTAGTCCCCTCCGCCCCTACATATGTATCTATATTTATTATCAAATGCCTTAGAATAGAAATCTGATGCTAAAAATCTACATGTGAATTTTAATAAGAATGTAGTAAGGGTTTAACCAACAGCCTAATATATAGAGAGCTTCACAGCAAGGTTCAGGTAGAGATTTTTTCAAAGGGGTCTCTGCCTTGAATGACAAAAAAATTCAATGAATCTTTTCTTTCCTTCCTCCTTTCCTTTCCTTCCTCCCTCCCTCCCTTTCTTTCTTTCACAGGAGCTGTTGCATGCCCAGCACTGACTGAGGCACTGTAGAGGTTATGGAAGAAATTCAGGTGATGTGCCTTTCCTCCAGACTGTACAATTTAGCTGAGGAGATGAGACTAACACAAATATAACAATAAGAAAAATGTAAGACTACATACAATCAAATGCTAGGTAGAGTGTAACAACAGTTTAAGAGGTGAGAGAAAGAAGGTTTCTGGAGATGGTTGGAAAAGGCAGGCTGGGCTCTACAGAGATGCAGAGACATTAGCTGACTCTCACAGACTGAGTAGGACGGATGCACAGCCCAACCCAGGCACAAAGGCCTCTGGGTACCATGAAAGGAAAGGCCCGTTAGAGAAATACTGAAAATTATGAGTAAGCTGACCACATTTTCCATAAAAATATCCGGACGCATGGTTGGACACATGGTCTAGCAACAGGAAAGAATATTTTTACTTGGGGCCGTACCAGAAAATCTAGAACATATGGTGACTCTATTTACGGGCCAAGAAAATCCTAATACAAGAGAGGGCTGAAGTAACCGACCCCAGATAGACAAGACACAGCCACACCATCTGAGAGGCTGCTGGACTATTTCCCCAGTCATCAGAGTTAATGTTCTTCGTTAACATTTCCATTAATCTTTTCAGAGAAAAGGTCAGTGCCTGAACAAAAAAAGATATTTGGAGAATTTATATTCAGATTTCTTAAATACATCCTTTAATATTTTCTCAAATAATTTTTGTAGTAGGCAGGGTATAAATAATGACTGCAAAAATGTTTCTTCCACCTGGGGTAATAAAATAAAATCCAATTTAAACTTTCCTTTCCTATAAGAAAAAGAGAACATCCGTACCCTGTGAAGTTCCAGGCTTCTTATCAGAGCCTTCATTCACATTGAAAAATATATTTTAAACTACCAAGATTGTTATATGTAATTTTGCCTTTTATGTCCCTGATGTCTCACTGTTTTTCTCACTGTTTTAATAGCGTGCTGTCTGAAATAAATACATTCCAGAAGCTTCCTTACCCAGTTTTGCAACTTAATAATCTTAGCAATTATTGGGGAAAAAAAACCAGTTTTAAAGGCTTTAACTCAAATCTTGGAAGGTTAAAACATCTTCCCTTTCATCCTTCAGCCCATCCCAGAGCTCAGAGATCACTTGCCAACTCATTCTCAGTATTATCAAGGAAATGCACATTTTTCTCCTTTTATGGTCAGTAAATACATTGACCAAGATGATGCGGTAATCATTACTGAAGCACAACAAGAAAGTCACACATTTGAATGACTGGCTTCCTCTACTTATAAAAAAAAATCTTAAATGCATCTTAAAATATATGTATTTCTGATAAAAGCAAGAAGACATGTTTTTAATGAGATTTCCTGGATACTAGACTTGTCTATTTTTCTTTTCAATTTTCCACTGTTATTCCAGGCCTCAAAAAACATAGGTACATTTAAAGACAGAGCTCGACTTTCATTAGCTAGAGTTGCTAAGAAAGAGGAAATCCCTAAACACACACAATAGAAAGGGAACATTATGCAACTATTAAAATAAAAATTGTGTTCAGCCTTAAGAACAAATGAAATTCTGACACATGCTACAGCATGGATTAACCTTGAAGACATCATGCCAAGTGAAATAAGCCAGACACAAAAGGCCAAATACTATATGAATCCTCTTAATATAATGAGGGACCTAGTGTACTCAACTTCATAGAGATAGGAAGCAGGATGATGGTTGCCAGGGGCTGAGGTGAGAAGAGAATGAGGAGTTAGTAATTGTTCAATAGGTGCAGAGTTTCAGTTTTGAAAGATGAGAAGAATTCTGGAGATGGATAGCAATGATTGTTGCACAACAATGTGAATGTATTTAATGCCACTGATCTGTACACTTAAAAACGGTTACAATGGTAAATTTTACGTTACGTACATTTTTCCCCAAAATTTTTAAAATAAAAAAATTAATTATGAATAAATTAAATCTATCTGGATAAAAACTCACTGTCCCAATCCCCAAAACTAGGTCCAAAGCTGACAGGTGAATTATCCATGGCTTTCGGAGAGTTTAGTCGAGGTAAGTGGAAAAGATAAAAATTCTTTATTACACAAGAATGTGTGATAAACAATACTGTAGGGACCACAAAGAGGAAGGGCTCACTTCTACCCGGAGCAAGGCACTTTGCTTATTTTTTTCCTTTGTATATTCTGAGAAACATATCAACTCTTTAATTTCACTGGTATGATGTGTAAATAGATTGGGCAACAGAGAAAAGTAAAACAAGTTATCAGAAGATACTTGACAATATAAAATCCAAGAGGATAGAAAACCCTCTAGATGGTATACATTAACTATAAGAAGACCAGCTAGAAAGGCTGGGTTACAAAGTAGAGAAGAGTAATTGGGATTAGGAGGAAAACGTAATAAAAAGACCACAGTAAGCAGTAAGTGTTATTTAGTGTATACAGTAGGATAAACTACAAAAGAATTCAAGCACATGTGCTTTATTGTTAAGAATTCTACTGTACAATCTAACAGAGGGACAAAAGGCACAAATAAGAAACAAACACATTTTTCAAGCAATAATTCATAAGGGCAAAATAATATAGTGTAAAAATATATAAGTATTAATTAGGGATCAAGCAGAGGAATAAAAAAAATAAGATCCCACAGGTTTGGGGTCCAATTTGGAAATAAAGGAGGGATAATGTTGGTGAAGAAGAACAAGGGCATTGCAAACTGGGAAGAACAACAAAAGAGCCCCAGAGTTTGGAACAAAGTCCCACAAGCCTGCACAAGAACTTTAAGGGGAAGCAGGCATGAAAGTGTCTGTCCTATAAGGTGACTATTCACAGATGACTTAGAGGAATTCAGGGGACTAAGAAGTACTTACAAGTTCATGGAAAGGCACCTAACAGTACATTTCCAAATTTGTACGAATTTTAATGTTGCTAGTCATAGAAGGGGGAATCACTGTAATTGTGTGGATCCAGCTAGCCAAAGGCTGACCTTCAAAAAGGTCAAAATTTTACCTTATTAAAATGTAAGCATCAGGGCTTCCCTGGTGGCGCAGTGGTTAAGAATCCGCCTGCCAAATGCAGGGAACACGGGTTCGAGCCCTGGTCCGGGAAGATCCCACATGCCGCGGAGCAACTAAGCCCGTGCGCCACAACTACTGAGCCTGCACTCTAGAGCCCGCGAGCCACAACTACTGAAGTCCGTGCGCCTAGAGCCCATGCTCCGCAACAAGAGAAGCCACTGCAATGAGAAGCCCGCACACCGCAACAAAGAGTAGCCCCCGCTCACCGCAACTAGAGAAAGCCCACGTGCAGCAACAAAGACCCAACGCAGCCAAGAATAAATAAATAAAATAAAATAAAAAAAGTAACCATCAGAAGGGGCTCAAAGTTGTCATAGAGCATTCGCTCTTGAGTCTGAGTTGGATCTTGAGTATCAGACTAGAGCTAAGTCTGGACTCAGTGTAGGAAAGAGATCCCATCAAACAGAAAGTCTGCTCTGCAAAGTCTAATAATAGCAGTTCCTGCAGATTGCACAGGTCACTGTGCACTGGACACGATTCCAAGGGCTCTCCAAGGGCTCGTTCATTTCATCTTCACAATCCTCTTGGGGGTGGAAAGTGGTGCTGCTGCCCCTAGAGCCCAGGCCCTTAACCACTAGGCTACACCAACCTTCTACTGCTTTTCAAATGATTATGTGAAATTCTGTCTGTTCCTGGAATGGAAGGGCCATGAGCTGTATATATGAATGCAATCTAACAAACATTTTGCAGCCGTGATCTATCCAGCCTCGAGAATCTGTTCTATTTTTAAAGAACTTAAAATGAATTTAATAAATTTACTTTTAGCCTGCCACATGCCATGAAGGATTTGAGACCAAAAGAAATACAGGTTTATAGGAAGTGGACTGTGAATTAGGCAGACTCTATATATGATACGATAAAAAAATGTTCTTCTGAATTTTGAAAATGAGTCACAGAGAAGTAAAGAGTTTATTCCCCAGACCTCTGTTTGTTTACAGCTCTGGAGACTTAGAACCAGCCAAGCCCATCTTGGGAATCATGACATATGCTCATCTGGGAACTCAGCAGGTATCAATTCACAACCCAATCTGGTCCCTGAAAGATAATGAATGACTTTGTAATATCAGGCATCAAAGAATAAATATTCATTTTCTGACACTCTGAAGAGAAGATAAATTTAAAATGTCAGCTGAATTTCATCCTAACTAGATGAAAATTTGTTTCATTCCCGTCAAACTGTTAAATAAAGAAGCTCCAAAACATACAGACACACTGAAAAAGAAGACTGAAAGCAGCAAGTGTTGTAATACAGTAAGCACAACGCTTTCCCTAGAAATGACCAGTAGTGCTTGGAGCGCGATGATAGTGTCTAGTCTTTGGTCTCAGCTTTTCCAGTTCTTCTTCCTGATGCAATTGCTTGTTTTATTGCCATTGCCTATGTTATGGGCTGAGTTGTGTCTCCCCCAAATTCATATGCTGAAGTCCTAAACCCAGTACAGGTGACCCGTCAGAAGACGACTATATTTGGAGATAGGGTCTTTTTTTTTTCTTAGCCAAAAGGCCGCGAGGCAATGGAGATAACGTCTTGAAAGAGGTAATTAAATTGAAATGAGGTTATGAGAGTGGACCTTAATCCAATATGACTTGTAAGAAGAGGAAATTTGGACACAGACACACTCAGTTTGAAGATGTGAAGACAGAGGGAGAATATGGTTATCTACCAGCCAAGGGGAGAGACCTTGGAAGAAGCCAACCCTCCGACATCTTGATCTTGGACTTGCTAGCCTCCAGAATTGTGAGAAAATAAATTTATGTTCTTTTAAGCCACCCAGTCTGTGGTCCTTTGTTATGGCAACCCTGGCAAACTACTGCACTATACTTCCACCAGATTGTAAGCTCGGCGAGGGCCAGCCTATGTCTGGGTGTCTTCTCTACCCTTGTATCCCCAGCACATATCATGAGCTTGCTGCACAATAGGTGCTTAATAAATATTGTTGAATGAATAGCTGACTGCAGCTGGATATCTTGGCCCATTTTACTGGAGTACAGGTATGTAACTATTACCAAAAATGATCAGAAGTAACTTTCTCCCTTTATTAAAAAATAACTTTATATTCTGATTTAAAAAATGCTGCCCATCCATTGTGAAAAATAGGGAGCAGTATAAAAAAAGGAGAAAACAATCACTTAAAACCCTGCCACTTAGAGATAACCACTTTAAGTTTTGACACATACACATAGATATTTCAATACAGTAAAATAATATTGTAACACTTACCATATGTCACATTTTCCCCACAGAGTTAAAACTTCTTCATAAACATTTTAAATGACTATAAAATGGGTAATATCAGGTATATCTTTCATAATTGAAATCCCCATTGTTAGACATTCAGGTGTTTCTAATTTTTTCTATCATAATTAGCACTGCAGTGAATTTCTTTGTGCGAAAAAGCTTTTATCCACTTTTCTGAAGTCTTTAAAGGATGACATCCTAGCACTGCAATTATTGATTCAAAAGGCATGGCCATTTGTATCAATTGTTAAGGCTTCTGATCCATATTCTTCTATTGTTTTTTGAAAAGATAAGCCAATTTATACTCTCACAAGAAATCCATGAGATTTGCCATCACTTTACCCTTAAGTATGATTTTACAAATCTTATTAATATAAGATAAAATGGCATCTTGAGTGGCATTTAAGTTTTCATCCTTTGAAAATTTATGGAGCTTTCCATTTTCCTCTATGCATTAGCTATTTATAATTTTGCTTTTTGAACTGTCTGTGTGCCTTTTGAAAGGGGCTTTTCTGAATGATTTTTAGGAGGCAGTCTTCTAGCCAGGCTCCTACTGCAATATTGCCTGCCTTTCAATAGAGGCCTCTATTCTGAGTTAATGAGACCACACATCTTAGAGCAGTCCCAGAATCTTATCACAGGCTGCTACACTGTAATGAAGTCTTTACAGTTCTGAATAGACAAACTTGTCCAATTATTCATCACCTACTAACAAATTTTGATACATCAAATACATGTGGATATATTTAATTTAGTTATCTAAGTCTGAAATCAGTTTTCTTTGTGGAATGAAAAGAAAGTTCTCACTTCAAAAAAATAATAAAACAACCAAACTTTTGTGAGGAAGGAAGATAGCTCTCTACCTCCAACATAATTTTGGCATAAACGTGCCTACTTCTTAGCTGCATTTATTAAATTCAGGACACAGAGGAAATTAAAAATACATATACTGGGGAGAGGAGAGTCAAAATGGTGTACTAGGAGGACACGGAATTCGCGTGTCCTCACAACTAGGGCACCTACCAGGCACCTAAGGGGACGGGAGGAACCCCCAGTGACTGGGTAGGATGTGGGGTGTGGGAGGAGCGAAGGGGGAGGAGAAGTGGAGGCGGGACGGGACTGGCGCCCCTGAGGGGTGGCTGGGGGAGGGGAAGGGATCCCACACCCGAAGGGGGAAATTGGGGAACCACTGGGAGGGCAGAGGATCAAAAGGGAGCATGGCCAGGTTTCCCCTTCCCACTTGGGCCCCCAGGAACCTGCTGAGATCCCAGGCCTGATCCTCTGCCCGCCGAGGCCCCCTCCAGCCATGGGGTCCTGAGGGAGTGGGAGGGAGGGAAGGGGGAGCAAAGGTAAAGGCCGGACCTCTGGGACCAGCACCCCTGAGGGGCGGCTGGGGAAGGGAAGGAGTTCCTACACCCAGTGGGACCCACCCACCGTTAGGGGTCCAGCTGTGACAGAGGAGACCCTGGGGGAGACAGTGGGGGAGGGGCATGAAGGAACGGAGGGGAAGGGGGTCAGCGCTTTCCCTGTCCACTTGGGCACCGGGGAGCCTCTTGGGCTCCCGGGCCTAATCCTCTGCCCTCGGAGCCTCCCTCCTGCTGCGCAGAGCCCAAGCCCCGCCCCTACAATCCCCCCAGGGCCCCACCTCTACACTCGGAGACCCTCTCTGAGACTCCCTCCAACGAGCTGGGCCTAAGCCCCACCCACACACCCTCACCCAGGGCCCTACCTCCAAACTCCGGAACTCCACACTCCAGAGGCCCTGCCCAGGTGCCCCCCTCGCTCAAACATCACCCCCCCACCTGCCTAGGTCCTGCCCCACCTTAAACCCCACCCCTGCCTAAGTTCCACCCCCGCCCAAACTCCACCCCCAGAACCAAGGCTTGCTTTTTTTCTTTTTTCCTCTTTTAGATTAGGTTTCTGTTTTACCTTGTTGATTCATTGTTGGTTTTTTGTTTGTTTGTTTTTTATAAATTTATTTATTTATGGCTGCGTTGGGCCTTCATTGCTGCGTGCAGGCTTTCTCTAGTTGCGGTGAGTGGGGGCTACTCTTTGTTGTGGTGCGTGGGCTTCTCATTGCGGTGGCTTCTCTTGTTGCAGAGCACGGGCTTTAGGCACATGGGCTTCTGTAATTTTGGCACACGGGCTCAGTAGTTGTGGCTCACGGGCTCTAGAGTGCAGGCTTCAGTAGTTGTGGCGCATGGGCTTAGTTGCTCCACGGCATGTGGGATCTTCCCAGACCAGGGCTCGAACCCATGTCTCCTGCACTGGCAGGCGGATTCTTAACCACTGAGCCACCAGGGAAGCCCTGATTCATTGTTGTTGGTTCTTTTATATTTTTATTTTTCCTAATAAATCTTTTATTTTTCTAATTTTATTTTATTCTTTATACTTTGTTATTGTTCTCTCCTTTTGGCTTACTCCCCCAACCCTTTTCATTTTTTTCTTTTTTCTGTTGTGGTTTTATTTTACCTTGTTGCAGTTGTTTCAATTATAGTTTTATTTTTCCTGATATATTTTTATCTTTTTAATTTTATTTAGTTTTTTATTCTTTTATATTGTACTGCTCCTTTTTTTCCTTTCTTTTTTTTTTTTTAACCACACCACAAAGCTCTTGGTTCCCAGGCCAGAGGTCAGGCCCAAGCTCCTGTGGTGGGAGCTCTGAGTCCAAACTGCTGGACTAACAGAGAAGCTCAGACCCCAGGGAATATTAATTGGAGTGAGGCCTCCCGGAGGTCCTCATCTCAGCACCAAGACCCAGCTCTATCCAACTGCCTGCAAACTCCAGTGCTGGATGTCTCAGGCCAAACAACCAGTAAGACAGGAATACAGCACCACCCATCAAAAAAAAAGAAAAAAAGAGAGAAACGACAAAAAAAATGTTACAGACGAAGGAGCAAGGTAAAAACCTACAAGACCAAATAAATGAAGATGAAATAGGCAACATACCTGAAAAAGAATTCATAGTAACAATAGTAAAGATGATTCAAAATCTCGGAAACAGAATGGAGAAAATACAAGAAACATTTAATAAGGATCTAGAAGAACTAGAGAGCAAACAAAGAGGAATGAACAACACAGTTACTGAAATTAAAAATATTCTAGAAGGAATCAATAGCAGATTAACTGAGGCAGAAGACGGATAAGTGAGCTGGGAGATAAAATTGTGGAAATAACGGCCAGGGAGCAGAGCAAAGAAAAAAGAATGAAAAGAATTGAGGACAGTCTCAGAGACATCTGGGACACCATTAAACACACTAATATTCAAATTATAGGGGTCCCTGAAGAAGAAGAGAAAAAGAAAGGGTCTGAGAAAATATTTGAAGACATTATAGTCAAAAACTTCCCTAACATGGGAAAGGAAATAGTCAATCAAGTCCAGGAAGCACAAGAGAGTCCCATACAGGATAAACCCAAAGAGAAACACGCCAAGACACATGTTAATCAAACTATCAAAAATTAAATACAAAGAAAAAAATATTAAAAGCAGCAAGGGAAAAGCAACAAATAACATACAAGGGAATCCCCATAAGGTTAACAGCTGATCCTTCAGCAAAAACTCTGCAAGCCAGAAGGGACTGGCAGGACATAATTAAAGTGACAAAAAGGAAAAACCTACAACCAAGATTACTCTACCCAGCAAGGATCTCATTCAGATTCGATGGAGAAATTAAAAGCTTTATAAACAAGCAAAAGTTAAGAGAATTCAGCACCACCAAACCAGCTTTACAACAAATGCTAAAGGAACGTCTCTAGGCAGGAAACACAAGAGAAGGAAAAGACCTACAAAAACAAACCTAAAACAATTAAGAAAATGGTAATAGGAACATACATATCAATAACTACCTTAAATGTAAGTGGATTAAATGTTCCAAACAAAAGACATAGATGGGCTGAATGGATACAAAAACAAGACCTGTATATATGCTGTCTACAAGAGACCAACTTCAGACCTAGGGACACATACAGACTGAAAGTGAGGGGATGGAAGAAGGTACTCCACGCAAATGGAAATCAAAAGAAAGCTGGCGTAGCAATTCTCATATCAGACAAAATAGACTTTAAAATAGAGACTATTACGAGACAAAGAAGGACATTACATAATGATCAAGGGATCAATCCAAGAAGAAGATATAACAATTGTAAATATTTATGCACCCAACATAGGTGCACCTCAATACATAAGGCAAATGCTAACAGCCATAAAAGGGGAAATCGACAGTAACACAATCATAGTAGGGGACTTTAACACCCCACTTTCACCAACGGACAGATCACCCAAAATGAAAATAAATAAGAAAACACAAGCTTTAAATGACGCATTAAACAAGATGGACTTAACTGATATTTTTAGGACATTCCATCCAAAAACAACAGAATACACTTTCTTCTCAAGTGCTCATGGAACATGCTCCAGGATAGACCATACCTTGGGTCACAAATCAAGCACTGGTAAATTAAAGAAAACTGAAATCATATCAAGTATCTTTTCTGACCACAATGCTATGAGACTAGATACCAATTACAGGAAAAGAACTGTAAAAAAATACAAACACGTGGAGGCTAAACAATATGCTACTAAATAACCAAGAGATCACTGAAGAAAGCAAAGAGGAAATCAAAAAACACCTAGAAACAAATGACAATGAAAATGTGACAAACCATAACCTATGGGATGCAGCAAAAGCAGTTCTAAGAGGGAAGTTTATAGCAATACAATCTTACCTCAAGAAACAAGAAACATCTCAAATAAACAACCTAATCTTACACCTAAAGCAATTAGAGAAAGAAGAACAAAAAAACCCCAAAGTTAGCACAAGGAAAGAAATCATAAAGATCAGAACAGAAATAAATGAAAAAGAAATGAAGGAAACAAGAGCAAAGATCAATAAAACTAAAAGCTTCTTCTTTGAGAAGATAAACAAAATTGATGAACCATTAGCCAGACTCATCAAGAAAAAAAGGAAGAAGACTCAAATCAATAGAATTAGAAATGAAAAAGGAGAAGTAACAACTGACACTGCAGGAATACAAAGGATCATGAGAGATTACTACAAGCAACTATATGCCAATAAAATGGACAAACTGGAAGAAATGGACACCCTGGAAGAAATGGACACATTCTTAGAAAAACACAACCTTCTGAGACTGAACCAGGAAGAAATAGAAAATATAAACAGATCAATCACAAGCACTGAAATTGAAACTGTGATTAAAAATCTTCCAACAAACAAAAGTCCAGGACCAGATGGCTTCACAGGTGAATTCTATCAAACATTTAGAGAAGAGCTAACACCTATCCTTCTCAAACTCTTCCAAAATATAGCAAAGGGAGGAACACTCCCAAACTCATTCTATGAGGCCACCATCACCTTGATACCAAAACCAGACAA
Organism: Balaenoptera borealis; assembly: GCF_965194805.1. Taxonomy (NCBI): domain Eukaryota; kingdom Metazoa; phylum Chordata; class Mammalia; order Artiodactyla; family Balaenopteridae; genus Balaenoptera; species Balaenoptera borealis. The sequence continues at coordinate 20,334,285 of NC_138877.1, read as the reverse complement.
AGATATTACAAAGAAAGAAAACTACAGGCCAATACTTCTGATGAACATAGATGCAAAAATCCTCAACAAAATACCAGCAAGCAGAATCCAACAGCACATTAAAAGGATCATACACAATGATCAAGTGGGGTTTATCCCAGGAATGCAGGGTTTCTTCAATATATGCAAATCAATCGATGTGATACACCATATTAACAAACTGAAGGATAAAAACCATATGATAATCTCAATAGATGCAGAAAAAGCTTTTGACAAAATTCAACACCCATTTATGATAAAAAATTCTCCAGAAAGTAGGCATAGAGGGAAGCTACCTCAACATAATAAAGGCCATATATGACAAACCCACAGCCAACATCGTTCTCAATGGTGAAAAACTGAAACCATTTCCTCTAAGATCAGAAACAAGACAAGGTTGCCTACTCTCTCCACTTTTATTTAACATAGTTTTGGAAGTTTTAGCCACAGCAATCAGAGAAGAAAAAGAAATAAAAGGAATCCAAATCAGAAAAGAAGTAGTAAAGCTGTCACTGTTTGCAGATGATATAATACTATACATAGAGAACCCTAAAGATGCTACCAGAAAACTACTAGAGCTAATCAATGAATTTGGTATAGTAGCAGGATACAAAGTTAATGCACAGAAATCTCTTGCATTCCTATACACTAATGATGAAAAATCTGAAAGAGAAATTAAGGAAACACTCTCACTTACCATCGCAACAAAGAGAATAAAATACCTAGGAATAAACCTACCTAAGGAGACAAAAGACCTGTATGCAGAAAACTATAAGACACTGATGAAAGCAATTAAAGATGATACAGATGGAGAGATACACCATGTTCTTGGATTGGAAGAATCAACATTGTGAAAATGACTACACTACCCAAAGCAATCTACCTATTCAATGCAATCCCTGTCAAACCACCAATGGCATTTTTCACAGAACTAGAACAAAAAATTTCACAATTTGTATGGAAACACAAAAGACTCCGAATAGCCAAAGCAATCTTGAGAAAGAAAAACGGAGCTGGAGGAATCAGGCTCCCGGACTTCAGACTATACTACAAAGCTACAGTAATCAAGACAGTATCGTACTGGCACAAAAACAGAAATATAGATCAATGGAACAAGATAGAAAGCCCAGAGATAAACCCACACACATATGGTCAACTTATCTTTGATAAAGGAGGCAAGAGTATACAATGGAGAAAAGACAGCCTCTCCAGTAAGTGGTGCTGGGAAAACTGGACAGCTACGTGTAAAAGAATGAAATTAGAACACTCCCTAACACCATACACAAAAATAAACTCAAAATGGATTAAAGATCTAAATATAAGGCCAGACCCTATAAAACTCTTAGAGGAAAACATAGGCAGAACACTCTATGACATAAATCACAGCAAGATCCTTTTTGACCCACCTCCTAGGATAATGGAAATAAAAACAAAAATAAACAAATGGGACCTAATGAAACTTAAAAGCTTTTGCACAGCAAAGGAAACCATAAAAAAACATGAAAAGACAACCCTCAGAATGGGAGAAAATATTTGCAACTGAAGCAACTGACAAAGGATTAATCTCCAAAATATACAAGCAGCTCATGCAGCTCAATATGAATAAAACAAACAACCCCATCCAAAAATGGGCAGAAGACCTAAATACACATTTCTCCAAAGATATACAGATTGCCAACAAACACATGAAAAGATGCTCATCATCACTAATCATTAGAGAAATGCAAATCAAAGCTACAATGAGGTATCACCTCACACCAGTCAGAATGGCCATCATCAAAAAATCTACAAACAATAAATTCTGGAGAGTGTGGAGAAAAGGGAACCCTCTTGCACTGTTGGTGGGAATGTAAATTGATACAGCCACTATGGACAACAATATGGAGGTTCCTTAAAAAACTAAAAATAGAACTACCATACGACCCAGCAATCCTACTACTGGGCATATACCCTGAGAAAACCATAATTCAAAAAGAGTCAGGTACCACAATGTTCACTGCAGTACTATTTACAATAGCCAGGAAATGGAAGCAACCTATGTGTCCATCAACTGATGAATGGATAAAGAAGATGTGGCCCATATATACAATGGAATATTACTCAGCCATAAAAAGAAACAAAATTGATTTATGTGTAGTGAGGTGGATGGACCCAGAGTCTGTCATACAGAGTGAAGTAAGTCAGAAAGAGAAAAACAAATACCATATGCTAACACATATGTTTGGAATCTAAAAAGAATGGTTCTGATGAACCTAGGGGCAGGACAGTAATAAAGACGCAGACATAGAGAATGGACTTGAGGACACAGGGAGGGGGAAGGGTAAGCTGGGACGAAGTGAGAGAGTAACACTGACATGTATATACTACCAAATGTAAAATAGATAGCCAGTGGGAAGCAGCTGCATAGCACAGGGAGATCAGCTCGGTGCTCTTCGACCACCTGGAGGGGTGGGATAAGGAGGGTGGGAGGGAGACGCAAGAGGGAGGGGATATGGGGATATATGTATATGTATAGCTGATTCACTCTGTTATACAGCAGAAACTAACACAACATTGTAAAGCAATTATAGTCCAATAAAGATGTTAAAAAAATACATATATTTTCCAACCGTTTTATTCTAAAATTCACATCCATGTTAAATCAAAATCATGAGCCTTGAATAAACCGTAGAGGTCTTCTCATCAAATACCTACACGTTCAGACAAGGAAAACTTCAACAGAAATGATTTTAAGGTGGTGGACAGTGATCAAGCTCAGTTTTAGAGAGAGCAACCGACCAGAATGGTTAGAATTTGGAGGGATGTTGGTGATATTAAACAGGCTGGGTGAAGCCCGTTGAGTATAGTGAAATAAAGACCATGCAACTTTATTATGCTTCTCTTCTACATCCTCACTTGGCTAATCCTTGCCCAGCCTTGCCCATTGTCCCATAGTCACAGTGGGAGAGGTGCCCTATGCTTTTCCGAGGATGGCCCCTGCCGTTCCCCTCCTCATCCTCTCCCCTCATCCCTCAGAATGTCATCCGTCTTTCCCCTCTGTTTGTCATCCTTCCCTGTCCATCTGTTCCTTAAGCTAAAAATATATTCGGCTTTCTTTTTCCTAAAAAAAAAAAAACTGCATTCCAGGCTTTCCTAGCTAGCATTACCCGATTTGCCCCCTTTTCAAAACTCCTTGAAATGTACACTGTGTTTTTGTTTTGCTCCAATTTCCTCCCCCCCCACACACATATATTAAGGTAGCTGCTGCTCAGACTCTACCCACCTCCAATTAGGTTTGCCTGTTCTTGAACTTCATATAAATGGACTCATACAGTGTGTACTCTTTAGTGTCTGGCTTCTTTCATGCCTTTTATTATTTTTTGTGTGGTAAGATATACATAACATAAAATGTACCATTCTAACCATTTTGAGTATACAGTTCAGTGGCATAAATACATTCACACTGTCATGCAATCATCACCACCATCCATCCACAGAACTTTTTCATCTTTCCAAAATGAACCTCTATACCCACTAAGTAATAACTCCCCAGTCTTCCCTACCCTCCAGCCCCTGGTAACCTCTATTCTACTTTCTGTCTCTATGAATTTGCCTATTGCAGGTACCTTATATAAGTGGAATCATACACTATTTGCCCTTTTGTGTCTGACTTATTTCACTTAGCATAATGTTTTCAAGATTCATCCATGTTGTAGCAGAACTTCATTCCCTTTTAAGATGATAATATTCCACTGTATGTATATACCACATTTTGTTTATTGATTTTGTTTATCCGAAAGTGGACATTTAGGATGTTTCCACTTTTTGGCTATTGTGAATAATGCTGTATGAACACTCATATACAAATATCTGTTTGAGTCCCTGTCTTCAATCTTTTGAGTAGCGGAATTTCTGGATCATATTGTTACCTAGTCCAAGCTCATACTGCTCACTGCACAACAGGCCAATAAATCAAGAGATGAGTTGTTGGGACAAGGAATAGCAACTTTATTTGGAAAGCCAGCAGACAAAGAAGGTGGTGGACTCGTGTCCCAAAGAACCGTCTTCCCTGAGTTAGAATTCAGGCTTCTTTTATACTAAAAGGGAAGGGGGTAAAGTGCTGGTCCTGGCCAGACTCAGGAGGAGATGTATTAATTTCTTCTTTCCTGTAGTCATTCAATAGGTGGGCCTGGTCAGGATGTTTTCTGTCAGCTAAACAAAGGTGTTTTAGCTTGATGCTTATTACCTGAGAGACAGGGTTCCCAGAGATGGGCCATTATGTATACTTTAGGCTTAGAGGCAACATCCCTTTAGTGATTAACTTACAATAGAATACAAAAGTTCTTCCCTATTACAATATGATAATTCTATGTTTAACTTGTTGAAGCCTTGCCAAACTGTTTACCATATGGCTAAAACGTTTTACATTCCCACCAGCAGTGCATTTTTTCCACATCCTTGTCAGCACTTGTTTTTCTTTTTTCAAAAATAATAGCCATCCTAAACAGTGTGAAGTGGTATCTCACTGTGATTTTGGTGTATGCATTTATACTTAAAATGCTCTCTGTCCTTGGTTCCTGCCTTCATATTGGTTCTTTGTTAATTTTTCATTCTTCTTGGCCGACTCTTCCTTCTCTCTCTGCCTCCTTAATTTGGGTTTCCCTGGGCTCCTCCTCAGCCTCTCCTGCCTTCTTTGCACATAGTACCTGGAGATTTCATCCATGTCCATGATAGAAGTATCACACCCATGCTGGTAACTCACAGATCTGTATTTCTGTAGTCAGGACCTCTCTCTGAGCACAGTATTGCTTTAAAATCATCATCTTCAGAAAATAAAAGAGTGTGAAGTTTAAAACTTGATTAAAAATATGAACACTTTGATGGTCTTTTTTGCTGGTGAGATTAGGGAGTGAGGAAGAAAGAAAAGACTCTCACATTCTAAAAAAATTGTGGTTAAAAACACATAACATAAATGTACTATCATAACCATTTTAAAAAAAGAGGCTTTATTTTTTAGAGCAGTATTAGGTTCACAGCAAAACTGAGTCAAAGGCACAGAGATTTCCCATATACTTCCCCCCTCCACGTGCATACAGCCTCTCCCATATCAAAATCTCCCACCAGACTGTTGCATCTGTTACAACTGATGAACCTACACTGACTCATCATCATCACCCAGAGTCCATAGTTCACATCAGGATTCACTCTTGGTGTTGTATATCCCTTGAGTTTAGACAAATGTATAATGACATGTAGCCACCATTATAGTATCATACCAACTAGTTTCACTGCCCTAAAAATCCTCTGTATTCCACCTATTCATCCCTCTCTTCCGCCTAACCCCTGACAACCACTGATCTTTTCACTGTCTTCAGACTTTTGCTTTTTCCAGAATATCGTATTGTTGGAATCATATAGTAGGTAACCTTTCCAGACTGCCTTCTTTCACTTAGTCATATGCTTTTAAGGTTCCTCCATATCTTTTCATGTCTTGATAGCTCATTTCTTTTTAGCACTAATATTACATTGTCTGGATGTACCACAGTTTATTTAGCCATTCACCTACTGAAGGACATCTTGGTTGCTTCCACGTTTTGGCAATTATGAATAAAGCTGCTCATCTGTGTGCAGGTTTTTGTGTGAACATGAGTTTTCAACTCATTTGGGTAAAATCAAGGAGCATGACTGCTAAATCATATGGTAAAAGAATGTTTAGTTTTGTAAGACACTGTCAAACTGTCTTCCAAAGTGGCTGTACCATTTTGTATCCCACTAGCAATGAATGAGAATTCCTGTTGCTCCACATCCTCACTAGTTTTTGGTATTGTTAGTGAAAGAAAGAATGGATAAACTGGACCTTATTAAAATCTAAAACTTCTGTTCTGCAAAAGGCATTTGCAAGAGAATGAGAAGACAAGCCACAGACTGAGAACATATTTGTAAAAGATATATCTGATAAAGGACTGTTATCCAAAATATACAAACAACCCTTAAAACTCAACAATAATAAAACAAACAACCCAATCAAAAAATAGGGAAGAAACCTGAATAGACACTTTACCAAAGAAGATGTAGAGATGGCAGATACGCATATGAAAAGATGCTCAACTTAATATGTTATGAAGGAGTTGCAAATTAAAACAATGAGATACCCTTCATGCTTATTAAAATGGCCGTAATCCATCATAATCATTTTTAAGTGTACAGTTCAGTAGTGTTGAGTATATTCACGCTGTTGTGCGACCAGTCTCCAGAACTCTTTTGATCTTGCAAAACTGAAACCATAAACCCACTGAACAATGACTCTGCATTTCCCCTTCCCCCCAGCCTCTGGCAACCACCATCCTACTTTCTGTTTCTCTGCATTTGACTATTTTAGTTACCTCATATAGGAGAATCATAATCGTATTTGTCCTTTTGGGACTGATTTATTTCACTTAGCATAGTGTCCTCAAGGTTCATCCATGTCGTAGCATGTGTAGGATTTCCCACATTTTTTTAATTTTTAAAAAAGTATCGATGTTTTCAATTAGGTAATATATGCTGTGCTGGCTGTTTGTTCCACTTGCCCCTAGTCAGCCATTCCCTAACCACTCCCTGCTCTGAGTCCCAGGAGGCGGACTTCTACAGATTGCCTCCCCCTTGCCCTCTGGTTTCTGGTTGCAGCTGGGTTGGCAAACGGGAAGCACCATCAGGAGACTGAAGGGCATGAGGTATTCATTTATCACCCACACAAGCACTCCCTTCCTGCCGCACAACTGCTCAGGCAGCGGCTGCTCTTCATTCCTCTCCCTCAGCACCAGCTCACTCCAGGCTCCCTAACACCATTCCCGCTCTGACTGCACGCCCCTGGCCCCTGCAGGCCTAGGGCTAGGAACAACTTCCTGCTGTGGCTAGTCCCTGCACGCTTGCCCATCCCTTTTTTGTTCCTTTAACCTCACCCATGCGTTGGTAAATCATCTCTTTATTAAAGTCTCTTCGTTAAACTCTTTTGAGTATGCCATCTGTTCATAGGATTCCCGCTGTGACCCTGAGTCAGACACGTGCAGCTATGTTAAAAAAATTAATGGCGTAGAAGGCTAAGAAGTGAAAAAAGAAATCGCTTTCTACCCCATAGCCCTAATTCCCTTCTATTCCATTTCACGTCCAGTTGCCATTTATTTGTTTGGGGTTTTTTGGGAGGGATGGGGGTAGGATGACCTTGACTTCACCTCTTGGGTGAACTCTAATGGGTCTCAGACAATCATGTTAAATCCTCCCTTGCTGGTACCTGATTCAGAAAGCCAGACCTAAGCTATCCATGCAGGGTATTTCCCTGTCCCGGGGATCCGTCTGAGAATGGGCTCACGAGTCACTGCTATGATTCAGTTCAGACCAATGAGATGCAAGGGGAAATTTGCTGGGAGGGGGGGGTTCCTCTCAAGAGAACCATGATTGGAGATGAGGGTCAGAACCGCTAGAACCAGTCTGAGAAGTCAGCAGAGGAGGCTGAGCCAGGAGAATCAGGGAAACAGAGCTGAGACAGCGGATTAAGCCACTAAAGCTAAACTGTAAACCCAACCAGCCTCTACACTTCAAATTATGGGATCTGATCAATTTCATGATTATCTGTTTACTTACAACAAAAGCATCCTAACCAATACATGTATACACTGCAAAACACACATTCCCAAATGGGATCATTTCATAGATATTGTATTGCAAATAGCTTTTTTCACTAAATCATGTATTCTAAACATCTTTCCAAGTAAGAACATTTAGTCCTGCTTCATTATTTTAAATACTGGATGGTATTTTGTCAAAGGGAAACGTCAGAGTTTATCCTTTCCTGTACGGAAGAACATTTAGGTTGTTATAGCTTTTCCCTATTAAAAACAAACAATGGCACAATGACACATATTTTGGAGTGTCTGAATTAATATGTACATACGATAAATTCCTAATAGAATTGCTTGGTCAATAAGTCTGAGAATTTAAAATGGTCATAAATACTGCTATATTGTCTTCTAAAAGGTTTCAACAATTTACACTCTTATTATGTATATGTGAGCATACTTTTTTCTTCACACCCCTGCCAGTACTGGGTATTATAAAAAGCTTAAACCTTTGGTAATCAGATGAAAATTACATCTCATTAGTGCATTAATATTTTATTCATGAGTTAGGTCAAAGCATTTTTATGGTTGGTTTTTTTTTTTGTAAACTATATTCTTTGCCTACTTTTCTACTTAATTTTATTTTTCTTATTGAAGTAGCTCTTTGTATATATTTTTCAAATACCTGTTTATTATAGGTGTTAAATTTTGTGCTCCTGCTTTTGCTAATCATTGTAGTTTGTTTATGGTACATTTTTCATGAAAAAGTTTTATGCAATCTAATGTGTTGATGTTTTCCCTCATCATGTCAGGATATTGTTTTATACTTAGAGTTCTTCCTTCCCTCCAAGATTATTATTTAAATTCACCAATGTTTTCCTCCAGTTATTTTATAGGCTCATCTTTACATTTAAGTCTCTGATCCAAGTGAAAAGTTTTTGTTCTATACAATCTGTACTCTTTGATTTTTTTGTTACAATGAGCCTATATAAGTATTACAGTTTTAAGAATATGGTCACCAGTTAGTATAGTACAGATATATATCTTTCTATGAAAATCTTGACAAAAACAAAACCAATAACAGACATAATTTTAAAAACAACAATATGGCAAACGAATGAAACTATGCTCCCCATATTTTGCTTTGAAATTTGAAAGATCACCGTATGTAAGCCTCCCTCTGCTATGCCTAAACTGCTTTTCCATGTGTACACACTGTTCTGCACATGAGGACTGCTGGCTTGTTACTGGTGGCCACCCCTCCTTAAGCTTCATATCAATCCACAGGAAAAAAAGGAAGAAAAGATGTTAAGACAAAGAGTAATCGAGTAAGATAATAACCTGTTGGAAGCACAATCAGCATTTACTGCCAGGCAGCAACTCCTCCATTTCTCGACTCCCACCCCATAAAAACTCTTCAAAGCTCTCCACCCCTCCAGTCCATAGCCCCAAAGTGTCTCCCCTACACATAAAGCCAAGAGCATGGGCTCTGGAGCCAAACTGCCCAATTCACACTGGACTCTGCCACTTAACCAGCTGTAAGACTTTAGCACATTGCTTAAACATCTCTGGACCTCAGTTTTCTCACTTGTAAAATGGGAATAATAATAGTAATACTTACCTCATAGAGATGTCCTGTGGATGGATTTTCTGAGGTAATACACATCAAGCACTTGGCACAGCACCTGGAATATAATAGTGCTCAATATGTGTTAAGCTATTTTCATTATCAGAGTCTAATTAAGTCTATCTGAGCCTCAAGTCCCTCGTAGAAGTCCAAGGGAATATCAGAAAGTTAGGAATTATGAGATATTCCAATTGTTCTATTGTTTGACAGGTTTGGGGAGGTCATGCAACTTCTGCCTTTCTACTTTGCTACGCTATAATATGTGGACAATTAGCTTATTACAATTAACTACTCATTGTAAAGTACAGTAAAGACGCAGTTTGAGGGCTACTATTATTAAAGTGGTTCTTATTCACCTGACTTAAGATATGCTGTTTTTTCTCCAACTGACTCAGTGCTCTACTCACTACCATTGTGCAATGAAATTAGAGAAAGCTGTTGCATCATTTCAAACCTGCTTATTGATGTTAAGATCCCACTGTGCAATGGAAAAAAAAATCTTAGCCATGGTAAGGCAATAGCACCACAATGGAAAGGAAAGGAAAGGGGTCTTACTTGATAAACTGTGCAACTGAGGTATATTTTGTGATAATAATTCTCCCAATAATCTTATGATTGTGCAACTGAGGTATATTTTGTGATAATAATTCTCCCAATAATCTTACGAATTTAGCACTTTATAAAGTTGTTGTATCAAGTTCCCCTCTTATAGAAAAGCAAACTAAAACTTTTCAAGATCACATTACTGGCAGGGATCATTAAGGCTCATTTTAGAAAACTGTTTACCACATTTATATGTAGATACAATTTTTTTTCAAAGAAATACAGTAATGCGATTAAAATGCATTAATTTATTTTTTAAATCCTTTTTGTGTGTATTACCCTTCATCTTTGGTGCACTCTATTATGGCTGAAGTTTTTGGCTTATGTCTTAGAATTCACTAGTTTATACTTGGGTGTGTTTATTTTGCTATTTGCTTTATATACTAGGACTTCTATTTCAATGATCATATTTTTTGTTTTCAATAGCAACAATTGATTCTTTAATTAATAACTGCCTGCCCTTACGGGTGTAGCATCCTCTTGTATCTCTGAGGTTATTTTTTATTTATTTACTTATTTATTTTTAGCTGCGTTGGGTCTTCGTTGCTGCGTGCGGGCTTTCTCTAGTCGCGGCGAGCGGGGGTTACTCTTCATTACTGTGCGCTGGCTTCTCATTGCAGTGGCTTCTCTTATTGCGGAGCACGGGCTCTAGGCGCGTGGGCTTCAGTAGTCGTGGCACGCGGGCTCAGTAGTTGTGGCTCATGGTCTCCAGAGCACAGGCTCACTGGTTGTGGCGCACGGGCCTAGTTGCTCTGCGGCATGTGGGATCTTCCTGGACCAGGGCTCGAACCCGTGTCCCCTGCATTGGCAGGCGGATTCTTAACCACTGAGCCACCAGGGAAGTCCCCTCTGAGGTTACTGATTATAGTTAATTTTAAATTTTATTTGCTCTATTAACTGTTTCCTCAGGCATTCATGCTTATACCTACTGGGCTTGGTGCCTGTCTTTCCTGATGTTGGTTTTCCTTAAAAGCCTGGTGATTCTTGGTTTGCTGCTTTTCTTTGTGTTCGAGCAGCCCTGTCTGTGGGAGCTGGTTCTGTTCCTGGAAACTGTCTCTGGTCACTGTGGATCTCTCCAGCCCTCTCCTACTACCCCCGCCATTCACTACCCTCTGGAACAATATTTCTCAACCCTTTTTTCATTATTGTCCTCCTAAGAAGCCTTTTTTAGACACTTTTTCCCCTAATCACTGCCTAAGCCCAATGAATTTTAGTACCACAGCTGTCCTCTATATCTGTTTATTTACTGTTGTCCTTTGTTTGGGGGTTTTTTGGGAGGGATGGGGGTAGGATGACCTTGACCTCACCTCCGTCCTTTGGAGGGCCACAAATTATTGCAATATGTAGGGTTTTTTATAATTCTTCTCTCCCCATCCCTCACCCCCAAACCAATTTTTGCTGCACTGACAGCAATACTGTACACACCTCCAGCTGAAGATGTGCACTCTGAAGAATGTCCCTGTCCTTCTGCACCACGTATCCTGGAGGTAAATGCTCTTACTGCCTTCTGTTTAGAAAACAGTTGCCCAAAGAACTCTCCTGCTCCTCCATCCAGTGCCTCTGAGCTTAGAACATTCCAACATAACTTGAGTCATTCCTACCTCTAGAATCTCTGATGCACTAGGGTGTCTAGTTGTTGTCTTTTTTATGAATAGACTTCATTCTTCAGAGCAGTTTTAAGTTCACAGCAAAATTAAGCAGGAAGTAGACTGTTCCCACACACTCCCTCCCCAGCCCACATGCAGCCTCCCCACCATCAACACCACATCCACATTGCAACATTGGTTACAATCTGCACTAGGTTTTAAACCGATATTCGCTCTATTGATCAGACGATATAAGCTTTCAGTAGTTCTGGAATTCTTCAAAAATTTAGACCAACTGGTAGCATATTTTGTTATTTTTAAGCAACAGTATGCATTTTTTCTTTGTCTTTATAATTTTTGTAATTTTGAAGGACTGAGGCAGGTGGGTAGGGAGGTCTTCCTTATAGTCCTTCATCTCAAGTCAATCTTCTAGAGAGAGACTTCTACCAGGATTTTAAAAGAAAAGTTTGGGGTGGTAATTAATGTCCATAGACCGTTATTTTATGTTGTGCCAGCAATCTTCCAATTTATAACCCAAGAATTCTTCTAAATTCTAAAGGGCAAGCAAATTATTCTTAACTAAACACTCAACATTTGCAATAAGTAGTATGTACTAGCCTATGTATGATAAAGTAGCATGGCTCTATTTTTGTGAGTTCTTTCTTTAATGTACTATATTTATGATTGTTGGAGCTTGTGATATATTTAATTTACATACTATATTAAAATTATATATCAATACTATACAGTTAAGCAAATTTATTAAAAAAAGACCACAAGGGCCATTAAATTCTATTTCTATTGCTCCATATTCACTTTTAATCTGCCAGTGTATATATCTATACATATTGCATAGTTCTAATATTTTATGCATACTATTTTTGTTCTGTTTTATTAGTGTGTGTGTGTCTTGGGTGTGTGTTTACTTATATTTCCAAGTCTACAAAGTTGCCATTTTTACCACCCATATAATTATCATACAGGATGGAAACCATCATATTTACTGACATCTTGTTAGTATTAAGAATTAAGAATATTTTTTTCCGTATGTGTGATTATGTGGTCTCCAGAATTATGCACTCTGAAGTTTTGATTTCACCTTCATTTAATCTTTCTTTGTTTAATCATTTGCAGTGAAGAAAAATGCTCTCTGATTACTGTTTTAAAATCCTGGCAAACATAGATTCCAATATATATATAAAATTGTGGAAAAAAAAGAATTAAGAATATTTTTATATCGTGTCAAAGAGTATGAATACTGTCAAGCAGCTTTCCAAAAACGCGTGCCAATTTACAGTGCACCTTCAGCCTTGCCAAACACTGGGTTCAAAATTTTTTATTCTTTTGGAAGTCTTTAAATTGTTTTTTTTTTTTTTTTTTTTTTAACATTTGTGACTGCATTTTCCCCACTCAATGACTTCCTGTCTGTATTGTCGCAGGCATAAAAGTGTTTGTGGCAGACTGTGTTTTCCTAATCTGTCTTTAAAAACCAAACCATCCCACACATTCTTCTTTCACACTTCTCCCATTGAGAGATTAGCTCTATGCTCTTCCCCTTGATTTTGGGTGGCCTTATGACTGGCAGAAGTGACATGATGTGACCTCCAAGGCTAAAAGTTAAAAAAATGCAATACAGTGTCTGCTTGGGTTCAAAGTAAGTATATCAAATTATATACTTGCTCTTAGGAGTGAGTCATCTTGCTGTGAGAAAGCTCAAGCCACTGTGAAGAGGCCCAGGTAGAGCAGTACTGAGGGCCTCAACCCACAGTGCTGGCTGAGCTCAGTACAAAGCCAGCACCAACTTGCTAGCCATGTGAGTGAGTCATCTTGACTCACTAGTTCTCAAACTAGCCACCCCTGCTAACGCTGTGAGGGGGAGCAGAGATAGGGCAATCCTGCTGAGTGCTGCCCAAATTAAAGATTTATGAGCAAATTAAATGTTTTTGTTTTAAAGGTCTCTTTGCTCCACACCCTCACACATCCTCTTTTGGTCTTTTTCATAGCTATTCTGGTGGATAGGGAGTGTTTTTTCGTTTTTTTTTAAATTATTTATTTGGCTGCGTCAGGTCTTAGTTGCGGCATGCGGGATCTTTTGTTGCAGTGGGTGGGCTTCCCTCTAGTTGTGGTGCTCAGCTCCAGAGCGCACGGGCTCAGTAGTTGCAGCACACAGGCTTAGTTGCCCCACGGCATGTGGGATCTTAGCTCCCCAACCAGGGATCAAACCCACATCCCCTGCACTGGAAGGCAGATTGTTAACCACTGGACCACTAGGGAAGTCCCCATAATTGTTTTTGTTTTAAACCACAAAATTTGGGGCTGGTTTGTTACCCAACAATTGATAACTGATACAGTATGCATTATCTCCTTTAACCACTTATCAAGTGCAGTTAGGAATGTTGATATGTAGTTGTTTAACTCTTTATTTGGAAGAGCCACTTAAAAGAAAATCATAGAGAAACACAGAGAAGTGAGAGGCAGTATAGCATATAAGAGCATTCTGGAATTAGACTGCCTGGCATCAAATTCTGGCTCTGCCAATCACTTACAAATTGTCAACAGATAGCTTGTCATCTGTTAAATGGGAGGATGATGGCAATCGCCTCATTAGCAGTATTTTGAGGATAAAATGAGTTAATGTATATAAAGTATTTAGCTCAGTGCCCAGCCAAAAGAGAACCCTGTTTAACTGCTAGCCACTCTATTGTGTTGCTTTCTTTCTTTCTTCCTTTTTTTTTTTTTTTAATTGCATTGATACACATTTTCTTTATTTTTATACCTGGTATCAGCCAGGATTCTTTTCAGTACAGTAACAGAAAACTCAATAAAAACTGACTTAAGAAGGAAATAGCTTAACTAACTTAATCAGAGGTAAGGCAAGATCTGCAGTGGGTCAGTATGTTATTTCAATAATGCCATCAAAGACCCAGGTTCCTTTTACCTTTTAGATTTGCTATTAGTAACAAAGTAGGTAAATAATCCCAAGTCATATCCAGATATGGCAAAGTCTAGAGGAAGAAGACAGGTCATCTCCTCTTTTGGTTCTCTCATAAAAGGAAGAGCTTTTCTTCACAGACTTACGTCCATTGGCAAAAACTGGGTATGTATCCAATTTATAACCAAATCTCTTCAATATGATTGGGGTGGGATAGGTGTTGGACTGTCAACTACAATGTTCATTGAACACTTTCAAGGGCATACAACTTGTTTCTGGTAATACAATATACCCTGTTTCATCAATAGTTCTGATTTATTCTCTGACCCCACTGTTCTATGCTTTCCAGGTGGTTGATTACTTTTAAATTCTACCTTTATTTTTGTATTGTAGACAAAATGACATGTAGAATTATGGTCTTTTGTGTTTATTATGCATCTTAATGAGAAGTAAAATAAGAAGTAAAATCTCATTTTACTTCTCAAGGAGAAAATCTATTCATTTCTCTCCATGTCTGTTAATTATTCCTTGTTTCTTTGTTCAGCTATATAATTAATTAATTGGTTAATTAACCTGCTATTTTGACAGTGGGTTTTTAATGTCTTCACTTACAAATATAGTTCTATTTATTTCCTCCTGTATTTCTGTATTAGCTTTTGTTTTAGATGTTTGCCTTATTTCTTGGGGCATTTAGATTTAATGTTGTTAATATTTTATGCGTTAATATAGCTTTACCATCACATAGCAATCTTGTTTCTCGTACTGTTTTAGTTCCAAATCTATTTTACCTAATATCATATAGTAACTCTGCTTCTGCTTCTCCCTCTCTCTCCACTCTCTCTCATTTATTTCAGTTTTGTTTTTGGACAAACATGCTGAAACTCAGACCATCTCTTGATAGCCTTCTAATTCTTGTTTTGAGGATAATGATGGCAATAACAATTTTTAGCCAGAAAAGCAAAAAATAGCTATTGATTTTATTTTTTTATTCTTACTCTAATTTCCTGGAACTTTGAGGGCCTATGAACCCCTGAAATTTGCATTTTTAAAGAAATTCATCTTTTACAAGCCAATTTGTACTCACTGTGGGGTATCATCAACATCATTGTGGTCAATACCAGATTTTCTAAAAATGAAGGTGACCAATTCTATATAAGAATACCACTTCAAGCTTTTGCAAAAGTCAGTAATGCCACTAAGGTTATTTTATTATCCAGTTTTCTATTCAATAGTATTTTGTATGTATTACAAGTGATTTTATATGGAGTTCCCCAAATAATGAAAAACATATGGATTACCTCTGAACAACTGCAGGCTTCTAAATTGCTTAAAATTTAAAAAATAAAATAAACATCTTTCTGTGAACATTTATAGCATATATAATCTGTATCATTTGAATATCCTCTGTCTCATAGAGTTTCTGTTTTTTTCACTTGTGTACTACTCTCGTCTCCCCAACCATATTTGTCTATTATTCCAAGGCAGGGATCTTGTTTCACACTCCTTTTTTTTTTTTTTTCTTTTTTAGCTGCACCACACAGCATGTGGGATCTTAGTTCTCCGACAAGGGATCAAACCCACAACCCCTGCATTGGGACCACAGAGTCTTAACCACTGGACCACCAGGGAAGTCCCTCCCATTCTTTTTGTTTTGCTGCTGCAACTTTGCATAGAGTAGGTGCTCAGTAAGTACTCATTTTTTTAATTTATTTATTTATTTATTTATTTATTTTTGGCTGTGTTGGGTCTTTGTTGCTGTGCATGGGCTTTTCTCTAGTTGTGGCAAGCGGGGGCTACTCTTCATTGCTGTGTGCGGGCTTCTCATCGCAGTGGCTTCTCTTGTTGTGGAGCACGGGCTCTAGGCGTGCAGGCTTCAGTAGTTGTGGCTCGCGGGTTCTAGAGTGCAAGCTCAGTAGTTGTGGCACATGGGCTTAGTTGTTCCACGGCATGTGGGATCTTCCCGGACCAGGGCTCGAACCCATGTTCCCTGCACTGGCAGGCGGATTCTTAACCACTGTGCCACCAGGGAAGTCCAGTAAGTATTTATTAATTAATTAGAGTTCTCCAAGTAGCCCAGAGGTGATTCCTAGAATAGTATGGGTATTGTGTATTACCATGTGTGTGAGAGCGTGAAGTGTATGCCTATAGTAGGCTGAATAATGATCCCGAAGATAACAGGTCCTAATCCCTAGAACCTATAAATATTACCTTATTTGGAAAAACAGTCTTTGCAAATGTGATTAAGTTAAGGATCTTGGTACAAAGATTATCCTGGATCATCTGGTTGGCCCTAAATGTCATCACATGTGCCCTTATAAGAGAGAGGCAGAGGGATATTTTTTTTGTGGGGGGAGGAGAAGGGAGGGAGGGAGAGAGAGGGTTGTGGGGAGAAAGAGAGAAAAGAAGTTTAAGAAGAAGGGGAAGAAGGAGGAAGAAGGGAAGGAGGGGGAGAAGGAGAGGAAGAACCAGAGAAAGATTAAAGATGCTGTACTTGAAGATTTGAGTGATGGGGCCACAAGCCAAGTAATGTCAAGGACCACCAGAAGCAGGAAGAGTCAATGAATGGATTCTCCCAGAGTGTGGCTCTGCCAACATCTTGATCTCAGTCTGGTGATACTAGTTCAGGACTTCTGTCCTCCAGATCTGTGAGAGAATACATTTCTGTTGTTTTAAGCCATCACATTTGTGATAATTTGTTAGAGCAGCCATAAGAAATGAATATGATTCCAATCCAATAATGCTTTTTCAGTTATTGGGAGATTTAAGAATCATACATCTGGGAGTTCCTGAACCCTTTTTTTTGTTTTTTAATATTTTATTTAGTTATTTATTTATTTACCTGGCTGCGCCGGGACTTAGTTGTGGAATGCAGGATCTTTGTTGCCCTATGCGGGATCTTCGTTGTGGTATGTGGGATCTTTAGTTGCGGCATGAGCGATCTTGTTCCCTGAGCAGGGGTTGAACCCAGGCCCCCTGAACGGAGTCATAACCACTGGACCACCAGGGAAGTCCCCTGAAACCCTTTTTATCTTCCAATACTGAGCTAATGGCACCATTGCAAGTCAATCACATTGCAGACTGTGTTACGGAAGCCACTCTGCAGCACCCTTCAATGCATATGTTATCAGCCACATTGAGTCATTTTTCAAGGCGGCTCAGTAATATGTAGACCAGCATTGTCCCCACCCACTGCCCCCACCAGTTCTATATAGGTTGATCTCTAAGGATCTGTCCACCTGTCTAATTCTCTGATCTATCAGGAAACTATGGCCTTTAGTGGTGTCCTGTGTGATGACAGCAGGGTTCCTGGATATAGTAGTAAGAGCCACCTTTGGTATCTAATCTGAAAACAAAGGATTATATGGAAGTGACCCACTGGTAAAGCAGGATGCCTTCACACCCACAAAAAAATTCTGCTAGCTTCCTAAATAAAATTGGCTTTAATTATCTAGTTAGGAAGAATATGGAAACATTCTAGCTTCAGTAAAACCGGAGTTGAGCAAAACGGCCTGCCTTATAAAATGCCAATTGAATGAAGCCTAAAAATGGAATGCAGCTATACAGGTAAATCATGTCATTTCTCTGCTCACAGAGATTCCCACTTGATGGAGACTTTGTGTTTAGGTTACCAGCGGGAGGCCCCGTGGGCACTGGAGAGAGATGCAAGGTTTTCACTCTTTTTTTAAGGTTTCTTTGTTTTATTTTGTTTTTAAAACCAGGAAAGCAGCTTGCACTTCCAAGGTCACCAGCTCCTTCTTAAGTCTCTTCTTTTCACAACCATACTGCTTTGTTTTGTTTTTCTTTAACCTAGGGAAAAACTCAACCACAAATGTAATGTTTATCCTTCAAAATAGCAGCTGAAAAAAGCACAGGATGTGTGAGACTAAAAACACTCTTTTGGCTTCCTCTTCTGTGTGTGTGTGTGTGTGTGTGTGTGTGTGTGTGCGTGTGTGTGATTTTCCTCAGGTTTCTCCCAAAGGGAGCCTGCTTTAAGTACCATTTTTCAGTTCGGCTGAGCAGGAGAAGTTCCCCAAATGAGAGCAGCATCACCTTGGGAACATTACCTTGTCTGTTCCGTGCATTTGGGCTCAGGGTTAACTTCAGTTTAGCAATAATTCTCCACTCTCTTGTCTTCTTCGTTAAGTCATGACTTCAAGCGTGTTAGTCTTGCCTCTCTCCTCAGTTTTTCAAAAATACCATTTGGACCGTGGATACCAGAGCTTCTGAAAGATTGGCTTTCCTTGGGAACTCCATTAGAAAGACTCCTTGGAAATCTGTCTTCCTTCAACTCAGCTGTTTATTTTCCTTTTGGATGCATTCCATTGGACAACAGGATTTATTAGTTCAAATTCTTGCTTCTTAGAACCACTTGTTCTTAATGACACGTGTGCTTTCTTCTCATACGCCTCACCCTCTTTGCTCAATTCTCTCTTCCTTTATTTCTGTATCTTTGCACAGTCCTCTGCAACCAACTTGCTATCAACTAGCTATTAACAAGGGACCTACTTGCTATTAACAAGGGACTTTTCTCACCATTATTTTAGATGTGACTTTTATAAAGTGTGTATGTACTGTGGCAAACGGCTTTTTAAAAAATTGAATTGAATTGCTTCTGTTAAATGCCATTAAGACTCCTTGTCTGCAGTATACATATATTTGTGTCTGTTACATGCACTCTAATTTTCATTAACTTAAAGCTGGTGTCTTAGAATGATGGCCATACTGTTTCTTGGGAATGTCTTATAACACAATAATTTTTTATGCCTCCAAAGTATCACCTTTCTCTTTGCAAAAATGTAACTAGTTCACTCTCAGAGAGAAATGAATTTCAAAGGTTGGAAACGGAATAACCCAAGGAAAGGAAAAACGCGGTATGGTGTATATGGAGCAGCGTGGTCCACAGGTGGTGGTCTGACCCACAGCACTGAGAGGCGTTGAAAGAGTTAAGGACAAATGGTCCTCTTCCGAATAGTGCAGAGTCACACTGAGGTATCACCTCCCCACCCCCCCTTCTCCTTTTAGTAACTTAAAGGGTGATCACTGAGACCAGACTACTTCAGGAACGTTCCTAAGTGTACGGGTATTTCTTGAACTACTAGTAATTTTTGTTGCTTTTCTATTGACTAGAGGTTTATTTGCAGTTCTCCAAGATTTTGTTCTTTCAGGGAATGTCTTATTGTGTTTGTTCCTCCAGTTTTTCTATGCCCCAAAAAAATGGCCCTGAGTGAGCACTTAGGAAGAGGAAAAAGATACTATTTTTTATTCCTTTGCTGTTGTCGCTGATGAAACCAAAGGCAGACTACTTCCTCAGTGTAGCTTTTAGCATCTTATCTGACTTTCTTTTATAATGTTTTTTCCCTCTGTGTGGTCTCTTAAGGCAAATAGCAGTTAAATAAGCAATTTCTGGCTTTAGGTCAGGTACTTCCTCAAGATGGATTATAGGCCTTCTGTGTAGTGTGATCAACCAGCCACAAGAACATCCTAAGGAGAAACTTGCGTGTTTGGTATATTAACATGCCTGAATTTCTCTTGGCCTTCGAAAGGCATATTCTGGCTCTTCTCCTATTTTATCTGCCTGAAACATCCTTTAAGGGAAATTATAAATATAAAAAAAAAAAGAGGTTTTAAATAAATATTTGGATCTTGATTCTCTAGAGTTTTCATAAATCAAAACTTTCCCCGCTTTCTTCAATTTAGCCAGAGGAAAACTAGATGAAAGATTACTCAGAAACAGGCTCTTTAGACTTTCTCTGACTCAAAGTACAAACAATTTTTCTCTTGGGTAGAAGGCCTCCCTGTTATGCAATGATTCAAAGCAGAAGGAAGTTGATTATACCAGATTCAAAGTAAAAATCCAAGTAGATTTCTCCTGCTTTGGTGGGCTTATTTGCATTTCCCATATTCTTTTGCAGTTAACGTGGTTTGGGACCCATATTCCCTAACTGGGGAATAAAATAATTCCTTTTGTATATCTGAGTGCTTTGTGGGGCGCAATCTGTAACAGGGAGGCTCTTAAACATACTTATTTAAGACCTTTTTTTGTCCCTGCCATGGGTCACACAGCACGGTTCATTTCTTATACTTTATCTCATCTGGAGCTCCTTTGGTTGTAACCTCCTAATTTGTTTTACAGCTATTACCTCGCTAAAGATATATATTTTTAACAGTCTCCTTTTTGGCATCCAACAATCTTAAAATATTTTTAAATAGAGAGTACTGGGGCAGAACCGAAGAGAAGAAAACAGCTCATTCACCAGCCTAAAGATCTTGCAATTATCACCAAGTTTAAGAACCACAGCTCTAGAGTATGTGCCCTACCTCTGCTTGCTCTAGGAGTATAGTAGCAAGGAGTCTGAGCTGGGCAACACAGGTTAACTGTGCCAGTAGGTTCTAAGGGTTTATTTGTCAATAACTCATTGTAAGTTCTTTCCCAGGTCTTTGTGTCTACTAAGGGCTAGGAATACAGGGACAGTTTTAGCTAGTCATAGACTGTCACGGTGATCTAGGAAATGATATCTGCGTTAATAGGAAATAGCCTCCTCATTAGTATCTATGGCTAGGGGTTGTGCTACCACCTAGAAGCCATGAAGACTAAGTGTGGATAAAGCCCTTACTGCTTCTAGCCCATTAATTATGCTGCTTTATGAATGTTTTTCTTGCTTAATAACTATTGTCAGATGCAATGTATCTTGGGGTCCCAAGTTGGAAAGTTCACTTTAGTGATCTTTGACCACAGCTCAGTTGACTGCAGTTGTGTAGGAGACAAAAAGAATTCAAGTTTTTCTTTGATTTTTGAATACTTTTTTTTTAATGATCATAAGGAAAGTAATTTTGTTGTGTCTAAAGAAGAATGACCTCCCCATTAGATTGGATTGCAGTCTGTTCTTGGACTAGGCAGGAAAAGAACTATCAGAAGACTTCTTGAAATCTTTTACCAGGACTTTGATTCTGTTAGGTAAAACACTGAACACAAGGCAAAGTCCACCGGCTACTTAGTTTGAGAACATGAGATTTCACATTTTGGTTTTCAGAAATTTGTCTGTCCCAAGCCAGCCAAGTTAGTTTTTAAATTTCCTGCCCAGCTCTTTTTTTTCCTATTTTGACCTAGATTTAAACTGCACATAAGCCTTAAATGTAATTGAGTATATATGAAATATAAGATATAATACAGAAAAATATTTAGAGATGTGGTATCTCAAACCATGGTTAGACTATCTTAGCCATTCTCATAAAGCTTCTAGACAAATTAATTTTAAAAGTTATTTAGCAGTTAAGTTTATGAAAATATTCCCAGGAGATAACATATGTTGCCATATGTTCTGCTAATGAATGCACCTACACTTAAAATAATATTTTCAGAGTTAGAGTTAAGTGATATCTCTTTCTTTATTTCATTGAAGTGTCAGAATGTTAAATAACTCATTAGAATTCACAGGAAGTTAGCATCGTTTGTGTCTCAGTTGTGGGGAAAAGGTTACAAATTAAAGAAGAAAAAAATATTTAGGGATCACGTGGGGACTTTTAATTAGATCCTAGGGTAACTAATATATTTTTAAAAATCGGTGTTAGGGACTTCCCTGGTGGCGCAGTGGTTAAAAATCCACCTGCCAATGCAGGGGACACAGGTTCGAGCCCTGGTCCGGGAAGATCCCACATGCCGCGGAGCAACTAAGCCCGTGCGCCACAACTGCTGAGCCTGTGCTCTAGAGCCCACCAGCCACAACTACTGGGCCCCCGTGCCACAACTACTGAGCCGGCACGCCTAGAGCCCGTGCTCCGCAACAAGAGAAGCCACCGCGATGAGAAGCCCACACACCACAACAAAGAGTAGCCCCCGCTTGCCACAACTAGAGAAAGCCCATACGCAGCAACGAAGACCCAACGCAGCCAAAAACAAATAAATAAAGCAATTAAAAATCAATCAATCAATCAGTGTTAGATGGAGTCTGCCTTCGGGTGCTCATACATGTCCTATTGTCACCGGCCAAGCCCTAGGAAATAAAAATAGAAAATAAAGTCTAACCTTTGTTTCGTCTGTGCTTAGTCTAGTTTCACCTGCTCATAGAGGGCCGCGTGCAGAGGACTTGCACTCCACACTTCAGACCAGAGTTCCTGGTGCAAAACGGCTGTGCCGGCACCTCAGCTGGGCGGGCAGTGTGCAGAGACAACGCTCCACACCTCAGTTCAAGATGGCAGCGGCGGGCTGTGCGCAGAGAGGCTGCGCGGGCTCTGCGACCTGGAGCGCGAACTGCGCAGCCGCGCCCACCCGCCAGAACCCTGCTCCCTCCCCGCTGAAGGGATCCCTGGAAAGCAGCCCCGCCCACAGCCCGTGGCGCCAAGTGCTCTAGAGCCCGAGCTCGCACCTTGCTCTCCGTGCTTTCATGAAAGGAAAAAAATCTTTCCTTTGCTCCTGAACCAAACTCGGTTTTGTTCTGTTGGCTCTAGCGACCCTGGGCCTGAGAACTTTTGTTGGGGCTCAAAAGGGTCAGTGACACTACATAAGTGTCTCATTTTTTAAAAGTACACAGAAAAGATGGAACTAACTCTCTGGAAATTTAGTCAAGCATCTAAGAAACTCATGGAAAGAAATTCCTTAGTACTGATTTTATATTCCTCTTTTGCTGTACCAAAATTGGATCCAAAACGGCAGACGACCTGCCTTCTGTGTATTAATTAGAATAATGATTTTGATAAAGATATAAGTTGGACAGATTCCTACCCTGAAGGCTGCCCAGCATAGACCGAAGAGAAAGCTCACTGGGGACATTAGGCTGGCTGGGCGATAGAAGGCCTTGAAAAGCTTAGATTATACACGTGCACATACACTCGCACATACACACTCTGCGTGTGTGTTTGTGGAGGTACGCACATACGCAGTCACGATTGAGAAATATTAGTGCCTTCTCCCACAATCCATGTTGCCAAAATAATGGTTATGACAACAGCGGCGCCTCTTTACCGTTTGCCTGGAAGTCCTTAGCCTTCCTGGCTGAAAGCCCTACGACGCTTGGTAAGATTTAACTGGAGTAGGGCAGGCTTTCTGCGGTATTTGGCCAGCCTTTGTGCACATGTCTTTTAACTTATTTGACCTATAAACACACATTCTCTCTATCGTACTTTATTATTAGTGTTGCTGGTTTATATGGTATCCTTTCTTCTAACATAAATAAAAGGGCATTAGAAACTTACGTGTCCTCATTTTAAAAAAAAAGAGGGGAAGCTGTTTCAATGGTCTGGAAACTTCTCTGTCTTTGGTGTTTCCTTCTTTCTCATTTGCTCAGAATGCCAGATCAATCTTAACAGAGAAATTTTGTTTTTTAAACAGGTTATTTGCAGAAATGTTCAGCAATCCCCTCAGTGAAAAATTCCACACTACTCGTTCTAACAGGACACGCAGATTTATGGCTCCATCCGCCCTATGCAGCTGTTATTCCCCATGTTACTCAGCATATATCCTCTCCCAGAGGCTGCTCTTTCCCTGGCTCAGTCCTGTCTCATGGTCTTGGTGTACTTCACGCTGTTTCCTCCACTCACGTGTTCTTCCCCTTCCTTTCTCTTCATCCAAATCCTTTCCATTCCTCCAACTAAAACCCCGTCTGCTCTTTGAAAACTTACCAGGCCACTCCAGGTCATTCTAGCCTCCAATGTCATACTCTGAACAGTTGGTTTATTTGTTGAGAATTACCGATAAAATCTGAGGCATGGTGACATTTAAGCAAGACTAGGGTTCAGATCTGAGCGATTCTGTCTGAAAGGCACTATCTTTGTGCCTTTCTGTCATATCTCTCAGTCTCTCTCTCTCTCTTTTTTTTTTTTTTTTTACTTGCTTATCTTTTCTTTCTTTCTCCCTCTCTTTAAAACGTGAAGACTCATATCCTAAGCATGGATGCACGAGAAAGCTGGGCTTTGGAGGAGGGCAACCGATAGATGGCAACTAGAAAACTAAAGCACCCAGAGTGGAACATATCCACTCTTTTCACAATCAAAACAAAATAAAAACCCCAATGTCACAATCACAAGAGAACTGCATTTATGAACAGGACAATTCCCAAAGGGTTGACATGTTACAACCCCCCAAAAAACTATTTTAGTCGGTTCATCAAGGAAAATAATGACATGGTATAAAATAAAATAATTGGAAAAAATATATAGTATTGAGGTAGGAAGGTGATAAGAAATATAAACTTGGGAGGTGAGAAATTTAGAAACAATAAAGGCTATCTGAAGTTAGGAAGGAGAGAGAAAAACAGTGCTTGCTTAAGTCTGAAGAGAGGCAAGTTCAGTAGAAGCATTCACCTTTTGCCTAGAAGAAACACTTTTTTTTATAAAAGTTGAGACAAAGCCACAAGGTGCCCACCTATAGCCACACACTGGGTTAGGAGGGAAGGTATCAAGAGCACATTTTAAAGGGTGTATTCAGGGATGTTGTTTCACTAAGGGTCCCATATTTGCAAAAATGTTTTCCCAATTAACCTGCTAAATCTGAAGGAGAATGCACAGAAAGTATGGAGATGTAAAAGAACCCAGGAGAGGGACTTCCCTGGTGGTCCAGTGGTGAAGACTCTGTGCTCCCAATGCCAAGGGCCCAGGTTCCATCCCTGGTCAGGGAACTAGATCCCACATGGCCACAACAAAGATCCCACACGCGGCAACGAAGACCCGACTCAGCCAAATAAGTAAATAAATAAATATTAAAAAAAAAAAAAAGAACCCCGGAAAAAGAAATCCCTTTCCAAGCACATCACACAAATCTAAATGATCTAAGATCCTTGAATTTATTTCTCTGACTCTAGTTTGTCCTCCCATCTTCTTACTCTCTCAAAATCAATGTGAAAAAGGCACACAGAGGTCTTCTAAGACTAGCTTTACATTTAGTGGTTAGTGGTAACTTATGACTATGTTTTTAACTTTCTTTGGTTGGGTCATTGACTCTCCTCCTCCCCCATTCAGTTTCCAGGGTCACTGGGCGACCCTTTATAAATCACGAGACTGGATTTGCTTTGCTTGGTCTTGATCCAGCTTCTTCATTATCTCCTCTGTTGTGTACTACACAGTTTCGTAGACACACCACATAAAGTGGAGAAACAAAACCAGGAGATTATTCCCAGACTGTTTGCCAACTGATTATAAACTGTTGCTCACTGCTGGTACACAAAACAAGGAGTAGACTTTTATTGCTGAGTCTCTTAGACTAGAAATGGGAGGGGGGTGGTTAATTTCTGGTTTTGTCAAACTCCTTTGTTCTTTCTTTGCCTCAGTTTCCTAATTTGTTTAATAGTGTTGTTCATAATTTTGTTTTCTTTACTAATTCTAATGCAAAATGCCTTGGGTATTTTCCCACCATTCCATCATAACAAAAAGAGAAGCAGGAAGGATATAGTATAATCATTCATAATCGTCTAGATCTTGCTTCCAGAATTTCTTAGTCTTCAATTGTAGTGTCTCAAGAAATCTGTGACACTACGCCAGTTCACAGAGTCAACCCCACAGAGTTGATCCCTGGACCAGGGAGGCCCAGGGAGTTTAAATAAGCTGCTGCAAGTCACATGGCTAGCTAGAATCAGGACTCACCAGGACTGGAGCCTAACTCTTACTATTTTCAATTGAACATTTAATTCATTTTCACTCAAATTTCAGAATGCCTAAGCCGACTCCTGGTTTAGGCTGGGTTTCTACCTCAGTCCAGGATGACTCTTGGAAATATATAATCTGAAAGATTCTGAGATCTTGGGATGTTTTGCAGGGAATTGTGGTCTGATTCTGTGGAGGGTCTAAGAGACCTAACCCCCTCCTTGAGCAGAGCCAAATTCCCCAGAAACTCAGACTCAACGTACTTTCTTCATGCTTGACTCAGGGCAGAGCTGCCGCAGCTGAAACATTCTAGAGTACACCCACATCTCTGGTTGAATCAGGACAGAGCCGAGTGGAAGAAGGGTTCAAGATCAACCATTTGTCCAAAGGGCCATCTGTTGACACAGTCATCAACCCAGTAACATTGCAGGCCATTACCCTCTCTTGAATTAGGTGAAAGTGAAATCTCTTCAAAACATAATTTTGCTTTACCCATAATTTTTTTTTAAATTTTGCACAAAGCTACTAAAGATTCATCATCGAATATGAATCGCAAATCAGCCCCGTGTGCATGTGGGTTTTGTCCAAGTCTACACGGGAGGGGAACATTCTGTTTTAGAAATGTGAGCTGTGTGAAATACAAATCTGCCTAGAAACTTCCTCCCAACTGCTCTGGGACTAGGCAGGGCAGCCGTTGACCTTGCGATGGCGAGGGCCGGGGGAAGAAAGACAAGGCCCGTCTGAGTCAGGTAACGCCCTTGGGTGAGGTCCGATCACAAGAAGTCAGATCACAAGGATAGAGAGCATTAAACATTTCTGTGCTCCACTGAGTCGGTTCCATAATAAAGTTAGAAAATGGAAGTGTGGAGGTCCCCAAATTCCACGGCCTTTAGGTTCTAGGTGTGGGCAGCTGGCAGGGACGGGTCCGCCCGGCGCTGCCGGAGCTTAACCCATTATCCGCGACAGACCGGTAAAGTTCACCCTATTTTGCTACAAAGCTGCAACATTGTGCACGGAGGTAAACTGGTTGGAAGCGAATTCAAAACTGCAAAATCCAGGCCCGCACGCAGGAGCGCCCGTCCCTTCCCTGCTAGATCTCTCCTCCGACCAGGGGAGAGGGCAGGGTCTGACTCCGCTCCGATCTGCACGTCGGGTCCGCCCGTAGGACCCCGCCCCGCCCCCTCCGGCCCCGCCCCCTGCCCACCACCCCCGTCCGCCCTCCTCGGGCCCCGCCCCCGGAGGAAAGCGAACGGTCTCTGCCTTCGTCCGGGAGCTGCGAGGCTGCAGGGCTGGTGCCGCAGTATCCCACGCCGCCGCAGCTTAGCCGTGCTCGGAGCCCGGCCGAGGAGGCTGCAGCCGCAGCCAGGAGCCCGCAGCCCGCGCCCCTAGCCCACCGCCGCCCTCCGAGGGCGCCCCAGGCCGCGCCATGGTGAAGGTGACGTTCAACTCGGCTCTGGCCCAGAAGGAGGCCAAGAAGGGCGAGCCCAAGAGCGGCGAGGAGGCGCTCATCATCCCCCACAACGCGGTCGCCGTGGACTGCAAGGTCCGAGGGCCAGGGGGTCGGAGGAGTGGGCTCTGGGCCCGCGGGAGAGCTGCGCGGGGCCGGTGCGGCTCTGCGCCCGAAGCGGCGCGGGGCGCGGGACAGAGTCCCCGAGAGGGCCGAGCTCTCCTTTTTCTCGGGCCGCTCCCCTTGCTTGTCCGGCGCAGCTTCTTTGTAAGAAAGTGCGTGTGCAGAAAGCGGCGGCTGCCGCGGGATAGGGAGCTTGGGAGGCCTGCGGGGAGGAGGATTGGAGAACGGTGCCGAGTGCACGGTCATTGGTGCAGTCCGCGAATGTGCGCGGGGCCAGGACTGGGTTCGGTCGATCTGGAGACCGGCGGCGGCATGCAAAACAACAAAAACAACAGCGGAGTTTGGCACTTCCTCCCAGTATAATGTGCCTAAAATGGCTGACATCATTACAAGCCTACACCTCTGTCGCTTCCTACTTTCGTTTCTAGGCTGAACAGCCCTTGCACTAACTCCGGCTACTGTAAAAGCCTGTTAATTTTAAAAGCATTTTCTTCTTTACCTCCTCTTTTTCCACGGCCCTTCGGTATTGGCGGGTGAACTTCACCGTGGGGTCTGTGGAGGGAGAGAGGGGGCGAGGGAGCGGGCGAGAGGAAAAAGCCAGGTGACGGTCTGCTCAGAGTAGGTTCTGGCTGTTGATTTTATAATTAAAACGACTATTCCCGGTAAAGATCACTAATTACTATGTGGATGTCTGTGTAAAACCGACAATTGACTTTTAAATGATATCAGTATCTTAACGAGAGTCCCTTACGCTAAGTGAAACTAAATGTAACAAACTTGCCTTACGTCCCTTTTAAAATTGTCCTTTATTTTACAAAATCCCCCTTTTAGCGCTAAGCAAAAAATCAGGAGAGGGACCATTACTGTGCTAAGTTTTAGTGGTTTACAATAATACTCATTTAAGATATGATTGTAATTGTCTCAGAAGTTGAATAAAAAGGAAATCCTCACAGCCTCTTTCTACCAGATCTTCTTTAGGCTGCAAAAATTTAATCCTGTAGAAGTTATTTATGTTGCGTAATTTTTAATTTTTTCGTTAGCATTTTTCAAGACCTGTTATGAGTAGGGTAAACTTAGTTCTAACTTTAAAAAAACTAATAATTTGTGCAAGTCTGAGTAATAAGCGTTGTTTTTTATATGATCTAATGAAAATTACTACTGGAAAACACACTGTAAAAAATGTTTGAAAATACAACGTTAATCTGGACGTGCCTGTACTTATTTTTTGGAAATGTTCTAGTTAAAAACACAAACGTCAGGGGTTGACTTTTAAATGACGGTCTTGCCTTGAAATAGGAAGTGGACTGATTCCCTAAAAGGAATTAGAGTTTTGGTATTGGTATTGTTTTCCTGAATCCATTGTAAACTGTCTTGGTCTTAAGAGAAAATGTTTGGAATCCACAGAGGATAATTCCAGCAGCAAATTATTATCTTAGCTCTATGTTTATCTAACATTCATTGTACCTAGAATAAGTTGATAGTCAAGTACTCAGTCATAACAGACTGAAATACGTATATAGAGATTAGATAGATTTTAATCCTATTATTTGTCTTTTAAAAAATCCTATGAACAAATATAACTCCTCCCATTAAAAAAGAGAGAGGGAGAAAGGATTGGATGATGTCACTTCAGATGGCTTTTCCCTGTTCCTGTAGTGAAGGAGATTTGAAACTCTGGACAAAAATCAGAAATAATTTGGGCAGGTTTAAATCTGACTTTTGGCATTTACTGTCATTTCTGAAATGGTGACCCTGTTTTCAGATTCTCAGAATTTCTCACAATTTCACCATATTCAAATACTATGGTCCTAACAGCAGTAAAAAAAGTAACCATTCATAGCTCTGTGCTATGTTTTCTGTTTCTATTTTCTCAGATCCCCATAGCCAAAGAAAAATACTGGAACAAAGCTGTGAGGGCCAGAGTCTTCCTTTGTAAACCACATAGCAGTCATGGATGAACTGGCAGATACAAAATGACTAATTCTTTTTCTAGCTATAAGCTCAAAGACTTCTTTTCTTAAGTGAGTGACAAAATACTGCTCTACATTAAAAGTAGAATCCTTATAATCAGTCACTTAACAGTAAATGAAAACCTTACTTAATAACAGACATTTGTGGACGATCTCTTAGAGCTGGGTCAGTGATTCCTTAATGTTCCCTGGTTCCTTGGGGTGACTGTGCTGGGGAACTACTGAGTTTGACTCCCTGGTTTCTGCACAGAATCAGCCTTCCTGTGTTTGCCTGGGGCATTTCCTTGCCTGGTTGGTGGAGAGGATCCAGTTGAGCTAGTTACGGGCCAGAACTCCTGAACAAGAATTTTGAGTATCTTTAACTCTCCTAGACCACAATATCCCGAAAACCATTGTTTCTCAAAATGTACTCTTAAGGATCACCTGATATCATCTGGGATTCTGGTTTAAAAATGCAGATTCTTCAGACCTTATGCCATAAGAATTCTTATCACTCCAGTCAGCTGGCTTATGTAACAGGCATTCCAGCACTTTTACACTGTTCCTGTCTTTTGCTATTTCTTTAGCTCTTTTCTCACTGCCGGTTGAGGACTCTCTGGAAACAGCTCCATTGTCCCATTTTTCAATCTTGTCTTTTCAGTAGCTATTATTCCCAACAGCCATGTCTGTTGATTATATTACCTCAACTAGCTTGCTATTTATTATTCTTGCCCTACATTTTCCCCTATGTTTTGTTTAATAGAGGTGAATTTGAAATTATATGCATGTTTTATGTTAGAGGCAGCAATTCATTTATGAATGTTTGTGTTTCTACTTTGAACTTTGGAAAATTGTTATATATATGTAAATATCAAAGAAAATACTTTATGTCCTGAGTCGGAAGTCCCAGTTCTGTCATTACACAACTGCTTGATCTTGGGCTTAAGTTTTTAGATTTCTTTATGTGTAAGATGACAGGGTAGCAGCAGATGGTCTGTAAAGGACTCTTCCAGTTTTAAAATTCTATGAAAATGCTAGAATTACATAATTATATTTGGCAGGAATCAAATTGTTTTAACTGTGGAAAAAATAACAACTACCTCCTCACCCTAACCAGACTGTTCCCTTTGTTCCTCCCCATGTTCAGCATGTTACATTCCTTCCTCATATTAAGTAGCCATGGGTCACAGAGAAAGGAGGTAGATAGAGGTATTATGTAATACACTAAATTTTCACTTTGTGTTACCTCACTGTAGAACAGTAGTTGTCAGTAACTCCTTCTGTTGTCATGCCTAATTATGAA
The DNA here is from genome assembly GCF_965194805.1 of Balaenoptera borealis. Taxonomy (NCBI): domain Eukaryota; kingdom Metazoa; phylum Chordata; class Mammalia; order Artiodactyla; family Balaenopteridae; genus Balaenoptera; species Balaenoptera borealis. The sequence continues at coordinate 20,303,552 of NC_138877.1, read as the reverse complement.
ATGCCTTTCCCGATCTCAGGCGTCGAAGAAGCTCAAGTTTGCTTCATAGGTATCCCTGCAAGTTGTTTTGCTGATAAATAGTGTTGCCTCTTCTCTGGTGTGCATCGTAGTTGTAGTTGCAGACCTCCTTAAAAGGAAAAGTAAAATGCTCGTGGAGCGGAAAAGATGGGGCAGGATGGAAGCATAAGTGAAAGACTACTAACCCAGTAAGTTCTGAGTTACCCGTCACAAAATGGCTACTTGGATCCTAATTCTTTACACTTTCTGGCATTTCTGTTTGCATAAACAGGACTGGTAATTTTGCCTTCTGGTGGTGTTGGTTTTCATTGTATTTTCTGGTTTTGGGGAGGTAGAGGGGAGAAGGAACATAAAATATGATGACATTTACTGAAATGTTTTGATGTTTACAGAAGGGATGGGGAGCTTGGTTCCCTTTAACAAAAGTGCGTATGATTTCCTAGTTGTGTAATTTAGTGTCTGTAAACATTGGCCAGCAAAAACTTTACAGTCACTGCATTTTAGTTCTTCATGAGGATATTGATATCTGAAGTGAGGGATTAGTGCTGGGAGACAAATTAATTGCCCCTGTGCCTACCAAGTGACTTGGCAGGACCTTGTGTGTACACACGCCTCACGGGCTGCTGCAGCTGCAGAGGGTGGACAAAATTGCATGTTGTGCAGTTGGAGGTTACCTGCTTGGGGTCTTCCCAGTGTCATCTTAAACTTATTTTCTCCGGACTAGATAGAAGCAAGTGTATTATCCTTGGCAAAATCATAAACCTGTATGACGTTATGGAATATCAGCTCTGCCATATATGAGGTTTAAGTGAATAGAAGTATTATTTTAATCAGAAATATCTCTTGAAACACATGGTACAGGCCTATTTAAATTGATTTAGAATTTAACTTTAGAAGTTTTCATTATGTATTGCTAAAGCTTGATGTAAGGTGGGACATTTTATTTATTTGTTCTCCCATACCATAACTTAAATATCTGGAGTGTCTACTTAAAAGTCATTTTCTTTTTTCCAAAAGGAAAATACTTTCTGAATTCATGGTATAACTAAAACTTCTTGGACTCCTTTGTATGTCATAGTGTCAGTAGAGGAAGAGCCAGAAAAATTTGTGTCTTTTCAAAATGACATCGGTGAATGCATCCTCTTAAACTTTTCGGTAAACTTGTCACTTTTTATTAGAGCTTAGACTAAAGGAGTTAAGGACTTTGCCATCAAAGGCTTTTCAGGCCATAACTGCTGCCTGTTAAAATAAAGGATTTGACAATGCTGAATTTCTGAATGTGGTGGTTTTTGTCAAAATGCTGTAGAAAGTAGCAACACTGGAGCCATGTTTTCAAGAAGCTTATGTGTAGAGTTATTTCCTTGGGTCTCTTATTTTCTTGCACAGAGCTTAACAGTGAAAGTTTTATAGGGTAGGCAACTGAAAGTTGAAAATTAGAAATTTTATTATAGATATGACACTAAGAACATCATTAAGAAAATCATTTAATTGTGATTATCCCTTTTAATCAGTATTTATGATACGTGTACTTAATAGCTTTAAAGAAATCTACAGTATAATCCTCTATTTTATATGTTACCAACAATTGAATAAAATTGTTTTTAAACAATTGAAGTTTCTTTTGAGCTCTTTAATTGATTAGAGGAAAAGAAAGAACTTAATGAAGTATTTCTATAATTCTGCCATTTGGGGAAAAGTAAGTAAGAATGAACATAGACTTTTTATTCTTATGCAGAAGACTTTCAATCTTGAGTTTCAGAAATGAAGAAATTACTATTTTTATGATAGAGGGATGTTCTAATTTTTCATTTAATGTTTATCTTTTCATGTTGATAAGTTTCTAGCAGTAATTATATGACTTAAAGCTAAAATATATTTGTCAGAAGAGAAATTAATGTTGAAATTAAATTTGCAGTTTATAAATCCTAAACATTTTCAAGTTAAATATGTAGGGAGTTTATTTGGGAAATTGACACTAAGTATGACGTTAGGTATTTAATACTTTAAGATTTTGAAATATTTGCATAAGCCTTTTTTGGCATAGTTGAATTTCATACTTTAAAAAATGAGAAGTTTTAATGGAGTTTTGTATATTTGAATGTTTAACTTTTAATGCCAAAATTACTTTTCAAGACTTAAATGTTTTGCATAACGAGTTAAGAATAAAGCTTAAATCTTGGATTGTTTTCTCTGCTTTAAATATGATTATGATGTTTAAAATTATTTAATATAAAAACCAAAAAGGTAAGTTGCATTGTTAAGTAGATCACTTACTGCAACGCCCAGAAGAAGAATCCTCTTTATGCTGGGAAAAATGACTTTAAGACTTGGTCCACCGAGGTCTGCAATTTTTATTTATTTTTTACAAATTTTATTTATTTATTTATTTTTGGCCAAGCCGCATGGCTTGCAGTATCTCAGTTCCCCTAGCAGGGACTGAACCTGGGCCACCACGGCAGTGAAAGCCCAGAATCCTAACCACTAGGCCACCAGCGAACTCCCTAGGTCTGCATTTCTTAAGATTCATTTTGTCAGCCGGTCTCTCTAGTATTTCTTTTCTGCTATATATACCATGTCAGTTTAAAAAATTTTTCATTTTATAGCTTTCTCTTCAATTTATTTTACCTTGCTTTCATATTAGTGCTAGGAAAAAATTTCCCAATCCCATCTGGGGCAGTGTTAGGCATGTTAAGCAGAGACGGCAAACTCAGTGCTCCTGGGCCCAAGCAAATGATACAGTGAAGCTAGGCTTTCCCCCCCCCCCCCCCCATATTAAACAACTTAGAATATTCTTCATTTTCATCAAAAAAAAAAAAAAGGATCCAGTGTTGCTTCATCCTCCAGTTTTTAAAGGCAAGCTGCAATCAGGGTTTTTATTTAAAACTTGAGTTTTCAATATTAACAACTAATTCATACCAGAATTTCAGGCAGAAACACTGAAGACTGACATAGGCCACCATTATACAGTCTCCTTTACAGTGGAGAGCAGGGCTGGCAAATTATGGCCCAGGTGTCCAAATTGTGGCCTGCTGCCTGTTTTTGTATAACCCATGATCTAAGAACGATTTTTTTATATTTTTAAATGGTTGGGGGAAAATAATCAATTTCTCTCATTTGGCCTAGTTCCCTCACTCCAAAAAGGGGTATAGTTCAGGAAACCACACTGTCTACTTATTGAGAAGTCAGACTATGCAGTTTGTGCTTTAGGATTTAGATACTATCTCTACGACTTACTGTGTTAGTTTGGGTAAATTATTCCAACTCTCTGTTTCTCCATCAGCTAACTGGGAAATATGATAATCTTTAAAAAATTGATCACAATGCCTGGAACAGAGTAAGACTGAATAGATATTAGCTGCTATTATTACTACTACATCTTTTTATTTTTTTTTAACAATTCAAACTTTTATTTGGCACTACTACATCTTAAAGATTTCTAGAAGTAGACTTCAAGATAGAAGTAGAAAATTAATGAAGCATAGCATTTATTCATTTTGTATTGTTTTTTATAAACTAATACCTCAGACTTAACACTATTTTCACATAGTGTTAGATCCTACTGGCAAAAGTTAATATTGTTACCTGGATCTGATAACTTGGGCAAGTCTGGAAACCTCCCAAGCCTCAGTTTCCTCATTTGTAGAATAGTATAGTGGTACCAACCTTATAGTGTTCTTGTGATGGAATTAACTGTCCCTAGTTCATAGAAACTCAATTAAATGTTAGTGCTTTTCCCCATCCCTATCTTTTAAAAGTCCCACTTTTCCCCCCCTCATCATGCTTGTTTTGGAATATTACTTCTTGTGTTCTTATTACTGCTTATCCCTGCCTCACATGTCAGTTACATAATAAGATTGTTGATAAATAACACCCCGTTTCCCCAAGGTGTTCTGGTGAGGGTCTGTTCCTGCAACTTAAAAATCCTTAGCATTCAGTAGCTATGTCCATTTTTGTATACAAGTATATTTCTCATGATGTAATAGATGTTGACAGAATTTTATAAATCTAATTTTGGGTTTAATCAAAGTATTAACTTAGTTTTAAAATGCAGATACTAGTCCTGCCCTATCTCTGAGGAACCCACTTGTTTTTTTTTTTGGAACCCACTTCTTAAATTAGTGGTTCTCAAACTTTTTGGTCTCTGGACCCCTTTGTACTCTTAAAAATTGTTGAGGACCCCAAAGAGCTTTTGATTTTTGTAGGTTGTATCTATTGATATTTACTGTATTCAAAATTAAAACAATATTTACTGATTTAAAATAATAATGAACCTATAACATGTTAACCTGAATAACATTTGTAAATAATAAAAATTTACAAATAACCAATACATTTTAAGAAGAGTAAGAACAACATTGTTTTACATTTTTGCAGTGTTCTTTACTGAATAGCTTAATAGAAGACAGCTTCTGCCGTCAGCCTGTTGTGCTCTATCACACGTTTAGCTTCTGGAAAACTCCACTGTACATTGCCCAGAGAATGAGAATGGAGGAAACAAGTGTCTTATTTTTATGATGAAAATAGTTTTGACATTGTGGATCCCCTGAAAGGGTGTCCCTGGAGCACATTTGGAGAACTTCTACTCTAAGTACTTGCTGTTTCATGGTTTTTGTTTTCATTTGTGTTTTTTGCAATTTTAGATATTACCTACTGGCTTCCTAATATGGAAAGTGAATATTTAGCCTTTTCTATATATTTACATGGTATATACATAATCTGTTCTCCTAGTATAGTTATAGTAATGTCTGGTTAAATTGATAGTCCATGGTTTTATTATAATTGACATGAAACTTACACAGAGTAAGTAGTAATGCAGTATAACTACTAGTTAATGTAGTTATACTGCATTACATTGAAGTAAGTAGTATAACTTATTCTACTTCCTTTCTTGTACAAAACCATTTTTATTTCCCCTGAATTTGATAATTGACTTCTTGGGTCAAGGGGGAGGATTGCTTAATTTTCTATGTATTGCTAATTCATCCACATACTCTCTGACAGCAGTATAATTGCCTTTTGTATCTACAAACTTATCAGATAACTTACCGAGTTCCATATTTTTCTTGGCGATATTTCATTTGTCATTCTTCAGTCTTTCCACCCAGACTAGTTGTATTCTAGGTATGTTGCTACACAGATGTCCTGAGAGTAATTATTATCCTGGAATTGTTCTGCCTTTGCCCCCATCCTAAGTGGGATCTTACTTATGTTTTATAAATCCAAGAAAAAGCATCTGAGCTCAATTTTTTTTTAAACTTTACTCGTCTGAGAGTCTTTACTCTGTCTTCACATTTAATTGATAATTTATCTGGGCATAAAATTCTAGGTTCGCAGTAATTTTCTTTCAGCATTTTGATGGCATTGCTCCGTTATCTTCTAGTCTGATGCCATTCTGATTCCTGGTTCTTTGACTATGACCAGTTTTGTTTTGTTTTTCCTCTAGAAGCTTGAGATTTTTTTCCTTATGCTTTCAGCTTTCAAAATTGTTACTGACATACTTCGTTTTCTGTCATTTCCATTTTCTGGCTTAAGGTTTATTTATCCCTTTACTATCACTCTGTTGAGCTTTCAGGAGGAGGTAAAGATAACCATTTAACTGGAAATCAATAATAGAACTTTCAACTCAGCTGTCTTCATAGCTTTAAGATTTATTAGAATATTTTCTTTAACATTAAAAATGGGCTTAATGATAACAATAGATAATAATGGAAACTCTGTGCATTTTTATTAACACCAATTTAAGGTCAGACAGGATGACCTAAAAAGAGGCATCTTCTTGTCTCCCTTTTTAATGTTCCGAAATTGTCTTCTTCATGAGTAATTTTAGAGACAACTTACTCACTACCAACTTCATTGTTTTTGCTTTGTGGCTTTATTCCTCTAACTTAGGTTCATTTTTGTAACAATATCTTGCCTTTTTCATTGATTTTGAAATGCTTATATACTAGTGTGTCTGAGTTATTTTTCTTTATTGTTTGTCCTTCATGTGCATATGATTTTAATACTTTTTGTTACTATCCTTTGTAATTTGATGAATAATAGAGAAAAATTCTATTAATTTTGTCAACATATTAATAATACTAACACTACTGTTGTAATGGTTAACACATAGTGCTTACTATGAGTGTGGCTCAATTTAAGTAAACCTATTACGATAGGAAAAATCTGTAGACACTCAGGCTAGGCTATGTCGTTTCTGGTTGGATATGAGTGTTATCCAGTTGTAACATGGTATCACTTCACTTATTACCAGAGTTAATTTGCCTAACCTATTATTTAGGTAGGTCACTGACCTAATAGCTCCATAATTTTCCTTCCCTAAGGTGCACAAGGAGTCAGATGATATTCAGGCCTTATTTGGTGATACAGTACAAATAATTTTATTTAACTTCTCTGGGCCTCATTATATTTATCTGTAAAATGATGTATTGGACTAAATGAGCTTTCATGGCTCTTGCATGCAGGAGCTTTTCTTTCTGAGAAGTATACTGATCACATATTCAGAGGCACCTCCTGCATGGCCAGACCATATACTAGGGATTTAAAATTCACTAAACACCTCAACCTTCAGGAGGCCCCTGGTGTAACTCAGAGAGACCAACCATGTAAACCAAATTAATCACAGCCTACTTAAACATCTGTGTCTGTTTTCACAAGAAAACAACCCCCTGGATCCAAGGGTGAGGAGAGTGGTAGAATAAGGGAGCAAGATAAATGACTATTGAGTGTTTATTGTACATGCATTTGGTGCTAGGCATAGGTTCAAAGCACTTTTTACACGTTCACTGTAGAGAGACAAATATCTCTGATCTCAAGAACTGGAATTATTTTTTCTAATAGTCATTTTGTATAACTTTCAAATTTCTAAACTTGGATGGGAGATGTAACTTTCTACATTTGAATTAATGTTTTTAGAAGATATACTTGGAATTTTCTCTGCAGAAGTTCTGCATTTTACATGGAATGACTCATTTGAATACAAATGTATAGTTATCTCGTTGAATGACATTAAAATCCAAGATTTATACAAAAATGAGTCCAGAACAGGTTTGCTTTTTTTCCCCTCTAATCTTGAGACATAATTTTATGATGAATTATAGAGTAGAGCATTCCTATCATACTTAAAATTTTTAGGAAGACGGTTGATATTCTTATTAGGAATAATATGAACTCATGATTCAGTCAGTGGCAGAAGAAATCTATCTTGACCAATTTATCTATCCCTAGTAAAGGCTGTTATTAACGGTAAATATCATTTGTATATAACGCTGTTGTTTAATCTCACCAATATGAATTGGAAAACCTGATGAAATTTCATAAAGTATTATCATTAGTACACTTCTCTTCAGTGTAGATTGAATAAACGCTATATTTAAATGATGGTCATCCTTTAAAACGTTAGTAAGTAGGAAAAAGAACAGAAGACTTTTAAGGTTTTCCTATATTAATATTCTGCTATGTACCAGATACTCTGCTTGCCCCTAATGATGTAAAAAGTGATTAAATTACAATCCAGCACTAAAAGCATTTACAGCCTGATTTTTTTTTTATAGTTCTGGCCTATTTTTTTTTTAAACCTAGGCATGTGCTAATTTTATATAATGCCAGTAATTTGGTTCAGATTTCATATTTCTCACAGTAGTTAAACTGTTAGGCAATGACTTTAAAATTTTAATTTTTTTATTCCTGTTTTGCTGCTTGTGTATCGTAGGATTTGTTAACAGAAAAGGACATTAATGAGAAATTGGTTTTGTAGACATTGTAATTTTATTTATTTATTTTAATTTTTAAAAATATTTATTTATTTTATTTATTTATTTTTTGGCTGCGTTGGGTCTTGGTTGCGGCACGCGGGATCTTTCGTTGTGGTGTGCGGGCTGCAGAGCGTGCAGGCTCTGTAGTTGAGGCGCGGGAGCTCAGTAGTTGTGGCGCACGGGCTTAGTTGCCCTGCGGCATGTGGGATCTTAGTTCCCTGACCAGGGATCGAACTGGCGTCCCCTGCATTGCAAAACGGATTCTTAACCACTAGACCACCAGGGAAGTCCTGACGTTGTAATTTTAGATTAGTTTCTCTTTTTAAAAATCTGTCCCTGTTCCAAGCGTAAAATAATGCAGTAACGTTAATATCCATATAATGCCAATCACTTGGAAAGCTGCTCCCTTTTTGCATTTCAGACATAAGATTTCTCATGTGGACTTTCTCACCACAGTTGAGATAGTATCAGTCTTACCTGAAAAGTCAAATGAGAAAATAAAATTCAGATTACTGATTTAAATGAGCAAGAGAAAATGCAAACAAATGTTTGGTGTCTTTATAGATTTTTAGCTTCTTAGCCATAGATTTTTGTGTTTTACATATAGCAGAATATATTTGGTAATGAATTAATGCTATTAATGGTGAACAGGTTGCTGGATCATGTCTTTTTGTTGCTTTTTTCCATGCTGGGAAAAGAAAACTAATGTAGAAGCCAGCTGAATAGAACATGTACCAGTGGTAAATGGATGGCACTGGAATCCTACATGATGGTAATCAGTTGGAGCGATTGCCTGTGTAAGTTCTGTGGTTCAAAGAGTATAGTTAGGAGAACATTTTGGAAATTTTTTTAAGTAGATCTTAAATGATGACCAAGGTTTTTATTTTTGAATTCTTATTGGAATAGGAAGTCATTTTCTTTTCCTCTCCAGTAATGCCTTTTTTAATTGGCCTTTTCAGTATTTTGCTGTAGATAGCTTTTTTGTTTGTTTGTTTTTTTAAGGGTGAACATATTTTAAGAGTTTATTTGTAAGCAATTTTAATTAATTTAATGAGTATATTTTAACAAGTTAAATTTATTTCTGTGCATCAATAAAGTATTATGAAAGGAAAAAAGAAGGAATATTAAAAAACAAAAGGTGTAGATTGCTTTTTATTGGCTTTACCCCCAGAAGATACCTGTTTCAGCTTACCTTTCCCAGCTAAGTAAGATGGTGGTGGGGATACTAGTAGCTATCACTTATTTAGCACTTACTATTTATTGTGTGCCAAGCAGTGATCTAAATACTTCACTTGTATTTCCTCATTTAATCCCCACACTAACCCTATGAGATTGGTGCTATTATTAATCCATTAATGATGAGGTGACTGAGACAGAGAAGTTAAAATACCACTTGTCTGTTTCCCATCCTCCAAAATTTTGACATTTCTTGTCTGCTATCAATCTTTTCATCCTTATCTTTCTTAAAGGTTTATATCTTTTTCTTCTTCAGTATCATTTAATGGGCTCTTAGGAAAAAACACTCTCCTTGCTCTTCAGAAGTTGGGAAAGGAGAGGAATTCGAATATACTGGAGTATTAGTTACATACTGAAATTTTCAGACTTTCTAGCTTTATACTGTTCTGTTAATTTTGACAAATACATGCACTTGTGTAATCACTGCAGTCAAGATGCAGAATATTTTCCTCACCCCAAAATGTTCTTTAATATCACTCTGTAGTCAGTCCTGGGTCTCACACCTGTCCCAGTTTTCTGTTCCTATAGTTTACCTTTAGCCAGAACCTCATACAGATGGTATTATACCCTGAGTAGTTTTCCTTCATTCTCATTGTTTCTCTCTGTCCGGAGAACTGGGTGTTGTCTGGAACATCTTTGATTCCCATAGCTCTTGGGCTGTGGTTTTTCTGAGCTCCAATCCCAGCTTCTGTCACCATTTTCGGTTTGCTTATGCCATTCATGCTTGGATTTGTTCTTTGCAAAAGAATACCTGTTCTGTCATTTAAAGGATTCAGCTGCTTTATTCACCATATTAATCCAGTCTCTAAAACCCAGAACTCAAAATCCTTTTATATGGAGAAGTAGTTTAAAATTAGGTTCTCAGAAGGAAGCATACCCAGTCATAGCTGGAAATGAAGATCAAGGTTCAAAACCAAGCAACACTGTAGGAAAGTACTTGGTATGTTTGGTCTTCACTAGGAAGAAAAATGATGAGGGAGGAGTTGAGCAAACTAGAACATGGATGAGAAATCTGTGAAAATTTGAATTATTATATATATTTTTAATGTTGGCAGCTAATTCTGTATTTTGTAAAACAGTGTACAGGCCAAACAACACATCTATGGGCAGCTGGCCTGTGCATCCCCTATTTACTGATATTACTGAATGTGTTTTAAAAAGTACATATTTCTAAATAAGTCTATTTCTGAAGGTTCAGTAGCTTATGCTACTCTGAGTTGAATAAATTGTATTGGTTCTTTTCTGTATTTCTGTTTTTAAATATAAAGTGTTTTATGCCATCTCTTTTTTTCTTTTTCTTTTTTGTAATACGATTTTTAACCCTAAGAGATATTTTCCTCTTTAGTATTCTGGTTCCTAAAGTGGTGTTGTTGCATTTGCTCTAATAATGCAAAATAGTATGTCTGGGAGCTCTGAAAAAGTGTCTCTTCATTCATTCTACAAAGAAGGCTTACATAGAGATGCCAGAGGACGTGAAGTGTGAGTTGTTAGTATGGGCACAGAATAAAAATTATATGAAAACCCTTGCATTTTGTCTGGGTTAAGTTATAATTGAAGCACATTTACGGAAGCCTCTTAGGGAACTGATTGAGGTGACCTAATTCTTAACTAATTGAAGTACCAGAACAGAATTTACTCTTCATTTTGCTTAAGATATAATTGGTTAAGTAATTTTATTATCATATGATAAGATTTATTTGAACCAGAAATTACTACAGTGCAAGAGTGAGAATGCTTTTGAAGCCGCTTCTTTCTATACCTACTGTTGAGGGGTGATTATAGGCCAGTGTGTGCTTCAGCGTCTTCATTTATAAACTGGGGTAAAAACTTGAGGTTTTAGAAAGATTAATGAGGTGATAATTGTACAGCACCTGTGGGAGTTCTTTTACCTTAACAGCATCATTTAAGGTGCACCAGTTTTATTGCAGTACAAGGGGAGGAAATGTCTATGACTTGTTTTAAATTAGGCCAAGTAAAGTTATATATCCCAGTGAAGTTGCTCTTGTTCATGAGTGGTTTTCCTTTTTCTTATGATTTTTATGATTTTTGTTGTTAATTATGAAATAATCCAAGCATACAAAAACAAAGAATTTGTAGTACCATTTATATGTTTTTTTCCTTTTATGTTTTTTAAGTCTTCAATATATGGTGGTTTTTTTATCCAACTTGACTTTTTTTTTGCTTTAGCATTATGTTTCTGAGATTAATCTCAAAATCAACAGTGCTAGTTGGTTTCATTTAGACTTTAATTATATGAGCCCATAATACTTTATTCTTTACTTGTGGACATTAGGTTATTTCCAGTTTTTTTTCTTAATGACCATTCTGCAGTAATCATTATTGAGCCTCTTTTTGTGTACAGAAGTGTTTATCTAGGGTTATGTTATTAGGAATGGAATTACTGGGTCATAAGATATATGTATCTTTAATTGTATTAGGTACTGCCAAATTGTTATTCAAAACATTTGTACCAGCTCCTGTCTACTGTGCGAAAGTCCTCAATTCCCATTGTTCCACACTTTCTCCAGCACTTGGTGTTGTTAGACTTTCTTTTGTTGCCTGGTATATAGGAACTCAGTTGGTATTTTTTTCTCTCATTCCCCATATTAAAATAAAATTTACATGCAGTAAAATGCACCTATTTTATGTGTACAGTTTGATTGAATTTATGGTCATTGTATAGTCATGTATCCACCACCATAATCAAGATATGAAACATTTCCATCACCCTAACAAATTTCCTCATACCTCTTCCATCTTCCTTTCACCGTGACAGCCACTAAGCTGTTTTTTGTCATTATAGTTTTTCCTTTTCATAGGTAGTCTTCTGTGTTGGAGTTTTTTTCACTATAGTGTTTTTGAGATTCAGTATGAATATACCACACTTTTTATCCATTCATCAGTTAGTGGATAGTTGTGTTGTTTCTCGTTTGGGGCTATTATGAATAATGATGCTAGGGCGATTTATGTGTAAATCTTTGACTCAGTTGATTTTTAATTACTGATCTTCAGCAATTTTGCTGAACTCTTAATTAGTTTGAATAATGTGACTTTCTCAGATTTTCTACATAGACAGTTATATCATTTAATATAATCACAGCTTTGTATTCTTTTTTCTAATCTTTTAATCAGTTCACGTTCTATCATTTGTGTACTACCTAGGATCTCTAGTACAATGTTGAATGAAAACCAAGAATCAGTTTTAGTGGGCATTCTCGTATTCCTGACTTGAAAGGGTATGGTTTAATTCTGAAGTTTCACCATTAAATACGAGGTTTGCTGTAGATTTTTGATCATTAGCCTTTTTCATGTTAAAGAATTTCACCTCTTCTGGTTTGCAAAGAGATTTTATTATGAATGGGAGTTACATTTTATCAAATGCATTTTCTACATATTTTGAGACGGTCATGTGGGGTTTTTCTTAAATCTTAACATGTGGCTTTTTTCTCTAAGTATACTCTTTCAAGTTTTAAAATTTAATCATTTAAAATGCATTTTTAAATCACTTAGGTTAACAACATTTCTATCTTGAATATACTTTAATCCCTTCTCTGTGACTTAGACTGTAGCAAGGAACGTCATTTATTTGTCATGCATGCTGTTAATTTTGACTGTAAAATGCTTAAGATTTCAACCATGTCTTAATCACATTTGAATTTCCCACAGGATCTAGCACAGTGCATTGCAAATAACAGGCCCTGAATGTTGAACTGGGCTGCGTGCTTAGGGCTCCTATTCTTTGCTAAAGAGCCACAGTCTCCTGTGCCTCATAAATTCTTATTTTGCCCCCACCTTTCATTGTCACGCTGGCTGCTGATGCGTAACTTTGGGGTCATTAAAAAAATAAATAACCAAGCTTTAAAAAATTTTTTCTACATTCTACTCCCTCATCAAATATTAGTTGAGGGCCAACTAAGTGCCACGGTTGGCTTGGTGCTACCATACTAACCTTATAGAAATTTAGAGAAAAAAAGAGATTAGGCAGACTTTGAAGACCTGATACCTCTTTTATGAAATAGATGATCGTGGTGCATGGACTTTGGGTCTGTAATTTGGCGATTCAGACTCTTATTTCCTGATTCTTAAGCCATGGTTCACGTGGTTGAGGTGCTGAACAAATGACCTGTGAGTAAGTGAGGTATTTTATAAGTTAGATTCTCTTGAGAAATTTAAAATTTTTGTTTTATTGCCATAGTCCTGAGTTGTGATTTTTGAATGAACATGAGAATTCAGACTCCATAGCATGTTACACAAAGTCCCTCTGTGACCTGCCCCAGTAACCTCTCCATTCTCGCCCCTGTACCCCTCACCACCATACTGGGCACTCCAGCCGTACCACATGTGACCCGTGGAGATGTCATGCATTCTGGCCCCATGATTTTATTCATTCTTTGCCCTACACATAATGCCCTTTCACTCTGTCTTCTGCATGGGTAATAAGTATTCATCCTTCATTCTTCCCCAGTATTTTCTCCCCTGGGAAGTCTTCTCCCAATCATCCCTTCTTCTGTGCTTTCTACATTCTCCTGTTAGAGCCTATGGCATATTTATGTTTTTTGTATATTTGTTTTCCAGGCTGATCTGAGCGATCTCTTTCTTGGCAGAGGCTACATGCCCAGTCCTGGCACAGCTCTTGGCACATAGTAGACGTTTATAATTTATTCTTGAAAATATTGTTTGTTGACCTACTAAAAATGGTAGAGCAAAAGGCCTGGACACTTATCAATTTAACGTTCGGGGCTGCATATTCTTTTACGAGTGTCTGCCCGTGCTCTTTGGCTATTCCTTTAAGTGCTGCTAGTGAAGAGAGCCTGCCAAACAGGGGCGTGTTGTACACACATTTGACTGTCTCAGCAGCTGATACCAAATGTTTAGAAATGACTATTTCCATCTGTCATTCTCGTCTCCCCACCCTGCCTCCACCCTAAAATTAATTGTGCTAGGAACTGTTTCTTACCTCAGACAAGGGCTCAAGCAAAACACTACATGTACTTTATCATTCAGGTTTCATAATACCTTATGACTCCGTGGAATTCTTGTAACTTTCTGTTCACAGATGGGTATCTTGTATGGCTTGATAAATTCCTCTAGGTTTATTCTCAGTACACACTACTTCCTTGCAGTGTAGTTGTTGTCTTGAGTATGCATACCATACACTGACATCTGGGCTTGGGCTTTTCCCCGGTAGTACCAAGTTTAAATTCCTTATCTTAGAATTGAAAACATAACCTTAGCTTTCATTCTTTCCTCACTGAATTCTTGCTTCAACCGTATCCAGCATTGTTCATACAGGTTTTCTTCCTAACTTTTAAGTTATATCCTATTTATGGAGGTGTAGGTCAAGTCTACTTTCTCCCTTAATCCATCCCATATTGAGTTTTCCAAGTAAAGGGTAGAGTTATATACTTGAAAGGCTGTACACACATACTACTTACTAGATCATCTTTTATTATGTTGGTTTCAAGTCAGTTGGAGCCTTTCTTTTGCTGTCTGTACTATTTCTTGAGCCACTGGTTATATAACACCAGCAGCTAATCTCATTTGTTTGTCAGCTCTTTGCACATGAACATGGGCACAAATAAGAAATTAGCTATAACTCTGAAGCGACAGTAGAGGGCCTGAGTTAGAAGGGCAAGGCGTGTATCTGACTGAATGTCTTGACCCTAGATGATGTTCCAGTGCTAAATTATTTCCTTGAGGGGGGTCAAAATCAGAATGCTAACAATTGTGTGCTAGTTATACGTCTCTTGACTTAATAAGTTTTTCTTACTAAATCTTTCCTCAATTTTCTACTGCTTCTACTGATATCTTAAAAATGAAGAACTTTGTTAAACTGGGATTCTTTAGGGTAGAGCAGTGGAATTATAGGATTATTTTAAATACATTTGTCCTACTTTTTTGAGATTCTAATTGTTTAAAGAATCTGTTTAATATTATTTGGTCTGTCCCCAGTTTTCCTGCTAATTTTTCTTGTGTTTGGTTAGGAATGGCTTTGTACCTAGTATGAAATATTAATTACCTGCAGCAGGCTAACACATAATTTTATAAATAATCTCATATACCCTGACATTGTAATACACAAGACTCAGCACCATAATTTTGCACGACAAAGTTGTATTGTAGCCTCTTCTGAATTTTTAAATATTAGAAGATATTTTAATCACTAAAAGTTAGGCACAGAAAATAGAAATTGTGGAGTATGTAATTTATTGCTCTAGAGATATGGGTGGCAGGTGGGGTATTGAAAGTTAGAAGAAAGAACTCTCCCAAAAGACTGGTGTCTCAGCTCAGGAGGCATTGGGCTGGGTCCTGGTACCACCACTTAATCATTCCTGGGTGGATTTTGATTAGAGACCTGACTCCTTTGGTCTTTATATCTTTGTTTATAAAATGATAATTATTAAGGTTTCTTTCAGGCTTGACATTTCTGTGATTCTGACTGGAGATAAGATATTGATCATCAGTCTTTTTCATATTTTAGGACCCAGATGAAGTGGTACCAGTTGGCCAAAGAAGAGCCTGGTGTTGGTGCATGTGCTTTGGACTAGCATTTATGCTTGCAGGTGTCATTCTAGGAGGAGCATACCTGTACAAATATTTTGCACTTCAAGTAAGTGGGAAAATGCTAGGGACATTTTTGCCTTTCCTTCACATGTATTAGAAAATTGGCTCAAACCTGTTCTAAGCCTGTGCTTTTTGTCTGTGGCCTTTAGCCAGAGTGGTGGTCTTATTTTACAGTTATGTTAAAAAATCTCCTGAGCATAAGTTTGCTGAACCTATTAGACGGTCACTAAAAGCGGAATAACATTGTTTTGCTGACTAAAGGGTATAGATAGCTGGATGATTTTTCAAAATTGACTAACCCTCAATTTTCCTACCATAATTAATAGCTGAGTTACAGTATTCTCAGTTGCCAGTTGAATAAATACACCAGCCTCAAATGTCATATTGATAAACTATAATTTGATAGACATTTTGGTCTTCCCCACAATAGCCTTTTGCTCCTGGGCCCAGAGTATAGTGGTTCCACTTCTCTCTGCCTCTTCCCCAGTCATTGGTTTCTCTTAAGAATGTGATTTCAGCAATAATGTTGAAGTAATTTAGGATAAAAGTTGTTTATAATTTATTACAGAATAGTAATCTCAGTGGATTAAGACATTTTTTTCTTCTGATTACAATGATTATGATTTATGATCTCTGTTTTGTGATGTATTTCTCTGACAATAATTCAGTACGTTTACTTCTTTTAACATACCAGAGTTTGGAGAAACTATTGACAAATAGATTTTATTTAGAAAATGAAATATTCTACAGAGGATGTGTAAATTTTGTGCTCATTTTCTATATTTTTTGAGATAATGGCATGTTGATAGATGTTAGTGAAATACTAGTCATCCTTCTAATGCAGTTTTTTACAAGAAATGTATTTTTATATAAAAGAAATCATTTGCGATTCCACTGTCCAGAGATATTTGTTGACCTAACATTGTTTTATATGCTCCTAATCTTTATTATATATGCGTACTTTTTAAAAAAATCTTTATAATGATTTGCTATAATCTGATATTTTCCACTTAATTGTGATATATTTTAAGGAAAAATCAGAACTACTTGTATGCCTGTGGAAATTTCAGAAAAACTATCCCTCTTTTGGCTAATAAGAGAAAAATCATGTAATCAGTGAATCACATCAAAAAGTTTTAAAAGTATGTTCTTTCAGAAAAACATTACTGGTTTCTGAATATATTCTTTTATAAAAATAAGGCTTACAGGTAGAAATAGGCCTGTGTGTTTCTTCAAATTTACTTGTCACCAGATGGATAATTGCTTTTCTATTCTGTTTTTGTCGAACACAGAAAGTAAAGGAGAAATCAGCTGCTTTTCTCCTTCTGAAACCGGTTTTTTACAGTACTTTAAAACCTGATCTTAAAGAATGTGTTAACGCTGTAATTAAACTGTCTGACTTGTCATCTAAAAGTAAGAGTTTGCAAGCAAAATGCTATTTAGGTAAAGGTGGCAGCTTAAGTAATACTTAACATTTAAAAACCTGTCTTCCACTGAATTGCTGAAATAGTGTTTAAACTCTCTGTAGCCAGATGACGTCTACTACTGTGGAATAAAGTACATCAAAGATGATGTCATCTTAAATGAGCCTTCTGCAGATGCCCCAGCTGCTCGCTACCAGACCATTGAGGAAAATATTAAGATCTTTGAGGAAGATGAGGTTGAATTCATCAGCGTGCCTGTGCCAGAGTTTGCAGATAGTGATCCTGCCAACATTGTTCATGATTTTAACAAGGTGAGCCAGGTGCCCTGAACTGTAAAAAGAATGCCAGTTCCTTAATTGATACTTTTGTAGTTTCATTTTCAGTATTTGTTAATTTATTCTATTTATGGTTTACTTTTTACTTTTTAAAAAAAATGGCCTTGGGTTTCTTCTGCCCTGCAAGATAAACTCCAACATTTGATGGGCTCTCTGAAGCAGACCCTCAGTGAACCTACCTTTCTTCCCCTTGCCTTGTCTGTCTTAATACACACCATATGCTGTTCTTCCTTTGTTGCTAAATTGCTTTTAGAAATCTAAATGTTTACATGGTTTAGTTTAACTCATTTTAATCCTCAAAACCATCCTATGAGATAGTCTTTCTCAATCAGGTTTCTCATCTGAACCACAAGAACACAAAATCATTTAATTGACTTAGTTCTCTATGGATGGTAGTAACTAGTTAGTACTATTCTAGATGCATAGGAGAGAAGTTAATTTTTATATACAATAGATGGATGCCTTAGAGGGCATTAGGGTTTATAAGTGAGGGGACTGGGGACTAAGTCTCTTAATCAGATGATAGTTTATTTGAGTTAATTTTAATAGTTTGTTGTTATCTGATAAGAACTGTATCTACTAGTAGCAAAATTTCCTCTCCCATTACTATTTCCATTCCTACCCCACCAAATTCTTGATTTGTTGAAATGCAAGTGATTTACACATTCTAATAGTACAAGTTATTCTTAAAAATCCAGTTGCTGCCTGTCTGTATATTGGTAATATTTGTACATTAATCTAATGAAAATATATCTTTTTCTTCCCAGAAACTCACAGCCTATTTAGATCTTAACCTGGATAAATGCTATGTGATTCCTCTGAACACTTCCATTGTTATGCCACCCAGGAACCTATTGGAGTTACTTATTAACATAAAGGTATAAAACTTTCAAATACTTCTTATTATTTATGCTATTACAGCATCTTGGAATTCCTTGTTGAGAAATTAGCCCTATAGGAGCCCATCTTACTGACAGTATGGCTAGTAAGCATTTTACAACGAGGAACTAAGACTTGTGGTTTCAGTTTTTTTCCTTGTCTCTTTTCTTTTAGTAGTTTATATTTTGAAATTAAAATGTAATTTCTAAAATTATATTTAAGTTTTCCTAAAGGACCAGAGAATAAATCGTAGGCTTTTAAAAAATAAGATCTGTGTTGCAACTAATCAGTTTTGATGCCATAGACAATATGTAAACAAATGGGCACAACTGTATTCCAATAAAACTTTATTTATAGAAACAGATGGTGGGTAGTAGTTTGCCAATCTCTGTTCTATACTATAATCTCTTAAGAATTTTGTCTGTTTTCCTTGTCTGTTCAATGTGTGTTTTGAGATATCTGTGTAATATATTCTTTTCCACATGTAGGCTGGGACATATTTGCCTCAGTCATATCTGATTCACGAACACATGGTCATCACTGATCGCATTGAAAACATTGATCACCTGGGTTTCTATATTTATCGACTGTGCCATGACAAGGAAACTTACAAACTGCAACGCAGAGAAACCATTAAAGGTAATACTTTCTAATGTTAAAATGTTGGCCAAAAAAGTTTGTTTCACTTCATTGTGTTAAATTAGATTTAGATGTAAGCTAGTCATTGTTACCAACACGCTTGCCGTGAGTGAGAAAATAAAACTATATTGTACATTGTATAGTATTTCTAGATTTCTGAAGAATCATCTTAATTCTAAATCCACTCTTTTCAGATAGAATAGGCGGATGTGAAATGTCATTTCCTTGAGGTGCTCTTACCTCACTTTGCATATGGCCACTCAGTCCACGTTTCCATCCTACCCCTTTGGTTGAGCTGTACTGTGCAAGGGTTCTGCTTATCCAGAGGGTCTCTAAAGTAGCTCTTCAGTTGTATGCTCAGGGATCTAGGTTCTAAGCAGAGTTTGCCTTTGGGATCACACTGAAGATAACCACAGTCAGGTTAGTTCGAAAGGAATTTGGCTGAAGAATTAAGAGCATTGACACAACTAATGTAGCTTTGCCAAATCACTTAACCTTTGTTTTCTCACGTGATGACATTATCTCCCCATTTTTTTTCAAGATCGTTGTAAAAATAAAATGAAAGTACATGTGACAGAGCT
Organism: Balaenoptera borealis; assembly: GCF_965194805.1. Taxonomy (NCBI): domain Eukaryota; kingdom Metazoa; phylum Chordata; class Mammalia; order Artiodactyla; family Balaenopteridae; genus Balaenoptera; species Balaenoptera borealis. The sequence continues at coordinate 20,284,122 of NC_138877.1, read as the reverse complement.
TTAGAAAGTAAGAAGTGCCATGCAGATACACTATGGTGTGATTTCTTTGAAATTGTGGCACCTAGTTAAAGTGCATTCCTGGCTTTTTGTTAGCACTTTTTTTTTTTTTTTTTTTTTTAATTTATTTATTTAGTTATTTATTTTTGGCTGTGTTGGGTCTTCGTTTCTGTGCGAGGGCTCTCTCCAGTTGTGGCAAGCGGGGGCCACTCTTCATCGCGGTGCACAGGCCTCTCACTATTGCGGCCTCTCCCGTTGCGGAGCACAGGCTCCAGACGCGCAGGCTCAGCAATTGTGGCTCACGGGCCCAGCCGCTCCACGGCATGTGGGATCCTCCCAGACCAGGGCTCGAACCCGTGTCTCCTGCATTGGCAGGCAGATTCTCAACCACTGCGCCACCAGGGAAGCCCTATTAGCACTTTTGATAATACTGTTCTCCCACACTGGGCTGGTGAGTCACCTGAAGCCTGCTGCTTGATTTCTTTCATTTTAAAATGATCTTATGGTTCATAGTTTTTTTTTAAGTCATAATTTTACGTATAATAAAATTCACCCTTTTTAGTGTGTAGTTTTGAGTTTCAGCAAATCACCGCCACAGTCAAGATGTAGAACCTTTCCACTACCTTCAAGGTCATAAATTTATATGTATGGCATTATTATTGTTACTAGCATCTGTTAAGATACTTAGTTTAGAAAAGAGAGGGAAATTATTTTCTGCAGTGTTAAAAAAAAAAATCAAACTATAGAAGTTAATGGAATATAGAGTAAAATATTTTTATATGTCTAAATAATAACTGTGAAAATTAACATGAATACTTATTACTGAAGAATCCGAAATTTAAAAAATTTTCCCTTCCAAACAGGTATTCAGAAACGCGAAGTCAGCAATTGTGCTATGATTCGGCATTTTGAAAACAAATTTGCTGTGGAAACTTTAATTTGTTCTTGAACAGTCAAGAAAAACATTATGGAGAAAAATTTAACACCACAGCATAACCCCACCCTTTGTATTTTGTGCAGTGATTTTTTAAAATCTTCTTTCATGTAAGTAGAACACAGGGCTTCACTGTTTTTCATCTCATTAACTCAATTAAAACCATTATCTTTAAAAAATCTTTTTTTCTTTCCAAGTGTGGTGTCCTTTATCTTGAATTAGTAGTTGTATGAAGTCATAGGTAATAGTACACTTCACCATAGATCTTAGGAAGAGTTTAAATTTCATTAATTCATTTATCCAGATTTTTATGTTTTAATTACGCATTTTCAAGAGGAGGGGTTATCTAATAATCATATATCTGCATACGTAAAAATGAACCACAGTGACTTACTTGTAGTTGTTGCCCTGCTACTTAGTTTGTTAGAGCATTTGAGCACACATTTTAATTTTCCTCTAATTAAAATGTGTAGTATTTTCAGTGTCATATTTAACTATTTAGAGTATGATTTCCACCTCGATGTTTTAATATCCTAGGCATCTGGTGTAATAATATTTTAGAAAATGTTTGGAATTTAAGAAATAACTTGTATTACTAATTTGTATAATCTATACCTGTGCAATGGAATATAAATATCACAAAGTTGTTTGACTAAAGGACTGTGTGTTGTTTTTCCCACATAATAAAACCAAAGAGTAATTTGGTTCTTAATATCTTGAGATATTTCTTACAAATCCAGTTCTCTATATACAGTGGGTAAAGTCAAAGTTTTTTTAAAAAATAAAAAACTTTTAAAGTAACTACATTCTTCATGGATGCTATTAAAGTAGCATCTAAGACTCAACCTTGAAAGACGCTGTTTAAACATTTTAGAATAATGCTTTGTATTTAGTGGAAGGGCTGTCATTAAACCTGAACTTTCCAAGGAACATAAAGTGCTTTCTTGAGAATGTCTTCTCACAAATGGAGCATTTTGAGTTATAGTGGTGATTCTTATATTTCTAAGGTAGTTTCCTATCTGAAATAATTTAGAATCCACCCCTATTTAAAATATCTAAGAGTAATTTCACTGTAAATTCCTGAGACAAATTCCAATTCTGAATTTAAGAAGTCAGAATTTTTAAAGCATCACAAACCCATAAAGGATTTAGTCTAGGAACCAGTTCTGGTCTAACAAGAATATTATTTGATTCCTGGCTCTTGGTTTCTTTTCAGTAATACTGTAAAAGGTTTAGGCTGGCTAGTCAGGTATTCAGAGATTGAGGATTTGTTTTAGAAGGGAATATATTCTAATAAAATGAGAATTGCTTTTCCTTACCTTCAGGGCTCTGAAATTTCATAGGTTTTATGGGCTATGAACATTTAGGAGCACATTATTAATTCATTCAGCAGATACTTACCGAGCATCCTTTATATGCCCGGGACATGGCATGAAGCACTGAAGGTATACCTGTGAAGAAGAAAGACAACTGCTGCCTTAGTGGAAACTCGCAGTCTAGTGAAAGGGACTGATGAATAACCAGCTAATTACAATACAGTTGTGATTGGTACTGTAATGGGGAAGAACGGGTCCAAGAGCTTTGGGAGCCTTTATGAGGGACAGTGAGATTTTTGGAATGTGCAGTGCATGGGACCAGGTAATAGAGGACCTTTTATGCCATCTTGAGGACTTCCTTCAATAGATCATGGACTGCTATTGAAGGTTTATATTTTGGAAGGCTGTGTTTTAGTTTCTGTTTTCCTATGGATAATAGTAATGCTCTATTCGTTAGGACAGATGAACTGCTGTAACAATCCTAACATCTCAGTGACTTCAAACAGTAGGATTTTGTCTGTTTTCATCATTACTCCAATGTGGCAAGAAGGCTCTCAGGGACTCACACTTGCTCATCTTGTAACAGTGCCAGCTTTGAATCCTCAAACTTGCCCTGGAAGGGGAGGAGCTAGAGTGGTAAATCCTGCAGGGGTTTATAGGCAGGCCTGAAAGGCACACATCACTTTTCCCTATTTCCATTGGCCAGAAGCTTCTCAGCCGTATGACCCCAGGCCAGATGGGAGATGGGGAAATGTAGTCATCGGGTGTGTCCAGGAGGAGGACCAAAATGATCTGCTGAACACAAAGCATTGTCTTTACCACAGATGGACAATTCGAATGAATGAATGAATGAATGAATGAATGAATGAAAAAACTCACGAGAAAATAAAGATCATCCATAATTCCATCACCCAGAAATAATCATAATAAGAAATTGTGTTTTTAAAACTGTATTATCTTACTACAATAGCAGCATACTCTTGACAGATTTGGAAAATATATAGAAACACAGGGAAAATAGAAATTATTCCCCCTACCAAGAGCTCACTGGAGTTTTTGTTGTTATTTTGGTCTATGCAGTTGACTTCTGTGTCTTTACTGTTTTACAGTCTTTTCCTCCACTTAATATAAGCACTTTACAGATCATTGAAAATTCTACATTTTAAAGGCTGCATTATATTTATTGTGGATGTGCTGTAATTTTCTAATAAGTTCTCTCTTGTTGGACGTTTCAGTAACGTATGACATTTTTACCATTAAAAATGCTGAGATGTATCCCTTATTTAGAGTCAGTTGAATAGGGGTGCCCCTCTCACCCAAGCTTGGTCAGGCAGATGTTGCCCAGGAGTTTTGGAACTCCAACTGAGATTCTGGGTTATACCCTTTGAACTCATGTGCCATGCCTGAGACTGCAGTCTTGGTGTGGGCGTGGGTGGGCTTGGGAAAATCAGAAGGCAAAGGAAGTGAGTGAGAAGGTGACATCATCAGGCAGGCACAGAGGACTGCCTGGTTTCCTGGTGGGTTAGGCGAGACTCAGCTGTACACGCGTCCCTGCCCTTGAGTTCTCTGCGGCACTCCGTCTTGTGTATGTGCGTATTTACCTAAGATTGCTCTAATCCAGCTCCTTTCCAGGAACATTGTATCCCTATTGCACGGTTGAAAGAAGAGCACACAAGTCAGAAGATTAAAATCTTTGCAAGTTGTTAGGACTGATCATGATCATTCATCGGTGACACAGCAGTAAGACTCTGGCTCAAAAGGTGGAAGAAAATGAAATAATAAGTGTGAGAGTGCTTTGTACAGGTCTGTACAGTTGTTGGCAGTTATGCTTTTTGTGAACCCTGATCTTATTTTTTAGTGCATATTTTTTAAATTTCTGCTTTTCCTGTATCCATTTTAGATTCTCAACACACATGTTAATAAGTGGGATGCAAAAACAAAACAAAACACAGTGTTCTAAATGGTATTTATCTCAAATAGCACAAGTGGGGTGTAGAATATAAAGAAACTTAAAGGCAGTTTAATAATGCTGATAACGAAAGCAAATGGATTATGGGGAGGAACAGGTCCAGATTCCACGTTTGAATGTGGTTATGTCATACTGGCTGAATCTATAACATTCCTCTAAGGGCACATTTAATAGTTTACTAGACACCCCCTCTCCACCTAGCAAAGAGTTTGTTGCCCAGAATTATGTAAATCCTACTCTGATGGACAATCTTTGCACGTTTAACTCTTTGAGACTCAGTAAGGGCTTCATATGTATCTTTATAAAAAGGACACAGGACATGTCCTTTTTATAAGGACATGTTGAATGTCTCATCCAAAGTCAATGTTAGCTTTCTTCTCTCTGGGTCTTTCTCATTCATGTATTACATGAGGAAGAAGCATGGTTTAGTCTCAACTCTCTCACTATTTATCATTGTTAGGCTTTTATTGAGAAAATATTAATCACAATTTAAGATTTAAAAATATATATATACTGTAGCCTTTATTCAGTGTGGACTCTTAATCCTTCCAGCCTTCTATTGCAGATTAGCCCTGAGAAGGAGATCAGTGGGAATGGGCTCTTGGGAGCTCAAAATCCATTTCTAAGTGGCATGAAATGAGAGTCCTAACTCTCGCATATATTTGTAAATAATTTGATGGGATTTCTATATTCAGTTTTAAACTTATATTTGTACTCACATTTTTACTGTAGAAGTCATATAATATAGAAATGTTGATGGTAAAAAGTGCCCCCTTTTTTCTACTGTCCTCTTCTCCAGTCCCATTCCCACCATTGTTAACAGTTTGCTGTGTAGGGTAATTTTTAGATGACCTTATTCTTGCCCTAGTCAGTAAGAAGATGAAAACACCTTCTTCTGGTCAGATGATGATGAGGTCTTACGTGTGTTCAACGGGGAGTGTGTTCAAGAAGCCCAAGCCAGAAACCCCATCCTCTCCCCAGTCACCAAGTCCTCCACCTCGCAGCGTCCTCCTGCTCTGCTGCACACATGGCTTAACATCCACTTTACCCCTGCAATCCACTCTTCATACTGCAGCCACCACAGTCTCTTCAAAACACAAATTTGATGTTTTCTTATAACACCCACGGCTTTAAAGCACTTTCACAGCTTTCCCTGGCTCTTAGGATAAAGAGCCAATTACTTAATGCTGCAGAATACAGCCCTAACCCACCTCTGCAGCCTCATCCTAATCATACTTCCCTTTGCTCTTCGCAATCTGTCACACTGGCTACCTTACCGTTTCTTGGTAAATGCTATTTTCCCTCTCTTGAAAATTATTCCCATTCATTCTTCACCATGCCCTTTCATTAGCTTCTAGTCAACCTTCAGAATTTAGTTCCCTTTCTCAAAGGAAACCTTTCCTGACGTGTTAGGAAAATTCTGTTTCATGATTTCACAGCATCACGTATTTCTCCTTCATGGCACTGAAAATGATTAAAATTTTATATTTTGTCATTGTTGCTTATTTGATTAATTCCCCCACTAGACTCCTCAATATCTTAATAGGGTGCCTGGCACATAGTTGGAGCACTTAATTATTTGTTTGGTGAATTAATCATTCCTCCCCATTCCACCTTCATTCCCTAGTCTTGACCACCATCGCCTTTATTATAGATAATATACCATTTCCCAGTTGTCTAGATGTCTCTTCCAAAATCTACGTTGGCCTTCTCAAATCTGTCCACTCTGGATCTTTGTGAGTTGGGCTAAATATAAATCTGATCATGTCTTTCTTTCATAAAGCTGCATTTAGGAAAAAATCCAAACTCTTTCCAAGCCCTAAAATTCTGCCCTCACGAAATTTCTCTTCACCACTTTTATGTTTTCATCCTAATCTCTTCTTCCTGTTCTGGCCTTCATATAAGCTGGTGGCCCTGCCTAAAATAATTTTCTCTCTCCCTGCACCCCTTCCTCCCCACAAACAAAACATTTAGTTAATTCCTACTCATCCTTTATATCTCGGATTAAAATTTTTCTCAGAAAAAGCCACTATACCTCTTTAATTCTAATAACTTCCATGTTATTTTATTATCTGTCTCCCCAAAACCTTCCATTAGACTATTAGCAAAGCTTACCACTGTGTCCTCTCTAGTTGGTGTGTAATAGGTCTTAACATTGAATGAAGGAATAAACTAACTTCTTGGTCAACTAGCTAGAAAACAAAGTTTAACATCAACTTTATTAAAACCAGAGTATTTTTGGCAGACAGTCTTCATCATTTGAATGGACAATTCAATTAACATTTATTGAATGAATGAGCTACATTTTGTGGATCAACTAATTCAGCTGGTGAGGGTTTTACTTGGAGGCTTTCATCCTGGCAGGCTCATTGTGCAAAGACATAGCCTTATTCTAAGTAAAATGTTCTGTGAGAGTCATATTAAAGTTTTTGTATGACAGAAGTGGATGACTGATATATATCCCCTAATGTTTCAAACCAGACTTACGTCTTTGTCCATGCTACGTCATTCCACTGAATTTGGGATCAGATGCTCTTCCACATTCAAAAGGATGCCAACATTCTTTAAAGTCCCAGTGATTACCAAAAGGGGGTGATACTAAGTTTAAAAACGTAGGAGGACTGTTTGGTTGTCACAAGGACTGGGGATGCTATTTGTATTTCCTAGGTGGAGCCAAGGATGCTAAATGTTTAAAAGCTGGGAGTCCTGCACAACAAAGTATTGCCCTGCCTAATTTGTCAATTATACCGCCGCTGGGAAGCATGGAAGGAGTCGCAGAAGAGGTTCCTGAATGCCAGAGATAAAGTTATCCATTAACACCTGACTAAATAGACCCACGCGTGGTTTCCCATTTGGGCATGAATACGGCAGCTTCTTAGAACGTTTCTTACAAAAAACATAATTAACCAAATACAAGTTTAGTAGCTGAACCCCACATATCTAGTTTTAACCAACTCCAGAGAACATTACACTTTGGTTAACCGTTAATTATCTGATACCCAACTCCTGTCACAAACCCAGCTGAGGCATCCAGGAAGGTGAGCTTATGAAATCTGAGAAGCAGTTATTTCTCAGGAATGAGTCTCTAGATTCTATCCTTGGAGCTAGTTGTCACTCTAGAAAGCTACCTTGAATGCCTTCTTAACTCCCCATAGAAATGCCTTCATAGAACCACAACGATATTCTCTTGACTTTTGTTGAGGATCGATAGAAATAAGAATGAGCCAAAAATGTCTCTTCAACTTTTATAAAGGTTTTATTGAAAAAAATTGTAATATTTTTAATCTAAATATTCTTATCTAAATATTCTTTAATGTTAGGAAAATTTTTTTCTCATACTTGCTGATATTAGATAATAGGACTAAATTATTTATTTCCCTTTTGCCTTGATTGCTGGGAAACTCAGAGCTCCCATTGTGCTCAATTAGATTAATTGCTTTTAGCCTAGGTTTTCCTGTAGTATATAGCGCTTTCAGTAGTTGGCTTATATTCTGTTGTGTATTTTATTTTTTATTTTTTTAACATCTTTATTGGAGTATAGTTGCTTCACCTGTTGTGTATTTTAGATAAAATTTCCATGCAATAAAATGTACATGTGTTTAATACAGTGAATTTTGACAATTTTGTATGTCTGGCTTTAACAATCATCAGAACAACTTCGTTACCCCAGAGAGTTCCCTTGTACCCCCTTCCAGTCAATTTTTCCTCCATATGCTGCAACTACTTTCTGATTTCTATGACCATAGATTAGTTTTTGGCTGTTCTTGAACTTTACTTGAATGGAATCAGAATTTGTAATCTTTTAGTCTGGCTTTTTTCACTCAACATAACGTTTATGATATCCACATTGTTGCATGAATCAGTACTTCTTTTTAATTGCTGAGTAGTATTTTACTTTTAAAAATATACTGTAATTTGTTTATTTCTCCTGTATATGGATATTTTTGTTGTTTCCAATACTTGGCTATTATGGATAAAGTTGGTATGAATATTCATATACAATTCTTTGTGAATAGCTCATGTTTTAAAATCTTTGTTTAATGATTTCATTATGAAAGTATCTTTATCGGAAACCTCACATCTGGATGGGGGGGGGGCGTGAAAATATAGCAGTGCCCGTATGATTAGATTTACAGTCATAAACACTAAAAACAACTTACAAGTTTTAGTTTCCCATTGTTTTAAAATTGAAGGCCCAGCCAAGTATGTAACTTATCCCTTCAGATAAACTTCTGCAATTTGAATAACTTCTCTTTTAAATTCACCTTAAGCTATAGGTTGCTATCCTTTCACATCTTCATTTTATTTGTCCAATAGGCACACCAGATTTAACATATTCAAAGCCAAACTTAATCCCCCACCCCCTGTCAAAAAAAAAAAAAAAATCTAGCCCTTCCACATTCTCACCTCAATTCTCTTCCCAGTTGCTCAGGCTAAAAGTGTGGCGTCATCTTTGATTCCTCTCTTTTTCATAAACCTCGCACCTAAGTCGATTAGCAAACCTGGTGTGCTCTACCTTCAAAATACAGATGATCAGGAATTCATCCACTTGTCACTCTCTCTACTGCTAACATACTAGTCAAAGCCACTGTCATCTCTTGCTTGGATTAGTGAAATAGCCTCCTAACCGGTCTTCCTGCTTCTATTATTTGTCCCTAGAGTCTATTCTAAACAGAGCAGCTAGAGTGGTCCTTTCTCCATCTCAGTTACGTCAGTCACTCCTCTGCTTCAATCCAAACATTTTCATTCAGAATAAAAGCCAAAGTTCTTATGATGGTCTACAAGGCCATAAGTAATCTGGCCTCCCAGGACCTTTCCTTACATCATCTACCTCTCCCCTTTCTCGTTCCTCTCCAGTCTCATGGCTGCCTCACTTTCCTTTGAACTCCCAAGAGCAGTCCTGCCTCAGAGCTTTTACGCTGGCTGTTTCTGGGCCAGGAATTCCACTCCTCCGACCTCCAGCCCCTACCTATAGCCCAAGGCTCACTGCCTTACTTTATCCATGTCTCTACTCAGCGTCACTTCATTAGATAGGTCTTGCCTGATCACCTTTTCTAAAGTGAATCCCACCTCCACCCTCAGTGCCAGCAATGTCTATTTGTATTGTATTCTTAGCCCGACCCAGGCCAGACCACAAAGACTGCTTCAAGTTTGAGGATGGGCAAAAATGATGACAAGAACTTGACTGAAGATTCCTGAAACAGCTAATAAGCAATGCAAAGAATAAATAAGAAAGTGACTGGGGACACTTGCCCACAGCCCCTCTTGTTTTCTCATGGAGGCTTCTCTGGGATTTGGTGGTCTCCACAGCCCACTTGGAGTGAGAGGTCCACTAGGTAGAGGAGCACAGAACTGTGGGCTTTGCCTCACGCACCTCCTCTCACCCCCCAGCCATTCAACAACCAGAAACAACCTATACTACCTTATCATTCTGCTGCGAAGTGAGACAGATCATCAAGGCTTTGTGCCTGGGTGTCCTTGTGGCTTTGGCACTCTTGCCTTATCTATGCCTGCACTCCAGTAGTGTCTAAGAGTTTTCTAGCCTGCCCTGTTAGGGGCCATGAATTACCACAATGCCTTACTTTCTCCATGATTCTTATTATCACCCAACCTATTATATATTTATTCTGTGCCTATTTGTTGCTTGTCTCCCCAAGTGAAATGTAAGTTCATGAGAACAGAGATTTGACTCTTTTTGTTCACGCTGTATGCCCTCCCCAGTACCTAGAATAGCACCTGACACATAATAATAAATATTCACTGAATGAATTTTGTTCAATGTATTTAACGTGGTTCTATGTAGTCTCCTAAATAATTGGCATCACTGTATACACTTCAGTGGCTGTTGATATCAAACGAAACCTCTCTTTTTGCTTTTTTCTTTCCTTTGAGTTTCAGAATGTTATTTAGGGGTTGGAATGGCCATGGGAATGTAAGTTGCATACACCTCACACTTGGCACTGGTTTTGCTGCCATGTTAGGAAAGTGAGCTGGGCATTGGGTTTTCAGTAGCCGGAGTATAAGAAAATTTATTTTCTTATTTAATATCTAAAGTTCAAATTACCTCTAATCTAGGGACCTCTTGAATATGATAATGCTGATTCACACTGGAGAATAAAAGATGGCAAAGAATGTATTGAAATTCAGACTGATTCACAAGTAAAAGGCCTCTTGGAAGCAACATTCTGAGAAAGGTCCCGCTTGCTCAAAAATCTGAATGTTTTGGGGTCTGAATGAGTGTGAATGGTACGGAGACTCAAAATAGAAACTCTAGCTTCTCATTGATTCAGTCCAACAAATAATTTTATCAAAGGTCTAGTATATCAGATACTCCCTTCAAATATGTAATCCTGACTGTGATCTATTTTTTTTTAAGTCAACATCGTCTCTATAGTAAAATATTTTCTACTAGATGACCGAGAAAATCCAACTCCCTGGTGGTCAATAAGTAGCATTCAGTGAGCACCCATGTGTGTAGATTACAGCACTAAGCTCTGACCTAAAGGAGTCTGCAATTTCTATCTGCCTGTGGGTATTGGTTGAAAGGAGAATGATAAGCTTGCCTCTCTTTCCCTGTAAGTCTCATTGCTTCCAGTGGAAGAAAAGATGTTGACTAATAAAACTGTTTTATACATCATCTCTTTTTGTAATACAGAAACAACTAAAATTTCTTTTGCAGATTTTGATAGAATATTTGATATTGACCTAATACCAGTTTGATATTACATCAGCTCATTTTGGAGCCAAGGTGGATCTCATGCCTGGGAGGGTAGTGAATCTTGTATATCTGACTCATCTTCCCCAAATACTCAAAGACCATGGTCAGGAAGATGGTTACTACGGCTCTTGTAAGAAAAGGGCATTCCACACCAAATTCTGGTCAGAAATAATAAATATGGAAAACGGAATAATCAGCTTTTTAAGAAGCCATGTATAGGGACTTCCCTGGTGGTCCAGTGGTCAAGAATCCGCCTTCCAATGTGCAGGACATGGGTTTGATCTCTGGTTGGGGAACTAAGATCCCACATGCCGTGGAGCAACTAAGCCCGTGGGCCGCAACTACTGAGCCTGTGTGCTTTAGAGCCCTGCGCCACAACTAGAGAGAAGCCTGTGGGCCGCAACGAAAGATCCTGCATGCCGCAGCTAAGACCCCATGCAGCCAAATAAATAAATAAATAAATATTAAAAAAAAAAAAGAAGCCATGTACACATAAAAACTGAATGTGCAAAGTCAAATATTCATGTGGCTCCTGTGAAGGGCTTTGCTAAATTAAACAAGTCTGGAATAGATTAACTCTAGGCAGAGGGGTTTGGCCAAGGATGAGGAGGCCCAGCTCTGGTTGATCACAGAGCCACACAAACAAGACAGATAAGGAGAATTTTTTTTTTTAATATTTATTTATTTATTATTTTATTTATTTATTTTGGCTGTGCCGGGTCGTAGTTGAGGCACACAGGATCTTCGCTGCGGCATGCAGACTTCTTAGTTGCAGCATGCATGTGGGATCTAGTTCCCTGACCAGGGATCAAATCCAGGTCCCCTGCACTGGGAGCACGGAGTCTTACCCACTGGGCCACCAGGGAAGTCTCAGTAAGGAGAATTTAAACCAGCACAGAAAAGTCACAGATAGAAAGAGTTCAAACCAGAAAAACCCTAAACAACAAAACAAAACATACAAACAAAAAAAACACAAGAAAAACACAAGTTAATTGGCAGAAAATTCCTTGTTTCAACTCTGATGACTGTCAATGCAGTTCACTTAGAACGATGAACTTGAGACCAGGTACGACCCCTTGACTAGTTATTTCACAAAGAATCAATCCTTAGAAAATGGAAGGTCCTTTCTTCTGTAAGTCATGCCTTACCCAGAAGTCACAGGCTTCCTGGAATGCCTATTAAAAATCCAAGATCTCCTGGAAATGACTTTGAAACACAATTTTCAATATTATTGACCCACCCAGCCATTCCTAGATGTACAGATTGTACAGTCACATGCTGTGTGACTGGAACAGAGGACCAGGAGGAGAGAGCAGGAACAGAAGAGACACTTTTGCTATTGACCACTACTTTTTGTCTTTAAAGATCACATACGTCTTTGACTTTTAATTATGGAAAATTTCTAATACAGACACAAAAGTAGAAACAATAGTATAATAAATTCTCATGAGCTCATCACTCAGCTTTACCTGTTAGCAATATTTTCTTTTTCATTTCATCCATCTCTCCCTTATTTTATTTTATTTTTATTTCTGTAGGAGTATTTTAGCAACTCTCAAACATTATTATCATTTCACCCATAAATACTATATCTTTCTTTTTTTAGCAAAAATCACAATACTGTTATCCCCATCCTCAACAAAATTAACATTATATTTTTTTATCATCTAATATATATCTAAATCTATGTTCAGATTTCCTCAGTTGGCTTAAAAATGGCTTTTGATAGTTGGTTTGTTTGAATTGGGATTCAAGGAAGGTCCACACTTTGCATTTGATTGCTATATCCTTTAAATCTATTTTATTTATTTATTTATTTTAACATCTTTATTGGAGTATAATTGCTTTACAATGGTGTGTTATAAATCTATTTCAATTGATGAGTTCATCTCCCCTTTTCTACCCTCCTGACGTTCATTGATTGAAAATTTGGGTCAAGTGTCCTGTAGTATCTCCTAAATTCTGGATTTTTCTGATTGCATTTCCATGGTGTCATTTAAAATTTTCCCATATCCCCTATATTTTTTGTAAACTGAGTTAGATTTGGAGAAAGAATTAAATTCAGGGTTACTTACTTACTTATTTTGGCAAGAACACTTCATTAGCTGTGCTGTAATCTTCCTATTGCATCATGTTGGTAGGAAGTGATAGCTTGATCAATGGGTTCAGGTATGTTTCTATAATTTTATTTAAAACTCTTAATTATAATATACTACATTCACTGTGGAAAAACTAGAAAATGCAGATAGCAATAAATAAGGAAATAAAAAGCAAGCATGTTCCCACAATTCAAAAAAGACTACCATTTACATTTGGTATATGTCTTTCCAGGTTTTTTCTGTCTTGATTGATTAATCTTGAAACTTTCTCCTTTCTCTCCCTTATTAGACTTATGCTGCCCTTTTAAATATCATCCAATAAATCCTTCAGTTAACAAATATTTGGGGGTGCCTATTATTATTATTATTATCATTATTATTAATGATACTAGAAAGAAGAAAGGAAGGGAGGAAGAGTGCAGTTTGAGCACCCGTATGTAGCAGTGCTTTTACATTATTTTTTACTTATCTTCACAATGACCTTCTCAGAGAGGAATTATAGTCCCATTTTATAAAAGAGGAAATTGACACTCAGGCCTCCTGGAGTCTTTAACTCTGAGTCCAGAGTGCTGAAGACTTCTGATTCAAATCTAAAGTCCTAACATTCATTTCCTTCCTGAATTTTGTGATACTGATATCAAACAGGACCATTCTATCTAGTCAGTTAAAAATGTACTTGATGGGCATGAAAAAATGTAATCGTTGCTTAAAATGCTTGAGAGATTTTATTTGATCTTTAATTTAGCAAGGCAAACTCATTTAGGCATGAAAACAAAGTGCAGAAAGTTCTCTATTTTTCAGAGATTAAAAAAAAAAGTTTTGCATGTTTTCTATGTTCTACTTCATCTTTACTGTTTATATCTTTTCTTGTGGTAGTGATAGTTAAGAGTCTTTAACTTAAAGTAGGTAAAAGAATGGAAAAGTGTATAAAAATCTATGATGGAGGAGACTGGGTTTGGCGCTATCTACAAATCCTGAGTCATACCAATTCTTACATGAGTTAATTCAAAGAAGCACAGAATTTTAGAACTGGAGGGTATTTTAAAGCTCATGTTCTGGAACATTCTTAATATATAACAAAGAGACTAAAACCCCAATGGGTTCAGTGACTTTCCTCAGGTCACTCAACTGCTTTGATGTCAAGGCATGACTTGAACTCAACATCTTTGACCTTCAGTTGTATGTCGCCACTGTGTAAGTTTAACCCATTTTGAGAATTTTTCCCTCTATGAACAGAAGGAAATGCTTAAACAATCTTTTCATTACACTTAGGAAGGACACTGGGTTTACCGGATTCAGAAGCATGTCCTACAGTTGTAAAACATGTGCCAAGAATGTTTTCCTACTATTGTGAAAGCTGAGGGCCAAAGGATACAAAGAGGGACTTCAGACAGGGAGAGAAAACATATTTAAATAAGGCTACAATTATATTTTTTCTAATTTCTTTAATCCTCTGCAGGAAAAGTTTAAATAAATGTGCCTTTTAGAACCACTTTAATTCCAAAATAAAAGTAGAAGCATATAAGCTTGTTTGTAATATTATATACCATAATTTAAAAAATAGAAATACTTGAATATAGAAAAGTACAAAAATGTAAAACTCACTAGGGAAAATTAAAGCAAAATCTTTTACTATGCTAGACTTTAAAATGCAAACATGAAAGTTAAAAATAAGTGACAGGAAACAGCTAATTGTTCACTCAGTAACAAGCTCTTGGGACAATGGTTTGAAGCAGCTAGATGATGTGTTTCATATCCAGTTTCCTACAATTTTGTATAAACATTGCCTCTCTGTTTCCTTCATGGATAAATTTAACCTAAAAATCAGTCTCAGTGTCTCCAGTGCTGTCCTGTTTGTAGGGCAATAATCAGTCCACAGGTTTTTGACACTTTGTGGCTCACAGGATATCCTTCAGCAGACGTGCATTACTTACCCATTTTCTAATGATATTTCTGGACTGTGAACAGGGACTGATGGTGCCATGTGGTATATGGCTATTTATTCTGGCTTCTAAGCAACTGGAATGCGAGGAACTATTTAGTTCCACAGCATTTGACAGAAGGGAACAGATTTGCTAGATGAGGTTGAAAACAAGCATGTCATAGTAGGCTGAGAATAAACTGGCATAAATGTAGTATCCTTCCTATATGCGTACCTAGCAGTAAACAATAATATCAAATACCACCAACTTTCAACCCAAATAAATATTTTTAAAAATACATAATGGGGGAGAAGGAACACTGATGTACCTAACAACTAACTTCAACAATTATCAGCTCATAGCTAATCTATTTTGCCCCCATCTATTCCCCTGCCCTGACTATATTAAAGCAAATTCTAGACATCAAATTATTTTATCCATAACTATTTTAGCACTTATCTCTACAAGACAGGGACTCTTTTTTTAAAAAGCAACCACAATGCTATATCTCACCTAAAAATTAGACAATAAAAATTTAATTCATTAAACATACAGTTACTATTGAAATTTCTTTTTTTTTTTTTTGGCTGTGCAGCTTGTGGAATCTTAGTTCTCCGACCAGGGATCAAACCCAGGGCCCCAGCAGTAAAAGCACAGAGTCCTAACCACTGGACCACCAGGGAATTCCCCTTCCTTTGTTTTCTTTTAACTTTGTATGTATGAATCAGTATCAAAGTAAGATCCATAAATTGCAATTGGCTGCTTCTTAAATATTTTTTAAATAAAAATTTTAATTGTGGTAAAATACACATAACATAAAATTTACCATCTTAACCAATTTTAAGTGTTCAGTTCTGTAGTGTGGTACATTCATATTGTCATGCCACCATCACCATCATCCGTCTCCAGAACTCTTTTCACCTTGCAAAACTGAAACTCTATGTCCATTAAACAACCACTCCCCACTCCCCCATCCCCTAGCCCCTTGGCAACCACCATTCTACTTTCTGTCTCTATGAATTTGACTACTCTAGATGCCTCAGATAAGTGCAATCATACAGTATTTGGTTTTTTGTGACTGGCTTACTGCACTTAGCATAATGGTCTCACAGTTCATCCATGTTGTAGTATTCAGAATTTCATTCCTTTTTAAGGCTGAATACCATTCTATTGTATGTATATACCACGTTTTGTTTATTCATCTGTTGATGAACACTTGGGTTGCTTCCACCTCTTGGCTATTGAGTAATGCTTCTATGAACATGGGTGTACAAATATCTTCGAGACCCTGCTTTAAATTCTTTTGGATATATACCCAGAGGCAGAATTACTGGATCTTATTGGAATTCTATTTTTTTTTCTTTTCAGGGACCATCATTTTCCTTAGGGGGTGCACCCTTTTACATTCCAGAAATAGTGCACAAGTGTTCCAAGTTCTCTACATCCTTGCCAACTCTTGTTATTTTTCTGATTTTTATGCGGTTTTTTTCTTTGTTTGTTTGTTTTAAACAGTATCCATCCTAATGGTTGTGAAGTGGTATACCATTGTGGTTTTGATTTGTATTTCCATAATGATTAATGATGAGCATCTTTTCGTTTGCTTGTTGGCCTTTTGTACATCTTCTTTGGAGAAATGTCTATTCAAGGCCTTTGTCCATTTTTCAAACAGTTTGTTTTTTGTTGTTAAGTTGTAGGAGTTCTTTATATATTCTGAATATTAACCCCTTATCAGATACATGATTTGCAAATATTTTTTCCCATTCCATAGGTTAAATTTTCAATCTAATTGTGTCTTTTGATGTGTAGAAATTTTAAATTTTGATGTATTCCAATTTATCTATTTTCACTTTTGTTGCCTTTGTTTTTGGTGTCATATCCAACAAACCATTGACAAATCCAGTGTCATGAAGCTTTTCCCCTATGTTTTCTTCAAAGAGTTTTTATAGTTTTAGATCTTACATTTAGGTCTTTGATCCATTTTTAGTTAATTTTTTTATTTGGTGTAAAGTAAGAGTCTTAAATCTCTTTTAATCTATAGATCTCTCACTTTCTCCTTTTTCTCTCTTCTGCCTACTGCTCTCATTTTCCTCCCTGCAATTTATTTGTTGAAAAAACTCGGTTGTTTGACCTGCAGACTGGGTTTTGTTGACCGCATCCTTGTGGTTTCCTTTAACAGGTTCCCCTGTTTCGCTTCACTGCATTTCCCTATAAGCTGGTAGCTGGCTCTAAAGGTGTGATTTGATTCTAGTTTTTTTGTTTCTGTTTTTTTTTTGGCAAGAATACTTCATAGGTGATATAAGCACATCAGGAAGCACATAGTATCTGGTTGTCTTTTCTGTTGTGATGTTAACCACCACTGAAAAATAATTACTAGAATCTATTCATTCATAAAGTTTACAAAAAAAGTGATATTTTAATTCTCTCATTCCCTTTTCACTTATTTATTGCGAAACTTCTGTACAGAGAAACGTCTCATCAACTAATTAATTACCTTAGTTTAGAGGTCATATAAGAAATAAGATAAATATTTGATTCTTTCCTTTAATTTAACAATTTTCAAAATAATGAGTTGCTTCCCTAGTAGCCTCCAAAAGTGAGAAATGTATTTTCTTTTTTGTTTTATTATAAGCACATCATGAACTCATGAAAAATGTTTGACGTATCTCAATTCATTTTATTAATGAATTTATTAATCTTATTTGTTAATCTTAATTTGTGAATGAATTTATTAATCTTATTTGTGCTCAAGTTGCCCCATCTTTTTCAGTGGAAGCCTCCTCAATTTGACTCTTGCCTCTTTTTTGAAATAGTTATATTAATCTTTGATAGCTTTCTTCCTTTCTGTAATGATAAGCTGTTCCAGGCTTTTTTTAAGATATTTTCTTCTCCAGATCAAGAATCAGCCAATTTCTGAGGATCCCTGATTCCTTTTACTGAGAAATTTAGAGATGAAAACTTGGGGTATAAAATGTGCTCATTGCTACTGAATTGGCCATTACTTCTAGACCTTTTCAATGGACTTATAGTGTGTGTGTATATATATGTATGTTTATGTATACATAACATAAAATACAATATATTACATATATATAGTATAAAAGATAACAAAACATTATTAATTCATCCTGATACTGCCAATACAGGAAAAACTTTAACTGATGTTACATCTGTAGTCCTTTCTCTCATACTTTACTTTATTCTCATAAGACACACACACAAGCCTCAACATCACAATAGAAACACTACCATCAGTAATAAGATTATTTAGGACTTCCCTGGTGGCCCAGTGGTTAAGATTTTGCACTCCCAGTGCAGGGGGACTGGGTTTGATCCCTGGTCAGGGAACTAGATCCCACATACTGCAACTAAAGATCCCACATGCCGCAACTAAGACCTGGTGCAGCCAAGTAAATAAAAATAAAATAAATAAAAATATTTTTTAAATTACTAGAAGAACAAAAAGATTATTTAAAACAGTTTATAAAATATTTTCTTCGTTCCCTTGTCCTTAAAGTATATCTCACTAGGATTGCTATACTTATCTAACTTTTAAATAACACCTTTGTTGAGATATATGGATAATTCATACGTCATACAATTCACACATTTCAAGTGTAAAATTCAGTGGTTTTTGGCATATTCACAGAGTTGTGCAACCATTGCCACAATCCATTTTAGAACATTTTCATTATGCCAGAAAGAAACCCTGTACACATTAGCAGTCAGTCCTCATTTTCCCCCAACTGCCCTCCCAGCCCTAGGCAAACACTAACCTACCTTCCATCTTTGTGAATTTGTCTAATCTGGATATTTTACATAAATGGAATCATATTATATGTGATGTTTTGTGTCTGGCTTCTTTCACTTAGCATAATGTTTTCAAAGTTCATCCATGTTGTAGTATATATTAGTACTTCATTCCTTTTTATTACAAAATAATATTTCATTGAATGGTTATACTGGATTTCATTTGCCATTCATCAGTTGATGGACATTTGGATGGTTTCCACTTTTGCCTATTAGGAATAATGCTTCTATGAACATTTGTGTACAGTTTTTGCATGAACATATGTTTTTATTTCCCTTGGGTATATACCTAGAAGTGAAATTGATGAGCCATAGAGTAACTCTATGTTTAACTTTTAAGGAACCGCTAGACTGTTTTCCAAAGTGGCTGGACCATTTTACATTCCCACCTGCATTGTGTGAGTGTTCCAAATTTCTCCACATCCTACTCAACACTTGTTATTATTTGACTTTTTGATTACAGCCATCCTAGTGATAGCTCATTATGGTTTTGACTTGTATTTCCCTCCTATCTAATGCTTGCTTTATGCTTAATTTGCTCTCTTTTTCCAATGTGTTAAAGTGGAAGTTTAAGTTTTAATTTCAGATCTTTCTTTTTTAATATAGGCATTTACAGCTACAAATGTCCCTTTAATCACAGCTTTTGCTGCATCCCATAAATTTTGGTATGTTGTGTCTTCATTTGCATTAATTTCAAAGTATTTTCTAATTTTTCTTGTGATTTCTTCTTTTACTGGTGATATAGATGTATGCTGTTTAATTTTCACATAATTTTTAGTATCCCAAATTTCTTTCTATATTGATTTCTACTTTCATTCAATTGTGGTTGGAGAACATACTTTGTGTGATTTCAATCATTTTAAATCTATTGAGTTTGATCTATGGCCTAGCATATGGTCTGTTCTGGAGAATGTTCCATGTGTACTTGAGAAGAATGATGTGCATTCTGTTTTTGTTGGGTAGAGTTGTTCTACAGATGTCTGTTAAGACTAGTTGGTTTATAGAGTTCTTTAAGTCTTCTATTTTCATGCTAGTCTTCTATCTAGTTATTCTATCCTTATTCAAAGGGGGGTATTGAAGTCTTCAACTATTATTGTTGAATTGACTATTTCTCCCTTCAATTCTGTTGGGTTTTGCTTCAGGCATTTTGGGGCTCTGTTGTTAGAAGCATACGTGTTTATAATTATTATATCTTCCTAATATATTGATACTTTAGTCATTATAAAATTCTTCTTTTTATCAATAGTAAATAATTTTAAAGCCTCTTTTGCCTGATACTAATATAGCCACGCCAGCTTTCTTATGGTTGTTTATATGATATATCTTTTTCCATCTTTTTCCTTTCAACCTATTTGTATCTTGAATCAAAAATGTCTTGTAGATAGTATATAGTTGAATCTTGCTTCAGTTGGGAATTGGGAGAATGGGAGCTCCATCTTGTTGGCCACAGCTGCTCAGAGTGGAGTTTTCTTTTTACTGAACTAGAGATGGGGGAAGAGGGGAATGGGTTGTGGCTCAAGTGCCATAGACTGACAGTTCTTACTGAGATGCAGTAGATTTTTTTGAGTAAACATTTCATTTGCTGTATGACTTTAGGACAATTTACAGAGCTGTTAAATGTTTTTTAAAAATAATTTTCACCATTTATGGTTGTTTCACTGGAGAGCAGGTCTGTAGAACTCCTCACCCTGCCATTCAGATCATCTCCTTATTTAAGTTTTGATTGTAAAAAATTTCAAACATATGAAAAAGAGAGAAACCAATATAATAAATCTTCATAAGCTAAATATTCATTTTAAGCAATCATGAAACATGTGGTCATGTCTTACCTTCTTTTCCTTCCTCCTTTAGATTATTTTTGAAGCAAATCTTTAATATCATATAATTTATTCTATAAACATTGCTTTTAAAAGTCAGTTAGTCTCTCTCTCTCTTCCTCTCTCTCTCTCTCTCTCTCTCTCACACACACACACACACCCCTCCCTCCCTCATTGCTCAGTAGTCCCACCTCTGTCACATATCAAGTATCCGTACATGTTTGGATCTGTTTCTGGGCTCTTTATTCTGTTCCATTAGTGTTTTTATTCATTCCTGTGCCAATACCACACTGCTTAAATTATTTTTGCTTTGTAAACTTTAACACCTAGTAGATCAAGTCTTTCCACCTTTGCCTTCTTCAAAAGTGTCTGAACAAATCTTGGCCCTTTTCATTTCCATATAAATTTTATAAACAGTTTGTCATACAGCTTTGAAGATTTAGGAAAATTTGGCTAATTTTTATCAAATTCAAAAACAAAAGAATGTATGCTATTATTTTAATTCTACTAAGATTTATTTTAAATAACAGATGTGTAATCTAAAAATTAAACTCATAAATATAGACTTGGTAAGTGTCTCCTACTATAGTAAATGTACTTATTTATGCTATTTGTCCAGACAGTCATTGAAATCAGAAGGCGTATAGCTGCAAGTCAATCTATGGTCTTTGTGCAAGGGAAAATTTAAAGGTCCTTTATCTTCCTCTAGCCTCTAATTAAAAATTTGCAGGCTAGGACTTCCCTGGTGGCACAGTGGTTAGGAATCCACCAGCCAATGCAGGGGACATGGGTTCGACCCTGGTCCGGAAGGATCCCACCTGCCGCGGAGCAACTGAGCTCGTGCACCACAACTACTGAACTCACGGTCTAGAGCCCGTGAGCCACAACTACTGAGCCCGCGAGCCACAACTACTGAAGCCTACGCGCCTAGAGCCCAGCTGCACAACAAGAGAAGCCACTGCACCGCAACGAAGAGTAGTCCCTGCTCGCTGCAACTAGAGAAAGCCTATGCACAGCAGCGAAGACCCAACGGAGCCAAAAATAAATAAATAAATAAATAAATAAATAAATAAATAAATAAATAAAAATTTTTAAATTTGTAGGCATTTTGCATTTGTCAAAAAAAGCAATTAGAGAGAATCTTAAAATTTAGCACTGCCTTAATAGCTGAATGAAGGGCCATATAAATACATAGATATAGAAGCTGAGTCAAATATGGTGCATATTGAGGGATACTAAAGAACCCCTGAAGGAGCCCAGAGAAGGATATTGGAAATAAGGGGTCATTGCCTTGTCTATTCCACCCCTCCTTCTTAGTTTTAAATCTGATTGAGCCCCTAGTAACAAAGTAACAAGTGGGATGTTAGAAAGGTGTTGATCTCTTGTCTAGATTTTGGGTTTTGTCCAAATACCCACTAAATAGATCTATTTTATTTTTCAAAATGCCTGGTGTTAAAGTGCTTAATTCAGTTGAACCTAGAAGGTGGGCTGTGGAGAAGTGGAGTAGCTTTGCATCAAGTATTGACCTTGACCTTTGCGTGGAGCATTCTGCAGTACCTATCTTTTCTGCTTCTTGGACAACAGACTGAACTTGCTACTTGCCTCTGTCTATGATACCTGCCTTCCATGCTGCCAGCTCCTGTTTCTTCCTAAGACTTATGCTATCTGCCAACTCCTAGGTTTCTCCTGGGTAAAATTATGGAGAAGCTAATCATATACCTAACCAGTGTACATGCTGGAAAAACTCCATGTTGGCCCAAAGAAAGGACTTGTCCACAGGCCCCACAGTTCTGATGCAAGGCTTCCTGGCGGATCTGCCAACAGCCAAACCTTATGTAGAGTCTTGAGCAGTTTGACACTCCCAGATTCCTTTATTTAGCTAACAGGTGGCCCTGGATCCTACAGCTGTGACCAAAGTCTCACAGACAATCAGCCTTTTGTTGGAGTGAAATGAAGACGGTTGGCTTCCTATGAACATAACTAGAGTCCCCGATAGAGCCCTTTACATAGGGTTTTTAGGAGTTCAGTGATCCACCAGAGCTGGTAAACGGTCCATGGTTCCATTCACTGCAATTCTGTAACTTTCATTTCCTGGACACCAAAAGAGATTGGCACAAACTTTACTATGTGACTAATTTCAAGAGTAATTCATGCTACATTCAAAAGAGTGAAAGGGATGGGTAGATCTAGTTTGAATAATGTCACTGTATCCAAAATATTATCATTTCATCATGTAATAAATATAAAAATTATTAATGAAAAAATAAAAAGAGTAATTCATGGATCCCAGCCACAACAGTGGCAGCAACTCCCCCAACTGAACCAGGCAATAAAACCAGCTGGAGCGAAAGTTTGACATCAGTTCAAGTTTCCTTTATCCAGCTCTCAAGTATTCAAGACTGACATCCCTACCCCTCCATCTCTAAGGATTCTATCCCCCAAACCTAACATCCAGGAGTGAGTGAATGCAGCCTGGCGCCATTAGCCCAGAGGAGGCTCAGCTCTGTCTCTATCAAATGGTCTCTCCACAGGCAGAGATCCCTGTCTCTCTTACTTCTAGCCATTCCGTCTTAGGCACTGTGTTTCCTGCAATCGGTATGCAGAACTCTTGCCCCACACAGTTCATCAGAGGTTTGGGTGCACCAGGGGACTTCATTGTCCTGAAAGACTGGCTGCCAATGAGCACAAGGACTGACGTGGTGACAGAGGGATCTCCTGAAGGGCTTCTCCTCTATTATGTAGACCTTGGGCTTGGAGATCCAGATGAAAGAACAGGGGGATGCTCTTATCACAATAGGCAGTAATGAAATGGCTTCCTAAATGGTCTCCTCGTGTCCATTCTTTTCCTCTTTTCAACTCTCCACACAGCAGTCAGGAAATCGACTGTGTCCTTCCTTTATTTAAAATCCTTTCCTGTCTCCCACAGTGTGGCCTGCAAGGCCCTGTACGCCCTTTCCAACCTCTCTGATCCTATCCCATGCCACCTTCTTCCTGTGATGTGCTCTAATTTTCTTTTAGTCCCTCAAATGCCATGCTCCCTCCTGCTTTGAGGCCTCTCCACATGCCATTCTCTTTGATTCTTCAATTTATTGATTCCCACTTATCTTTCAGAGCTCAGTTCAAATGTCACTTCCTTAGGGAAGCTGTCCTTGAGTCCCCAGAGCAGACGAACTCCTCATTATACCCTTTATAGCTCTACATCCCATTCCTTCATACTCTGTAATTATAAAGCTGAGTAATTTTTAATGTCTTCCTCCCAATCAGCTTGTAAGATTCATGAGGGCAGAATTTCGGTCTATAAAGGCTCCCCGCTGGATCCTGAGTACCCACGTGGTAGGGGCTTGGTAAATATTTACTGGATGAATAAATTAACAAAAATAAATATGGAAGTTACTGTCATAGGCTTCACCAGCTGGTGAGTACAGGTGTAGTTCTGTAACTTCATGCACTTTCAATAGTTCCGCCACATTTGTGACAGCTATGAATTTTTTCCTTCCATGTGACATTCAGATATTAGACAGCTGCAGGAGTGGGTGAATGGCTTCTCCTCTAGTTCATTCTCCTGAGCCTCTCTCTTTTCCCCTCTGGTCCACCCAAAATACCAAGGCAAGTGTGGACACACACACACACACACACACACACACACACACAGCTTTTACACTGTATACAAAGGGCAAAGGTAGGTTTAGAACTCTGGCTTCTTGAATTCTACAAAAATATTTTTTCCTCATTTCTTTATTTAGTGAGATCTGTTAATTGGCCTCATTCTGTTAGAAAATAATGTCAATCAAAAAATAATATAACCCTTCTTTAAGAGCCACAAATTTCTCAAAATTCTAGTTTCCTAGAGATCCTAATAAAAACTCAGACAACTTGGAATAATTTTCTAACAGCACATTTTACACTCACACCCTTATCTTGCCATTTAACATTTCATTTATGTCTAGATTTTGTTTTCTAAAAAGATCATAAGCTGTTTGAGGAGAGAGTTTATGGGTCTTCTACATTATATTCTCCCCATATCTGTGCATAAAAAGGGCCTAACAAATTTTCTCAGTTGTTTTCAGAAAGAGAAATTAAATTGAAAAGGGAAAGAAAATGAACTAACCCCTAGAACAAGTTATTACAAAATTGTACATTCTATAATTATATTTCATGTCCTATGACAAAGGAAAAGGAAGGCTGTAACAAGAAGGTAAAGCTGTACTCTAGCTAGTTGAAATAAAAGCCATGTTAACTGTAAAAATAAAAGTTTCCATTCATAAGTGAAAGACGACAGATTCAGAAATTATCTTTTTAATGGAAAATTATTTTCACAAACTTCTCTGGATTAAAAAGTCCTTGTGACTTAAACATTCTATTATGGCCAAATTTAACTCATTTTTTTTTTAACCACTGGACCACCAGGTATGTCCCTTAACTCATTTTTGATTAACACTTTTTTAGATATCTCATTGAATCTTCATAAACCCTGTGAGGAGGACTCAGCATAAGCAATTATGTAAAAGAATATAATGAACCAGAGAAAAGCTTCCTGACTTCAGATCAAAGATCTTCTGGGTTGAGAGGAAAGGGAAAATCCAGATGGCAATGGAACAAGGGAGAACTTGCCTTGTGGGTCACTGAAGAGGGGACTGATCTTGCTCCAGTGGGGAGGAGTGAAATGATAGAAACACCAGGTAAGTTTGTGGGAACCAAGAGGAGAGGTAATCTAGACGTGTTCTTAAAAAGAGGCCCAAGGAAACCCAAGATCTCAGAGACTGAAGGACTGTGTGGTGGGTATGAGTCTGGGACAGTTTACAGAGTCCCATGTGTCACAGTGTAGCCTGGAAGCAGATGGATGGTTCTGTGGCCTGAGAGTGCCACAGGAGTGGATGGGGTTTTAGGTAGCACCCCACAGTTTCTGTGACTCAGCTTGGCAATGGAATGAGTTTTTTGCACCCCAGAGTCTGTAGAGAAGTTGAAAGGATAGTTGTTAAACCTACACGGGCCTTTTAAATGGGATTATGGCAATGTTGCCTGTATGTCCAGTAAACAAATATGAAAAGAGATGATGGATGGCTAAATGGAAGCCAAGGTGATAACAGTCAAGGACCAGATGTCACAACTCCCAATGCTTTGACACTCCACATGCACCCCAGAAATTAGATATATCTCTTGGGTGTATATTGACTAAATTTAAATATTTGCCACTTAGAGGGTAGGGGCTCTAAATAGAAAATAATTTGGGGGAAAATAAGGTTACTATTTCTAACACAGCTGGTTTTGTGAGCTAAAAATGAAACCATTACTTTTATTAATAGCATCCCCTAACCTAGTTTTGCCATTGAGAAGCAGATCTGAGTGGGATGTGGGTCTCCATTGAACTAGCAAAAGAATAAAAGGTGTTTGGGGGAAGAAAAAAGGAAGTAGGAGAGGCATTGTGAAAGGATCCTCTTTCTAATTGGAAGAGAAGGAAGAGAGAATCAAGAGGAAGAAGAAAGAAGAGAAAATAGATGAATATCCAACATCTCTTTTGTTTTCATTATGATATTCATACTGACTTCATGGGATTTCCTGTTTTTCTAGCATATTCAGGAAGGATACTTTAACCTAGACCACTGAAATTGGAATTTTATCTGAGGTGAGAAAAAAAGAATGTTAGATTTGAAATCACAATCCGGGTTGAATTTCTGGCTTTGCCATTTAATAGATGTGTGATCTTGGACAACCTCTTAACCTCTTCAAACTTCAGGTTCAAATCAACTGTAAAAAGGGTTTAATAAAATACATACCATTGAATTATTGAGAGAATTGAGTCAATATACATGAAAGAGCTTTGTAAATGGTAAAAACTGCACCATGTGGGGTACCATTTTGTGGTGGAGATAACAAGGGGAACGAAGTGTACAGGTGTAGAAGGCACATGGGGGGTGAAGGGTGCTATTTTGGAGTCTCTGAACAGATAGTTCAACATGAAGAAATCAGGCTTACTGGAGAAAAGTGGTCCAGAAGAGGAGAAAAAGGAGAGAAGGACTTAAATGGGCAGCAGAGGCAAACCCAGGTATCCTGACTTGAAGTTTAGTAATTACGTCAAACTCTGTTTACTTATGTGTACCTATCAGAGTCTCTTGCTCATTTACCTTAGAGATCTACTGACAGTTAGTATATGGTACATTGCCCTATGCTTATAGTTTTGGAATAGGTCAATCACTTCTGAAGCCTTCAATGTAAGAAATTAACAGTAATTGGGGCTGTAGAAATCAATAGTTAATCTTTCAATCACTAGAAATCCTTCTTAGAGTCCTTACTATGAAAGCCCCTGGCTATTAGCTCAACTAGTTGTTCTTCCTTTGTGACATCTCTGGAAGTTTAGCACTTCTGTGTGAAAAGTTTTGTCAGTATGCTGAAAGCTGAAAGTGAGGTTGGATGACATGCAGTAACTTCAGAAATAGAAGCAGTCCTCCTAATTTGGAACAGTGTTGGAATCCTCCAGTTGTGACATGAAATGAAAATTCCATTCCGCAGAATTCTTTTGAGGTAGCGCTTGGTGGGAATATTTCATTATGTTACCTGGAGTAGGGAAGATATCTCAAAAACACATGCTCAGTTGCAATGATGGTTGCTAGACTGTCTTCTCGGGAGGGTAGGTCTTATCGACTAGAGCCCCCTAGGTTTCATTGGAAATTTTGATGAGTTTAGGATTGTGAATTTGAGGATAGAAGCCAAGCAGAGGTAAATTCTTTGTACAAATAGCAAGGAGACATATTTGAAGTGGGAGGGAAAAAGAAATCTTGTATAAAGCTCCAGAGCCATCAAAGATGGGGCAGGACTGGGGAAAGAGTATTCAAGAGAGATCCCTGGTAGTGGGGAGTCAATTGTGGATTTTGGAGAACAGATATATTGAAGGAGATTCCCACAAATGTTTTATTTTGAAAAATACCAAACTTTTAGAGAAGTTGCAAAAATAGTACAATGAACACTGGTATACCCATTGCATATACATGTACAGAGACAGAGAAAGAGTACATTTTTATAGATGTGTGTGTATTCACATTTTGTATATAGATAAGCAGATAAAAAGTACATACAGAGAGAAATTTAAGCATATGTATATATATATATATATATATATATATATATATATATATATATATATATATATATATATATATATACTTTCCTGACCATTTGAAAATTGTAGGTAGACATCATGAAACTTCACCACTAAATACTTCAGTATGTGTCTCCTAAGAACAAGGCCATTCTCCTATGTGACCACAATACAATTATCCTACTCAGGAACTTAAACTTGATGCAATACAATATCTAATATTCTGTATATATTAAAATTTCCCCAACTGTCCCAATAACATCTTTATAAATCTCCAATTTAAAGGGGATTTAAAAATTGTTTGTCATGTTCAACATAAATGTCTTCTCCATTTTCCCTACAAGATCATCAAAAATGACTACATTTCTTGTTAATATTTTTATGCCAGTAATTTATTTGGGGGAACTTGTAGATGTCTCATGTCCAGATTGGTAGAGGGTGAAAACAGAAACAATAGCAGCTGCCAGAGGAGAGGTTGGTTGAAGCTGGCTACAACTGAAGTAACAATTTGGAGGAAAGGGACTTCGTAGAGACAGTAACAGATTTAAAACCACTGTTCTGTTCCTGGCGTGCTGCCCCTTTCCTTCTGACCCTATGATTTAAACCTGTCCTCTAGTCTTTTGTATGTGATAAGTCTCTTACACTGCTTGTTTCCCAGATCCTACCTACCGTGATATAAAAGCTTGTTCTCATGGTCTTTTTTAAAAAAAATAGATTTTATTTTTTAGTGCAGTTTTATACTTACAGAAAAATTGAGAAAATAGTACAGAGATACCCCATATATCCTCTCACCCCTACACATGATTTCTCTTATTATTAACATATTACATTAGTATAGGACATTTCCTACAATTAATGAACCAATATTTTCTGATTATTATTAATAAAGTCCATACTTTATTTAGACTTCCTTGGTTGTTGTTGTTGTTTTTTAATCTTTTCACCACGCTGCACAGCATGTGGGATCTTACTCCCTGACCCGGGATCGAACCTGCACCCCCTTCATTGGAAGGACAAGGTCTTAACCACTGGACCGCTAGGGAAGTCTCTAGACTTCCTTGGTTTTTAACTGAATGTCCTTCTGTTCCAAGATCCCATCCAGGATATGAAATTACATTTAGTTGTTATTTCTCCTTAGGCTCCTTAGACGATGCCAGATTTTCAGACTTTTCTTGTTTTTGATGTCCTTGACAGTTTTTCACTCCTAGGTCTTTTGATAATTTAATCTCCATACATTGCTGGGCAGAGTGCCACAACAAATATTATTTTGAATTAAGTATTATCTCTGCTAATGGGTGAAAGTCAGATCTTGTTTGAAGTAACCGCATGATAAGGATGATAGTTATTTCAGTAGCCTTGTTTGTGTATAGGTCATATTGTGACTACTTATTGATTAAATATGGGCTATAGAGTTCACAGCATTCATTGGGTGGAACAATCTTCTTTGGGTGGATTGAGTCCATGAAGCTCCAGGCACAAAGGTCAACTGAGAGAGCAGAACCAATCAGAAGATGCCTTTTCCTCTGGAACCCTATGTTCTTACAGACTCCACATGGCAAATGGTCTATGCTTTTCCCTTTATCTTTACAAGCATCTTGGGGTAATTTGGCTTGAGACATATGAACTATCATTTACCAAACAAGTACTTCCGTTGTCCTTTGTTTTTTATTTTTTTCAAATTAAAGTATAATTTACATATAATGATAAGCACAGCTCTTATGTGTACAGTTCAAAATGTTTTGACAAATGCATACACCTGCGTAATCCATCAAGCTAGGGAGCGTGTTCATCACTGCAGAAGGTTATCTCGTGTCCTTTTCAAGTCAATGCCTGCCCTTGAATCCCCAGAGGCAGCTACTGGTTCAATTTCTTTCACCATAGATTAGGTTTGCCTGTTCTAGGACTTCACATAAATGGAATCATACAGTTTACACTCTTTTGTGTCTGGTTTCTTTAGCTTAGCATAATGTTTTTGAGATTCATTCATGTTTTGTGTCTATCAAAAGTTTATTCCATTTTATTGCTGAGTAGAATTCATTATATTGTATCAATATACCACAATTTCTTTTTTTTTAATTAATTAATTAATTAATTTATTTTTATGGCTGTGTTGGGTCTTCGTTTCTGTGCAAGGGCTTTCTCTAGTTGTGGCAAGCGGGGGCCACTCTTCATCGCGGTGCGCGGGCCTCTGACTATCGCGGCCTCTCTTGTTGTGGAGCACAGGCTCCAGACGCACAGGCTCAGTAATTGTGGCTCACGGGCCTAGTTGCTCCGCGGCATGTGGGATCTTCCCAGACCAGGGCTCAAACCCACGTCCCCTGCATTGGCAGGCAGATTCTCAACCACTGCACCACCAGGGAAGCCCCACAATTTCTTTATCTACTCTTGTATGGATGGAAATTTGTTTTTTCTGATTTTTGGCTGTTATGAATGAAGTTGTTATGAATATTTATGTATGGGTCTTTTTTGTGGACTTACGTTTCTTAGGATTTTTTTTTTTGGCCACACCGTGCGGCTTTCAGGGTCTTAGTTCCCTGACCAGGGATTGAACCCAGGCCCTGGCAGTGAAAGCACCAAGTCCTAACCACTGGACCACCAGGGAACTCCCAACTAATGTTTCTCTTGAGTATGGAATATCTGGGTCACATGGTTGGTGTATGTTTAATGTTTTAAGAAATTGTCAAACCATCTCCCAAAGTGGTTGTACCATTTTATAGTCTGTATTAGTTTTCTATTGTTGCTTAATAATATTGCCACAAACTTAACAGCCTAAAGCAACACACATTTATTATCTCCCTGTTTCCATGGGTCAGGAACAACTTAGCTTATCCTTTGTGAGGCTGCAATCAAGGTGTTGAACAAGACTGCTTTCTCACATGGAGGCTCACCTGGGAAAGGATCTGCTTCCAGACTCATGTGGTTGTTGGCAGAATTCATGTCCTTTGGATGTCCTTTTGGAGGGCTCTAATTTCTTGCTGGCTGTCGGCTGGAGGTTGCCCTCAGTTTCTAGAGGCTGCTTGTAGTTCCTTACCATGTGGGGTTCCTTAAATGGCCAGCTGCTTCCTCAAAGCCAGCAAAGGAGCAAGGGACCCCAGAAAGATGAGTGGTACAATCTTATAAAATGTAATCATGTAATCAAATACATTTAATCACGTACATCCCATCTCCTTTGCTACATTCTACTGCCATATTCTATTACAAGTTCCACCATATTCAAGGGGAGGGGAGCACATAGGGCATGAATACTAAGGGGCAGCGATCAAAGAGGGCCATCTTAAGAATGTGTGTACTACATTCTCCCACCATAAATGAATGAGAGTTTTGGTTGCTAAACATCCATACCATCATCTGGTGTTGCCATCTTTTTAATTTTAGGCACTTTAGTTGTTGTAGAGTATGTCACTGTGGTTTTAATTTGCATTTCCCTAATGTCTAATGATACTAAACATTTCTCCATGTGCTATTGGCCACTCACATATCTTTCTTTGGGAAATGTCTTTTCATGTATTTTGCCCATTTAAAAAATTGTGTTGTTTGTCTTTTTATTATTGAGTTAGAGGAGTTCTTTATATATTCTGTTCATAAAGATTTTCACAAATAGTACTGAAATGACTGAGTATTTATATGGAAAAAAATGGGCCATAACTCCCACATCACACTGTATATAAAAATTAACCTAATTGATATTTATAGACTATTACAGTCAACAACTGCAGGATATACATCTTTTCAAAGGCACATAGAACATTCACCAAGATAGACCACAGATTGGGCCATAAAACAAGAGTGAATAAATCTCAAATGACTGAAATCAGACAGAGTATGTTTTCTGAGCTTAGCAGATTGAAATTAGAGATCAATACAAAAACTCTGGAAAATTATCAATTATTTTTGTGTATTTGTTTTATCAATTCCTGTGAAAGAAGTACTATTATTGCTAACTATAATTAAGGATTTGTCTACTACTCTCTTTAGTTCTGTCAATTCTTGCATCATGAATTTGAAGCTATATTTGACATATGCATATTTAAAACTGTTGTATCTTCTTGAGTGAC
Organism: Balaenoptera borealis; assembly: GCF_965194805.1. Taxonomy (NCBI): domain Eukaryota; kingdom Metazoa; phylum Chordata; class Mammalia; order Artiodactyla; family Balaenopteridae; genus Balaenoptera; species Balaenoptera borealis. Next base: position 20,252,395 of record NC_138877.1, on the reverse strand, counting down.
CCTTTTATCAACATGAAATGTCCTTTTCATCTCTGGTAAAACTCCTTGTTCTGAAGCCTACTTTCTTTTATATTAAAATAGGCACTCTAACTTTCTTATGATTAAAGTTTTCATGGCATGTTTATGTCCATCACTTTAACCTAGTTGTGTCTTCATATTTAAAGTAAATCTCTTGTAAAAAGCATATCGTCATGTCTTCCTTTTTTATCCAGCCTGACATTTGCTGCTTTTTAATTAGAGTGTATTTGTATTTTAGTTATGCCTTTTTTTCATTTTTTGGAGATTGGTTGCTCTAGTGATTATAATATGCAACTCTGATGAACTAATATTATAAAACTTTACATATAATGTAAGAATCTCACAACGGTGATTGTATATATTTTTAAATTAAAAACTATAGTTTTTTCTTATTATAAAACACAATACATGGAACTGTACAAATCTAAACTTACCGTATAAAAATAAAGTGAATGAGGATACAAAGCCCAGAGATAAACCCCTGCACCTATGGCCAACTAATCTATGACAATGGAGGCAAGGATATACAGTGGAGAAAAGACAGTCTCTTCAATAAGTGGTGCTGGGAAAACTGGACAACAACATGTCAAAGAATGAAATTAGAACACTCCCTAACATCATACACAAAAATAAACTCAAAATGGATTTGAGACCTAAATGTAAGACCGGACACTATAAAACCCTTAGAGGAAAACATAAGAAGAACACTCTTTGACATAAATCACAGCAAGATCCTTTTTGACCCACCTGCTAGAGTAATGGAAATAAAAACAAAAATAAACAAATGGCACCTAATGAAACTTAAAAGCTTTTGCACAGCAAAGGAAACCATAAACAAGACAAAAAGACAACCATAAGAATGGGAGAAGATATTTGCAAACAGATCAACGGACAAAGGATTAATCTCCAAAATATACAAATAGCTCATGCAGCTCAATATCAAAAAACAAACAACCCAATCAAAAAATGGGCAGAAGACCTAAGTAGACATATCTCCAAAGAAGACATACAGATGGCCAAGAGGCACGTGAAAAGCTGCTCAACATCACTAACTATTAGAGAAATGCAAATCAAAACTACAATGAGGTATCACCTCACACGTTAGAATGGGCATCATCAGAAAATCTGAAAACAATAAATGCTGGAGAGGGTGTGGAGAAAAGGGAACCCTCTTGCACTGTTGGTGGGAATGTAAATTGATACAGTTACTATGGAGAACAGTATGGAGGTTCCTTAAGAAACTAAAAATAGAATTACCATATGACCCAGCAATCCCACTGCTGGGCATATACCTAGAGAAAACCATAATTCAAAAAGACACATGCACCCCAATGTTCATTGCAGCACTATTTACAATAGCCAGGTCATGGAAGCAACCTAAATGTCCATCTACAGATTAATGGATAAAGAAGTTGTGGTACATATATACAATGGAATGTTGCTCAGCCATAAAAAGGAACAAAACTGGGTCATTTGTAGAGACACGGATGGACTTAGAGACTGTCATACAGAGTGAAGTAAGTCAGAAAGAGAAAAACAAGTATCGTATGTCAACACATATATGTGGAATCTAGAAAAATGGTACAGATGAACTGGCTTACAAGGCAGAAATAGAGACACAGATGTAGAGAACAAACATATGGATAGCAAGGGGGGAAAAGGGGGTGGGTGGGATGAATTGGGAGATTGAGATTGACATATATACACTAATATGTATAAAATGGATAACTAATAAAAACCTGCTGTATAAAAAAATAAATAAAATTAAATTAAAAAATAAAATAAAATAAAATACATAACAAATGAGAACCTGCTGTATAGCACAGGGAACTCCTGTACAGTAGAAACTAACACAACATTGTAAAACAGGTATACCCCAATAAAAATAATAATAATACTAAAGTGAATGAAGAGAAATAACCTCTGTCTGCACATTGTTGTTCATCCTCTGAGACCTTTTCCTACATGTATATGCACTTCATTGCTCCTTCTATGAACTTGACATCAGTAGGTATTATATACAACTAATTTCTCAGTCTTATGAGAGCATCTTTTGAAAGACAATATAAATGACTCTAATCTCAGAACAAACTTCTGGGAAGAAGAAGACAAAGAATTTATCTGCTATATCCCCTTGTCAAACCTTTTCTTCTCAGACATTAAATCTCCCACATTTCTGGGTTGTGCATGTGTAGGTACTGCCTGGTCCTGCAGCATCTCATGCCTCACTGCCAAAAGAAAAACTCCAGGATAGGATGGGAGATATATCGTCTGGGTATAAGGTGAGCCACCATCAGGCTGTGCTCATGTGAAGTCTGTTGCCATAGCAGTATACCCCACAGGAGTTGGTTGCCAGTGTTGCCTGGGACAAACCAAGTGGCTAATGGCCCTGCAGCCAGTGAGGCCAAGAGCATCTGATTTTAGTATAAGTGTTGCTGAGGCAAGCACAAGAGCATCTGAGTACATAAGCAGTGTTTGATAAAATATATCTCTTGCACCACTCATTTTCATTCATGCCTTCCCATTATATTCACCCCCATACTATAAGAAGGGCATCAGTTTTTGTGAGAAGCTCATGCCCTCACTTCTTTCCTAAGGGGGAAGGAACAAGTCCATTTTGTCACAGAGTCCTATTCAAGATGGTGTCCAGCCACAATCTCTGAAAAGACTTAAGGCAAGAAGGTTGAGTCAAGCTAAACCCCCTGCTGATAAAGATAACACCAAGGATGATAATCTTCATCTGTCTCTCCTCTACCCTTTTGTACCCTCATGTCAGTCAATCACTGGCTAAGGTTTGTTGGGGGTCGGGGAGTATAGATTTCATAGATGAGGCAACTCCTGTTTGGTTGAGGACAATTCTCAGTCAACACTCACATTAGCTGGGGGATGAGTGTGCCAGTAGATTTAAGCAAAGCACCAACAGCATCCATCCACTACAAGGGGCTAATTCTATCTCCACTCTTTATTTCTTGCACCTTTATATTTTAGTTGTTGGGGGCCACAGCACCATATATTAGCTGTTGGTTTGTTGCTTATATTGTATTTTGTAGGGCAGTGCCCAACCACGCACTAAGTCTGGAGTGTTTTGTTATGCAACAAGATCTAACAAATACAGATGAGTCACACAGCAAGACCATAGGGTCCCATGGTCGTGTGTTCATTGTTTCTCTTCTTTTGTCATAAAATGGATCCTTTGATCTGAGCCATTGTTGTGAGAGAAATCATGTCAATATATCAGGCTTCCATAAATTCTTGAGTCGTGGTGCTGGCAGAGGCACTGAGGGCAAGGAAGGCAAATTCATAACCAGATTAGGTACTAGTTCTGATAAGGATTAATCACTGCCTCCTCTAAGGTAGAAGGGGTCCAATGTAACCAATCTGCCATCAAGTGGCTGACTGGTCTTCTCAAAGAGTAATGCCATATCAAAGGCTCAGTTTTGGTCTCTGCAAATAGCAAGTTGGGAATTCTAGCTAGATCAGAATTGGTGAGGAGTCCATATTTTTGGACCCATGCAAGACTTTCATCCTTGCCACCATGACCTCTCTATCATGGGATCTTTTTGCTAGTTGATGCCACAAGACAAGTCATCTTGTTCACCTGGTGCCTGAGAACCTCTTCTGTGATAGATGCTCTCTGGTGAAAATTAACACGAGACACAAAGATATAAACACTTTATCCTCACTCCCTTGGATCCATCCATATTCTGCTTTCCAGACCAAACTGTCCCTAATATTCTAATCATTTTTTTCCAGGTTCTGACCAACTAGCCAAGCCATTCATCTCTGCCCAGAAGTTCATGTATATCCACATTTCAGGCCACTTCTTCCTCTTAAGAAGTAATCAAGGGTACTGTTCACAAGTCTGCCCAAGGGAGGATTTCTCATCATCACTGTACTTTGGGGCATTAAGCAGTGCATGTAAACTAGGTCCAAGATCTTTCCTCCTCCATCAGTTGGTCTTAGAGAGCCCCCTTAGGCCAAAGGACTGAACTGAGGGAGAGGTCTGTGATATAAGAGTTAGGATTATTTGTTCACATAACTTACTCATGCCTTCTTGGTCTCTGCTTGGGCCTGATCCTGAATGTACCGTATCCATTGTACCACAGATTGATGCTGCGCCTGCCAGACCTTATAATTCAGTGGATCATAATAAGCTCATGATGAGCTATTCCTACTGCTTAGGCACTTGGTCTCCCATTCAGTCTGCATTTGGGCCCAGGAGCAAAAACAGAGCTGATTTTTCAAATAGAGAGTAATTCTCTGTTGTAGAAGACATTGCCTTGCTCCAGCAACTTAGGGCTATAACTGATACTAGGGCTTGCCAGAGACTCTATACATCACTTATTCACCACAATTACCTCTCATCCCATTGGATCTGCTAGATTATACAGCTCAAGTAGCAGGGCTTCTTGCACTGCAGGCTGGACCTGATCTAGAGATGTCTCTGGGCACCCACTAGCAATTATAAGTCATCTGATGAATGGGTTGCAGTTATATTCCCAGAGACAGTATATGCCGCCCTCGAACTCCAAAGAGGTCCGCAAAGTGATGAGTCTTTCTCTTAATGGTAAGAGGTGAGAGGTGCAACAACTTGTTCTTTACATTAAAGGCGATATTCCTAGCATTCCCAGACCATTGGAATCCTAAAAACTTCATTGATGTGGCAAGCTCTTGGATTACCTTAGAGTCTATCTTGTGTTCTGCAACATGCATGTGTTTTACTAGGCCATTTAGACTGTGCTATTCAAAGTGCAGTCTACAGACTGGTGCTGGATGGTAAACTCTTGGTTACTGGCTCATGGTGAGATAAATTGAGAAATTTGAAATTCTAGGTTTAGAGCCTTTTATAGCAATTTGACATGGCTGTGACCTCCAAGAACATGATCAGAAGACTCATCTTATTGAACAGGGTACAGATCATCTTGGTTACAGTCAAACTCATGTGGTGATTAGCATGTGCAGTAAGTTATGTACCGGGCAAGTTCAGTAATTTCCAAAAATACTACTTTAAGCATATTGAAAACAAACAAACAAACAAACGGGTCCTTCACCACAGATAGCTTAAGAGGCATTGATCTAGATTATTTGCCCCTTCATGCTCACCAGGACAGAGGACAGAGTTAAAATAGCTCTGAGGCTAGAAAGTAAATGTGTACTCCTTTCCTTTCTATACAAAGGTAAAGTGGTTTTGATCCTTCCTACTGATGGAACTCAGGAAAATCACATTTACCAATCAATACCTCTATACCAAATGCCAAAGTCCATGTTGATCTGCTCTAGTGAAGATACCACATGAAGCATGGCAACTTCTAATGGGGCTATCAACTGGTCAAGTTTATGGTAGTCTACTGTCATCTGCCATGATCCCATTTTTGCAGGGGTCAGACAGAAGAATTGGTTGAATGAGGATATAATGGAAATCATAATCTCTCCATCCTTTAAATCTTTGATAGTGATGTAAGTCTTCACAGTTCTTTCTAAGATGCTGTCCTCCTTCTAAATTACTCTCCTGGCTTGGGGGTATAAGTGCCAGTTTCAGGGACCTCTACATGGCCCATCCTAAATAATGGCTAGTACTCCACAGGTCAGGGAACTGATGTGAGGATTTTGCCACTTGTTAAGAGTTATCTGTCCTAATTATACATTCAGTGACTTAACCACAGAATGTGTTCATAGACCTACTGGACCTACTATAAGTTGGAGTTGAGCCAAAATTCCATTGGTCCCGATTCTAACTGGAGAATCAGGATGGTATCGTGTTAGCTCAGATGCTGTATCTAACAGTTCTTGAAGACTCTGGGCATTTCTTTTTTTCCAGTGCATAGTTACACTGGCAAATGGCTGCAAGTCCCTTTGGAGAGCCACTTGCTTCAGGAGTCACTGCATGATTTACAGGCAAGAGAAGAGATGATGTTTCTACCAGCCAGAGGGGTTCAGGGCACTGGTGGGTTCAAGCTGGCTCATATCAACTCTCAGGAGCCAACTGTGTACATCTCTTCTCAACTCTGTTTAGTGACATTATGTTGGTAGCTTGAAATTGATTAAGTTGAGAGTGTTTATTCAACAGAAATTGGCAAATGCTACAAATATGGCCCTTCCCTGCATGCCCCTCCTGAGAGCCAGTTGCTAAATCTTTTCCAGTGTCCCACAGGGGAGAATTGGGGGATTCAGTATTCTCAGGGTCACCCACTCAAATGTCCCATTCCTAGGTCTTAGCTGTCTTTTTCCTTTCAGGGACTAAATGTGGACATAGGAGACCCTTCAAGTCTATGCATTTAGTTGCTTTTTCAGCTCTGCTGCCCTTATAATCAGGTCCCAGGCCTGATTCTTAGTATAGTTTGCTTTAGGCTATAGGAAATCAGTCTTTTAAAAAACTGCCAATAGAGGCCCTCTCACTTTCTCAGGGTGCCTTAAGGTGACAGTTGGCTGCCCTGAGGTATCATTTTCTTTTGCAAGGTTTACAATTCCACCAACAGAATCCATTCTATCCTATTATCCCCATACTGTTCAAGCACCACAGCTATCACATGTTCCAGTGCCCCACTGTCTGTGTGCACTGCACCCCAATGGGCCACAGGGGAGAAGCTTAGTAGTTATGATATCACTGTATGGTCCTACTTACCATACCCTGGGTCTTTATCACCACAAAATCAGTGAGGAACTCAACTCCAATATCCCATCCCGATCGTCTGCAGGACACTCCTGATGCCACATCTTTTAGCTTGGGTTCTCTAGAAAATAGAGCCTGAGGTCAATTTGAGAGAAACAGGAGAGAAGACAAAGGGGAGTGGGCAGGGAAGGAGGGGAAACTAATATAATACTATAGTACTAAACTAGCTACCCTTTGGTATCAAGCCCAACTGACTGCTCAGTGTTGTGGGTACATGCCAGGCATGGGGGCACCCTAGTCAGCAGAACAGACATAGATCTACCCTCACGGACAGACCTGGCTTTATAGGCACGTGAGCCGTGCAGTTCTATAACACTCCATGTTAGACGGGCCTCGCGCTTGGTTTAGTGTTCTGCTGTCACCATCTTGAAAGTCTCAATAACTTTTGAACAAGAGGCTCTGCATTTTCATTTCCACTGGGCCCCGCAAATTATGTTGTCTGATCCTGCTAATATAAATTACAGTTTAGTAGGGAAATCAATCATATTCTCTCTCCTCATGAGTGTGAACTGATGGCATGGAGAGTAGGTCATTGTGGCAGGAGAACAGTACAAAGAGATGAAGAATAACAACATTCACATTGCCTGCTGTTGGATGGATGACAAGATACATGAATGCAGCAGCAGGGATTCTTTTTCTTTTTTTTTTTTTCTTTTTCACTTTTTCCCCCTAAACTAATCATAAACCCTGAATAATTCAGGTAAACTGAGTAGGTCTCTGTTTCCTGAAACCAGAAAGAATCTAAGAACACACATATGGGAGGTGATTTAAATCATGGGAATGAAATAGAGCAAGAAGAGAAGAGAGTTGAAGATCTTCTAGGCCAGTGCTATCTCACACTATCTGTGAAGGAACGAACTTTCCTTTCTTTTCCAATTTTTCATGAAAAATAAACTTTTGGAAAATAAAATTTTAAAAAGTACTAGAAAAATGAAATGAAAACAAAAAAGGCACACCAAACACAAGCTCACGCTTTAAGTATTTTAAACAGACATAAAATTACATTTCAAAAAACAGAATTAAAACAAAAAATAACATAGGATAAAAGAAAAAAGTACAGAAACTGCATTTTGTTCACTGCAAGTGTACATATAGGTGATTAATATAGAGAATTGCTAATACACTCTTAATTTTCTATCATTCCATGGTCATAACAACTAAACAAAAGGTTGGTAATGAACTGGCAATTTCTCATATTAAATACTATGACAGTATTTAATATTTTAAGTTTGTCAATATTTAAAGTTTTTAACATGACAAATGAATGTGCTTCTTGCTTGTTAAATCCTCTAATCTAGGTTGGATTGCTGACAATGCCACTAGCAGGAGATAATGTATATCTAAACTGTTTCTATGTTGTATTTGAGAACACTAATAGCAGAGAAATCAGTCTCTCAAAGGTATGTTTAAGGTATGTTTAAGGGAATGGAAAAAGAGATTTTATTTCATTTATTTATTTATTTTGGCCACGCAGCTTGCGGGATCTTAGCTCCCCAACCAGGGATGGACCCGGGCCCCAGCAGTGAAAGCGCCGAGTCCTAACCACTGGACTGCCAGAGAATTCCCTGGAAGAAGAGATTTTAAAACAATTTCTGCAAGCTCAGATATTCACTTTTAATTTTTATCTCAAATGAAGCAAATGATGCTTTATTTTCAAAATTCATCTTCAATTCTTCATCAGTAGCCCATTCCAAAGATTTATCCTATTAAGTTATAGTTACATTTAAATTATCTTTCAATGAAAGAAATGGATTCTGGATCCATGAATTCCCTACGTGTGTTTATTTTCATGGAAAATAAAAATTCAAAATGTTTTATCACATTCATAGTTAGTTTCTTTATATTTTATATGTAAATGCCATTGAAATTTGATGGCTTTATTGCTTCATTAGTCAGTTCATGATTTTAGTACTTTACTATGACTTATGGCTGTGAGCTCAGTAGATGGGGGATTATTTCTGAGTAAAATTCGTACAAACACTCAGATCTTTAACTCTTGGAATCACTTCTCTGGTTATTATTTGGTTTACTACTATTATTACTAACCCACTACTGATGTGCCTTTTCTTGATGAAACAGGACAGTGAGGCTTATTTCACCACCTACAATTTAGGGTTAAAAACAAATGACACAAATTTTACTTCCCAAGTTTAGTTATGAATTTCAAAAAACGGGCTTGATTAAAAATTAAAATGACTGTAAAAATAACAAAGTTATAAAAGTAAACAAATATTTACATTTTCACAGATTTGTATTCACTTTTGGGTTACAGTTGACAAACTAACCTTAAAAATTTCACTCCTTCACTAATGTGGTCCTACGGCACATGACAAGGACACAATCATGCCACTGACCTGCAACTCACCACGCAGGTTGGAGAACATCTGAACCACTCTACACTCTGTTTAATGAGGGGTGTCCAATGATCACGTGCTTGGATATTGCTGAAATGTGAAACTCCTATAAATGCTGCTAAGCATTTACTCTTAACCTCTGTACTTATCTCCTTGTGGACTAAACATGAGCAGTTTACAGACCGGCACTGGTCCAAGGACCACACTTTGAATAGCACTGCTGGGAGAGCTAGTGGAGGAGCTTATGAAGTAACAGGAGAGAGGAGGTGAACAAGGAGATCATGGATTTGTGGAAGACTAGGGAAGTTTTAAGAAAGAGGAAGTGTTTAACTGTGTTAACTGCAAGAAAGGTCAAGTAGGTCGAGGACCAAAAAGAAGCCATGAGTTGACAATTAGGACACTGGTGACCTTTGAAAGAGTGGCTTCAGTGGAGTGCTGGTGGTGGCAGCCAAAGAGAGGCAGCACTAGTAGTCTTAGGAGTTGGGAGAGTGAGGGCACAAGTGGGGACTACCCTTTCAAGAAGCTAGATGGGAAAGAAATGGAAACAGTGTGGTAGCCTACAAAAAAAGTCGAAGGAAGACTTCTTAGACTAGGGGAGACTAAAAAAAAATTCTGATATCATTGAAGGGGCCTCAAACTGAAGAGAGTTCTATCTCCAGGTAGAAAATCTAAGAAAGATTTTTTTTTTGTCTTACAGTAATCTTACAAGTACTATGCGGGTAGAGGAAGATCAGGGGAAACTTCTTTGAAGAATCTGCAGAATTTCTAACACTTCTTTGGTGGTGCAACAGAAAGCTGTGGGGGAATATAAGGATGTTGATTGACTCAGTTCCTTCTGAGTTTGGTATGAGGACTTTATAGTAGGGAACATAGTTAAAGTAATCCATGGTAAAGATACACATCCTTTTGTAAATTGAGAAATCTCTCTTGAGCTATCATAATTATAGTAAACCCAGGTGTTGATAAGTTGGGTTTAATAAAGCAAGTCATATGAAGAGAGTTTATTTCAGTTCCTAGAACTTTCCTCTGCTTTCCTTCCCTCCCCAGTTTTAGCAAACAAGCATTTACTGTGTGCCCAACACCGTGCTAGGTACTAAGGGCAACCTCAATGATTGGTGTCTATCCTGAAGGGGTTCACTGGAGCAATATTATCAGTTATGATGCTTTTTGGTGGAAACAACTGAAAACCCCATCTCTGTTAAGGTCACCTCCAGGGTTGGTCAAATCAGAGGCTCAGTTATGTTACCAAGGACCCAGATTTTCTGATTTTCCTGCTGTGCCATCCTTAGTATATCTGCCTCATCCTCAGGTCAGCTTGTCTTAAGTCACAATGGCTGCAGCAACTGCAAGTGTCACATCCTCCAAATAGTTAAGGGGTAGAAGAACTATGTCATCCTTGTATCTCTTTTCAGCAGGCTCCCAGCAGACTCTCTTTGATCTTGCAAAGACCAAAACTGGATCGCTGTGCTCCTGATTACCCTAATCCTGGGCAAGGTGAGTGGAATTACCACTGTGATGTTATGTGCTCTCTGTAGCCGGGCCTGGGCATGGACCCTACCACCAGATAAACTTTTAGTCCCCGAGAGAGGGTTTCTGAACTTAGGCAGAACCAGCTGTTGAGCAGGCCAATGACTGCCACCCGTTTTTCACATTCTGGCATACACCATGGCATACACAGAAAGTGATAATCCATTGTACGACACACAGGGATAAACCCAAGAGCTATGACTTGCCTGAGGCTGCTGCCTCAGCCTTGCTCAGCTGTTCCAAGGATGCGGGGGGGGGGGGGGGGCGGTTCACACCAGAGCACAGCTGTATTTTATTCACAGCACCTCAGTTGGGAGGCTCCGAATCGGCAACCCACAGCATCTGCCAATGAGAGAAAAACATGTACTCAAACTAGGCAATCTATTATTATAAGTAAATACCAAGAGACAAGAGACAGTTTCTAAGCCAATGTTTGATGGTGGTAGTTCCAGCAAACTCTTCTCTGATGTCTTTGTGCCTTTGCACATGCTATTTCCCTCTCTTGGTGTTTTCTTTAACACGATGTAATGGATAAGTAGCGTCAAATATATCTGGGTTCAAATCCTCTACCCCCTGGTAAACCCATCTAACACTGTTCAAAATAAAGTAACGCCTGTCAAGGGCCACTATCAAATCTCTTTCAGACACCCAAGGACTGGAAAATTACTGAAGACAACAAGTCTGTTCTCAGAAAAAACACATCCTATAGAAGCACAGCCAGCCTGGTGACAACTGTGGACCAGAATAGATATCAACCCATCCCCTCTTTCTTGCATCTTGCCCTTTAAGACTCAGTAAAAGACTCAAAACGCCCAACCTTCAGGGCCAACGCCACTTTATGTGTTTGGCCCCTTTCCTCCCTAGGAAAGAGAATAAAAACTAACTTTTCTTCCCCTGTTAATATTTCGGTCAATTCTTTCACAACTCGCGTCGGCTCACCTAGCATCACCCACCAGCTCTGTAATATTGGGCAAATTAACTCCTCCAAGCCTGTTTTCCCAGCTGGAAAGTGTAATAGGACTACGACTCATTTTAAAGGGTTGTTTCTGAGTATTAAGTAGGACAATTATGTAAAGTGGCCAGAACAATCCCTTGTACACAAAGTCCTCCTTAAATGTTAGGTCCGTCGGGCAAACTTCTATTCAAATGCCACTGCTCCTCTGAAGCTGTCCCTTAGACATTTCGAGGGTGCTTCCTGTTAAATCATTTAGCACCCTATCATCAGTTCTTTGCTCACCCCCTTCCCCAAAAGAACTCCAAAAGACCAGTCACTATCCCATACTTGGTCTCTCCTAAAGGTTGGCAAAATTCAGCTCCTAAGAGGTGTTCCAGAAGTTTTTGTTTTTGTTTCGGACGACTTCGCTTAACGGATTGGGCGGTAGGACTGCGGGCGAGAGGGAGGGCGCCGCCCACGGAGCAGAGAGGCGTGCCCGCCCCGGGTGCGCTCGCTAGATACTCCCGGCGGGGCCTCCGCAGTAGCTCCGGATCCACCCGCAGGTAGTGATGGGGCCTGCGCTCGCCCACCAGGCTGGGTAGCGCCCCGTTACCGGAACCCACGCCTGGAGGAGCGAGTTTCGGGAGGAGACAGGTTCAGGCGGCTGCGGCTGCCTCTGGGCGGGCGCCTGGGCCCAGGCCGGGGCTCCCCTCTCGACCGCGCCCCCGCCCCGCGCATCGCCCGGCACCCCGGTGCCCTCCCGACGCCGGCGGGCCCGGGAGCCTCGCGGACGTGACGCCGCTGGCGGAAGTGACGTTTTCCCGCGGTTGGACGCGGCGCTCGGTTGCCGGGCGGGGGAGGGCTCGTCCGGTTTTTCTCAGGGGACGTTCAAATTATTTTTGTAACGGGAGTCGGCAGAGGACGGGGCGTGCCCGACGTGCGCGCGTCCTCCCTCCCCGGCCCTCCTCCAGCGTCCGCCGGCGCCTGCCCTGCGAGGGCGTCATGCCGCCCAAAACCCCCCGTAGAGCAGCAGCCGCCGCCGCCGCCGCGGAGCCGCCGCCGCCGCCGCCGCCCCCGCCGCCCCCTCCTGAGGAGGACCCCGAGCAGGACAGCGGCCCCGAGGACCTGCCTCTGGCCAGGTGAGCGAGCCGAGCCGCCGCGCGCGGGCGGCGCGCAGGAAGGGCGCCCCGAGGGTGCGTCGGCGGGCGCCGCGGCGTCTAGGCGGGGGCGCGTCTCCGCCGGGGGCCGGGTCCCGGCGGGAGTAGGGACCCTCCCGGTGCCCCACCGCCGCGGAGCGCCCGGAGGAGGCTGACAGGAGTCTGGGTTCGGGAGCGAGGGGAGGGCGGCCGGGAGGGGTCTCGGCTCCAGCTTGACAGGTGTCGGGCGGGTGGGGCTCGGGTCGCTGAGCGAAGTGACAGGTGCCGCCTTTCCTCCGCGAGACTGGAGTCTCGCAGGCGGCGGGTGATTTCGAGACCCCATCAAATGCAAAACGAAAAAAAAAAAAAACTAACTGGTGCCTGGTGGAGAGGTTTTTCTCCTGTTGAGGTTTGTAGTCCTCCGGTGGTCGTTTGACTTTCTGTTTTGGTCTCCTGCGATGCAGCAGTTGGAAAGTATTTTCCTCTGGGCGTGCAGCTGCATCTGAAGCCCAGTCCTGGGAGAGGCCAAGCAGAAAAGCCTTGGACGCTGCTACAGAGATGCCATCGGACGTGAAGCGCAGGGTCCTGGGTGTCAGTTGCCCCCAGGAAACTCGGCTGAGGTGCTTTATGGCGTTCCCTTAGAAGAGTGCTTTCAGTACGTGAGGATTCACAGCCATCGGTAGTGACTGGTGGAACGTAACTCTTTAGAGGAACTGGTGCATGGGCAAAAATATTGTGAGACATTTAGCCCAAGAGCTTGAGAGTTTCTAAACTTTTTCTTTTTTCTCATTGCATAAAACTCTTCTTTCATGTTAGTCTGCTTCAGCGTGCCTCATTATTTCTTCCATTTTGCGTTTTGGCTTTGAGCCAGCGAGGATCCTGGTGTCCTTTTTTGTTTTGTTTGTTTGAGTACAAAATTAGTGTTTTTGTGCTCACATGGAATTATTTTTTTTTCTCCTAAGTGGATTCTAAATTTAAGCAAGTACATGATAATGCAGTAGAATATGACAAGGAGATATATATTGCAGCAGCTTATTTTTCTTGATTGTGATGCTTTATGGTTAGAACCTAAGATTGAACGAATATAGTTGCCATTATTATTGTAAGCACTAGCCCTACTTTGAGACTACACATCAGTTTCAAGGGAAGGGGACTCCTTTCTGTCCCTCAGTACTCCCTCCTGCCGATCTAGTCCATCAGCAAGTCCAGTTTCTCTTATCTCCCCAGACACGAACAGAATTCGGGGCAAGTTGTTAAAGATTGGAATGGGCTTTGGAAATGGCTTGTGAAAAGCTCTTTGAAATTCATATATTTAGACTGTCTTATTATGTATTAATTAAAAATCATTCTCGCTAGTTTAAAAAAAAAAAAAAAGCCCAGGGATGTTCTGGGAGAAGACATTCGTTTCTGATTAAACTTTGATATATCCAGTACTTTCCAGTTTCCCTTTGTAAAGCGCAGTGAAGTCTACTGTAAAGAACCCCATGTTATCCACAGAGCTTGGAAGCATTCTTGATTATTGTAGGGTAACCAGAAATATTGAAGTTCTGGCCATCCCCTGGGGAAAGAGACTTTGTTTCTTTTATTTTGCAAAACTGTATTTTATATACCTTTAAATGATGGAACTATCAAAACTTCTCCTGTAAGTCAAAACCATGCAGTCTGTTCTTGATTATTCTTACCCATAAAATGTTTCCTTAGCATGGGCTATCAAACTCTAGAGGTTAACTACTGAACAAGGATAGAACCACTGCCTGGCAATCTGAAGCTGAGAAACTTACTTGGGATGAATTCAGGGCCCAGTCCAACTGCATTTCCAGTGACAGAGCCCATGTCTACTTTGAGAGTTGAGGTCTTCCTTCTATTGTATTATCTCTGGCTTAAGTGATACAATTGTAAGGGAAACCATCACTAGGAACAACACACCATCTTCATTCTTGAGATAACCAAAAGGTAATTATGTTTTGAAGTAGGTTTGGCAGTCTGGAATAGTGGTCAGAGGCATGGATTATAGAGTTAGGTTATTGGGTTTATATCAGGGTTTCCCATTTACTGGCTGTGATCTCAGGTGAGTACTTTAACTTCTCTGATTTGGTACTTATCCGTAAAACAAGGATAGTAAGAGTACTTACCTAATAGGGCTGATGCGGGGTTCAGTCTGCCTTCATCCAGGGTACTTTGTATGGGGCCATAGCAAATACTAAAAAACTGTAAGCTATGCCTTGTACTACTATTATTATTATTAGATGTCAACTAGACATTAAGTGAATGAAAAAGAATTAGGCAAGAAGAATTTTTTGACTGCCTGTCTTGGTTAAGAAAGATCAAGAAGAAAGGCTGAATTTGATCATCATGTAAGAAATACTAGTAGGCAGATTAAATGAAACATTGATTGTATTTTAGCAAAGTTACTGATACTGAATTGATTTTGTAATATTATCTAAGGCTTTCCTCTTGGCTAGTATCATCCCAGCTTTCCCAAACAGTTTTAGCTATTGTACTTACTTTCCTTCACAAGGCTATTTTGCTGCTCTAAAGTATGTGATTCACCAGACCAGCAAGCATTTTTCACTGTGTGGTATTCTTGTTTTGGAAAAGACCGAAGAAGATAAACATATGTTTAAATTCTAAGTGTAATTTTTTTCAAAGATAAATAAGATCCTAAAGTATTTAGTGATGCTGTCTTTCAGGATAGTGCTATTATATGCAAACTATTGAAACAAATATTTGCTTAATTAATTTGATTGTAAGTTTGTGCCTATTATATTTTCATTTGGTAGGCTTGAGTTTGAAGAAACTGAAGAACCTGATTTTACTGCATTATGTCAGAAATTAAAGATACCAGATCATGTCAGAGAAAGAGCTTGGTTAACTTGGGAGAAGGTTTCATCTGTGGATGGAGTCTTGGTAAGGATTGTCTTAAATTTTTTTGAAAACATTTTTCTAATTTTAAAAATAATTTTTAATCACTGTAGAAAATTTAGAAAATGGAAACTATAAAGCAAAGCTAGTAACAATTCTATTATCCAGAGGCAATTTACTTCTGATAACATTAAAAATTTTAAAAAACCCCAAAACTCTCCATGTAAGCCCCCCACCAAAGTATTTTAAAGCAAATTTTAGGTATCATATTTTATTCATAAATACTTCACTGTGCTATAAAGACTTTTTAAAAAACAAAAAATGCCTCATAAAATGATTTTATACCTCATAAAATAATTTTAAATAATTTTTTATATCTTATAAAATAATTTTTAATATCTCATAATACATAGTGTTCAAATTTCCTGATTGCCTTAGAATTAGGTATGTTAGAATTCAGGATCTTTGATAATATTTTGAAATATTTCTTCCATTTTTTCTTTGCATCTGTATGTGTATACCACCAGCAAATAATTATTGATGCTTTATATGTGCTGGGGAATATTTTAACCACTTTTCAAAGAACCCATTTGACAATCCATTAAGATGTGAAATATAAAATCTTTATTTTACATGTAAAATGTAAAACCTTCATTTTATAGATGAAGACACTGAAGTAGAGCTAGGTTAAGTAACTTACCAAGGACCCTGACTAATAAGATCTAAAGCATACTGTATATAACTACATGTATGATCCCGTACATGTAGTTATATGTAGTTACATGTAGTTACATATAGTTTTGTATCTTGTTTAAAAAATTTTTTTCTTAACATGAGCGTTTTCTGTTATTAAATATTATTTGATAACGTAGTTTCCAGTGGTAGTGTAATATTTTATTCATTATATGTATTTTAATTTGTTAACTCTTAACTGTTATATGACATTTTTTCCCCAACTTTGGAGCTGTAAAATAATGTGATTAAACATCCTTATTCGTAAGAGTGATGCCTGGCAGAAAGTAAGTCTTTGATAACTTGTTTAAATTCATGAATCAATCTCTGATTATTAGAATACATTCTTACAAGTTGAATTACTGAGTCAAAAGCTATGAACATGTATAAAACTCTTGGTAATTACTGCTAAATTGCACTCCAGACACTTTTAATGCGTTTACTTTCTCATCAGCATTGTAGTAGAGTACATGTATGTCTTTTTTTACTGATCAGATCAATGCAACAAAATATGCTTATGTACAGCCCGTAAAAATAACTATTTAAAACCATTAAAAAAAATCTCTGATGTCTTAGTCTATTTGGACTATTATAACAAGTACCATAAACTGGATAGCTTATAAACAATAGAAATTTATTTCTCATAGTTCTGGAGGCTGGGAAGTCCACGATAATGGTGCTGGCAGATTCTGTGTCTGGTGAGGGCCCACTTGTTCATAGACAGTGCGTTGTCACTGGCCTCACTTGGCAGGGTGGGTGGGAGCTTTTACTGGCTTCTTTTATAAGGGCACCAATTCCATTCATGAGGGCTCTGCCCTCCTGACCTAATCACTCCTGAAGGCCTCATCCCCTAATAACATCACATTGGGTATTAGGTTTTCAGCATATGAATTTTGGGGGGACACAAGCATTCAGTCCATAGCATCTGGTAATAAAAAAAAAAGGAGAAAACAAATCTCACAGTTCCAAAGATCTGAACATATTCTAGAACTCCATACTAAAAAGGAATACTTGAAGTATCTTGGATGAATGATATTATTGGTATCATCCCAAAGCACCTAATATATATTTCCACTGATTTGGATACTTCAGGTACAAAGCTGTTTCTGTGCATGCAGTTAAAGAGTCCTTCACTTCTCTCTCTTCCATAAATACTAGGCTTTTAGTTTTCAGAAAGTTGAGAAGAGGTAGTTGTATAAAGAGTTTGGTGAGTATAGATAGTTTCCAACTTTTAAGCTGGTTGTGTTCCAAATCTCTTTGCAAGTACAATATGGTAGTTAGATTTCCAGGCTGGTTCACAGAAAACTTTTTTTTTTTTTTTTTTTTAACTGAACTGTAGCAGTTAATAGTTTTGGGCTTTGGACTTGAATATATATATATATATATATATATATATATATATATATATATATATATATATATATGAATAAATGTTCCTGCTTTTGTATCCTACCCTTTTCTCCTCCTGGCTTTGTCCCTACTTTCTATGGGAACTGGCACAGTTTAAAACTCATCTCCTGATGGAGCTCATGATGGGGACTAGGACATGTGAAATCATTCTTGGTTGTGTGCTGAGGAAGACAAGAAAGGAATTTCATGTTACCTTTGGGATTTGGGGTACCTTTTTGTTGGGTACGACTGGATGATGTTGTATTGTCCTGTTATAATTCACCAGACTTTCACATAGAAATATTATTTTAAGTGATAGTTAAGTTTTTGAGGGTTGACCTGATAATTTAACCTTCATTTATACAGTAATTTCTAAGGGAGAATATGAGCCAGTGTGTGCTGAGAAGCGAATGAATGACAAAATGAACCTGTTTCCTATGCAGCCGTTCTAGTTGCGATTGGCTATCTTCTTTGAAACAAGAAGAGGAATGTGGTAACTTAGGGCACTTTTTGGCAACTGAAAATAGATAATGTTTATTGGAATAGAGGATGGGTTAAGAGCAAGGATTTGTCATCAGACTGGACTGACTCAAGTCTCAGATCTACCATTTACTGGCTCTGTGATCTCGAAAAGTTACCTAAAATCTCCAAGCCTCAGTTTTTTTATTTGTAAAGGGAACTAACAATGATTTTTGGAACTTGGAGTTATTTTGTGGATTAAATAAATTCATGCATATAAAGCACTTATTAGTGTAAATGAGTGCCTATATTAGGTCATGCAAGCGGAATTATTTGACTTAAGAACTACTGCAGAAAATCTTACATTAATATTTTTTTAGGAGAATTTAAGAATCAGTTAAAATGGTTGAAGTTTTAAACGGATGTATAGTGATTCTGATGCAGTATTTTTGCTAAAATCCACATTTTTAAGTTCTTCAGAGTAAAAAAAGTTGTTTATACATACATGAAAGCATATATTAATTCTTTTAAAGGAAAGGTTTGTGGTATTTTGTCTAGAAATTTCTCCTTGTATAAATGTTTAGTAAGTATGTAATAGGTGATTGCTGTCGTAAGATTAGATTGTGTTCGTGCTGCTTGTAGCATATGAATAAAATAAGGAACTTTCCATCAAGAAATTGGCCAGGATTGCTTTTCATACTGTGACTTATGGTGAATCAGTTGTTGGAATTTTGGTTTTCTTTCTGTATCTTGAATGACAGTGTGGTAGAATAGAAAAGACCTTGGACCTCAGAGCAAAAAACTCTGTAGTTGTAATGTAGCTATATGATCTTAGGCAAATTGGTTAATTCTCCAGTCTTGGTTTGCTCATCTGTAAAGCAGAAATGATGTCTGAATGTCAGTTTCTTAGGGCTTTGCGTGTGTATGTGTGTGTGTGTGTATGTTTTTTGTGTGTATATATTCAAGGGCTTTGAAATATATTGCCCTTGATAGAGGCATTTTTATAGGTCATTATATTTAGAAAGATAACTGAAAAAAATAGTTTGGAATTGGAGTAATACTAGGCATTCCATTTAAGCTATACTGCAGAAATATGAAGGGGTTTCTTACTATCGTTAGAAAGCAGAATATCTATTTTAAAATTATGTGTAGTGAAAGGTCTCTGCCTGTAGTTTTCTAGTCGTTAGTAATATATGTACCCTTTCTGTCTGGCGTTGGTGCTGGTATCCTGGTTGTATGTGGATGGTGCTGAGCCAAGTGCACTTCAGAACATGTACGTGAACGTTATATTTGTATTACAGTTGTAGGATATTTGCAGCTTCTTTTATTTCTGTTTCCAATCCTCAGATTAATTTTTTTAAACATTTTATTATGGAGAATTGCAGATATTTATAAAAGTAGATAGAGAAAATGGTATGAATTCTTATATACCTCTTAACCAGCTTCAACAGTTATCAGTCATAGCCAAACTCTATTTCTCCCTGACCCCAGATTATTTTGAAGTATCCCAGATATGATGTTTCATCTGTACATATTTCAGTATGTATGGGGAAAAAAATAAGAACTCTTAAAAAAATGACCACAGTTCATCACACCTGACAAAATTAATGAAAATTCCTTAATATCAAGTATCCAGTGTTCAAATTTTCTTGATTGTTTCATAAATTCTTTTTTTTTTTTTTTCAGTATGTTCTAATGAGGATTTAAATAAGGTCCATACAGTATGATTGGTTGACTTGTGTCTTAAATCTCTTTTAATCTGTTGGTTTCATGTCTTCCTTCCCTCCCCCTTTTCCTTTCTTTACTTCTTTTTTTTTTTTCAATTTATTTGTTGAAGAAACTGGATTGTTTATCCTGTGGAGTTTCTTACTGTGTGTATTTTACAGGTTGTACCTCCTTCATTGTTTAACATATTTGCTAATTCTCTGTGTTTCCTAGAAATGGATCTAGAGGCCTGATCAGATCCTGGTTTGATATTTTCCAGAAGAAATACTTCAGAGATGTTGTTGTGTATGACTATTAGTAGACACATAATGTCTTGTTATCTCTCTCTCTTTTTTTTTTTTTTGATGTAAGCTATTATTGATGACCATTGACTAGATCCATTAGGGGCTGCTAAATGGTGAACTGATAATTTTATCATTCCGTATTCAGTTATTAGTTGTAATTCTTCTGTAAATGGAAACTTTCCTCCATCAATTATTCTTATTAAGTACATATCATTCAGGAAAGGTAGGATAAGTGCTTTATTCTTTGCTTTTATTGACTAGTTTTAAAGCTGATGAGTTTGTTTTGTAATATTCTGTAACGGTGACCGATGATTATAATCATCTTTTCAAGTATTATCTTGACAGTACCAATAGCCCAGTTTGACTGTACATAGACATTTAATAAGATCTTTACTCAGTGATAGTATGACATAGAGTTGACCCTTGAACAGTGTGCGGGTTAGGGGCGCCAACCCTCCACACAGTCAACAATCTGCATATGCAGTTCCTTCGTATACAAGGTTCCTCTGTTTCCGCAGTTTCACGTCTGAAGGTTCAGCCAACCTTAGGTCACGTAGTAGTATAGTATTTACTACTGAAAAAAAGTCTGCCTGTAAGTGGATGCACACAGTTCATAGCCATGTTCTTCAAGGGTCAGATGTATTTTGTAACATCAAGAATGAAATGGATGTGAGATCATATAGTATTTAATCTTTGGGACTGTCTTTTTTTCATTCAGCATAATTCCCTGGAGATACAGTGATGTTATATGTCAATATATTAGTTTGCTAAGGCTGCTGTAACAAAATACTACAGTGGCTTAGACAACAGAAATGTATTTTCTCACAGTTTTGGAGGCTGGAAATCCAAGGTAAGATATGGGCAGGTTTGGTTTCTTCTGAGGCCTCCCTCCTTGGCTTGCAGATGGCTGCCTTCTCCTTATGTTATGGAATGGTTTTCCTGTGCGCATATCCCTGGCGCCTTTTTGTGTGTCAGGTTTCCTGTTCATGTAAGGATGCTAGTCAGATTTGGTTAAGCCCACACTTCTGTCCTCATTTTAACTTACTGTACCTCATTGAGACCCTGTCTCCGAATACAGTTACATTCTCAGGTACTTGGGGTTAGGGCTTCAACATAGGAATTTTGTGGGGGGAACACAATTCAGCCCATTGCAAATAGTTTGTTCGTTGTTTTTTTTTTTTTGGTAGTATTCCATGGTATGGCTGGACCACAGTTTGTTTAGTCATTCACTTTTGAAAGATGGATGTGCTGTTTATAGGTTTTAGCTATTATGAATAAAGCTGCTATGAACATTTGTGTATAGGTTTTTGTGTGGACATCAGTTTTCCACTCTTTAAGTAAACACCAAGGAGTGTGATTGCTGGATCCTGTGGTAAGAGCCTATGGTAAGAGTATGTTTATTTTTGTAAGAAACATCCAGATTATATCCAGAGTGGCTGTATCATTAATGAAAGTTCTTATTGTTTCACATTCTTCCCAGCATTTGGTGGTGTCAGCGTTTTGAATTTTGGCCATTCTAATAGGTGTGCTCTCTCATTGTTTTAATTTGCAATTCTCTAATGGTATGTGATGCTGAACATCTTTACATATGCCTACTTGCCATCTGTACATCTTCTTTGGAGCGGTGTCTATACCTTGTGCCATTTTTTAAATATTTTGTTTATTTTCTCATTGTTTTAGGAGGAGTTTTAGGAGGAGTTTATGTATTTTGGGTAACAGTCCTTTTCAGATATATCTTTTGCCAATATTTTCTCCCATTCTGTGGCTTGACTTCTCATTCTCTTGACAGTATCTTTCACAGAGCAGAAATATTTAATTTTAATAAAGTCCAATTTATAAATTCTTTTCTGAATCATGCCTTTGGTTGGTATTGTATCTAAGTATCATTGCTATCATACTTCCTGACTTCAAACTATATTACAAAGCTACATTAATCAGAATGGAATGGGATTAGCATTCAAACAGACACATAGATCAATAGAAAAGAATAGAGAGCCCAGAAATAAACCCACACACATATATGGTCAATTAATTTGTGACAGAAGGAGCCAAGAATATACAATAGGGGTAAGACAGTGTCTTCAATAAAGGGTGCTGGGAAAATTGGACAGCAACATGCACAAAATGAAACTGGACCACTGTCTCACACCATAGACAAAAATGAACTTGAAGTGGATTAAAGACTTGAACATAAGAAACCGTAAACTCCTAGAAGAAAACATAGGTGGTAAGCTCCTTGACATCAGTCTCGGCGATGATTTTTTGAATTTGACACCAAAAGCAAAGGCAACAAAAGCAAAAATAAACAAGTAGGACTACATCAAAATAAAAAGCTTCTGTACAGGAAAGGAAACCATCAACAAAATGAAAAGGCAACCTACCAATTGGGAGAAAATATTTGCAAATCATATATCTGATAAGGGGTTAATATCCAAAAATACATAAAGAACAAACAATCCAGTTAAAAACTGGGCAGAGGAACAGAATAGACATATTTCCGTAGAAGACATATGGATGGCTTACAGGTACATGAAAAGGTGCTTAACATCTCTAATCATCGGGAAAATGCAAATCAAGCCACGATAAAATATCACTCACATCTGTTAGAATGGCTATTATCAAAAAGACAAGAAATAACAAGTGTTGGTGAGAATGTAGAGAAACGGGAACCCTAGTACACTGTTGGTAAGAATGTATATTGGTGCAGCCACTGTGAAAAACAGTACGGAGGGAGGAGAGAGAGATCAAGATGGAGTTAAAGGACACGGGCTCACCTTCACTCACTTGAACACATCAAAACCAGAACTACATATAGAGCGATGTTTGGTGAAATCGACCCAGGACTAGCAAGATGACTCTTCTACAACCAAGGCTGTAAAGGAAGAACCACACGAAGGCTGGTAGGAAGGGAGGAGAAGCAATCTGGTCGGGACCTGTACCCGCTAGTGGGGGACACAGAAGAGGAAGGGGATGTCACAGGCTTGGGAATTATCCATGGGGGAGTGAGGGATTTGAGCCACATATTAGGCACCCTAGCCCAAGGGTCCAACGCTTGGAAGATGACCCCCTTAACTGGTTTGAAAATCAGTGGGGCTTACTGGAGAGATATAAGAAACCAAGACACTGCTCTTGAAGAACATGCACAGACTTGCTTCATCCCAGTCACAGCACAGAGGCAGCAGATTGAAAACTTTCTGGGGCTCTGGCTGGCTTCTCAGGACCGCCCCAGTGTACTCCCCAGCCTGCACAGGGCTCGTGCTCCAGCGCCTCTTGCTCTGGTGCTGCACCCCACTAAGGCGCAGGCTGTTGATGAGAGTGCGCACACTTGGAGGGATCCAAGCCTGCTTGGACCCAGCCCCTGTCTCTGACCAGTGTGGAGGCAGCCATTGCCAGCATGTGTGTCAGTGTGTACACTCAGGAGGGAGCGAAACCAGATCCTGGGCGGAGAATGTTGTCACTCGAGTGAGGCTTCCTTGCACACACTCGAGAGGGAGCGAAACTAGCTCTAGGGTGGAGACTGCCATCGCAGGATTGTGTGTCCCTGCTCACACCTAGAAGGGAGCCAAACCAGGTCAGTAGCATGGTACCAGCCCCTCAAGCCCTGACCCAGCCTCTAACCAAGGCATGCGTACCAGAGGGTGGGGAGAGTGAAACCAGCACAGAAGTGCAGCCCTATGCCCTCGAGCCCTGGACGAGCCCCAAACCAAGACAGGGACTGCCACCCACCTAGCCGAAACCCGGTTCCCTCAGGACTCCTGTTCCAGCCCCTTGAGCCCCGCCCCACCTCTCACAGGGCGGTGACAGCCCTTGAGCAGAGAAGCCCCAGCTCTGACTGTAGCCACTCCAACTTCAGCCCTATCTCCTACCAAAGCGTTGGCTGCCAGCACACCCTGAGGGAAGATCCAGACTGTGCTCACTTCAGATCCAGCAGCGCTCCTACCGAAGCAGCTGGGCACACGCAGACTGCATAGAGACATTCCCACACGAGGACATGCCTTCGAGACTGGGAGAGGTAACTGCTTCACCTAATTTCATGGCGACAGAGAAAGTTAAACAAAATGAGAAGACAGGAATATGTTTCAAATGAAAGAGCAAGAAGAAAACCCTGGGGGGAAAAATACAGACTCTAATGAAACAGAGGTAAATACCTGATAAAGAATTCAAAGTGATAGTAGTAAGTATGCTAACGGAACTGGGGAAAAGAATAGATGAACACAGTGAGAATTTTAACAAGGAAATAAAAAAAAAACCCAGTCAGAGCTGAAGAACACAATAACTGAAATGAAAAACACACTAGAGAGAATAAACAGAAGGTTAGGTGATACAGGAGAACGCATAAGGGATCTGAAAGATAGAATAACGGAAATCACCCAGTCAGAACAACAGAAAGAAAAACAAATTTTAAAAAATGAGAAGAATAGTTTAAGGAACCTTTGGGACAATATCAGGTGCACTAAAATTCACAATATAGGGGTCCCAGAAGGAGAAGAGAGAGAGAAAGGGGAAATGTAGAAAATGTATTTGTTGGAATTATGGCTGAAAACTTCCCAAACCTAGACAATGAAACAGATATCCAGGTGCAGGAAACACAGAGAGTCCCAAACAATATGAACCCAAGACGTATCATAATTAAAATGGCAAAAGTTAAAGAGAGAAAAGGCAGCAAGAGAAAAACAGTCACATACATTTCTGTTATGAGTAATTTGTGTCTTCTCTTTCACTCTCTTTTTGTAGTTAATCTGAGTATAGGCTTATTGATTTTATTGATCTTTTCAAAGTACCAGATTTTGGTTTCCTTGGTTTTTCTGTTGATTTTCTGTTTTCACTAATTCTTTTGTGTTTAGCTGGCTTTTTTATTGAAATGTTTAAATTCCTTTCTTATTTCCTTTTGTGTATATTCTTTCATTTATTTCATTTCATTCATTTCTCCCCACTTCCCTAGAGTTTGCTGTTTTTTTGGGTTTTTTTCATTTTTATTTGGTTTGGTTTTGATTGTTGTAGGCTATGTCTGTGCCAGGGATCAGCCTGAAGTATAAATTTAAGGTCTTCTCAGGTCTTTTCTGACTATGTGCCTTTCTTGGGTGTGCACTGTGACTTTCTAATTTCCTCCATGTATTCGGTTGCTTTTGAATGTCTTAATCCAATGTCTGGCTCCCAAAAGAGGAAAAGGAGAAAAAAATGAAGAGTAGGGGGAAGGTGCCAACTTTTTAAATCTCCTGGCAGTCACTTCAACTAGAGGGAGAGGTGCTTGCAACAATGGGGGAGGTGCAACAACAGTAGCCCCCACCTCTTTGCCTGCTCCTCCGTGATGAGCAGCGATAAGTGATCAGAGCACAGATCTGTGAAATTTGGAGGACTGGGTCCTTTCTGCCCACCCTGGCTCCTGCAGATTCTGTGCAGGCTGTTCCAGGAACATGTGCATAGTTGCCTGCCAGGTGGGTGACAGTTGGCCATGGGTACCTGTTACTGTGTTCAGAGCTGAAATTGACAGAAATTAACTATCATTTACCTTCTTTGCCTTCCCCTGGAAGTTGTAAGCCTTTAATAGACTCCAGAGTTCCAGAGTAGTTACATCAGACAGATTCTGCCAGTGCAACTGTTGTCTAGGTGGGGAGACAGATTTCTAGTGCTTCCTACTCTGCCATCTTCCCAGAATTCTCTCTTCATATGAATTTTAGGATCAATTTGTCAGTTTCTTTTAGAAAGACAGTTGAGATTTCAGTAGGGATTATACTGAATCTCTAGATTAATTTGGGGAGTATTACCATCTTAACAATATTATCTTCAGATGCATGAGCGTGAAATGTCTTTCCATTTATTGAGATATTCTTTAATTTTTCAACAGTATTTTTAGTTTTTAGAGTACAAGTCTTGTGATTAAAATATTATTCCTAAGTATTTTATTCTTACTGATTCTATTATAAATGGAATTCATTTTTGGTTTTTGGTTTATTCATTTCTGGTGTATAGAAATACAGTTGACTTTTGCATGTTGATTTTGTATGCTGCAAACTTGCTGAATTCATATTTTAATTCAAATAGTTTTTTAGTGTATTCCTTAGGATTTTCTGAATACAAGATCATATTGTCTGCAAATAGAGATAGTTTTACTTCTTCCTTTATAATCTGGCTGCCTTTTATTTCTTTTTCTTCCCTAATTGCCCTGGCTAGAAGCTTCAATACATTGTTGTCTTTTTCCTTATCTTAGGAGGAAGAACATTCAGTCTTTTACCATTACTTATGACGTGGGCTTTTTGTGGATGCCTTTGTCAGGTTGAGGATGTTCCCTTTTATTCCTGTTGTGTTGAGTGTTTTGTCAAATGATTTTTCTGCATCTGTTGAGATAATCATATTTTTTTTCTCCTTATTGATATAATGTATTATATTATTTTAAGATTTTAAACCAACATTGCATTTTTAGGATAAAGTGGGACTTATCCTAAAAATCCCACTTGGTCATAGTCTGTAATTCTTTTTATATATTTGTAAATTTGGTTTCCTCATATTTTGTTGAGGTTTTTTTTTTTTTTTTTTTTTTTTTTTTTTGGCTGTGTTGGGTCTTTGTTGCTATATGCGGGCTTTCTCTAGTTGTGGTGAGCGGGGGCTACTCTTCGTTGCAGTACACGGGCTTCTCATTGTTGTGGCTTCTCTTGTTGCGGAGCACAGGCTCTAGGCGCACAGGCTTCGATAGTTGTGGCACGTGGGCTCAGTAGTTGTGGCTTGCGAGTTCTAGAGCTCAGGCTCAGTAGTTGTGGTGCATGGGCTTAGTTGTTCCACGGCATGTGGGATCTTCCCGGGCCAGGGCATGAACCTGTGTCCCTGGCATTGGCAGGCAGATTCTTAATCACTGCACCACCAGGGAAGCCCTTTTTTGAAAATTTTTATGCATATGTTCATAAGAGATTTTGGTCTCTATTTTCTTTCCTTGTAATGTCTTTGTATGATTTTAGTGTCAGGGTAGTACTGACCTCTCACAGAAGGAGTTGGGAAATGTTTCCTCCTCTTCAGTTTTTATGGAGCAATTTGGTGAATTGATATTAATTTTACTTTAAATGTTTGGTAGAATTCACCAGTGAAACCATCTGAGCCTGGACTTTTCTCTGTGTAGAAGTTTTGAAATTACTAATCCAACCTCTTACCTTGTTAGAGGTCTTTTCAGATGTCAATTTCTTTTTGAGTTGGTTTTGGTCCACCTCTTTTGGAGTTGGTTTCTTTTTAGAAATTTGTCCATTTCATCTGTGTTATCTAATTTGTCAGCATGCAGTTGTTCATAGCATTCCTGTTAATTCTTTTTTTATTTCTGTAAGGTTGGTCTTAATGTCCTTATTTCATTCCTAATTTTAGCTAATTTGAGTCTTTCTTTTTTCTTGATCAATCTAACTAAAAGCTTCTCTATTTTGTTGGTTTTTTCAAAAAACCAGTCTTTGGTTTTATTGTTTTTTCTCTTCTATTCTCTAAAAAATTTAATCAAACCATTTCCTTACTATCCGTTTTACCATTTAATGTTTTAAACTTAATATATATGTTGGATAACATTATTAAAGTTCATCATGAACTTTCATCATGAACTACTCAGATATATCTAACATATAATTATATATAATTGTTATTATAATATATAATTTGACTTCCTACTTTTAAAATTGCTTTTCCTTCATGAAAGTTTTTACTGTTGGCCAGTATTGTTTACTGCAGTATATTTTCTTCTTTCTGAGGATCCATGGAAGGAATTTTACTCTCATCTCTGAATGAAGACTAGCTAGGCTTCTTCTGAGAAGCTATTTTATTTTATTTTGTTTTGTGGTCATTATGACTCTTATAACTGATTACTGTTTTGAATTCCACTTTTCAAGGCATAGTATGTAGTTTTTCAGATACTAACATCTTGTCATTTTTTCCCACCATTTCTATATTTCCCTTTCAGCATTTCAAAAATATATATATTCATATATAAACACACCCCCATATATATTCAAAACTCAAATATACTTGTTTTAAAAAATTTTATAGTAATAGAGTGAAAAGTGAATATCCATTGCTCTCTTTGTATTCCCACCTCTGTAGAAATAACCACTGATAAATTTTATGCTCATTCTATCCCTCCAACCCTTCCTCACTTCCCCTTTCACACCCACACACACAAAGGATTTTTATTTTACCTCACTGAGGTCTTATTATTTACTTACACTTTTTAGCCAATTTATTATCAGTGTGTTTGAAATAGGCAGTAGATTTAGATGGTTCAAGATTCAAAAGAAATAAAAATGTAAACACTGAGAAGTCTCTCTCATTCTTTCCCCTAAGCTGCCTGCTTCTCCTCCGTAGGCAGCTAATAAAAGTTTCTAGTTTTTGCATTTTTCTGCACCTTGCTTTTTTTATGTAGTGATGTATCTTGAAGAGCACCTCTCCCTCTATGTTTAGCTTAATCTTTTTAGTGGATGTATTTCCCATTGTATGGATGTGTAGTTTATTTATATATTCCCCTGTTAACAAACATTTAGTTTATTTTTGAACATTTGATACTACAAACTGCTGCAGTGAATAGCTTTTTATATACATTTAATGCACAAATGAGAGTACTGCTGTAGTGTAGATTCCTAGAGGTGAAACCACTGGGTCAGAAGACATTCACATTTTAAAAATTTAATAGATTATGTCTTTGCTCATAGAATAAAATCTTTGCTGATATCTCACTTTTCCGGTGAGGCCTAAGACTGTTTAATACTGTAATCTGCCCCTTCTTCTCCCTCAAATTCTCTATTCACTTTACCCTGCTTTTTTTTAAATTGAAGTATAGTTGTTTACAATGTTGTGTTGGTTTCTAGTGTACAGCAAAGTGATTCAGTTACGCATGTGTGTGTGCGTGTGTGTATTGTTACAAGATACTGAATATAGTTCCCTGTGCTATACAGTAGGACATTGTTGTTTACCTATTTTATAATTTTTTTTTTTTTGGCTTCATTGGGTCTTCGTTGCTGCGTGTGGGCTTTCTCTAGCTGTGGCCAGCAGGGGCTACTCTTCATTGCGGTGCTTCTCATTGAGGTGGCTTCTCTTGTTGCAGAGTTCTAGGTGCGTGGGCTTCAGTAGTTGTGGCACATGGGCTCAGTAATTGTGGCTCGTGGGTTCTAGAGCACAGGCTCAGTAATTGTGGTGTACGGGCTTAGTTGCTCCGCGGCATGTGGGATCTTCCGAGACCAGGGATCGAACCTGTGTCCCCTGCGTTGGCAGGTGGATTCATAACCACTGTGCCGCCAGGGAAGTCTACCTATTTTATAATTTTATATATAGTAGTGTGTATCTGTTAATCCCAAGCTCTTTCCCCTTTGGTAACCATAAGTTTGTTTTCTGTGTCTGTGAGTCTGTTTCTGTTTTGTCCATAAGTTCATTTGTATCATTTTTTAGATTCCACATGTAAGTGATATCATATGATACTTGCCTTTGTCTGTCTGACTTACTTCACTTAGTATGATAGTCTCTGGGTCCATCCATGTTGCTGCAAATGGCATTATTTCATTCTTTTTGATGGCTAAGTAATATTCAGTTGTGTATATGTACCACATCTTCTTTATCCATTCATCTATCGATGGACACTTGGCTGCTTCCATGTGTTGGCTATTGTAAATAGTGCTGCTATGAACATTGGGGTGCATGTATCTTTTCGAATTAGAGTTTTCTCCAGATTTATGCCCAGGAGTGCAATTTCAGGATCATACGGTAGCTCTATTTTTAGTTTTTTAAGGAACCTCCATACTGTTCTCCATAGTGTCTGCACCAATATACATTCCCACCAACAGTGTACGATACCCTGCTCTTTTTTCTCTCTTTCTTTTTTAATTTTATTAATTTTATTTATTTTTGGCTGCATTGGGTCTTTGTTGCTGTGCACGGGCTTTCTCTAGTTGCAGCGAGTGGGGGCTACTCTTCGTTGTGGTGCGCGGGCTTCTCATTGCGGTGGCTTCTCTTGTTGCAGAGCACAGGCTCTAGAGTGCAGGCTCAGTAGTTGTGGCGCATGGGCTTAGTTGCTGCGCGGCATGTGGGATCTTCCTGGACCAGGGCTCGAACCCGTATCTCCTGCATTGGCAAGTGGATTCTTAACCACTGCACCACCAGGGAAGGCTTCTTTTTCAAACATAGTATATAGTTTACTTACAGATACTGATTTTTGTTTATTATTGTTCTCTTCCCCCTAAAATGTCAGCTCCAGGAAACAGGAATGTTTATTTTGTTTACTGATGTATTCCTAGCAGTTATAATAGTGCTCAGTGCTTGGTAGGCATTTAGTAAATATTTGCTGAATAAATTAAATGAATTAGAGAATAAGGTACAAAATTATCCTTCCTAAAATGCCCAGTTTCTTTACCCACATATTTTGGATTTTGGGGTCTTATTTTATATAGTTTTCTAAGATTAAAAAAAATTCTTTCTAGTACATGTTAGGATATAAATGACTGAAAACAGCTATAATGTATTTCTTTTAAAAAACTACCCCCTCATCAATTCCCCGCAAACATAGGGACAAACTCTAAGTTTTATTCTCCATATTAGAAGTAGATACCAGAAGGATACGTCACATACTGTATAGCATCTTCTTTTCCAAAGGATTGGAATGACTGTGGAGATTGTTATAGGCTTCCAGGTTTGCTAGGATATCTTCAATCTCAATTTAATAGGACTATTTGTTTTTCTGTACTTTAAACATCTTTATGCCCTATATAAATATAATTTAGATAAAACAGATGTTTTGAAATAAATGATTGTAAATGATCAATCAGTGAATTAATTAATGTTTTCCTTATTATGTGCATTATAGTTTTAGAGGCCTGATATTCATAATTATTGATGTTCCGATTGGTAGTTATTTCTGTATTTCTGTCTATTACATGTTCAGCTATAAACAGATAGTCAAGTTTATATGAGACCTAGATATTTAGGAGAGCTTTGAAATGAATTATTTTATCAAAATTTCCTATTTCTCTTCCTGTTTTAATTTACCTCTTTTCAATATGTGCTCTGATTTTCTCATTCTACAAACTTTTTTTAAGGTAAGTTGAATCAGAATTATCAATATATTGCAGTCAGAAACCACCAAACTTTCCCCACCTTGGATCTGTTTTAAGAAGTTTACCAAACTTAGATTATTAATTAATAATTTTTCCTAGTTTTCTTCAAGGCATACAAAGCTGCCAGCCAGTGCTTTTTTATCAATGTAAAGGTAAATTGTGTTACCTTGCTGAATTGAATTCTAGCAAAAGTGAAGTATTTGCTACTTTAGTTACTGAGGCATTATTGAAAGTAAACATATGGGTTCTCTTACGTTTTTAAAAATTTCAGCACATTTGCCAAAGATTATCATTTTATGATTTGGAACCCTAGAAACTCCCAGAGCACAGGACTTGATGATCAATGATCCCTTTCATTTCCCTTCCAATTGAGATTCTTTCATTTTAACGCCAACTCATTTATTCATTAGTTATGTTTTTATTTTTTCAAGTATTATATGTGATACTGGTAGAAGGAGTTGACATGCAAACTTTGGAAGATACCTTTTATACATATAATTAAATCTGAGTTGTAGGAGTTGACTTCCTCAGTTTTTTTCATCTTTGTTTCTAAGAGTGGTAGACATCGGTTTCATTGATCTTTTACAGAAAAACCAATTAATTAGTCGTTGTTTTAATATGGCAGCAGTTTTCTCTCCTCTGTGGCTATATCTTCTTGGGTGGATCATCTTTTGGGCCTTCGACTCAATAAAGCAAGCAGAGAGCTTGACTAGAAACTAAATTCCAGGTCAGTTATATATCACATGTTTAGGAAATGAGGTCTGTAATATCATTTGTTTGTGTGAGTTAGTCCTGTTGATACTCACTAGGTTATCAATGTGTGATCAGGAGCTAAAGAAACTAGTAGAACCAATATTCTTACCTTATATTTTTTACTCATGATTCAGTTGCTGCTTGTTTCTCTGAGCATACTAGGAGGAAAAAAAAGTCAAAAAAGTCATTCTATCCTATATGGGGAGATGACTATTGCTACTGCTTTTTAAAAAAATGTGCATTTAACATCAGGTTAGTGCTGGACATTGTACTAGGTTTTTGGGGGTGTAGCGGTGTATTAGATATAATTATGTCTTCAAAATGCTTACAGACTAGTTGAGATACGGACAATTGAGCAAATAAGTAAACTGAACTTAAGTTTTACTTAAGTGCTTAAATAGGCCTATCCATTCAGTTCTGTAGGAGCTCTTAAAGGAGGGAGCCCCCGATACTCAGTTCTTGGGCAGAAGGCTAGATGAATCTCAACTTGCCAGGTACATGTTTTTCTGGGAGTAGAGTCAGCTCTCTCCCCACAAAGGCATTGTGTAACTGGATGGCTAATTCAGTTGGTGTTCACCCTTGAATATGGTATCAAAAATATGATTGAGTACAAGGAAAGTTAGCTTTTGCATTCTTCTTCTTGACAGTGGTACTCTTGCCTTTTGCTTCTTCTGACCACATCAAAGAATTTCCTTAACACTAACTGCTGAGGGCTAATATTATGCAAGTGAGAGGGAGGATTTTCTGGCATATTAGCATATTATCCCTTTTGTTCCTACATATAACCTTGGTAAGGAGGAAATCCAGGAGTGGAAGATAAAGGCAGCTCTTATCCCCTCTACTTCTCTAATACATTTAACTTGTAACTTTATGGCTAATCACGCACTACAGTCTCATGAATCTAGTGTAAGGATGTATCCTTTTTGACCCTGAGATAAAGAGCATATTTCTTATGGCTTATTTCCATCTTGGTCATGGCTGATATTTTTAAAAGGGAAGATAAGAGAGAGTAGTGTTTTTAACTTTTAAAATTTCAGTTTGAATTCATGTTGGTTATGATAGCATGACTAGTAAGATAACCTACTTTTCAGATGTTTCCAAGATGATTTATGTTACCACTTGGTGGAGCTCTTTTATAAGTTAGTGCTTGTGATAAAGCAAGTACAAGTCATCACTAATTTGGGGTTGTCGATTGGGTGCTTCAGGTGAACTAAATTAAATGACAGCTTAAATAGGTAGCCTCTTAAGTGTTGATTGTAGATTTCGATTTAAACTATAGTATATGTAATTACAGTTTTAATATTTTAAAGATTTTTCTCAAGGATATTCCTAATTTTTCTCTCTCCTGCTTTATATAAATTTAATACTTTTAAATTGACTTACTTTCTCGCCATTTTATAGTTGTTAGGTAATTTAGAAAATGTATCTAGTGTTAATGAAGAAAATGAAAATCATTTGTAATCCTACCACCTAGAGATAATAGTTAACATTTTGATATATATTTGCCTTTCCTTCCTTTTAAAATTTTTTCACAAAATTGGAGTCAAAATATACACAGAATTTTGTATTCTGGTGTTTTTTTCTCTTAACATGTCTTTGGTATTTTCCCATGTCCTTATAATCTTTGAAATGTTTTAAGAGTTTTATGTTATTCCATGATATAGCTCTATCATAATTTTTTTAACTGTTTTATTTAAAGATATTTAAGCTTTTCCCACTAGTTTTACTCTTATAAATAATTCTTTCAACATATATTACACTAAATCTTGACTCAACACTCCAATTATTTTCATAGGATAAATTCTTAGAGATAAAACTGAACTCTTAAGGATCTTGATGCATATTTGCAAATTGTCCTTCAATTGACACTATTCTGAGGTTCAGTATTTTCAAAATATGTTTATTGGAAATTACCGTTTTTTCTTTTGCAAAATGCTTTTTCTTACCCTTTCCCCATTTTTTCTTCTTTTATTTATTTATTTATTGGTCATTCTTTTGGCTGAGTAAAAATTACTTTTCCTCTGTTTTAACAATTTTTAAGGTGCTGTTCTGAGCTCATTTTGTAATTCTCAACTAAATTTTCAAGAAAACAAATCAGTTACAGATTTTAGGTTGTAAATTGCCATTGGAAAATAGGGCCTGGATCTTGAGAGAGCAGTGAGGGCTGGAAAGCAGGGTGAGATATGAGAAACATCTGTATGGAGGTGATGAGGGTGCTATAGAAGTGGATGAGATTGTGAAGGAAAAGAGAAGGTTCTGGGAAAAAGTCCTTGGAGTTAGGAAACACTGAAAAAGTTGGGAGAAATAAAGAGAATGAGGATGTTAGAGTGTTTAAAAAGCTAAGGGAAAAAGTTTCATTACAGTGGTGTTAGATGTTGTATAGAGGTTTTGTGGATGAAACCAAAGAAAAAGCCATTCAGTTTAGAAAGAGAGCGGTCTTTGGAGAGTTAGAGACTAGCGTCAGTAGAATAGTGCTTATGTAGTAGATATGTTCAGTGGATGCAGTAGGTGTGACTGTGAGAGTGTACATGATGAGTATGTGTGTGAATAGTGAGAATAGTGAGAGGTTTAGATGTGTGGTTAGGCCAGTACCTTGTTAAAGTCCAGGGATAGGTTTTTTTTTTTTTTTTTAAGGTGGTGCAAGCTTATCTAAAGGGAAATAAGGGTTTAGAAAGAACTGTTAGAGAAATTACAAGACAGAGGGAAGAATTAATAAACTAGGTCTTGAAGGAGATGAGAGGCAGTGTGATCCAAAGTGGGAGGTATGGAGGGATTAGACATATTAATTTGAGAGTGGAGGAGAATGTCCATTTGTCAAAGTCAGAAGAGGAAGTTGAAGATGCAGAGACATTTGGAGGAAGACTGAAATTTATAGTATTTAGAAATTATTGATGTGGAGAAAAATGTTGAGGCTTTTGGTATTGTGATTCTCTACCCTTCTCAGTAAAATAGAAATGAAGAGTACAGAATAGTAAAATAGTTAAGAGTACAGGACTCTTAGTAGGGTGATGAGATTAAGGATTTCAGTAGTGAAAATGTTAGGAACATCGATGTAGAAATGTAATTAAGGAAATATTCTTAAATAAATGGAACAATACTAAATTGAGTGTTAAGAAACTTGGGTTTTAGGTCTGTGGTATCGACTGGCTGTGTTGAGCAAGTCTCAACACTCTAGCCTTTAATTTCTTAATCTGCACAATGAGAAGTAAATCAGATGTCCTTTACGGATTTAAAAATCTTGAATCAAACTGAACTAAAAAAGAATAAAACATAGCTACAGTAATCAAGACATTGTAGTACTAGTAAAAAGAAAGACAAGTAGGTCAGTGGAACAGAACAGAGAATCCAGAAATAGAATTCACACATATATAGTCAGTCTTTGCACACAGAGGTGCTAAGGTAATTCAGTGGAAGAAGGATATTCCTCTCAACAAACGATGCTGGAGCAATTGGACGTCCTTATGCAAAAAATGAACTTTAATCCATATCTTGCACCATTTATAAAAATTAATTCAAATGAATCGTAGATCTAAACTTGTAGAAGATGACATAGGAGAAAATCCTCGTGACCTTGGGTTAAGCAAAGATTTCATAGATAGTACCACCAAAAGCATGGTCTATAAAGCAAAGTAATAAATTGAGCTCCATCAAAATTAAAAACTTATGCTCTTTGACATACACTATTTAAGAAAATGAAAAGCCACAGATTGGGTGAAAATTTTTGCAAAACACATATCTGTTAAGCGATTTGAATCCAGAATGTATAGCTAATTCTTACAACTTAATAAGACAAACAACTGAATAGAAAATTGGCAAAATATTTGAAAAGACCCTTTACCAAAGAAGAGACATGGATGTTAAGTAAGATTTGAAAAAATACTCAGTGTCATTAGTCCTTGGGAAAAGGTACCATTACATCCCTACTAGGATGGCTAAAAAACAGGCAAGAACAGACAAACAAAAACTAAGTGCTAGTAAGGATGCAAAGCAACTGGAACTCTCATTTGTTGCTGGTGGGAATGCAAAATGGTACAGCCACGTTGGAAAACAGTTTATAGTTTCTTATAAACTTAAACTTGTATTTAATATAGAACTTAGCATTCCTCAACTAGATATTCACCCAAGAAAAATGAAAACATACATCCACTTAAAGATCTGTAGTTGGATATTTAAGGCTAGGGTTAGTAGCCTTATTCATAGCAGTGTATTCAGCTGTTGGAATAGATAAATAAATTGTGGCATATTTATACAATGGAGTGCTACTCAGCAATTAAAAGGAATAAATACTAATATTATAGATAACAACAATATGTATGAGTTCTCAGAAGCATTATGCTAAGTGAAAGAAGCCAGACAAAAAAGGCTACAGACTGTATAATTCCATTTGTATGATATTCTGGAAAAGGAATTGAAATCAGGTCAGTGGTTTCCAGGGGCTGGAGGTCAATAAACATGATTTCTTGCACACACACACACACACAGACACACACATACACACACACACAACTCCAGCATTCCTTAGCATTCCCAGGAATGGATGTTTTTGGTGTGGGGAAGGTTGGATTATGGATAGTATTGAGACAGATATGATATAGAGGAATGAGTGCTAGATTCACTGATAATAGTGCTGCTGCTGATAGCTGTGATTCAATGAGTATAATGCCGGGCACCATGCTGATTACTTAAGTGCATTGGTAGCTGTGATTCAATGAGTATAATGCCGGGCACCATGCTGATTACTTAAGTGCATTGGTAGCTGTGATTCAATGAGTATAATGCCGGGCACCATGCTGATTACTTAAGTGCATTGGTAGCTGTGATTCAATGAGTATAATGCCGGGCACCATGCTGATTACTTAAGTGCATCCTCAGAGACTTCCCTGGCATTCCAGTGGTTAAGAATTTGCACTTCCACTGCAGAAGGCACAGTTTTGACCCCTGGTTGGGGAACTAAGATCCTGCATGCCGCCATGTGAGGCCAAAAAAATAAATAAATAAAAATAAAAAGCATCCTCACTGTTAATTTTCATAGTGACTCTGATTAGATATTATTATCATCCCTATTTTAGTAGAAACTGAGATCTAATTGGATTTAAGCAAGTTGCTCACAGTTATACCACTAGAGTATTCAAACTCTTGAATGTTTGACACCAAAATCCATGTTCTTAACATAAATGAAAGTATAAGTCCCAGGGAGACAGGGAATTTTTTTTGTTTGTTTCTGTTTTCATCACTGTATCCCCAAAGTCATAAAACCATGGCAGCTGCATAATGAGTACTTCTTTTTTTTTTCTTTTTTTTTTAATGAGTATTTCTTTAAAAATTATTAGAGATATCAAATTTTGGAAGATACAAAAAAACAAACTGAAAGAGGCAAAGAAAACTATATGAAGATATATGATTTTTAAATGATTGCAAATATGGTGGTTAGACTGATGTTTTCCATTTAGGCATTTATCATATCAGATGACTTTGTGTTAAATTATGTTATTTGTGTTCCAGTATAATCTACTATTTTAAAAAGTGAACAAAATGATGATAAAGTAGGATTTTGTAGTTGATTCTAATCTTCATGGCTTTGTAAATTTTTTCCCTCTGGCAAATTTTGGTGACATCCAGATATAAGATCAGACCAAGTGGATGTTATAGGTTACAACTAAAATGCAAGTCCTTTCCATATCTATCTCTGTCTCTCTCTATAATTCTATATCTAGAATCTTAAATACTTTAATCTAGAAATTCTTCTAGGACTCTCTTAATTGGAAACTGATTATTTTCTTAACATAGATTAACAAAAATATTTGTGCATGAATCATTTGGTTTTATAACATTGATCTCGTCTGTAATATGGTTCCCTCTAAAGAACTAAATCAAATATAGGTGATTAAAATACTTAATATTCTCAAGTTTAGAAGGAACATTTATTTTTCTTCCATAGATAACTGTGTATGAAGAAGAAAGAACACTTTATCTATATATATAGTTAATTGGGATGCAGCTAGAACATCAACAATATCAACAACAAAAACAACAAGATTTATAAATCATCTGAAATAAAGGTCACACATTTTGCTTATAGGAAAGTTCCTCAGGTCCTTAAAAATCAGAACCTATGTATACAACATTTTATTTAGGCATTTTATCATTTCAGATGAGCTTGTGTTGAATCGTGTTTGCTATGTCCTAATAAAATTTGCTATGTAAAAAAAATGAATAAAACACATACTCACTTTTAACAAGCTTAATACTTCATTTCCCAACTTTAAAAGAGTAAAAAAAAAGATTGGAGTTGCTGAAAGAAGACACATTGAGAGAAGTTAGGTTCAACAGATGCCTGAGAGCAAAGAAGCAAACCAAAATCATAAGAATTAAACATAAAAATTAAAAAATCATGGTAGTTTGGAAGTTGTTTATTATAGAGACAAACAACCTTTTACATCTTAGTAGTTCCTGAAAAATTGACCATAGTAATGTAAATACTTATAAGTGTATATACGTATATGAGTTTATGTTCATTCATTTTATTAAAACATACTTAATAGTCATTATAAGAGTCAAGCAACATATACTTTGTTGTTCAGTTTCAGAAATAGTAAGTATGAAGTATAGTTTCAACGTCAGATTTATTGAAGTATAATTTATATACACTAAATCAACCAGTTTTAAGTGAACAGTTCAGTAGGTTTTGACAAATTGTTATTTAACCATTGAGATCTAAAAATTTTTTATTACTCCAGAAAGTTCTCTCATTCTCTTTTGTCATCATTCCCCAACACCTCCACTCCTGTCCCCAGGCAGCCACTGATCTACTTTCTGACATTAAAGATTAGTTTTGCCTTTTCTAGAATTTTGTAGCAATCAAAGGGTACACAGCATGTACCCTTCTGTATTTGGCTTTTTTTCCTCTGCGTAATAACTGAGATTTATCTATGTTGTATGTATTTATACTTTTCCTTTTTATTGTTAAATAACATTCCATTGAATGGATATACCACAGTTTATCTTTTCACCTGTTTTTGGATATTGGAGTCCATTTTATGGAGTCTAAAATCTTTCAACTTGGCTTTGATGATATTGGATTACTGAAAAATGAAAATATTTACTTCAGAGAACTGACTGGCCCCTAGATTTTTTATAGAAAGTTGTAATTTAACTTTTTGACCTTTCTAGTAATTTTTTTGCCTTACAGTATAAAATTTAGTTACTAATTTTGTAACTAATTTGTTTGTTACTAGTGTAGAATTAAATGCTCTCAAGTATATGACCTCATAAAGATTTAGTAACTAATTTTGTTATGCTGAATAAGAAAAAAGTTGCATATAATACAGTTTTAACACAGTATCCAGTGTGTGAATGATTTAATGAAATATTTGAACCTTTTTGTTTTGTTTTGTTTTGTCTTGTTTTGTTTCCAGGAAGGTTATGTTCAAAAGAAAAAGGAACTATGGGGAATCTGTATCTTTATTGCAGCAGTTGACCTAGATGAGATGCCGTTCACTTTCACTGAGCTGCAGAAAAACATTGAAACCAGGTAAAATTTCTTATATTAATATAGGCCTCTGCCATCAAAGAAAACTATTTCTGGACTATCGTTTTAATAGACTTTAGGGAATTAGTGGGAAATGCTAAAATTAAATAAAACGTAGAAAACTTAGGTCAACTAGTGAACTCCTGTTCTCTGTTGGAGCCCTTAATGAAGGTGTATTTATGCCACACTTTCTTAAAAATGTAGCAGTTTGTGTCCTGGGAAAATTTCCATTGTGTCTCTCACTATCTGTAAACGTTCTTAATTATAGCTGTTGATAAAGTGGACAAAAAAAGCAAAGATATATGAAGTAGACTTACTATATATTAAAACCTTTGTGAAAGTAGTGTGAGTCTATCTTAAAGGAATTTAGTTGATTTATTAAAGTTTAAGATTATTTAATATAATAGATATTATAATTATATATGTTTTGAGACTGTATGTTCAGTTGCGTATCTATTATAATACTTGTCCCTGTAATTACTTAATTAACGTCTGTGTTGAGTTTCTAAGCCTAATAAGAGGAGTTTACTGTTTCCAACAAGTCAAGAGAAGCCTGGGAATTCCAGTCATTTCTTTTGCAGTATATTTATGAAATGTAACAGTAAATAATTTTACCAAAAAGATAGTAGTATATGTTTTTTCTTGGATAAAGCCATATAGAGTTAGACATAATTGGTGTTTTGTGTAAATGAGATAAATTAAATTGTTGCATGTTTTAGTAACTTTTTCTTATTACCTCTAAATAAAATGTGGAAACAAAGGCCTTGTATGTTCATATTTAACTTATTGAATTAGAATTGGTTTACCTCTCAGAGATTTCACAGTTTAACTTTATTAACTAAAATTACTAAATCAAAATAGTTTTTATATAGCTGAAAAATAATCTAAATATAGAGATAAAATTTTACGTTGATTTATTCATTTATTCAGCATATGTTTTCGTGACCTCTGAGGATTAGA
Source organism: Balaenoptera borealis (assembly GCF_965194805.1). NCBI lineage: Eukaryota > Metazoa > Chordata > Mammalia > Artiodactyla > Balaenopteridae > Balaenoptera > Balaenoptera borealis. Next base: position 20,212,004 of record NC_138877.1, on the reverse strand, counting down.
AAGAGAATGAATGTTTGGGTTAAGATAAACTGGGTTTATTTTACAAGGTATATGACTTGGAGCAGATTGCTTATCCTTATTAAGTCTCGGGTTCCTTTCCTTTCCTGTGAAATAAAAGTTATTAACTACTTGATAGAATTATGAGAATTAAATAACTTATAATGAGCAGAGAAGTAAATAGTTCTTGAGTCAATGCCTGTAACACCATAGGTGCTGATGAGGTCTTGATCTCTTTTTTTCTGTAGATTCCTCCTATTACCTGCCCCCCCCCCCAAACAAAAAGGGGGAAGGAAACAAAACTTATCAACTGCTAGGCACTATGTTACTCTACTAGGTTCTAATGATATAGAGGTGAGATATAGTGTCTGACCTCAAGAAACTCATCCAGTTTAAATTAAACAGATGACTGCAATACAGTGTTATATAGCTATCCATAGACTGCTAAATAAATATGACAGAGAAAGTCTATTACATCCTTTATCTATAAGGTGAAAGAATTTTCCTGGAAAAGATTTTCCTAAACTTTTTCTCTGAGTATTCATAGAGCAACTCTAATTTATAAAATGGGCATATCATAAATAATATCACTACAATAATTATAGTAATGTATTTGGTACAACTTTTTCTTGGGGCATCTCTGAGCATTCTGATAACTATCCAGGAATGTTATCTAAACCACTGCTTCTTAAAAGTACTCTGGTGAAGGGCTAGTTTCTTTTCTTCCCAGTATGTCATAGACTGATGTTTTAAAAATAAGTAATATAAATTAATTACTAGAAAAATGAAACAAAAATCATACTAAACACAGGACTAAATTTTTTATTATTGGATTCAGCAGGCATTAAAATTAGTGTCAAATTGCCATAAAAGTTTTTAAGTGTTTACCCTCAATTTCTGTACTTAATCGTGGACTGGTAAACAGTTTATGGACCATTATCAATCCATGGAGCACTGCTCCTAATATGTAGTTATCGACAGATCTGTGTGTTTTAATTATGGCTTTTTATGCCTGTCTGCCTGCCTTCCTCTCACCTTCCTGCCTTCACTTCTTTCCTTCAGAGGAAGACTACAGAAGGAATAGAGACTCACTTAAGTTACCCCTAGAAAAAGAAGGCTTTTTAGTAACAATTCACAGTTTTCATGGTGCTCCATGGATAGGTATTGCCATATATCTCAAAACTGGAAGTGAGAGTGGTTCCTGAATAAATGCCGTTCTAAGTTTGATTTCTTTTTCTCAGCAGGTTAGCTCCATTCTTTTTCTTTTTTTAAAGGATCGATTTTTATTTATCTATTTATTTTTGGTTGCGTTGTCTTCGTTGCTGCGTGTGGGCTTTCTCTAGTTGCATCGAGCAGGGGCTACTCTTCATTGCAGTGTGCGGGCTTCTCATTGCTGTGGCTTCTCTTGTTGTGGAGCACGGTCTCTAGATGCGCGGGCTTCAGTAATTGTGGCATGTGGGCTTGGTTGCTCCGTGGCGTGTGGGATCTTCCTGGACCGAGGCTTGAACCCATGTCCCCTGTGTTGGCAGGTGGATTCTTAAACCACTGCGCCGCCAGGGAAGTCCCCATTCTTTTTCTTTTCTAAGCAGCATCATGATTATCTACTCTGTATCATTTCTATTCCTCCTTTATTTGCTTTCCCACAAAGCTTGTCATGGCTGCCCCAATCCCTTCTATATCAGTGGAACTTTTCATAACCTTCTTTTGTGTTCTGTGCCCTCTGCTGATTAGCTGAGGCTTTTATTTTTCCAGTTCCCAAGATAAATGTCTGAGTGGTACAGCCCTCTTTTTGGAATGAAACCTGTAACTCACTGGTTGCTAGACAGCCTATGGATGGGTCTAGTGACCACCCTGTAGTTCAGTTAGCTGCTTTGGTATAACTCCTTAGACAAACTTGATTAGAAGTGAGTATGTGAGGTGCAGTTGATGATTGCTATCTGTAGCGCCCTATTTTTCAGAAGTCAAAAATGTATGTATTGATATTTCAAATAGGTTAATTTTTATAGAAAACAATAAACAATGATTTGAAGTTATTATTTAAACAACTTAAAATGTTTAATCAGTTTCCCTTTTCCCTTCCCCAACAATTCAGTCCTAAAACCGCTGGTGGGCTGAAGAAAGTAGGTGTGTGCATCTGTGGTGGGGAGCACTGTGGTGCCCAGAGAAGGATGCCAGAGCCAAAGTGGGATGAGGAGGTCATCCACGAGGGGCCTGGGGCTTCTTGACATGGGCTGCTTGCTGTGCAATGTCAGAGACCAAGCAGGGTGTGCGGGCAGCTGGTATAGGGAGTCATGGCACATGTGAGGTAAGGGCAGTCTGGGGTGAGGAGTCAGAGCCCTACTAGGGTGAGGACGGTATCCATGTGGAGGGGGGAGGGCAGTCTAGGATGGAGGGAGTCAGTCTGAGCAGGAGAGGAGGGTGCCCATGTGGAGGAGTGGGTAGCTTGGTACTTATATAGGGGGATTGATTAAATGAGTAAATTAAAGATAAGTGGGTCCCAGGTTTCTCACTGTCAAAGAAAAGTTATAAATATGGAAAGGGAAACACTGGAAGGAACCCTGTAGTTTTTGTGTTGGAATTGGATAAATGGATGTGAACTTGTGATTTTAAAACATATAGATAGATACAGAAATAAATATATGTATATGTCTGTTATAACCCTTATTTTTTTTCTGTGTTCTTGATGATAAGTAGATGTAGGCATAGGTGTATAGATATAGTGGTATAGGTTGAAGACTAGTTGATTTTTTTCCTCTTTAAATTCTAGTAAAATGCAAAAACTAAGTTCCTTCCAAAGGATATATAATAGTGATTTGGTGTAGAGCTAACAAGTGTTTTGAATTGAAATGTCTATGCTTTGAAAATGAAACAAAATGAATTTTTAAAGTTATGGATTCACTTTTTTCTATTCTTTCCTTTGTAGTGTCTATAAATTTTTTGACTTACTAAAAGAAATCGATACCAGTACCAAAGTTGATAATGTTATGTCAAGACTGTTGAAGAAGTATAATGTGTTGTGTGCACTCTACAGCAAATTAGAAAGGTAAAGTACAAATTTTATTAGGGTTACACCCTGCTTTTTCATATCAGTGTTCATGATTAGCTTCCATCTGGGAACTGTTACATTCTTAGTAAAGTTATTAAGTATTACACCTTAGATTTGTCCCCTTAATATTCTTAACTTTCTTATTTGTCCAATCATATTCATTCTGAATGTTTCTTCCAAAATTACTTGTTTTACTCATGGTTCTCATTTTTTTTTTTAACAAACTTAAAGCTAGTTTCCACTTTAGCCTTCTCTGCCAGAAGACTTGTAGCTCTGAATGGAAGGGTGACCTAAATTTAAAATTCTTCCTAATGGTGATACTATGTTTAGAAAAAGAAAGCATGTTGGCACTGGAAGGTGTATGTGACCTATACTACTGAGCTATGACTTGTATTCTCCATGGTGGTTTAGAAGAGGTAGTTTCTTTGTGGAATATCCTTTAAGAAACTTCAGGCTATCAGCTGTTTTATTCCACATAAATTAAGAAACTACAACAAGCATTAATGAAGTGACTGTTAGTACCCGCTATGTGTTAGATGCTAGGGATGTAAAATCATATGATACTATGATCATCAATTAGCTTATAGTAAATAAATAAATTCTATCTTTTAATAAAAATAAGTGCAATAATCATTTAATGTGCTATTGTAGAGAATTATTTGTAAGAAGTAGAAATTATGTAGTGGGCAAAATACTGTGTATGTTTAAAGGTAAGAATAATTTTGGGGTGAAAAAACTATAGAAGAAGGCAATGTCTGAGTAGGGTTTAAAGGATAGATAGAAACTCAGCAAGCAAAATATGTGGAGACTGGGACTGAGTATCCTAGGCAGAGTGATAAGCATGTGTGCAAAGCCAGAGCAGTACTGTAAAGTATTTTGATATTGCTAATGGCTAAAAGGTAGGAGGGAATTAGACTGATAGTGAGCTTGGACTTTACCCAGCAGGAGATGGAGAGTCATTGATTTTAAGCTAGGGAGTGACATAGTCAGATTTGGCCTTTAAAAGGTCACTCAGGCCTTTGCAAAAGGGATTTGGAATTTTCATTGACTAGTTATATGAGATAATTTAGTGTATATTGGCCTTGAAGTAGATCAATAGGATTTCTTCTATCTTATATGTACCTTCTTTTGAAGAGCAGTTGGGAAGATTAACTGTGATACTAAAGCCTATTTATTTCAGGGTAGACTATATGTGTATATATGGCAATGTGCTGTAGTGATTATGATAACTTTTAAAAAGCTAAACAGATCTAGATATTAATAATAATTTTGTCATTCATTGACTGTGTGAGCTAGGGAAACATACTTAACGTCTTTAAACCTCAATTTCAATCTGTAAAATATAGCTAATAATGCTCTCCTTGCAGAGTAATTGTAAGATAATGTTACTGGTTAGCTCCCCTCCAAGCACATACTAACTGCTAAATAAACAGTAGCTTTTAAAGCTATTATTGACTACATTAATGCTGTCACATAGAAATATAAAAATGCAAGCCATATATATATATTTATTTATTTATTTATTATTTTTGGCTCTGTTGGGTCTTCGTTGCTGCACATGGACTTTCTCTAGTTGCAGCGAGCGGCGGCTACTCTTAGTTGTGGTGCGCGCGCTTCTCATTGCGGTGGCTTCTCTTGTTGCGGAGCACGGGCTCTAGGCACGTGGGCTTCAGTAGTTGTGGCTCGCGGGCTCTAGAGCACAGGCTCAGTAGTTGCGGCGCACGGGCTTAGTTGCTCCGCGGCATGTGGGGTCTTCCCAGACCAGGGCTCGAACCTGTGTCCCCTGCATTGGCAGGCAGATTCTTAACCACTGCGCCACCAGGGAAGCCCAAGCCATATATTTTAAATATTCTAGTAGTTGCGTGACAAGTAAAAAGAAACAAGTGAAATTAATTTTAACATTTTATTTAACTCATATATCCCAAAATATCAAATTTCAACACATAAATTTGTATACAGATGTTCATGGCAGCATTATTTATAATAGCCAAAAAGTGGAAACACCCTGAATGTCCATCAGCTGATGAATGGATAAACAAAATGTGATCTATCCATATGGTAGAATATTGTTCAGCCATAAAAGGGAATAGAGTTCTGCTACATGCTACAATATGGATGAACCTTGAAAACATTAAGCTAAGTGAAAGATACCAGACACAAAATGCCACATATTTCATTATATGATATGTCCAGAACAGGCATATCCATGAGATGGAAGATAGGTTAGTGATTGCTAGGGAATGGGAAGTGAAGGGAATGAGGCGTATCTGTTAAAAGATGTGGGGTTTCTTTTTGGGGTGATGGAAATTTTAGATAACGGTGATGATTACATAACAAAGTGAATATACTAAAAACTACTGAATTTATACACTTTAAAATGATGAATTTTATGTTAGGTAAATTATATTTCAACAGGAAAACATGAAACCAATAGAGAAGTTTTACATTCTTTTTCTCATACTAAGTATTTTTTTTAATACTTTGGTGTGTAATTTACATTTACAGCATAACTTCATTTGTACTAGCCAAAAACATTTCAGGTGTTCAGTAGCCATAGGAGCTTGTGGTTAATGTATTAGACAGCATAGATTTATATTGCATGTCATTATCTTTACTGTATGATAACATTCTATTCTGAGTTACATTAAATTACAAAATGATATAAAACAATGCATCTGACAAACATATTTTCTATAATTATAAAAATTCCCTCTTGATTACCATCTGCTTTTTTTTTTTATATAAGATAGTAGTTTTCTCTATGTAAATTTTTGATCTACATATTTTTTGTGACTGGCTTCTTTCGCTTAGCATGTTTTCATGGTTCATCCATGTTGTAGCATGTTTCAATACTTCATTACTATTTATTATGGAATAATATTTCATTGTATGGCTATACCACATTTTATTTATCCATTCATCTACTTATAGTCATTTGGGTTGTATGTCTTTTAAAGTAGTTGACAGTATAAAGGAGAGCAAGTGTATATTTATAGAGTTTGTTATATTAACTTTATTATATATCATTTCATCTCCTCTTCATTTGTTTCCATGGATTTGATTTATCATCTTGTGTCATGTGTTTACTCCAATACAGCTTTGATCCTACCCACCTCTTTGTGCTGCTGTTGTCAAACACATTACATTTCATATGTTAGAGGCCCAAGAATACAATATATACATATTGTGTTATGCAGTTGTATTTTATATCAATTAGGAGAAGAAATATGTAATTATACCATCTTTCATAATAACATAATTACCTTTACCAGTGCTCTTTGTTTATTCATGTGGATGTGAATTACTGTCTTGGGTCATTTGTTTTCAGCCTGAACTTCTTTTACTATTTTTTTATAAGATGAGTTTGCACATTCTCTGTTTTTGTTTGAGACTATCTATTTCACCATCACTTGTGAAAGGTAGTTTTGTTGTATATATGAGTCTTAGTTGACATTTTTTTTCTTTCTTTGAGTATGTAATCCCCACTGCCTTCTGATCTTCATTACTTCTGTTGAGAAGTCACCTGTTAATGTTATTGGGTTCCCTTGTATATGATGGATCATTTTTCTCTTGCTGCTTTCAGGATTTTCTCTTTGTCTTTCAACATTTATCCTATGATATATCTAGGTGTGAATCTCTTTGCATTTATTCAACTTGGAGTTTGTTCTGTTTCTTGGATGTGTAGACTTGGGAGTTTTCAGCCATTATTTACAAAAATTTTTTTTTCTCTCTCTCCCCATTCTTTTCTGGTACTCCCATTACACATATATTGGTGTATCTTTTGGTGTCCAAAAAATACACCAATATATTTTTTGGTGAGCCTCTTCTGTGAGCCTCTTCATTTTTCTTCTTCTTTTATCTCTTTGTTCTGCAAACCACATAATCTCTTTTGATCTGTCTTCAAGTTTAGTGCTTCTTTTTTTCTGCCAGCTCAGATCTACTTTTGAGTCCCTCTAGTCAATTTTTTATTTTGGTTACTATACTTTTCAACTCAAATTGCCATTTGGTTCTTTTAAAGTAATTTCTGTCTTTTTATTGATAATCCTCTGTTGGTTGAGACATTGTCAGCATACCTTTTTTTCTTCTTTAAGCATGATTTCCGTTAGTTCTGTGAACATATTTATAATAGCTGTTTCAAAGTCTTTGTTAAGTCTGACACTTTGGTTCTCTTAAATACAATTTCTGTTCTCTGCTTTTTTCCCTATGTAGAGGTCACACTTTCCTGCTTCTTTGCATATTTCATATTTATTTTTGAAAACCGGACATTTTTGATAACACTGTAGTAACTCTGGGAGCTGATTCTTTTCTCTCGTGGGGCTTGCTGCTGTTGTTTTGTCTTTGTTATTTGTTTAGTGGCTTAGCTGTACTATCTCAATGAAGTCTTTTTCTCCCACAGTGTGTAGCCTCTGATCTTGCTCCTTAGTGTAGCCTTGGACAGGTACATAGTCACTCTGAGCTGACAGTGGTTTTAGCTGGGTTCTCTTTGACTATCTTTTCCCTGTTCTTAAGCTAACTGCCTCTGTTGATATCACACCTAGTTGCTACCTCTCACTAATTGCCGACTGATTGCTTTATTGTTTTTTTTTTTATAAATGTATTTATTTATTTTTGGCTGCCTTGGGTCTTCGTGGCTGCATGCGGGCTTTTCTCTAGTTGCGGCGAGTGGGGTCTACTCTTTGCTGCGGTGCCTAGGCTTCTCATTGCGGTGGCTTCTCTTGTTGCGGAGCACAGGCTCTAGGTGCGCGGGCTTCTGTAGTCGTGGCTCGCGGGCTCTAGAGCACAGGCTCCGTAGTGGTGGCGCACAGGCTTAGTTGCTCTGTGGCATGTGGGATCTAACAGGACCAGGGCTCAAACCCATGTCGCCTGCATTGGCAGGTGGATTCTTAACCACTGTACCACCAGGGAAGTCCTGCTTTATTGTTTTTGACAATGCTCTGGGTCACAAATTGCTTTACAGTCTAATCCGATTAAATTTGGCTCCCTCTGCAGGAGTAGTATTTGAGGCTAGCCTTGAGGCTTATTTTGATACTAGGAGAGCTATTCTTAGCTGTTTCTTTCCCTGGTTCTCTCCTAGATGATCTAGGATTTAGCTTTTTTTTTTTTTTTTTTTTAATTAATTAATTAATTTATTTATTTTTGGCTGTGTTGGGTCTTAGTTTCTGTGTGAGGGCTTTCTCTAGTTGCGGCGAGTGGGGGCCACTCTTCATCGTGGTGCGTGGGCCTCTCACTATCGCGGCCTCTCTTGTTGCGGAGCACAGGCTCCAGACGCGCAGGCTCAGTAGTTGTGGCGCATGGGCCTAGTTGCTCCGCAGCATGTGGGATCTTCCCAGACCAGGGCTCGTACTTGCTTCCACCAAAGTCTGTATTGCTTTCAACAGTTCTCTTATTCTTGAACATCCCCGCACTCCATTCCAAATGAATTCCCTTGGGGAGAGCTCAAGGCTGTATGTTCTTAGGGCCTGCCTCTCCCCTAGGCACCACTTCTGTGCCACTGCTTGGGAGGTCAGGATGAGGACAGTGGTCTCTTTTCTTGGAGTGATATCTCTGTTTTAAGAGTAGGGCACTGAGAAGAGGCGATAGCCCCTGGTCTTCCCAGATTGCCTTTCTTGGCTGGAACCTCTGTCCTATGAGCTGCTCAGCAAGAGAAGTCAGTATTTTTGATGTGCTCTGTGCCTGGAGTAAAACTTTACCCTGTGAGTGGGGGCTAAGCGGAGGACAGGAGCCCCAGACCTCTCAGCTCCTCTTGCTTGGGATAGACTTTCTGCAACACAGATCTGGGGGCGATGAGAAATGCTGGTAGCCTACTCTTCCCAGAGAGATAGTTCTAGGCTGGGAGCTGGAGAGAGAAGAGCCCTGTGTCTTGGCTACACCTGCCAGGGGTAGAGCTTTGTTATGCTGAGTTGGAGAGGAGGAGGAAATGAGTTTTGCTTTGAATTCTACAGACTGTCATTGTTCTTACCAAGATTTAGTAGATTTTCTTGAAGAAATATTTCCTTTTTTTGTTGTATGCCCTTAGGAAAATTTCCAGAGACTTTAAATGGTTTTTTAAAAATAGTTTTACCAATTGTAGTTATTATATTAGGAAACAGGTCTGCAGAGAACCTTACTCCACCATTCCAGAAGTCATTGTCCTAAATAGGTAGGTTTTATACAGTAAGTCCCTTACATATGAATGAGTTCCATTCCGAGGGCACATTCGTAAGTCCAATTTGTTCGTGAAGTCCAGCAAAGTTAACCTAGGTACCCAACTAACACAACTGGCTACATAGTACTGTACTGTAGAAGGTTTATAATACTCTTCACACAAATAATACATAAAAAATAAACACAAAAAAATAAAGAAAACATTTTTAATCTTACAGTACAGTACCTTGAAAAGTACAGTAGTACCAGCTACGTCACTGCTACTTTTACGCTTGCTTCCAGACATCCTGGCCTTGAAGTAAAGATACTGTACTACTGTACTCTATACAGTACTGTACAGTAAAGTACACAAAGCACAACCACTTGTAGAGGATGCACACAGGTGACAGTGTACGCCAGACACGTGAACTAACTTACACGATTGGACATGTGAACGCACGTTCACATCTTTGAATGTTTGCAACTTGAAGGTTCGTGTATAGGGGACTTACTGTAGTACTTTTCAGTTGTGTTATTTCAGTGACACTTTTAGTTAAATAAGCTTTTATGACCTGATCTGAGATTCTAACCAGATCAAGATTCAATTACAGAATGTATTCCAAGTTAGAAATGCACATATCGAATCCAGTCTTTTTGTAATTAGATATTACAGTGATGTGTGAAATGTCATAAATTGGAAACATCTACTTTAACTTTGTTTTATAATGCTGTACTTGAGAAAAAATTTATCCTTCTTAAAATAAGATGAATAAAGCATGATAAAACTGATTTCTAAATTATGAAAAAAATTTAAAAGTAAGTTTTAAAAAAAGCCATAATGTTAACATAATTATTTCTTCCTTTCAGGACCTGTGAACTTATATATTTGTCACAACCCAGCAGTTCGTAAGTACCTCAGAGCATGTTAGTTTTCACTTTTGGGGTTTTTTTTTTTTTTTAGAGATTTTTGTGGAATAATCCCAAACACGTTGATAGTTTCAGGGTTAGTTTGATTGACTGTTCTATGCTACTTCATAAATTAAGGTCATAGATTTAAGCCCTATACGGCTTATTTATCTTTTCACAAAGAAAGTGGTATGAAATACGTGCCTTTTACTACAAGGGAGAACTAATAAGGTTGAAGTTAATTCAGAGCAACATTTTACCAGCTCTGTAAAATGAATTTGCCAATTCATTGACAAAATCTTTTTTCAGAGTATGTTATAGGCATTTTATTAACTAAGACTCAAGAGCATAACTTTTGAGTAAGAATAAACATGAACGTCTATATTAAAATTTCCAAATAGTCTTTTTAAATGTATGATGCATGTTCCAACAGTATACCATTGTAAGAGCTCTAGAGTTTTTCTTCGGAAACAGAACAAGTAGTATGTGAGATTTTCTGCCCCATTGAAGTAATAATGCTGTAGATGATTGATACAAAGGGAAATTGTGTATTAATGACTCTATTAATTAACTCTATTAATTCCACTTGTTAATTCCAACAAGTGAATAACTTAATGTTTATGAAGGCATAGTGTTAATTTGGTAGAGTCACCCAAACCTCTGTTTTTCTGCTTACAGAAAATTGATTTTAATTAGAAAAGAGAGCAGAAAAGCATTAATTGGAAACCATGTATGTCATATTATACCACTTTCTGTGCATATTTTTAGATTACAGTAGAAGATATTCAATATTTTCTTTAAAAAATGTATACTACTCTGGGAAAATATAAATAACATGGTGAAAACACTAACTGAATTGAGACAAATTGAATTCATGTGTAAATTGTGCATTTAAGATGGACTGTATTCTATTATGCGATCAACTCTGGTCTATAATTGTAAAAAATGAAAAAAAAAGGTGTAGTTGGAAAACAGTGTGAGTTTTTTTTTTCTTCTTTCTATTTGTTTACTAGGATATCTACGGAAATAAATTCTATGTTGGCGCTAAAAGTTTCTTGGCTCACATTTTTACTAGCTAAAGGTAAAGTCATTATGTTTGTTACATACTAATGTTTCAAATGTAATAATTGATAATTCGTTCGAGTAAGCTCAAAATTTTAATTCTATTTAATATTGTTCCTCCTTCCCCCTAGTTCTTTGTGTGACTTTTTAACTGTTTGCAAGTTCTTGTAATTCTGATACTGGAGGCAAGCTTGAAAATGTCTCATTTCATTTCTTTTTCTAATATTTTTCATTCTTTCCTATTTTTAAGAATAATGTTGCTGTTTTTATAAAAGTGATATATATTCATGATAAAGAATGCAAATAATACAGCAAAGCAGAAAGAAAAATGTAGAAAAATTACCCAAAACCCACCTAGAAATAATCATTAAAATTATGTGGTTGTATGCACAGAAATGTATCTGGAATAACATTCTGATTAAAAAAGGTGGGTGGATGAGTGCACTCACAAACATATATATAAGTTTCTAAAAATAATATCATATTATTGTGCTATGTTTAAAATATAAAAATTAATTTTACTCAAATTTTATAGAAGAAAATAAGAGAAATGGAAGGAATTGCTTAAATTTATATGTTTTGTCACTTAATCAGTATTATTTCTTAAAATATTACTCTAAGATTATGAAAACATTAAGAGGTTAGAATCTTTATTTAACTTTGTGTTTTGAGTTAAAGCAATATATATTACTCTGCTCTGAAGAAAAAGAATTCTCACTCTTCCTGTCATCTCCCTATTCCCTACTTTCAGATTTGCTTATTTTTTGTTATCATTACATTACCAAAGATTATAATATTTACATTCTGTTCTGTAATTATAATTATCACAGTTGTTTTGTCTCATTTATGTATTTAAAACGGATTCTAAGCTTATTGTCACTCCTGTATCATAGCTTCTCCATTTCTGAGTTCTTTATTTTGGTCTATCCTTAGCTGACTAGATTTTACCGTGACGGAGTTTTTCAAAAAAGCCTTTTTGGCGCTATGTTTTCTATGTTTGACATGTTTATGAACCATGTCCGTAGTCTTTAGACTTGAAGGACAACTTGGTTGAGTATTCTGTTCTTGTATCGTGTTTTTTTTTCCTCAGGACACTATTTTCTGGAATTGAACATTGCTGTTGGGAAATCTGAGACTAGCTTAATTTCCACCCCCCCTCATTTTCTTCCTTGAATATTTGAAGAATTCCTTTTTTAAAAATTTGAGATTTAATACATTAACCAGAAAGTTTCTGTACCTTCAGTATTGGGATTATTAGTGGTTTAGCAGTCAGATACCAATAAGATAGAAAATGAATCAAATTAAACTTCTCTTTTAAAAATACTGCACAACATAGAGCCATAAGCAAATATGTCATAGCTATATGATTTGTATATTTTGTGTAGCTACACTGTTTTTTTCTTAGGTGTTTATTATATGCATTAATTTCCTTATATACAGCTCTTTATAATAAATATACAGCTCTTTAGTTGTATATTTATTATATAAACTTTTAGGATTTTGTGCTAAATAATTGCTTTATAGATGACTTTATAATTATGTACTATTTTTATTATTTCTTAATGGCTTTGGTTATTTCTTAATATTTTGGAGTGGGTTGAAATTGAAAATATATGAGGTTTCATAAATAAATAGAACTGAAGACTAACGTGTATCATTCTTCAAAATGATTTTCAGAGGTAATAAATTTTATAACTCTTACCAAACCTGGAAGTGAGTTTAAAGAAGGAAAAATCAAAATAAATTTAGACATAGGGACTGAATTATTATAATAATACCTAAATGTAAAATTCTCATGGTAGACTTATACTTCATTTATAATTTTTTTAGTAAATTTATTTATTTTATTTATTTATTTTTGGCTGCATTGGGTCTTTGTTGTGTGGGCTTTCTCTAGTTGCAGTGAGCGAGGACTACTTTTCGTTGCGGTGCGCTGGCTTCTCATTGCAGTGGCTTCTCTTGTTGTGAAGCACAGGCTCTAGGCACATGGGCTTCAGTAGTTGTGGCAGGCAGGCTCAGTAGTTGTGGCTCACGGGCTCTAGAGCACAGGCTCTGTAGTTGTGGTGCATGGGCTTAGTTGCTCCACGGCATATGGGATCTTCCCAGACCAGGGCTCGAACCCGTGTCCCCTGCATTGGCAGGCGAATTCTTAACCACTGTGCCACCAGGAAGTCCCCATTTATAATTTTATAACTTTATATATTTTTATATATTGCAAATCTGACTGAATTATTGCAAAAAAAAAAAAGATCTTTAACATGCTTCTAGTGATTGTTGCATAAATGAGTATATGGATACAGCCATACCCACAATTTTCCCTGACTTAAAGACCTCAATCTCTACCTTAAGATGTGGACCTTCTTTGTTTTCAGGGCAAGTTTTACAAATGGAAGATGATCTGGTGATCTCATTTCAGTTAATGCTGTGTGTCCTTGACTATTTTATCAAACTCTCACCTCCTGCATTACTCAAAGAACCATATAGTAAGTATTTTAAGTAATTTATGCCCCTCCTACTTCATCATTCAACAGTTGTTTATGGACTTACACTAGATCCAAAACATGGTTCTAGAGCCAAGGGAATAATAAAAAAGAAATCAGACATGGATTCTGCCCTTGAGTAGTATAAGATATAGAAGGAGAGATAAGTAAGCAAGTAATTAGAGTATATGGTTGAAAATAGTCTGGGCCAAAATATAGCAAATACTATGGGAGTTGAGGAGATGAGAGAGTTTTCCAAGCTGGGAAAGACCAAGGAAGACCATAAAAAAGTGGTGGCATTTGAACTGAGTGTTGAAGGAGTAGTTAGGGTTTGAGTGTTGTGGTAAGTTGGGAGACTGCACTCCCAGTAAAGAGAAAATCAAGAGGCGAGGCATAGATATGAATGAGACTGCACAGGGAAGAGTAGCCCGTTCTATAGGAATGGATTAACTAAATTTTTATTATTGGAAGCTGTAGTGATTATGTGACTGATTTTTTTTTTTTTTTGCGTATGAACTGTAATTGATCCACTTCAGTGGGTGATGAGATGGGAGGTGTATTTAAATAATAGCTATTGCTGAAATAATTAGATAGCATTAAGCAAAGACAAGTATATTCCTCTTAGAATGGAATTGCTCCCTTTGGTGGCATGTAGAGTAGGATTTAAAATCACTTAATACACTATAGAGAAATGTAAACTTAACTAAGGCTTAGCTGATTCCTTGCTCCTAAAATGTTGACAGTATTAGTAATACTAAAAATAATAGGGGAAAGATCAAAACATGGAAGTCTCAAAGTGTTGAAGTGGCTGAAAAGCTGAAGCCTAATTAATCTTCGTGAACAATAACTTCCTGGAAAAATGAAACAGAATTTTGAAAAGATGTTGAACATGGCTTGACAGAAAAGGCAGGTCATTTAGCAGAAACCACATGCAAAACAGAGGGGAAAAAATAGAAAACAATATATTTTAAAAATTTCTGAATCTTTAAAAATTTACTTTATATGCCTTTTCCTCACTTTTTAAAAATGTTATAACTTTAATAAGTTGATATATAACTTTAGGTTGACAGCCTTTGTTCTTTTGGATAATTCAAATGTACATTTAATTCTGTAAGTGCCATGTTAAAGAGAAAGCAGGATAAGATGTTGAATTAACTGGCTATGGTAAACTTGTAATTAGCTTTTTATTATGAAGAATTTCAGTGAGCATAAGAGAAGAAAGTCATATAATAAGCCTCCATGTACTTATCACCTGCCCTCAATGCATAACTTATGGTCAACCCATAGTCCTATCTGCTGCTTAATTCTACCAGCTATATTATTTTGAAGCACACTTTTGCATACCATTTCATCCCTATAAATTTCAGTATGTATCTCTGAAAGATAAAGTCTTTTAAAAAAGCATAATGACAGTACCATTCTCACACCTAAAAATCAATTAATAGTGATTCTTTAATTCCACCAAATATCTAGTAAGTGTCCATATTTTCAATTGTTTTATAAAAGTAATTAAAAAAAATTTTACATGTTGACTAAATCAGAATCTAAATAAGATCTCTACTTTGTGATTGGTTGGTATGCTTTTAAAACTTAAAAAGTTCTTCCTCCATCTATCTTTCTCTCTTTTTCTTGTAATTTATTTATTAAATAATCAGGTGGTCTTGTTCTGTTGAGTTTTCCATGGTTTAATTTTTAGTGATTGCATCCTATGGTATAGTCTTAACATGTTCCTCTATCCTGTCAGTTTCTTGTAAGTTGTTTGTTGGGCCTAGAGGCAGTTAATACTTTTTATACTTAGTCATCTGTAATCTCTTTAATAGCTGAATTCACATTCAGTTTGAATTGAAAATGCTCAAAATAATCCAGGGAATTTTTTTTTTAATTACAATTTAGTGTCACATGAGTATATTTGTACGCTTAATTTTTTAAAAGCATCGTAATTTATTTGCTAAAACTTTAAAAAATTTATTTTTTATCCTGTATTTACAAATTGAATCCATAAATACATGCTTATTATTTTTAAGACTCTTTTAAGATAGAAAACTTTTTTTCCCCTTGCAGACTAGTAGGATACACTTAATATTAGTTTATAAGTTGGCTATTTCCCTTGCATTTTTCATATTTGTCTGTGGGGTTTTAAATTTCTTTTTTGGGCTAGTTTGGGGCAGAAGAGAATAGGGATGGCAACAACTATTACCAGTATATAATTTACAGTAGATATTTAATAAATAGATTAAACTGTTAGCTTTTTAATAAAGCCTAATAATAAAAGTAGCAGAATGTTACCAAGATTATTTCTGACCTTCCGAGTTATAATTAGAATACTTCATTATTTTATACAGTGGAATGTGCAATTGTTCTTATCTAATTTACCATTTTTACAGAAACAGCTGTAATACCTATTAATGGTTCGCCTCGAACACCAAGGCGAGGTCAGAACAGGAGTGCACGGATAGCAAAACAACTAGAAAATGATACAAGAATTATTGAAGTTCTCTGTAAAGAACATGAATGTAATATAGATGAGGTAATTTAACTTCATGATTTCTTTAAAATAGTTAAAGTAGATTTAGATGTAAGTTCTTCCTAACAGTATATAATTCTTTTATGATGAGCTTGCTTTTTGTAATTAGTGCCAACTCTTTTGCAGTAGCAAAATATTTATAAAAAGTTTAATTTTCATATTCAGTTACTTTGATTTTAAAGAGAATAGCTCCCTCACTCTGGAATCATTGAAATGTACATGATTAAGGCAATAGTTTTCAAATGTATTTGTTCTTTGATTCCTCCGTGGTTACTGATACTCCTAATGTTTTCAAGTATCCTGCTCAGAAAACCCTAGTGTTTTGGTTTAGTGCTAAGTGATACCAACATTAAATTTCTGTTTAGCCTTCTATAGTTACTCTTTTTCTAAATATCACACCGGATGTTAATGACTGGTAGAGGATACATGAACACCCAGGAATTGCTTATCTTGTTAATAAAATCTGGAATGTTAGAATTGGAAGGACTCTTACAAGTAATGTACTTGGCCTCCTTTTACTAATGAATAAACAAGCTTCTAGAGACTGATAGCTGATTACTAACAGAGTCTATGCTTTGGACCATCTGCTACCAGTGCTTCTTTCACTGTGCCGTGCTCTTTCTCTCATAGACTGTTATATTGTCCACAATTCACTACCACTAGATAGCTATGTGAAATGTTGCATCTTTGAAATTGCTCTGTCAACTCTGGGAAGGAATTGGGGGTATGATCTCAAAATCTAGTTTAAGAAGTGTTGGAATGATTTATCAAGATATCTGGGTTTTAGCACTGTGGCTTTTGTTAATTTTAACAAATATATAGATATAGACATATAGCTGTATCAACTTTACACATGTAATATATTTACTTTTCTAGAATAACAAATTATCTTTGCTAATAAGCTGACAAATGTAGTTGAAATATTTTTTTTTACTCCAGTCTGTTGCTTAGTCCCTCAAGATAATGAATAGGAATAAATGCAGTTTTCTAATTCCTGGTTGTTAATTCTCTGTATTTTAGAACTACTTATAAAATTGCATTTCAAAAATCAGGAATAAATCATGTTTTTCCTTTTTATTTTAAATAATTCTTCTATAATTTAGAATATAATAACGATTTGTAAAGTGTAGGTGATTAATAGCTTTGGGGGTAATTCATATTAATTTGACACTTGATTATTTACATGTAGCATTTATAGTTATATAACTATTGGTTAGTTACATTTATGGTTATATAATTATTGGTTAGTCACACTAATTGGTTAAATAGAACTACCCACCTTATAATTATTCCAGTTCAGTGGGAATTAATTAGAAAACAATACTAATATGTATTACAGAAGCTTAATTCTTAAAGCATTTTTGTGAAGTAGAAGATAGGAACTTATTAATAGGAAGATATTAAATTATTCTACCTTAATAAATGTGGACTGCAAATTGGAAAAGGAAGTTAAGTGAAGAAAAGTAAGTTATTTAAAATTCCATAACACTTTGCCAGTGTAAACTAGTTAGGGGTATAACTCCAGGTTTTCCAAGGACGGTCTTTATTATCCATGTTAAATGTAGGGTTTTTTGTGTGAAACTGCATAATGACCAAAACATTTTCACTCGGTTTTGAATAGAATTGTTGGGTATTTGTATGTGAAATCATCTTCTTATAAAAGCAGGTCATTTTCCTAAATTTACGCTAAAATAATTGACTCGATATTCCCTAAGCTAGGTAATGTGTGTGAAGTGGCCCAAAAATATGCTTTGGGGAGAAATCAGAGGCAGTGTAGAGAAGTTAAAAGAGTCTTGGCTTTGATGCTAGACAGATTGGGTTTCACTTCCAGCTCTGCCACTTCCTAGCTGTGTAACTTTGGTGAAGTCGCTTAATATTTTTGAGCCTCCCATGTTTTCACCATTTGTTAAATGTGGCATACTGAAGTTGGTTTCGATGGATTTTCTTCTTATAAATCCCATTTCATTAACGATTCCCCCCTGCACCTCCATTTTAGGACCTGAAATCTGCCTCACATATATTAAAAAGTGAATAATTGAATTAATTATAAATAAGCATCACACTGGGTTGAATGTAACTCATTGATCAAAATGTCAGTTAACACTTTCATTCTGTTGTTAATAGTGACAGAGATTGTTCTTTTTTTTAATTTTAATGGTCATGTAACTTTATCTTTTTCAGGTGAAAAATGTTTATTTCAAAAATTTTATACCTTTTATGAATTCTCTTGGAATTGTAGCTTCTAATGGACTTCCAGAGGTAATCTGAAAGAAAACGTAATAAAAAATTAATGTGTTTCGGGACTTTAGCGAGGGAGGAATAGTTGCCTAAATTTCTTAAGATCACTTTACTGTATATTAAATATTTTTTACTCAAGGAAAGAATCTAAGTAGAATTGTGGTGAATCAACTTTATATAGTAAGAAAAAACCCCTTTTGAACCCATTTATGCTCAAATGTATAAATAAGCAGCATTTAAAAATTTGCACTAGAAGTTGATTTGTACTAAAATTTTTCAAAAATCAGAATGTAGGCTTTTGAACTTCTAAATACCATTAAATATTTAAATAAAAGTAAATATCTATGATCAAATTTGATTCTAATTTGCTTTGCTATGCTTCTTTAAGCGTAGGAGGCATGATTAGTGCCATCAACATTATTGGCATTACTGTACTTGGAGCAATTCTTTTGAGGCTTTTTTTTTTGGCCGCAACGCGTGGCTTTCAGGATCTTAGTTCCTCCGCCAGGATGGAGCCCAGGCCCCGGCAGTGAAAGCCAAGTCCTAACCACTGGACTGCCAGGGAATTCACTCTTTGGAGTATTTTTAAAAAGCTACTTAATTGGATGTAGCTTTGGTTGAAATGACTGTGATTATGTGGTAGAAACGTTTTACCTTAGTGGTGTGCCATCCATCCATCTGTTTCTTTTCACATTTTTCCTCATATGTCTTGCTCTTCAGTGAGAACAGAACAACTGAGAACTTTATGTGGTAATGTGTGGAGAAAAGAATGCTTAAATAAATGATGAAGAACAAGTACTCATTGAGGAAGCAGCGTTTCAGACACACCTAGTATCAGTCACCAAGACCAAAAGACATGAAATCAGAGAGCTAGATTGCTGATTTTATGGCCTGAGTTGGTAGCTAGTCTTCCTTGAATTAACTAACTTATTCATTCAACAGTTATTTAGTGAGTGCTTAATATATGCCAGGCATTGTGCTAGATATCATCAATGCAGAGATTTAACTCACAGTCATTGTCATTAAGGTGCTGGTGGAAGAGACGGACACAGAAGTAGAACGTTAACAGGAGTCTACAAGAGTCTAATAGATGTGTACTCAGGGTGTTGTGATATCTCAGAGGAGGGCTACCTAATCCAAAGTGGGCCAGATAGGTTTTGCGGAAAATTCTTTGGAGGTGATGTGATTTCTGAGCTGAGTAAGGTTTATGAGAAGTGGCATTTCCAGGGGTTGGAAATTATAGGTTTAAAGGCACAGTGATATGTGATAGTATGGTCTGTTCTGTAGAGTGAGTGGTAAGACATGGTACTAAAGAAACAAGAAGGGGCCAAAAGTTGTATTTCTGAGTTCTGTTACCAACTTATATACCAAAAAATATGCTGTTTACAACTCTAAAGAATCTTGGACATTCATAATTTTTTTCCCTCTGAAAGGATTACAGGGTTATTATTAGAAAATTCAAGATAAACTTTACGTTATATAGCACTAATAGCTGCCAGTCAATAAATGATTGATAATTAGTACCTCACTGACATAGGGCTGGAATGACGATTAAGCCTAATCAAACATGAATGGCTGTTCGGCCTAAAAAACTTATGCAAACAAGCAAAAAGTTTACATTTAACTGGATTTTTTCCTACCACTCATTTTAGAATGCAATTTTAACTCTCTCAGGTTGGAAACACTCTGGCTTTAAAAGTCACAGGAGAAGGCTGCTAAATGGTTTTCTGTTGGGCATTGGTTTTTATATTATGATTAGAAAATTATGAATCAGAACTGATAAAAGAATTATAGATTGTAGCATTTGGAAAAGTGTCTAAGATTGGAAATAAATTGTGCAAGTATGTTAATTGGGCTAATTAATTGAGCTTATACTCTTGCCCAAGATACGTAACTGAAGGGAGTCAGAGTGAACCAAAGGATTTAGAAAAGATAGGCAGAATACATAATAAAGGTCTGTTACAGTGTTTGAAAAATTATTTTATATTGATAAGTGTAGTAGAAGATTAAAAGTGAGTGATGTATAGGATGGAGGATCTCAGCAATTAAGTGGTTATAATAATGTCTTTTCATCTTACAGTTCCATCTCAGTATTGTTTTGTAGCATTGGTGATCCTTGTCTAGATAAAATGTGAGATATGTGCATAAAATAGGTTTAAAATTGAGTTGAAAAAAATTTGCAATTTTCTTTACTTCACTTTTAGATATGCCTTATTTATATTCCATGTGAAGTCTGTATAGTGTAAAATTAAGTGTATATTTTTACCAAGATTCTTTAATTAAATCTGTATTTCTGTGTACTGAGAAGTAATGACATGAAAAGGATAATCATCAATATTTTTTGCCTTTGAGGTGGAAAGTCTCTCTAAACAATATGAAGAAATTTACCTTAAAAACAAAGATATAGATGCAAGATTATTTCTGGATCATGATAAAACTCTTCAGGCTGATCCTACAGACAGGTATTATACATGATATATTATTATTTGTTGATATGCTGGTTCATTTTTTAAAAAGTTAATATAAAATTGTATTCTCTTGAATTGTCATATAGAATCCTAAAGTAGGGATGGTTGACGGTAACTACAGGCGCCTGTGAGATATTGTGTGTTCCGTTCCAGGCCATTGCAATAAAGCAAATCACGCAAACTTTTTGGTTTCCCAGTGCATGTAAAAGTTATGTTTACACTGTACTATAGTCTGTTAAGTGTGCAATAGCATTATATCCCAAAAACAGTGTACATACCTTAATTTAGAACTACATTATTTCTAAAAAATGATAACCATCATATGACAATGCAGAGTTTACAAACCTTCAATATGTAATAAAACACAGTATCTGTGAAGCACAGTAAAGCAAAGTGCAGTAAAATGAGACACGCCTGTAAAAAATTTTTGAATGATTGTAAGTGTGGTTAATTTTAAGTCTTTAGCATGAAATCTTTTAATATTAACTAAAAAAATATGTATATATATAAAATTTGGAAGTTAAACACAAAATGTTTCAGATTTTATTTAAGTCAAAGTAAAGTTTTTGGAAGGCGTAATGTTTGAAAAACTTGAGTTTTGATATTTTTTGATACTGAACAATCTTGCTATTAATATCATCAACATCTAACATTCTAGAGAAAACAAACATCTAACTTGCACTTTCAAAAAAATTCTTAGTGATTGGTACGCCATTTGTTGTAAACCTAGTGGAAAGAAACCCAACTTAAAAATTATGATGAAAAAAATAAAATTTTATTTATTTAAACAGCTTCTGGATCATCTATTTCCTATCACTTCTATTATTTACTTAACCATTTTGTATGATGTTATGAGTCAACAGAAGGTACTTTACTGCTTTTTTGACTCATAAATCACAAATTGTAAGTTTTCAGTCTGAATGACTTTGCTTATCATTATTTAGTTTTGAAATGCAGAGAACACCACGAAAAAGTAACCCTGATGAAGAGGTAAATGTGATTCTTCCACAGACTCCAGTTCGGTATGAATTTTCATACTTTTGATTTTCATTATAATTATTTATTCAGTACTTTATAGTGCTTCGGGTTTATTCATTTGTTTCATTATATATTTGTATATATACATGCAGCAAATATATAGAGTGCTCTTTGTATGCCAGACTTGTTACTAGTTGCTGAGGATATGATTATTAGACGTAGTTCTGTCTGTCCTTAAGGTATATAACCTAGAATGAGAATGTGTTCCATTTCAGTATATAAAAAAGAGGGAAAAAAAAGTATCACCATTTGCTCTGTATATAACCTAGAAAGATTGGAGCCGTTTTTTAGTGTCCTTTTCCTCACTTGCTCCCCACACCTAATCTGTTTTCAAGTCTTGTGGAGTCTGCCTCCTGAGTATGTGAGTTCATCTGCTGTTCCCCATTCCTACTCTTCCCACCCTTGTCCAAGATATCTCTGTCCTTCTCTTGGATTTTTTGCAGTAGCCTACTAACTGATCTTGCTGTTTCTACTCTCATGACTATCCCTCTCTCCCTATCACCAAATATATTCTCCAGAGAGCCCCCAGAATAATATTCTAGAAATGTAAATCAGATCATGTTCACCCTGCTGTTAAGTTTGTGATTGCTTCCTACTGCAATTGCAATACAGTGCAAATTCCTTAACAGTGCCTACAATACCTTATATGATCTAGCTTCTTTTACCTCTCCAACCTCGTCTTGTTTTCCAGCTCATTATGTACTAGCCAGTTTTCTGAACTCTCCAAAATCTTCTTTTGTACTCAGTGACCTTCACATTTGCTTTTGTTTCTTCTTGAAACTCTTCCTTCTTTTCTATGAATTGCCAACTACTACCCTTCTTTTAGGTTCAGCACAAATACTACTTTTTTGAAGACTTATTTCTCTGTGAAGTATTTTCCTTTATTATTCTTTCTCACAGCATCCTGTTCTATTCCTTCAAAGTATGTATCACAGTTTGTAATTATAAATTCATCTGTGTGTTTGCTTGTTTTTGTCAATACCCACAATAGCCTTTAAGTCCATACCACATGGACCATGACTTTCTTGTTCACCATTTAATCATTAGGACCTAGGACAATACTTGGTACATAGTAAAACAATCAGTAATTTTTTCAAATGGCTACATAGACACATAAAAATACATTTTTCTTTAAATATAGTAAGAGACGTAGGACAAGTTAATGAGATGGCACAGAAGGGACTTTATGAAGTGATATTTGAACTGAATTTTGAAACATGTAAGTTTGTGTCACAGGAGACTGGCAGCATGTGCAAAGGCATGGAAGTATGAAACAACATGATGCATCTGGGGAACTATAAGCAGCTCTGTATTGATGGACTAAATGGGAAGATGAAATGGCAGGAGAGGAGGGTGGGTACTAGATCATGAAAGGCCTTATATTCCATACTCAGAAGTTTGGACTTTAGCTTGTGCAGGATATGGCCTGTTGCTATACCTGGGTGTTAAGCAGGGCTAGGATGAAACCAGACTTGATTTCTGAAAGTTTACATGGTAGTAGTTTGTGAAGAGATGGACTGAGGAGGGCGTGGTGAGAAATAGAGAGACCTGTCAGTCTGTCACAGTGGTTAGGCAAATTAGGATAACCTGAGGAGTGTTTTTTTTTTTTTCCGAAGTACATATGCCTAGACCCGGCTGCCATAGACATAGTCAAAATCTCAAAATGCTCTATTGCAGTAATTCAGTTGAGAGATGCTGAAGATCTGAACCAAGAGATAGGCAGTTGGAATGAAAGAGCAAGAACAGGTTTGATAAATAGTTGATGAATTCATATTTAGAATATTATTCTTAAGGCATTTATGGGATATGAAGAAGATAATGTAGTAAGTAGTAGGATATAAGGATCTTATAGATTTGGGAATCATCAGGGAGAGTTAAAATCAGAAAAACAGGGTTGGGGGGGTGGTGTGATGAATTGGGAGATTGGGATTGACATGTATACACTGATGTGTATAAAATGGATGACTAATAAGAACCTGTAGTATAAAAAAATAAATAAAATAAAACTAAAAAAAAAAAAAAAAAAAGAACCAGAAAAACAGATGAGGTTGCCTGAAGTGACGGTGCATAATAGCAATAACGGTTGGCTAAGGGCTGAACCCTAAAGAATGCTAGCATTTAAGGACGAGATAGAAGTTAGATTAAAGAGAATGAGAGGTGTGATTGGGGAGGCCAGAGAATGAAGCCAAAGAAGCCAAGGGAGGAAGGGAGTTTCAGAAGAGAGCAAGTGTTTAAGAGTGTCAAATACCTCAAGAAAATCAAGTATCAGAACAAATAAAAAAGATCTTTTGGTTTTAGCAGTTGGTCACTTATGGCTTTAGTCATTGTGGCTTAAGTAGATAAGTACATGTACACGTCATAGAAGCAATATATTTAAAAGTTGAAGGAGTGTAGATATCAGTTTAGAGAGGCTTGACTGAGAACACTGAACATGTTTTATTAAATAATATTTAAAAACCCTTTGGCTATAAACATTCTACAGTTTTTTGCATCATTAAACAGTGCCTACAGAGTAGCAATGAACTGCTACTCCAAAATTGGAACATTAATATTTACTGTATACCATACACAGACACGTGCACACACACACACAATTATATAATTAAAGAGATCTTAAGAGATTGACCTACTTTTATGTTTTAGTGATGATGACTTCTAAAATTATGTATGCTTTCATCTTGAAGGTCTCTGTAAAGGACAGTCACTTGGTTCTCTACTTGAGTTACTGAATATCTTACCATCTTTATTTGAAAATATTTAATATTTAATTGTAATAATGTTTTCTTAAAATATTACCATTTTGATGCCAGTTTATGTTTTATCCTTAAAATAATGTCATTACTTTCATCAATTGTTTTGTTGATATTTAGTTCTATTAGTAAATAAGCATATCAGTTCTTTAATTATAAACTTACTGATGATGGACATATGCTTTCTTAAAGATTTAAGTAAAATGTAATTCCTCATAAATAGCAGTACACTAAGGCTTTTATAAAATCTTATTTCAGAGAACCTCTTAAACAGGAGACAGTGAGATTGAAGATACGTGTAACTTATGAAATAGATACTTATCATTTTTTCTTTTTATTCCTTCATTGCTTAACACTTCTTCCTATTTTTTCTAGGACTGTCATGAATACTATCCAGCAATTAATGATGATCTTAAATTCAGCAAGTGATCAACCATCAGAAAATCTGATTTCCTATTTTAATGTAAGCCATATATGAAACATTATTTATTATGATATCTTGGCAAATAAATTTGAAATTAGAAGTTAAAATACTGAGTGTTTTTTTAAACACCCATTTCCCAACCAACATGTAGTTGTCTATTATCTTATTTCTTGCTTTTTTTAACTCTCCAAATTAGATATTATTAGTAGTATTGTTTGTTTGTTTTACATTTTTATTTATTTATATTTATTTTTGGCTGTGTTGGGTCTTCGTTTCTGTGTGAGGGCTTTCTCTAGTTGCGGCAAGCGGGGGCCACTCTTCATCGCGGTGCGCGGGCCTCTCACTGCCGCGGCCTCTCTTGTTGCAGAGCACAAGCTCCAGACGCGCAGGCTCAGTAGTTGTGGCTCACAGGCCTAGTTGCTCCGCGGCATGTGGAATCTTCCCAGACCAGGGCTCGAACCCGTGTCCCCTGCATTGGCAGGCAGATTCTCAACCGCTGCGCCACCAGGGAAGCCCCAGTAGTATTGTTTTATTTAGACAGTGTTATTTTTAGATTTTCTCATATTTACTTTTTGTGTTGCTCACCATTCTTTTTTACAACTTAGACCTCACTTTCATAATTATTTTCTTCTTTCTTCAGATACATCTTTTAATCATTCCTTTAGTGGGGGTTAGTTTGGGATGAACTTAACAAGCTTTTTGTTTTGTTTTGTTTTGTTTTTTGTCTTAAAATATCTTTACTCTTGGACTTCCCTGGTGGTCCAGTGGTAAAGACTCCGCTCTCCCAATGCAGGGGGCACAGGTTCGATCCCTGATCAGGGAACTAAGTAAGATCTCACATGCCACAACTAAGACCCGGCACAGCCAAATAAATAAATAAATAAATTACATGCATACATACATATATAAATATTTTTTAAAAAATATCTTTACTCTTATTTTTTGTAAGGTAGTTTACCTGGATCTTCAATTCTAGGCTGACTTTTACTTTATCTTAGTAGTTTGAAGATACTACTTCACTATTTCCTGGCTCTCGTTGCTACTAAGATGTTTTCTGTCAGTCCATCTGTTGTTCCTTTATAGTTAATCTATCTTTTCTCTCTGGCTCTTTTAAGATATTTTCTTTGAATGTGACATTAGACAGGATTTGACATTTGCCATATCTCTACAGTCTTTTTTATTTAGCCCACTTTCATTTACATTTCTTGAGTGGCCCTGTGTGCATTGCAGTTTGCAACTCCTGATGGACCCTGAGTTTGATATCTGAAGGACCCCTGCTAGCCTCCCTCCCCTCAAAAAAGGGAGAGAGGAAGAGAGAGAATGAAAACTAGTGTCTATATTCCTTGTTTGCTCCTTTACTCCTTTAAAATCAAGTGAGGCTTGGGAGCCACTGACATGCTCATCTGTGGCAGTTGGATGAGGCTAGGAGACTTAACTAAAATTTGGCTTATCCGGTAAGTGCTTTGTGTGGTTAACATTCCATTTAATATCATAAGCTGCCTGTGGTTTTGTCATATTCTTTGTTGTCTTCTTGTTTATATTTCCACCCCCCCAAGAATTAACAGAGTATTTTCTGTCATCATATTCATAATTGTGTTGGCTCAAAACTGCTTTTGTTTGTCCAATTTGCATAAAGTTGCTTTTATTTGTGAGTTATCTGTAGCACAAGAATATTTCCCAAACATAGCTACCCAGTTACTTAGAACTTTTAGAAGGGATAATGGTAGAAGTAAAAAGAATGATAATCTCTCTCTTCTTAAATATTGTTTTTAATATTTCCTCCAACATTTGGAGTATGTAGGAAGTCTTTTTAATTTTAAACTACTTCAGCTGGGCAGAAAATTCTGCCTCAAAGACATTTTCCAGAGCTCAGTTTAAAGCTTAACATTAAATGACGCACAACAGTTTAACTGCAAAGTTTTATGCACACTACAAATGGCCTATCTCAGAGTGGGCATATCTTGAAGACCATTAAGTTTTTCTTTGAATTTGCTTCTTTATTAGTTCAGGTGTCTTCATTTTAAAAATTAATGCCATCTTTTCTTCTGTGTGTAAGTAAAATCTTAGAAGCTATAGACATTTTTTTCTTCCAGTTTTATTGAGATATGCTTGATGTACAGCTCTGTATAAGTTTAAGGTATACAGCATAATGGGTTGACCTACATACATCATGAAATTATCATCACAATAAGTTTAGTGAACATCCGTTATCTCATTTGGATACAAAGTAAAAGAAATAGAAAAAAAATTTTTTTCCTTGTGAAGAGAACTCTCAGGATTTACTCTCAACAACTTTCATGTATAACATACAGCAGTGTTAATTATATTAATCATGTTGTACATTACATCCCTAGTACTTATTTACCTTATAAATGGAAGTTTGTACCTTTTGACTGCCTTCATTCAGTTCCCCCATCCCCTACCCCATCCCCGCCTCTAGAACTACAAATTTGATCTTTGTTCTATGAGTTTGTTTGTTTCTTTTTGAAGTATAATTGACCTACAACACTGGGTTAGTTTCTGGTGCACAGTATAGTGATTCCATATTTCTGTACATCTCAAAATGATCACCACGGTAAGTCTAGTTACCATTTATCTCTGTACAGAGATATTATATAATTATTGACTGTATTCCCTATACTGTACATTTCATAGCTGTGACTCATTTATTTTGTAACTAGAAGTTGGTACCCCTTAATCTCTCTCATCTGTTTCTCTCTTTCCCCACATCCCTCCCTTCTGGCAACCACCTGTTTGTTCTCTATCTCTATGACTCTGTTTCTATTTTGTTGTGTTTGTTCATTTGTTTTTTTTTTTTTAGATTTCACATATAAGTGAAATCATACAGTATTTGCTTTCTTTGTCTGATCTACTTCACTTAGCATAATACTCTCTGGGTCCATTCTTGTTGTCACAAATGGCAAAATTTGTTTTTTCTTTATGGCCAAATAATATTCCATTGTGTATATATACCACATCTTTATCTATTCATCTATCAGTGGGCACCTAGGTTGCTTCTATTCTTGGCTATTGTAAATAATGCTACAATGAACATAGGGGTGCATATCTTTTCAAATTAAGTGTTTTCATTTTCTTTGGATAAATACCCAGAAGTGGAATTGCTGGATTGTATGGTAGTTCTGGTTTTAATTTTTTGATGAGCCTTCAAACTGTTTTCCACAGTGGCTGCACCAATTTACATTCCCACCAACAGCACACGAGGGTTCCCTTTTCTCCACACCCTCGCCAACACTTGTTATTTGTTCTCTTTTTGATAATAGCCATTAGACAGACGTGAGGTGATACCTCATTATGGTTTTGATTTGCATTTCTCTGATGATTAGTGATGTTGAGCATCTCATGTGACTGCTGGCCATCTGTATGTCTTCTTTGGAAAGATGTGTATTCAGTTCTTCTGCCCATTTTTTTAATCAGCTAGTTGTTTTTTTGGTGTTGAGTTGTATGAGTTCTTTGTATGTTTGGATATTAACCCTTTATCAGATATATCGTTTGCAAATATCTTCTCCTATCCAGTAGGTGGCCTTTTCTTTTTGTTGATAGTTTCCTTCACTGTGCAGAAGCATTTTGGTTTGAAATAGTCCCACTTGTTTATTTTGCTTTTGCTGCCTTTTCTTCTGGAGTCAATTCCAAAATACCATCTCCAAGACTAATGACAAGGAGCTTACCACCCATGTTTTCTCCTAAGAGTTTCATGGTTTCAGGTCTTATGTTCAAGTCTTTAATCCATTTTGAGTTAATTTTTGTGTGTGGTGTAAGACAGTGGTATAATTTCATTTTTTTGAAACTGGCTTTCCGGTTTTACCAACACATTTATTGAAGAGACTGTCCTTTTCTTACTGTATATTCTTGGCTCTTTTGTGGTAAATTAATTGATCACGTACATGGGTTTATTTTTGGGCTGTCTATTCTGTTCCATTGATCTCTGTTTTTATATCAGTAACACACTGTTTTGATTACTGTAGCTTTTTGATTACTGTAGCTTGTAGTTTGATGCCTCCAGCTTTGTTCTTCTTTCTCAGGATTGCTTTGGCTATCTGGGGTCTTTTGTGGTTCTGCACACAGTATTGAATTGTTTGTTCTATTTCTGTGTAAATACCTTGGAATTTTGACAAGAAGTTTATTGAATTTGTATATTGCTTTGGGTAGTATGGGCATTTTAACAATATTAATTCTTCCACTCCATGAGCATGCAATAGCTTTGCATTTATGTGTGTCTTTTAACGTTTCTTTCATTCGGGTCTTAAGTTTTCATTGTACAGAACTTTCACCTTCTTGGTTAGGTTTATTCCTAGATTTATTTTGGATACAACTGTACATGCGATTGTTTTCTTAATTTCTCTTTCGGATAGTTTGTTATTAGTGTATAGAAATACAACTGATTTCTGTATGTTGATTTTGTATCCTGCAACTTTACTGATTTTTTTTATTAGTTCTAACAGTTTTTTTGTGGAGTCTCTAAGGTTTTCTATATATAATATCATGTCGTCTGAAAATAATGATAGTTTTACCTCCTTTCCAATTTGGATACCTTTTATTTCTTTTTCTTGCCTAACTGCTCTAAGACTTCCAGTACTATGTGGAATAAAAGTGGCAAGAGTGGGCATCCTTGTGTTGTTCTTGACCTTAGAGGAAAAGCTTTCAGCTTTTCACTGTTGAGTATGATGTTAGCTGTGGGCTTGTCATGTATGGCCTTTATTATGTTGAGGTACATTCCCTCCATACTCACTTTGTTAAGAGTCTTTATCATAAATCGATGTTGAATTTTGTCAAATGCTTTTTCTGCATCTACTGAGATGATCACATAATTTTAATCTTTTATTTTGTTAATATGGCATATCATTGATTGATTTGCAGATATGGAACCATCACTAGGATAAATCCCACTAGATCATGGTATAAGATCCTTTTAATGTATTCTTGAATTTGGTTTGCTGATATTTTGTTAAGGATTTTTGCATTTGTATTCAGGAGGGATATTGGCCTATAATTTACTTTCCTTGTGGTGTCCTTGTTTTGGTATCAGGATAATGCTGGCCTCATAAAATGAGTTTGGGAGTGTTCCCTCATCTTCTGTTTTTTGGAATAGTTTGAGAAGGATTGGTAGTAATTCTTCTTTGAATGTTTGGTAGAATTCACCAGTGAAACCATCTGGTCCTGGGCTTCTGTTTATTGGGAGGTTTTTGATTACCTATTCATTCTTCTTACTAGTAATTAGTCTTTTCAGATTTTCTATTCCTTATGATTCAACCTTGGAAGGTTGTATGTTTCTAGGAATTTATCCATTTCTTCAAGGTTGTCCAGTTTGTTGGCATTCAATTGTTCATAGTAGTCTCTTATGATCATTTGTATTTCTGTGGTATCAATTGTAATATCTGTGAGGCTGTTTTTGATGGATAATGGAAAGGGCTAACAAATCTGTTCTTCTCTAACTTGCCAGCAGAAAATTTAGATAATAGAGTTTTTTAGTTGTACTCTAGTATTTTTTGGTCACTGTTATCCCAGAATGGAATCCTTTATGTTCCTCATATTTTCAGTAGTTGTATTTACCTAGTTTATTGTGGAAGTGTTTCCACAGTATAAACAATTGAGAGTGATAAGTCATGTACTATAGAACAGAAAATGTTAATTCTCTGATTAAACAGTATTCTCAATGTTAATTTATGTTTTTCCTTCTTAAAGAATTGCACAGTGAATCCAAAGGAAAGTATCCTGAAAAGAGTGAAGGATATTGGGTGCATCTTTAAAGAGAAATTTGCTAAAGCTGTGGGACAGGGATGTATGGAAATTGGATCACAGGTAACTTGAGTTCATTTTGATTAGTGCCACTATATAGTAAATAATTTCTAATGCAACATCTGTCCCAATTGTATAAATGCTGTAATAGTATCTGTCCAATAGTATAAAATATTGGCAGATACCATATCCCAGCTGCTTGTGTATGCTGCTACTTATGGAAAGCTTTATGGGACAGCTCCCCTCACTTCATTACAGAAACCAAAAGTAAACATGCAGAAAATTTTAGAAGAATTGTAGAAAATTTAAAAAATACAGTAAGAAAAAAATCAAAATCTTGCTAACATTAAGTTTTTGGTGTATATTCTTTAACTTTTACATATATGAATATTCATGTATGCATATACTTATACAAATGGAATCATATTATACATGCCATTTATCAGTGATATTATTAAATGATGTTGTTTTTACTATTGCTATTATTATTTCAGAAAATCTAAAACTAATATTTGGTAAGCCAGTGGGCTCTGGATCAGAGCCCTGGGTTTATATCTGGCTCTATCATATATGAGCTGTCATCTAACTTCTCTTGAGATTCAGGTTTCTATATTTGCTCTGCTTTGCTCTGTGGCATTAATGAGGTAATATATAAAATATATTTGAAAACTGTAATCTACTATACACATTTATTTTGGTGTAGTGAGGTTATATTTTGATTCCATCTGTGTTTTAAACCATTATATTTAAAAGTTCTTTTTGGTTATATATGAAATTTGTACTCATAATTTGGAATGAAGGATTTGGGTGTGTGTGTGTGTGTGTGTGTGTGTGTGTGTGTGTGTGTGTTTATTTATCTATAATTTGACTGTTCTTTGGACTAATGAAAACTAGTTATTTGATAACTTTTTGCTTATAAGATCAGGTAGGTCTGATTTTTGCCTTTGACCAGTTTTATGGAAAGAGACTATTCTCTTAATCCTGGAGAGCTATCTTGAAAATATGTGTTCTAGGTCACAAGAAGTATTACATTAGTATGTAAAATGGTTAAAATAGTACCAGGTACGTAATATATTCTTAGTACACGTATATCTGTTGAATGATGTAGACTGAAGTGGAATGATAGAAAACCAAATACTGGACCCCTCCTCTTGAAAATTTATCAGGAATGTTAAAACCGTCATTTTATACTTAAATCTTGAGTTTTAGACAAGCAAGCTTTTGTGATCTCTTGGTAGCCATATTCCTAAGAAGGGTCAGGAATGTGTCTCAAGAGAAAACTTTTAAAAAATTAGTAATTGTTATGGTTTTTTAAAATAGTGGGATCTAATTTTTTTTCTTTCTTTGTAGCGATACAAACTTGGAGTCCGATTGTATTACCGAGTAATGGAATCCATGCTTAAATCAGTAAGTTAAAAAGAACATAATAGAAAAAAAATTTAATGCTGACACAAGGCTTCAGTTAATTTTTTTTTAATCTGTTTTAGGAAGAAGAACGATTATCCATTCAAAATTTTAGGTAAATTTTTGTTTTAGTAAAACAATCTCTTCTTTTTTCAAAAGGAAATGTTACAAAATCATTCTTTTTTTTCCTTTAGCAAACTCCTGAATGACAACATCTTTCATATGTCTTTGCTGGCATGCGCTCTTGAGGTTGTAATGGCTACATATAGCAGTAAGTTGAATTTTAGTAAATAAACATTTCAGTTCAATTTAAAGTTAAAAAAAACTTACCTAATGTGTGGTATGGGTTTTTGTGGTGGGGGGAATGGAGAAGTTAAGGAGTTAAGGAGAAGAAATGCATATTTTAGATCAGTATATACTGAAGAATGTAATTGGTTACCGTAATGTGGTCACCATAAAGTGGTTTTATTAACCTGAATTATTTCATGTCATCTTGGGAATAGTTTCACTAGACCCCTATTCTGGGCTATCCTGAATCCAGGAAATGTACCTATTGAAACCCCTTCAAAGACTTATGAGACTGTAAAATGCCTGAGGAGTACTATTGAGCGGCTTCCACTGATATGGAAGCACTGCTACATATATATTCTGTGGTTATGAGACTAAAGGTTGGAGCTAGAATCCACCAGATAAACAGAACAGAGGCCACCAATAGTGGTTTTCTTTAAAATATAATTTTAAACATGTATTATTTTGCAAATAATGTTGCAAATGTCAAAAAAAAGTTTTGTTTGCAAAAAACAAAAGAAGAAAATTAATCTAAGGATACAAATATATAATAAAAGAGAAACTTAAATTAGTAAACAAATATGGACAACTGTGAATCCTGATTTATAACCAAGAAATACATAATTAAAACATATTTTCTAACCAATCAAATTATCAAAATCTTAAAGAATCACTTCCTCTCTTAATCAAGGATTAATGAGACAGCTAACATGGATATGCTAATGCATTGCTGGTTAGATGTTAAACGTGTCCCGGATACAAGTTTAGGGTGTTTAAACCTTTGAAAATTTGATATAAGCTGTGAGCCTTCTATCCAGGAAAGACATATATGCACATACACTCAGACTTTGGAAGCCTATTTCCTTGGAGTCTGTGGACCCCAGAATAAAAAATTCTGTTCTAAATAAAAATTTTTGTTTAGACTTTCTACTGTGTTTTAATTT
This sequence comes from Balaenoptera borealis, assembly GCF_965194805.1. Lineage (NCBI taxonomy): Eukaryota > Metazoa > Chordata > Mammalia > Artiodactyla > Balaenopteridae > Balaenoptera > Balaenoptera borealis. Next base: position 20,178,558 of record NC_138877.1, on the reverse strand, counting down.
TTTGTTTGATAAAACCTTCAAACCGAAAAATACGTCATTCAAGGCTTAACATTTCATACCTAAGTTATGTTTTTCTTTCATTTTTAGGAAGTACATCTCAGAATCTGGATACTGGAACAGATTTGTCCTTCCCTTGGATTCTGAATGTACTTAATTTAAAAGCTTTTGATTTTTACAAAGTGATTGAAAGTTTTATCAAAGCAGAAGCCAACTTGACCAGAGAAATGATTAAACATTTAGAACGATGTGAACATCGAATCATGGAATCCCTTGCATGGCTCTCAGTAAGTAACTAGCTAAAATAGTTAAAGATACTCATATGCATATGGATAACAGTTATCTGTTAGTGAGAGGTATTTGTTAACATTTACCTCAAGAACAAATATGCAATTTAATGAATAATGATGTTTCAGTGTATAGCCCAAGAAGTAAGTGGAATATTAGAATGGAGTTTTCTTTGAGCTCCCCAGACTGTCTGATATAGGGATTTATTTATGAATAGCTTTTCTTAAAGCTTGGCACTTCAAAACAAAGCAGAATTCTTTAAAGTATCTGGGAACTTTATTTAAAATAGAGGTGTCATATATGAAAATTTAAATGTCTGCTGTTAAAATTTCAACAAAATGATGAAAAAAATTGAGATTATGTTATTGAGATGATTTAAAAATACAGATTTTTAGTTCAATTTAACCTGTTTTTTTTTGTCCCATTGTTAAAGGTAATCCAAAAATCTACACAACTATAGTTATTGTTTATAACATTATAAGAGCACAAATAGACTACCTACAGAATAGGTAGTAGTCTATTTATAGCATAGGTAGTCTATAGGTAGTCTATTTATAGCATATAAGCTATTGATAAGGCTTTATTTTAGTAAAGGTGACATTTCCTATGTAGTAATAGTAAAATATTTATATGAAGTTCTTCTGTTATGCTCTTTAAATCTTCATAGTTGGGTAATACTTTGTTAATCATCAGGTTTGTAGATTAATATAGAGTTGGTTTCTTCTGAAACTGTTGCATGCTAAGCATATATCTTTTCATTTTTATCAGTATATAGAAATGGCAATAGAAAAATTAAGACTTTAGTTATATTAGAATCCTAATCTGTACATGTAAACCAAGTTTTACTTTTTTGATATTTTAAAAATGTAATGGCTAAGAGTAACTTGTTTCTTAGTGCTTTTCTTGTATTGCTGTATAGACAGAGTGGATAGAAAAGGAGAGAAGTATGGGAAGTTGATAGAAAGACATTGTATTGCTAAGATTGAATTGGGTAACACCTTTATACAGGAGCTTCCACTGTAGAAGAAAAGGAGTGGTTAGGAGAAAACTCTCAGAATCCGGGGGTTAAATGAAAGTAGCAAAAATAAATAAGTAGATCAATAAATGAAACAAGCAGATAGAGTACTTTTCAGAGGCTGTTGTGCCCTCTCTTCCTGGAAATTGAAATCAAGACATCACTGTATCATCTGAAACTGACTATTCTCATTTCTTTTAGAGAACTACTTTTATTTCCATCAGTACACATCTGCTGTATGCCTTGCATTGAGATAGACATTGTGAGAATATAGAAAAGACATGGGCTCTGAAAATTGTGGAGGAAATAGTAGAAATGTATGGTTTAACAACTGCTTGTGCTCAAGCCTGTTTAGTTCAGTTACTGGTGTTCTAGGATTCAAAACAATATTCCTTTATTTTTGAGAATTTTTGGAGAAAAAGTGACATGCACAAAGTCTGGAAAAGGGTATAATTTTTTAATAATAGGATGATGTGGAAGTCATAATAAGCGTCTGAATTTAAATTCTAAGTGTGGTATTTCTAGGAGATGATTTTTAATGTTTGGATTTTTAAAAAATCAACACATACTACTGTTTTAATTATAAAGAATGGAGTGGTAGTGGGTAACTGTGAAGATAAGTCATCCTACACAAACACAATATGTGAATTTTTCCTGTAAGAATAATTGACATTTTAGAGAAGAGACATACTATAGATCTATTTGAGCTTTCACAGGCTTTAGGATTTTTTTCTTTATTGAAGTATAACATATATACAGAAAAGTATATATCACAAGTTTTAGTTCAAAGGATTTTTTACAAATTAAATATACCCACATTACCAACATATACAATAGATCAAGAATCAGAGCAATTGAACACACCCATGATATCAAAATCCAGATCAAGAATCAGAGTAAACTTTCATGGTTTTTTGATTCTGTATTATAATAAGAGTCTCTCATTAAACTGTAGTGATTTATAAGAACATATTCAGTGTTGTTTACCTAGGGAAACATCAAGTGATATATTACTTACTTTTACCTGTTGATAATTTAATGAAAGAAAGAACATCATTGTATTTTTAATGGTTGCATGGGAAAAGGGTTCATTATCTTTATTTCACAATCTTGAGAAATAATAAATCAAGAACAGAATAACTTTAAGAAGGAATAAGCACACTTCTGTTTCTTTTGACCCCAGAGAGATTAACAGGCAATATATGAATGTAAAATGCTAAACAATCTATTGAAAAACCTAGTGAAATCTTGTTCTCTGGAAATTTGGAGGATTAGAGGTGGTTTAAAATAAACCATACCTAAGCGTTAGATTGAATGACTTCCAGATGTTTAGACCTCTTAAACCTGCTAAGCAGTTTATAATGCCAGCAGATGATGAGGTGAGATTTGGATATTTTACTTTCAGTATATTCAAACTGTATCCGATCTTTTCAGTAAAATCTTTGTAAACCGAAGTAGACCAGGTACTTTATTCTCTAAATGGTCTTTTTTTGTGGGCGACTGTGGACTTTTCCTGTTGATCTCCCCACATCTCTTGCTGCCTTAATACTATTTCTCTCACAGCCACCAGAGAAATTTTTTCATAAATGCAGAACAAATCTCATTATGCTAATTCCTCAAATAAAAACCTTTTGTAGGGGACCTATGCATCTGGTAATATTAAAGATAGAATCCTGAGGAGCTTCAACATTTAAGGGATAGACAGAAAAGAGAAGCCTATAAAAGAGATTGAGGAATCTGATATTCCTCCTCAGAGACAGGAGGAGTATCAGAAGTGGTGTCATACTCTCTCTCTCAGAGAGAGGGTACTAAAAGGTCTGAGTGAGTGCTTGCTGTTTCAGATACTGCAGGAGCAGTCAGTAAGAACTGAAGAGTGTTCATTAGTTTCCGCAACAAGGAAGCCACTGGTGAAGGTAGCGAGGACTGTTACAAGCGGTGGTGGGGGCAGGAGTAGATTGCAGTGGAATTTGGATGAGATGTGAGTGAGAGATAAAGTGGAGACAGTCATTATAGATAGCTTTCATCAGTCTTGTCTGAGAAGGGAAGTAAACGCATAGCTGGAGGTATGTGAGGTGGAGGGAAGATTAGTTTTTAAGATGGGAAAGGAAGGATTAAATGTTGACAGAAAAGAGCCATTAGAAGTGTTATCTATTGCTGGATGACACATTAGTGGCCTAAAACAATCATTTTATTTTGCTCATGATTCTGTGGGTCAGGGATTTGGGAAGAGCTTGACTGGGCAGTTCATCCCTGACCATGTCGTATCAGCTGGTGTCTGAGGCGGGATCCACTTCCAAGATGCTTCTTAACTCGCAAGTCTGGAACCTTGCTGCTTCTTGGTATGTGCTCACCTCTCCCTTCCTTTCTTTCTTTTTCCCTCCTCATCTCATCCTTCTGGGCTTCTCATATGAGAAACTATGCATCTTATAGCATTTTGGTTTTAGAGTAGTTGTGCTTCTTACACAGCAGCTCTTTATCACTGGTTTTAGGCAATTTGATTATGGTGTGCCTTGGTTTAGTTTTCTTCATGTTTCTCTTGTTTGGAGTTCTGCTTTGAAAGGTGAGCTTATAGGTTTCATCAAATCTGGACATTTGGGGCCATTATTTTCTTAAAATGTTTTTGTTGACTCCTCCCACCCCTTCCCTCAGGGATTCCAGTCACACATGTATTAGGTCACTTGAAGTTGTCCCACAGCTCACATCATGATGCTCTGTCCTTCTTTTTTTTTTTTTTTTTTGGTTCCAGATGTTTTTGTTTCTGTTTCGTTTGAAATAGTTTCTATAGCTATGTCTTCAAGTTCATTCATTTTTTTCTGCTAAAATGTCTAATTTGCTATTAATTCCATCTACTATATTTTTAATCTTAGGTACTATATTTTTCATCTCTAGAAGTTTGACTTGAATCCTTTTCTAAATCTTCCATATCTCTCTTTAACATGTTTGTGCTTTCCTTTACCTTCTTAAACATATGGAATATAGTTATAATAATTGTTTTAAAGTTCCCGTTTACTAATTCTAACATCTGTGTCTTTTTAGGACTGTTTCTGTTAACTGATACTTCTCCTTTTAAGGGTCATGTTTTTCTGGTTTTTTTTTTTTTTTTTTTGCCTGCTTGATGACTTCTTATTGGACACCAGACATTGTAAATTTTACCTTACTGGGTCCTGGATATTTTTATATTCCTTTCACTATTCTCGAGCTGTGTTTTGGGACTCAGTTTAGTTACTTGGAAACAGTTTGATCCTTTAAAGGCTTTTTTGTTGTTTATAGACAAAGCCAGGGCAGTCTTTAATCTATGACTAATTTTTCCCCACTGTTGAGGCAGTCCCCTTCTGAGTACTCTACCTGATGTCCCATATAATACAAGGTTTTTCCACCCTGGCTGGTGGAAATCAAAACTCTTCTTGGCCCTATGTCAACTCCTGGAATGGTTCTTTTTCTGGCTTTGGGTAGTTTTCATGCACTGATCAGTACTAGGGTGAAAACTTGAGAGTACCCCTCTGCAGACTCCTGGAGCTCTCTCTTTGCAGCTCTCTCCTTTCTGTGTAACTCTCTGCTCTGCTATTCTGTCCTGCTAATTTTAGCTGCCTTAGCATTCTTGAATTCTCAACTCTGTTTTCTCCAACCAGGCAGACCAGTGGGATCTCTTTCAGTTTCTCCTCCCTGTGTTGTAGCCTGGGAACTGTCTCCAGGCAAAGGTGGGGCTTACCATGTGCTTTCTTTCTCTCAGAGATTACTGTCCTATACTGTTTGTTGTTCATTGTCTGAAAACTATTATTTCATTTATGTTGTTCGATTTTGTAGTTGAGACAAATCTGGTCTCTGTTCCTTCATCACAGCTGAAAGAGTTATGTATAGTATTTAGTGATTGATAAAGTATTTTTAAATATGTATACTTAAAGAATATTTAGGGTATCATTTCTATTTTCCTGTATTGAATGCATCATATCTTCTGAATAATATTGTTTCGGAGTGGTACTTACTATATGGAAAGCATAGAAATACTAGTAATTAACTGTTGTATTTAATTTTAGTAAGTCACAAGAAAACTGAGCCTCCTTTAAATGTTGTCAAATATAGCTGACTCATTAAATTGGATTTTGTCATACTGTTTTTTTTGTAGTCACTAAACATTAGCAGGTTTCTTCATTCAGTTGCACAAATGTTTGGCCAGAGTACTTTTACCAAAGAAAAGATTAAAACTCTTTCCATTTTATTATTCTTCCAAAATTTAAATGAAGGCCAGTTTTACATGTCAGTACAGTTGTAATGAATAGCTTGTATTTTTAGAGTCCTGATTTGATGACAAACTTGTAAACAAATTTTTAAGCTTCTTTGGTATTCTTTGAAATGTCAGACTTGACAGGAAATGAACACAAAAGGGAGAAAAGCCTGTGGCTCTGAAAAAGCCAGAAAGGATATCTGTTGTATATTTGGATGGTAGATCATTAACCTCTGGTGCACTTTGCACAATGGTTTTAGTATTTACCATTAGACATTATTTTTTTCAAAAGTTATATTTTACTGAGAACTATGTCTCAGGAAGGTGAATGAAATGTAAGATAATGATTAAGCCATATTTAACAGTTTTTAAAAATATGGGTAAGGATGGTGAAGTAATATGATACCATATACTATATTTATATAGCAGCCATGCTACTATAATGAAAAATGTTTTATGTTGGGTTTTTAAAAGCGCCTCATGAGTTATTTTTTTAAAAAATCCATATATTTATCTCTTTGCCAGCAAGAGAACATTTATTTTGAAAAAGTCTGATTCTTTCTGAAAATATCACTAAGGCTTTAACCTTTCTCACTCTGACCCAACATGTTCCTAATTTCTTGCCCTTAATTCCCATAACTAACTAGTAGCTTCTCAAGTGATTTAGGAGATTTGACTTTACCTTTCAAAACTGAAATTATTTTATTTTGTTCTAAATACAACTTTGCTTCCCAATATCTATATTTTTATATTACTTTTCAAGTCATCCAGGCTTGAATACTGAGCATTTTTTCCTTCTTTTTCTCTATAGTTAGATATAGTCTTGTAATGAAAAAAACAGAAACCAAAACCCAGAAAACTTTACCATGTCTTTTATATTTATTTCATTACTATGTTAAAGATCTATTTTCGTTTACATTTCCCTAGATCAGATCATCACGTTCTTACGTTTAACATATTATTATAGACTCCTGCTTGGTCTCCCATCTTAGGCACTACCCTCTATTTTATACTTTGGTGCTAAGTTAATATTCCTAAATGCTTATTCATGCCATACTCCTGTTCAGGAACCTACAGTAGCTCTGCATTCCCATGTAGAAAAATGTAGCCTCTTTACTCTGGTTGTGATAATCTGGCCCTGCCTTACCTTGCTAGCCTTCCACTATTCCTCAGACACTTACTGTGTGCAGAGAGTTCTTTCATCTCTTGAGCAAACCACATTTATCTAGTGAGAGTGAGTATGGCCTAATGTGGGATGTGGAATCAGAAGACCTGGCATTAGGGCCTAGCTCTTTCATGTACAAGTTAATGTCTTTGTCTTAGTTTGTTGCTTTGTAAATTGAGACAGACCAAAAGATTTGAATATTTCTAGCTCAAATATTTTATAAGTCTACAAAACTGTTTAAGTGTTGAGAATTATTTGCCACTACTGAAGGTGGATCCATATTCTTTTAGATTGCTTCACAATTTATAACATTTTGAAGAAATATTTTTCAAAAAAAGGTAACACAGAGGTCTCATTTCCGTATTCTCCTTTAGCTCAGTTTTTTTCAATTCTCTTTGGGCCATACCTGATATTTGTACATCAGATATTTTAAAGGAATTATACTTTCTCCTGTGAGGTATCTAAGGACATGGAAAATAGCCCCTATCCTTAAAGAGGCTTGGAACTTAGTAGAAAAGTAACTCACTGTAATATACTGTGAAGTAAGATAAACCATGAGGGTCAAAGGAGGAAGTGATCAATCATATGTGGATGGGAAAAGACTTAACAACAGCTGTGGAAATGTGGGCACAAGCAGGAAAGCCTAGCATGAGGTACACTGGGGGAGAATTCTGGCCCAGCATTGGCAATGGTAGATGAGTACTGGTTTAAGACTAGTAATTTAGTCTTAAAAGTTAGAGTTTTTAGCCTTGTGAAAAGTGGAGAGCTAGCTCTCTTGATAAATGAGATATTATACAAAAGTGAATGTACCAGATAATTTTATGTGCTAGTTGAAAGTAAAATGTATGTGTATGTGTGTGTGTGTAGACACACACAACTTTTTTGAGGGAAATAATCTTGAAATAGAATACATGCTCTCGTCTTGGAAAGAGCATATTTAAAGTAATTTTACGTTTTCTTTTTGAGCCAGGGACATCATTATAAACATTAATATATTATTCATGGGCTAGACTCCTCATTTGCCTATGGAAAATACTGTGCTCTTTACCTAGTGTTTTAGTTTTTTCTTCCTTTCCCCTCCCTTTCCTTGTGAATTATTCTGTATTTCTCACTATTTCAAGTTCTACCAGACCATGATGCCTGTTGCCTCTAACTTGCTCTCCTAAGCTAATTAAATCAATATGCACTATTGTCGATGCCCTTTGTCCTTTTGGATTTTTGGCACAATGATATTGATAAAGTCCTTTTCTTACTTCCAGGCTGAGGGTTATTTTCTTAGTAGTAGTTTTCAAACTTTAATATCCATGGAGATCTTACTAAAATATACTTTCTTATCAAGTGGTTCTAGGGCGGGGCTTGCAGTTCAGCATTTCTCACAGGCCCCCAGATGGTTCTGACGTTGCTAACCCACGGGCCACTCTTTAGAAGAGCCAGATTCTAGATGACCTTACATTACTGGGCTTTAAAATGAAATACTCTGTTGGTTCTTTACACTAAATCCACAAGGTAGGTGTAGCCATGAATCTAATTTCCCGTATGAGGAAAGAGAAACACAGAATATTTGTGTCCCACCTGGCAGCTAATTAGCAATGGATGGAAGGCAGCTAATACTCCTTGACCGGTTGCAATGTGCTGTGCACCAAAAGTATTTGTCTAATTTAATTCTCATAATAATCTGTGACATCACTAATACTATTTTCATTTTACAAAAGTGGAAACAGGCTCAGGAAGGTTAAGCAATTTGTCTAAGGTCACACACTTGGCATTTGAACCCAGATTGGTTAGATTCCAAATTCCACGTTGGTCGAGTAAAGTACCCCTCTCATTGTACCACATTTTTTCTGTTTATTCATTCACACTGTTTTTATTACCACTATAACATGTAGTCAAGCATATGAGACAGTATAAAATTTTATTCTAAGTGAAAATATGTATAATACATTTTTTATCTTGAGTAACAAGGTGAGTGTTTTGCCCTAGAGCTAGTCAGTAATAGGAAGGGGGGAAGGTACTACCCTTTGTTGACCAGCTCCTTTGTGTAGTGCACTCTCACTGTTGATCTACTGGATCCCTCAGGAAGAAAAGATTAGAAGACTTTACAAAAAGAGCAAACTATATTTTAAAAGGAGTTACTGCTGTGTCTATATGTTCGTTTAGGTAACTCTTAGAATGAGATTTTAATATAATAATATAAGTATTTTTAGAATCCATGATAGTTTAGGGTTGATAAAATTAGATATTTGAATCAACCTTCAAGGAGATTTAAGGGAAGGGTGAGAATGAGGTAAAATGCAAAACCAGGTCCCTTTTCATAGACTGAAATTTTAAAACTGAGTTTTTTCTGAGTTTTTAATGAAAGATTCCAGGTATGCCTAAAGTCTTCTATAAGAATGAAAAAATGTAAAGCCCAAGAAGGGAAAATAAAGGAAGACAATATCTTAGAAATAAAATTTTTAATAGTGACCTTGTGTTCTCCAGTGAAGTAGTCTAGAGAGAAATAAAAAAATATAGATATGCAGAAAAAGTACAAAAATAAGGATAGTAACTTACTTAGTTCATATGAATAATTATCCACTAAAATGTGAATAGATGGTTGCTTTATAAAGCTCTAAGACTCTAAGCTCAATTTAATAAAATAACTCTCTTTCTTCTTCATAATTAAGCCATTGAAGAATCAATGAGGCATTAAATGGTTTTTTATGTTGTTCCTCATATGTTAAAAAACAACAAACAGAAAACCCAAAGAAACTGAGATAGATAACTGTTATAAATTATTGCATGTCTTCTCCTGTATTGAATGTTTACGTGAGCCTGCGTTCTTGATCCAGGTCTGTTTATGGTTTTAAGCATAAAATCGTTTCCATATCTAAACCTTTGCTCAAGTGCCATCTTGTCTTGAACCCTGTGTTTGACCCCTCAGTCTATTCTTTTCTCTATGTACTTGTCTCCTTTTTTCTTTAGAACACTCTGACACACATGAGAAATTGCTAGAGTTCACTGTGGAGGACACAGTGAAGTATTCATGACTTGTCTGTTCATGTCTCCCTTCCCCCTCCCCCGTTGTCCATACTATACATTCTCCTTGTTCATGAATTGGCACAAGGGACTAAAGAAATTCAGGGATATAAAAAAAAAAATCTCAAATTCAGAAATGTCCCTTAGGTAGCTCATAGAAACTTGCTTTAGAAAGCAGTGCTTGTAAAAAGCTCATCACTAGCTTACGTCTTTGGAATCTTTCCTGATCATCATACAGAGCTGCATCAAAATGACCCTCACTTATGCACATTACATTTCAGTGTAGAAGTCATAATAACATTTTTGCATGTATGCTGATATAGGCACTATTAAAAGTGCTGAAATGTGTTAACTCATTTATTTCGCACAACTCTGTGAAGGAGATCACCACTTCATAGATGAAAAAACTGAGGTACAGAGAAATTGAGACTGTTTCCCTTACCCACAAAACTAAGTTGATAGCAGAGCTAGAATTTTAACTCAGACTATCTGGTTCCAGAGACTGTGCTCGTAACCTCTATGCTGCCTCACGGTGTGTATTAGTTTACTGCTGGGTATATGCACTATCGTGATTAGTTTCTTTATTCATGTTTTATCTGTGTTTGTGTCACTGTGCAGTAGCAGAAGGAGTCTGGGCTTTGGCGTCACTGTATCTCATTTAATCTTCACAGAAGATAAACATTGCTGTTCCTGTTTTACAGATAGTAAAAGCTGAGGTTCATTCAAAGATGCCAGGTAACTTGCTTTGGTGTGATTCTGAGCAAGTTATACCTCTGTATCTCAGATTTTCTCATCTGTAAAATGGGCATGATAATACTTATCAGAGTTGTTGTGAGGAATAAATGGACATTTATGAGAATGGTACATTTTAGAAACATCGCAATTAATTGTTAGTTTCCTTCAGTTTATTGTCTTTACTATACAGTGATTTCCTAAGAACAGAGAACTGAGAACACAGTTAAACAGTATTGGATCTGTTTATCCCGGCTTACTACAAGTATGTAGAACTCTTCTCTTCTCCCGAGGCACCTCCCCCTCCCTCACTGCCTTCTCAAAATGGAGTAAGTTCAGGGAGAAAGAGGTGTAACTGAATTCCAGCATTGTTAAATGTGGGCAGTGTTCTCTGTTATACTGCAGTTGGAATTTGTTATGGTGCTTTAGTTATGAATCAAGTCAGTAATTACCCTGAGGGCGGTGTTCATTATTCAAGTACAGACAAGAAGGGAGATAGCAGTTGTAGAAGAATAGCTTGGAAATATCCTCTGTACTTAACCTGTGGAAATGGAAGCACTTGTACTCTTGGTCAGAGAGTATCTTGTACAAGGTCATGATGTTAGAAAATTACCTGAATATAGTCTGAGAATTTTCAGTCTCTAAACTGGTATCATATCATATCCTGACTGTAATAGTGAGGAAGGACTCTGGAATCTAGATGTGCAAGAAACAAAAAGTAGAAGTATCTTATGAGATCTCGATTCTATTTAATGTCTTTTCTGAATTCCTCCAGCCAAATCAGAGGCTGTTATTAATGGTGAGTTTAGTAAAATTTTAGAACCACTGTAGGGCAATTGTTCTTAAACCATCTAAGTTCAGTTACCTTTAATTATAAAATAGATCCAACTTTTTGGCATTTATCTTTTCCAGATATTTAGGTCATGTTTTTAAAACTAAACTGTCACAACCTAGTCTGTTTTAAAATGCATGTGAGTGACCTTTGCATTTGTGGTTTTATTAATTTACATATTGGTTCTTAGTATTTTCTGTTATTGTCAGAAATACCCAAATATCAAAAGTATTTTTGGTGTCTTCCTGTACGTGCTAAATTTAGAACATGATTTAAAAAAACTTAGAATAGGAAACAGCTGTATTTGTGTCTCACTCTTTCAAAAAAACTTTTTATTGTTCTTGCTCAGTTTCATTGTTTCTTGCCTCCATTAAATTATAACAGATAATTTCTCTTAGATTTTGATTATACTCTTTAAGAATTCTCAAAGGCTAACATTTGTCTTTTAGATTTTGATTATACTCTAAGAATTCTCAGAGACTAACGTAAGTCTATCTTGCTATCTTTTGTTTCATTTCCTTTTTGGAATTTAATATCTGGTCATTTTTATCCTCATTAATAAAGTAATAAAAAGTATTATTTTTATTACTATCTGGTCATTATACTTACCCTTTCCATGTTTTAAGATAATTTAATAGTCTAAAAGTTTTATTTATAGATTAAGTAATGCTAGTTTTTATAACTTAAGTTTTACCATTTTGATTTTTTTCTCTTAAACATTAAAATGAGAGAGGTAAAGTAAAATGACTTATCTTTTACTAATACATGAGTAATAAACAAAAATGAACATAGGATTCCCTAATCCAGTACTGAACTCCTGAAAATATAAACTTGTTCTTGAAAATATAAGCTTTTGCATTATCTTTGTAATAGGCATACTGGACACTTTTAATACTGTGTACTTTTAGACCAGGACCTAACTCACGTATTCAAACAGGGTTGTCTGAACATAAACCTTTTCACAGTTCAGTTTCAAATGAAGAATGAATAGCCTGAGTAGATGGAGATGGGTAAAAGTTACCATAATAATGCAAAAATGATATCCCTGATCTTTTTAATTATTTCTCTAGGAACAACTCTGTAATGTCTTGTAGACAAACTATTTATACATGGCCTTTTTTATTTTTTAGCACATGTCCATATTTTTTCCTTCTCTTAAGTAGCTAAGATTATATTATGTGTGTTTCAGTCTAAAGAAGTCTCATGAGACCACAACACAAAGTATAACAATTTTTCCACAACAATTTTGAAATCAGTTATTTTGGCCATCAGCAAAAATTACATATGTGACATATAAACCAAAAGATGTAATTTTTTTTTAAATTTTTATTTATTATTTATTTATTATTTATTTTTGGCTGTGTTGGGTCTTCGTTTCTGTGAGAGGGCTTTCTCTAGTTGCGGCAAGCGGGGGCCACTCTTCATCGCGGTGCGCGGGACTCTCACTATCGCCGCCCCTCTTGTTGCGGAGCACAGGCTCCAGACGCGCAGGCTCAGTAGTTGTGGCTCATGGGCCTAGTTGCTCCGTGGCATGTGGGATCTTCCCAGACCAGGGCTCGAACCCGTGTCTCTTGCATTGGCAGGCAGATTCTCAACCACTGCGCCACCAGGGAAGCCCAAAAGGTGTAATTTTTTTAGTTCTATGTTTTAAGTAATATTCATTTTTATTTAAATAAATAAGCTGCTTCTGTTTTCATCAAGTACTATACATAAAATCCTTTTTCCTGAAAAGCCTAAATTTTAGTCCAGTGTAAATATTTTAAACTCATGTAATTAAATACATTTCTTTATTTTAAAATAAAGAATTATAATAAAATGATTCATAGATTTTTATGCCCTATTAAAATATGAGCTAACAATTAGTAATTGATTAAACAGTTGGAAAATTATCATTTTTTAAAGAAAATTAAATTGAAGATTATATCGTTCATAATACAAGGATTTGTTTTGTTTTGATGAAAAAGCCCTTTGCATGTTATTTATTAGCAACAATGAAAGGGTTTAAGTAGTATAACTTTTTCTTGTGTAACTATGACTGTGTAATTGCTTTTAAAAACAAGACTATCTCTGGTTTAAAATAGCAAAATGACCACACATTTTTACCTCCTTTCTCCCCCAAAACCCTACAGAAGTGACAGAAAAGGGAAAAAAACCACATGGCAGTGAATTCCAGCAGTACCAAGACTATGAAGTGGGAAGTTTAGGGGTTAATTCAGTTTTGAGGATAAAAAGTAAGAGGTGTCTGTTTGATGGCTACAACGAAGTAGAGAAAACTACTGAATACAGTAGGCGAAGACTCCCACAGTGGAAGTGGGAGTCTTAGCCTCTAAGTTCAAAGTATTGATAGAAGGTACAGAGAGTGTGGCAGTAATCAGGAGAGTTTTTCTAAAGTGCTGTCTGCCACTGGCTCTCAAACTTTTTGCATGTATCAAAAGGCTGGAGGGCTTGTTAAAAGACAGATTGCAGGTTCCTGGGCCTAACCTCAAAGGTTCTAGGATAGGGTCCAAGAATTTGTATTTCTAACATGTTTCCAGGTGATGCTAATGCTGGTCTAGCCACCACATTTTGAGAACCACTGGTCCATGAAACATCTGGACCAATCCCCCACCTCAGGCCATGCCGGCTTATAAGGATCAGGAAAATGAACCGCCTCCCTCTGTACTAGTGAATTAGAAAAAGATGCCCCTCTGGACGCAACCACCCCTGGCTTGCTATGCAGAGTTTACAGTGAAGCCCCGTGCTTTCGTGTAGTGCACAAATTATATAGATGCATGCCTGGTCCTATCCCAGCTTCCGTGTACACATACAGGGCTGTGGTCTCCTGCTGGTGCCTGCAAGAGAAGCAGAGCAGAAATTTTGGTGAATCCAGACTTCTACAATAGACCTGAAGAAAAAAAAAGAAATAGAAAGGTGATTCTGCCTAAAAGGAAAATACGTAAAACTACCGTGCTGCTAGGGTATAGTCCCCTTATTTTGGTATTTTGGGGTACCTCAGTTCAGTATCTATCTATTCATCTCTAAAAGAAAGACCAGAGAAAATGGAGGACACAAAATAATAATTTTTTAAAAGTTAATGGAAGAGGGACTTCCCTGGTGGCGCAGTGGTTAAGAACCTGCCTGCCAGTGCAGGGGACACGGGTTCGAGCCCTGGACCGGGAAGATCCCACATGCCACGGAGCAACTAAGCCCGTGCACCACAACTGAGCCTGTGCTCTAGAGCCCGTGAGCCACAACTACCGAGCCCACATGCTGCAACTACTGAAGCCCGCCTGCCTAGAGCCCGTGCTCCACAGGGAAAGAAGCCACTGCAGTGAGAAGCCCGCGCACCGCAACAAAGAGTAGCCCATGCTCGCCTGAACTAGAGAAAACCTGCGTGCGGCAACGAAGACCCAACGCAGCCAAAAAAAAAAAAGAAAATTAATGGAAAAAAAGTTTCTAAGCCAGTCAGAGATGGGAGGCATCCGATGGAAAGGGCTCATAGTACCAAGCAGGATGAATAAATATGGATACATCTTGGTGAGAATTCAGAATTCCATAGGCAATGAGAAAATTATAAAAAGCTTCTAGAGAGAAGAAGTAAATTATTTACAGTAGAATAAGATCCAGATCAGCATTGCAGCTCTTATCAGGAATACTGGATGTTTGATAACCTAGAATTCTGTAGCTGACCTACACGTCAAATGTGAGGGTAAAGTGAAACAGTTTTCAGACATGCAAGGACTTAGAAAGTTCATCTCTTAACCATCCATTTTAAAATAAAATTACTAGAGAATATGCTTGAGCAAATTAAAAAAAAAAAAAAAAGAAATCCTAGAAGGGAGAAATCATGAGACCTAAGAAAGAGTGAATCTGTCACAAGAGTGCAGAGAGGAAAAAACTGGAAAAATCCTAGGATGCAGCAGGCCTACAAAATAGTGATTCCAAAAGAGAAGTCAGATAATTCCATGAAAAATGTCTTCAAGACATAGTTTCTTTTTTTTTTTTGGTTTTTGTTTTAAAATTTTTTATTTATTATTTATTTATTATTTTTATTTTTGGCTGTGTTGGGTCTTCGTTTCTGTGTGAGGGCTTTCTCCAGTTGCGGCGAGTGGGGGCCACTCTTCATCGCGGTGCGTGGGCCTCTAACTATCGCGGCCTCTCTTGTTGCGGAGCACAGGCTCCAGACGCTCAGGCTCAGTAGTTGTGGCTCACGGGCCTAGTTGCTCCGCGGCATGTGGGATCTTCCCAGACCAGGGCTCGAACTCGCGTCCCCTGCATTGGCAGGCAGATTCCCAACCACTGCGCCACCAGGGAAGCCCGACATAGTTTCTTTTAACAACTGTATAACCTCATTTAAATGGTGGGGATTCAACAGATACAGTTTAAGATTCATAAATCGAGTAATAAGAGTTACGGTGATAACTGCAGGAGTTGAATTCTTGTATCAGAGTACTATTGACAAAGGAAAATTTGCCTTTTTTTTTTTGGGTTTTTGAAGAATTGAATGAACTATAGGTTTGGTGAAATAAAAGTTTCTTTGCATTTTTGTGTGTGGGTACGTATGCGACATTTATTAGAACGACATTGATAAATACAGAGTAGGTACTGTGTAGGTAAATATTGGTTATTAAAAATGAATCTTCAGTCTGGCAGGCAAGTAACATCTAATTTGTTCTTAACTCTAAGCCCCTTCCTTTCAATCTCTGATCCCTCTATTTTAATCTTATGTTATGTGCTATGGAAAATACAAAGTACAAAACATAATCCCTTTCCTCAAGGAGCTTGAGGTGTCTAGTTAGGAAAATAAGACATAGCCCATGTAAAAAGATAGCTAACAAAGGCAGTAAGAAAAAAAGATACCAAATAAGTGATAAAGACAATAAAAAATCTTCATTATCAAAGGTTTTCTTTAGGAGTTGAACTGGGCCTTGTAGGATGGAAAGGGTTTCATCAGAGAAGGGGGCAGACTGGGGTGGGGGAGGAAGGAGTACTGTGTCATGTGTCTAAATATCTAGAGTCAAGAAAGTGAGAGTTATAAATACAGGACAAGTAGGGGACCAACCTGCAGTGGAAGAATCATGTTTGGAAGACAGAAACCAGAAAATTGAGTAGGTCAGGGCCATATTTTGGACAATCTTGTACTTTAAAGCTGAATTTTTCCTCTCAGTCAATGGAGAATCTGACACCTTTTAAAATTGGACAGTAAGTGAACAGCATAAAGTGGTGATTTAATAGGTGAATCTGGTTGATCTGTCCTGGATGGGTTGAGGGAAGAAACTAGAAAGCAGGCTGAGTGAGGGAGTAACCGCAGTAGTCCCAGTGTTACATGGGAACAGTGGTGATAGTGGTTATTAAAAGGAAGGAATGGATGGACGTCTTAACTAACTAGAATGAGAAACAGTATGTGAGGCATGGCATGGACCTTACATGTTATCTAGTCCAAACCTCTTAGATGAGATGAAGGGGTCAACATAGTTATACTAGTTTGTAGCAAAGCCCTGACTAGAACTCCAGTCCATCTTTTAATAGAACTTTAAGGTTTATTCATTCAGCAGTGAATTGCAGAGACCTGTTATGTGCCAGGCACTAATAGAGAAGGAGTTCTAGGTATTTTCTCTTTCTCTCCCATCTGTGTTATCTTTAGTTTTCTGACTGTAGCACAGGAGGTGGCACACACAGCCCACAGGCCAGCCACTCGACTTTGCACGTACAGTCTTATTGGAGCGCAGCCATGCTCGCTCATTTCTGTTGTCTGTGGCTGCTCTTGCACTGTGATGCAGAGACGAGAAGTTGCAGCAGGATTGTGTAGCCTGCAGGCCTAAAATATTTACGTGTAACCCTTGAAGAAAAGGTTTTCTGATTCCTGATGTATAACATTAACATGCTTCCCCAAATCTTACACATAGATAAGTGTCATAACCTTCCATATCTCTTCTACACTGTTTCCCATCCCGTTCCTTATTTTTTTTTTTTTTTGGTTTCTTGTGTTTCTTTTTGTAAAACAAGCAGATATATGTATGCTTTCTTATTTTGCCTTTTTCTTACAAAAAAGGTAGCATACTATATGTACTCTTTTACACTTTACTTTTTTCATTTAACAACACTTTCTGGAAATTACTCCTCCATATCAGTTCATAGAGCTCTTTTTAATTCCTTATTAAAGCTGCATAGTACTACATTGTGTACATGTGCAGTAATTTATTCAACCAATTTTCTATGCTTGGACATCTAGGGAGTTTCCAATGTTTTGCAGTTTCAAATAGTGCTGCACCTTGTACATATGTATTTTTATATTATTGAAAGTGTGTCTTCAGGGTAAATACCTAGAAGTGGAAATGCTGGGTCAAAGGGTAAGTGTGTGTGTGTGCGTGTGTATGTTAGGTATTGCCAGATTCCCATCCATTAGAGTTGTACCATTTTGTTTCCCACCAGCAGTGTATGAATGTATCAGTTTCTCCACAGGGCTGCTCACTTAATTTTGCCAAGTAACAACATTAAAATATTCTTCCCATCCGTCATCTCCATCGTTTCAAAAAGAAAGTCCATTTTAATAAGGGGGAAAGGATATAATCAAAATAAAGGATAAGAGGATCTCTTTAAATTTCAATTGAATAAATATAGCTCTTATTGTGATTGTTCTTCTCTTTTTGCTGAAGACAAATGCATCTCTACCTTATAATCAGAGGGATGGGATTTTTTGAAATGCAAATGTAATCATGTCTCTCCTTCTACTTGAAATTCTTCAGGGCTTCCCACATCTCCTCAGATCTTAACATGGCTATATCATGGCCTATGTAAGATCTCAGCCCTAGATCTTCAGTCACTTTGGATTTGGTTTAATCCTTTCAATGTACCACGTTCTCTCCAGCAGGGCCTTTGCATGTGCTACTCCCCTTACCACCATTAAAGGAATAGACAAGTCAGAAAAACCAGATTCTTACCTGGCTCTACCTTAACTTGTATGTGACCTTATGAAGTTACTTAGCCTTTTAGTTCTTCAGTTTCTTCTACCTAAGGTGAAGTAGTTGTATCAGATGACCTCCAGACTCTTTCAGTTTTAAATTATGAATTTACCAGAATTCATTTTGATAGGAAGATAATGGAACTCAGCACATTCACCCTATGGCTAATAACTATAACTTTGCTGTAAAAACACATATTTGTTTCTCATTCTTTTTTTTTTTTTGTAGGTATTCCTATTTTTATTTAGGTAAAATTGGTATATAATATTATATAAATTTCACATGTACAGCATTGTAATTTGACAGCTGGATACACTACAAAAAGATCATCACCAAAAATCTAGTGACCATTGATCACCATACAGTAAATCCCCTTCACCCAATTCACCCACCCCTTAGCCCTTTCTCTCTAGTAATCACCAATCTGTTCTCTGTATCTATAAGTCTGTTTTTGTTTTGTTTGTTCATTTGTTTTGTTTTCTTAGATTCCACATGAGTAAAATCATTTGGTATTTATCTTTCTCCATCTGACTTATTTCACTTAGCATAATATCTCCTAGATCCATCCATGTTGTCGCAAATGGCAAGACTTTTTTTTTTATGGCTGAGTACCATTTATTCAAACAAATATATAACAAATTCTTTATCCATTAATCCACTGATGGGCTTTTAGGTGGTTTCCATATCTTGGCTATTGTAAATAATGGTACAGTGACCATAGGGGTGTATGTATCTTTTCAAACGAGTGTTTTTGTATTCTTCAGATAAATACTCACAAGGGGAACAGCTAGATCATATAGTAGTTCTATTCTTAATTTTTTGAGGAATCTCCGTACTGTTTTCCATAGTTGCTAAACCAATTTACATTTCCACCAGCACTGTAGGAGGGTTCCCTTTTCTTCACATCCTCGTTAGCACAGTTTGAGAATAGTCATTCTGACAGGTGTGAAGTGATATTGTGGTTTTGATTTGCATTTCCCTAATAATTAATGATGTTGAACATCTTTTCATGTTCCTGTTGGCCATAAATATTTATTTAACTTTAATTATTTTCAAAAGGTATCTGATTGGTTGAATCTATATGAGTAAAGCAAGTTTTGAGTTTGAAAACTGATTATTAAATTCATGAATTATCTCTACTTCTGCGGTCCTGTATCTTGAATTCTGTTTTAGCCACTGCTTCTAGCACTGGTAATATTGTACCCTTTTAAGGAGTTACTGGAATAAATCTTTTTTTTTTTTTTTTAATAAATTTGTTTATTTATTTATTTATTTTTGTCTGTCTTGGGTCTTTGTTGCTGCCCACAGGCTTTCTCTAGTTGTGGTGAGTAGGGGCTACTCTTCGTTGCGGTGCGTGGGCTTCTCATTGCAGTGGCTTCTCATTGCAGAGCACGGACTCTAGGCGCATGGGCTTCAGTAGTTGTGGCTCATGGTCTCAGTAGTTGTTTCTCGCGGGCTCTAGAGCGCAGGCTCAGTAGTTGTGGTGCACGGGCTTAGTTGCTCCGCGGCACGTGGGATCTTCCTGGGTCAGGGCTCGAACCCGTGTCCCCTGCATTGGCAGGCAGATTCTCAACCACTGCACCACCAGGGAAGTCCCTGGAATAAATCTCTTTGAGAGATGGAGGAAGGGGAAAGACTTGCTAAAAAAGTTTGCCTGGAGTTAATTTCATACTCTTTAATTATCCCTGTCTGTTGCCCTGTTTAATTGATATTCTTTGTACTTTTATAAAATTGACTGTCAAAAAATGGGTAGCAGACATCAAGAAAAAAAGATGAAGAAAGAGATAAAATAGAAATTTGAGAATTAGTGATTTTTAGGACAGTGTATATGTTGATCTCTGGAAAATGCTGCTGTTTAAGAAATATTGTGGATCATTAAATAATCTGGTTGATTTAAATATATTCTGTGTCCTTAAATTTGTCCATTTGTTCTTTTTAATTTGGAATTTATTTCTTAGAAGTCATGTTATAAATGGATGATTTGGTTTTCAGGATAGCTCAAAAGAGCTTTTTAAAAACAATTTCCCTTAGGATTACCTTAAGATTCATCCACTAGGAAGCACTATTTATAAAATCTTATATATAAAAGTTCATTCACAACTAAGAGCACCCAGGTCACATCTTCCCTCATTTGTGACATCTGCGGTTGGATTTGGCATGCAGGCATTAAAAAGTTTGGGTGTTGGGAGATAGTTAAGATTCTGCAAGGCGATAGTAACTTAATACATTGACAAAAGACCAGGTACCTCATTCATCAGAGGTCCAAAATTGCAGTTGCTTCAGATTCTTGCTAGCTGCATACCAGTCATAAATTAAATGTTTCTCAGTTGGGTATATGAAATTTGCTGATGTTCAATTTTCTATTTTATGTTCCTCAAATGAGTGACTGATTCTTTAAATACCAATTCTATAATTAAGATTTATAGGGCTTCCCTGGTGGCGCAGTGGTTAAGAATCTGCCTGCCAATGCAGGGGACACGGGTTCGAGCCCTGGTCTGGGAAGATCCCACATGCCGTGGAGCAACTAAGCCCGTGAGCCACAACTACTGAGCCTGCGCGTCTGGAGCCTGTGCTCCGCAACAAGAGAGGCCGCAATGGTGAGAGGCCCGCGCACCGCGATGAAGAGTGGTCCCCGCTCGCCGCAACTGGAGAAAGCCCGCCACAGAAACGAAGACCCAAGACAGCCAAAAATAAATAAATTAACTAATTAATTAAAAAAAAAAATTAAAAAAAAAAAAAAAAAGATTTATACCTCAAATTTACTTTCGGTATTTCAAATGTAGAATATGAAGACAAAACTCCTTGATAAAGTAGAGTCTTAAGTTCCTTTTAATGTATGGATATAATACATATATTTTCATACATTGTTTTGGTAAACTAGCTACTTGGTTGATATTTTCTTAGAAAAGATCATTTCTAAGTTCAGAACCAATCATTAGGATGCTGGAAAGTGGTTTTCCACACCTCGAAACTTTTTCCGTCTTACTTCTTTTCCTTTGAGGGAAGTTAATATGGAAAGGAAGATTAGATAAATCATCTACTCTTTTATAAAGATGTTAAAAACAGTGGGCACAGTGTCTGCAGGGGGGAGGGGGGTTGTATTGTCACTCTAAGGAAACAAAAAGTGAATTCTCAGAGTTCCATAAATACAGGTTTTCTGGGTAAAGGGGAAAGAGAAAACCTTCTAAATGTATAATTTACTTTAAAGTGCAGTGCTAACAGAGGAAAATAACATTAGTACCCTTTCTGTCCCTGTAGTTAAGATTTACCCAGGATTTAAAGTTCTGGATGAGAAAACTAATATTTATCTGTTATGTATTACTTTGTGAAGAATCTTATAAAACTTTTGACTCATCTTCCTGTTGACAAGCGGGCAACAAAAATTTCTCCAGTGAGCACAGTAATAACAACTATCTGATGACTATTTTGCTTGTATTTTAAAAATAGCATCCATGCTTTGAGATCTTGCTTACAGATATTTAAGCCGAGGAAAGTTCTGAGAAATCTGTTACAAACTCACTGCCCCTTTCTTCCATATCGTTAAGTTGTTAGTTGCTTTCCAACTCAAAAATATATGTTTAGAGTGCTTAATGTATTTGTTTTTTCTGAAGAATATCAAATAAAGGCACTTCAGCATCAATTGAAGAAAACATGTTTACAACATATATACTTCTCTTGGGATATAAAGAACTATGCTTAATTTCTTCACTAGTTTTTTTTTTTTTTTAAGGATTTATTTTGCTTTAGGTTTATCTAAAGGAAGTTATAGCTCTCTAAAGAAAATTCCCCACTGTTATTTTTTTGAAAACAGGTTTGCTTATTTAGCTTACTTACTTACTATAATTTATTTGAAGTCATTGCAGCTCAAATCCAGAGAACAGCAAAAATCAAATTTAAATCTTTAAAACAAAGAGTGTTTGTCCAAAGTTGTATTCAGGACTTGAAAGATTGAAAATGTAAAAATCAGATATGTTGAATGCTAAATTTAATTATGTCTTTCTTCTCAAGTAAAAAGAATATTTTTTTAGCTAACTTTGGAAAACTGCTTGAATTTGGAAAAAATGTGTTGGAAAATGAAAAAGTTTCAGTGTAATTGGCGCTTTATATCTAAATTATAGCTCAAAGCAATACCTTTTTTATGTTTAGTGAAGTGAAAATGTAATTGTACTTAGTTATTTGGCCCTGCAGTTTTGCTTCTTTTTATGGAAGGAACTATGTCCTTACTTCATAGATTATTTTGACATACAGTAACATTTTGCCTACTTGAAATAATATATTCAGCTATTCAGTGGCTTCAGTGGTCAAAAGATATATATTGATCACTTTCTAAGTGCCAAGTATTACAGCTCACTATCTAGGTTGCTTCTCTGATCTAAAATACTTAAAATACAAGTTATTTATTGTGACATAAATATACCTTTAAAGTGTACCTGTAATAGTTTTTTTTTTTTAATTTACTTAGCAAAATAACATTTTGTTAGTTTCCTCCTTCTCAGTTTTTGTGGCATATATCATTTTTAAATTGGCTGCTGTTAAATGCAGAAAATGGATCAAAAGAGTAATTTTAAAACATACTATACTGTGTGGATAGCATCTGCTTTTTACGAATTGCATACAAAGACAAAATCCTAAATATTATCTCTAAGTGTGACTGCTTGAGAGCCTCAAATAGTGTCAGTATGTCATTCTACAGGACACTTACATTCTTTACTGTTTTTTGAAAAATACTGTAAAAACGCTTATTGAATATTTCAAATTACTCTTTCTCATTTATGTTGTTATAGTTTAAGAAACATGATTAGTAGATTCAATTCAGATTGAAATCAAAATTAGATATATACTGAATAAAAGTATTAAACACTTAAATGAAACTTTTAATATTTGTTAATTATCCAGTATAAAATTACTAAGACATTCAAAGACCATACAGATGGTCACCACATGACTTACATCATAGTTACTTTTAGAGTTTGAACAACTTTAGGGATTTTTTTTTTTTTTTTTAATGAAGAGGAAGGTATAAGTCAAAATGGCTCAGAAACATAAAATGGAGTATATACAAGAGTAGAATACATTTTAATGCTTAACACATCGAATACATTTTTTTAAAACTAAAAACTTTAAAATGTCCACATGTTTATTTTCTTTCAGAGGTGGAGAAATAGTTGTCCAAGAAAACACTTTTCACAGTTGAAGGAACTTGGAGGTTCTGTCCCAGTGAAGTCCCGGTGGTTTTATTTAAGGCAGCTTATATTGTAGATTCGTTGTCAAATATCTTATTTTTTAAGGTCTGTAGGTTATGTTGAATAAAGTTCTCTGTGCCTTGAACTTCAGAGAATCTGGAGTCGCTTCTCCTGGTAGACCAGTTTTTCATTTTTATTGAATTCTGAATCGTGTCTGACGTGAAGTAGTAAACTATAGGGTCAAAGCAACAGTTTAAAACAGCAATGCAGAGAGTGATTGGGTACATGGTCCTTACCGCTGTTGCTGCTGAGCAATTAACAAACGTCTGTGTTCTCATAAGAGAATATAAAATAAGGTTGATGTTGTAAGGCACGAAACAGAAACAGAATATGACCAAATGTACAAAAATCATTCTTAAAACCTTAGTTTTGTTTATTTTGCTTCTACTTAATGTAAGAGGTTTATTTAAAGTTCTTAGCACCATACTAGAACAAGTTACGTTTAAAATTAGAGGAATAAAAAATCCCACTATTTCGATGAAAATTACAATCCTTGAGAGATATGTTTTCCATGTGGCTTCTGGGAAATTTTCAAAGCAGGCTTCTGAGGTATTGTTACCCTGAGAGTGGGTAGACTGAAAAAAAACTGCTGGTGCACTTCCTCCCATCACAGTTAACCATACAGCAATGCAAACGATTTTTGCATTTCGTTTGGTTCTTAGAGTCTTTGACTTAAACGGGTAGACGATTGCCAGAAATCGGTCGGCACTAATACAGGTTAAGAACAGAATGCTTCCGTACATGTTGGTATAAAACAGCATCACTGAAATTTTACAAAGTAAATCTCCAAATGGCCAATTCCGTGTTGCAAAGTAAAATATCCTGAAGGGTAAAGTAAAAACGAAAAGCAAGTCTGACATTGCCAAGTTAATCATATATGTTGTTGTTTCATTTCGCACTTTGAGAGTGCAGATGAAAATGTATATGGCAACACAGTTGGATATTAACCCAAGCACAAACACCATACTAAACATGCACCCGTACAAAGTGTACTTAAAGGAGTCATCATAGACGCAGTGGGAGCTGTTATTGCTTACCATTATAAAGGCACGTCCAGTTTACAGTGTTGAAGTCCTTTGGTCAGCTGCAGTCTCCTTTGGTATTCAGATTGTGACCCCTTTATAAGCTCCAATGTATTTGCAAATCCTTTGGATCTTTGCGTGATTTTATAGATATTTCTTTTTCCTCCAAAAGAGACATGAAATTTGTTGCTGTAAAGTTTCCACTTGGTTCTTCAATAAGAAAATATTTTCATTTTCAAATCTCCAGAAAATCCGTGATTCCAGGGCTATGTTTTAAAAACGCAGTCAGTGAAGCCAACCCATTGGATTATAAATTTTAAATAAAAGCTGTGTTCTGAGATGGAAGAAAACTACTCGTCTGGTAAACTTCTGTTTCAGTTGTTAAGATGAATATTCCAAAATGAAAGTTTCTTTATGCTCCAGAATGTTTAAGCTAAAGTTAGCAATCTTATTTTGCTTTTCAACGCAAAGTTTCAGAGACTTAAACATTCCCAGTTCGGTCTCGTTTACTTCTTGCTCCTTCTAAATGAAGTTTTCCTCTTCCGTATTCCTGCAGTGGATCCCAGATGGTGGTAAGCAGAGGAGTCTTTCAAAGGTTCCGAAATAAATTCCTAAGCGTGTTAGCTCTTGCTGAATCGAGGCCTTTTCCTCGGTTACCAGCTGTATTGTGAGATGGGCTTTCTCTGAAGAGAAAAAGAAAGCCGTGCTAGATTTGTAATATGACATCACAGGAAGAAGAGGCTGGACTTGGACAAAGAAAGGTTTCAGCCCAGTTTGTTTGCAGTTCCTTTAATCTGATAACGTGTCTGCTGGGAATACACCTAGGAGGCTTGCAAAGGGCCACTGACTGTTTAGCTGAGCAGTCTGCCCATTACCTCTTTTTATGCAGAAATGCCTCTGGAATGTTGGCCACCTCTCAGGGAGTTTTCTTTCTTTTCTTTTCTTTTTTTCTTTTTATTCTTTCTTTCTTTTTGGTAGTAGTAATTGAGAGAGGACAAAAATCAGTATGTGATTGCTTTTGTGTTTGGGATATGACTTTTTTTTGGAACTAAAATATGTATGTGTATTTATAAACTGAAATTGTTAGTGATATCTTAATATGACATTTAAAAAATCTGTTTACTGACTGTAAAAGAGAGAAATTGAATCTTTAGTTATAAAAAGGATTTCAGTTGAGAGACCAAGTTTTGCCACTCTTGGCTTGTTTTCCATAATTGCTCCTCAAGATTTAATTTAATTCCCATCATTGTGAGTGGCTCCAATCCTGGATCTCTTTACTTTTTGATAAACAATTTTCTCACATTCTTACCTCTTTCCTATAAAATTAAATTAATATTTTATAGCACTTCCAATTTTTTAAATCACTTCCACCAAAGAATAAATTTTATTTTATTTTTTTATAAATTTATTTATTTATTTATTTTTGGCTGC
This sequence comes from Balaenoptera borealis, assembly GCF_965194805.1. NCBI lineage: Eukaryota > Metazoa > Chordata > Mammalia > Artiodactyla > Balaenopteridae > Balaenoptera > Balaenoptera borealis. The sequence continues at coordinate 20,152,655 of NC_138877.1, read as the reverse complement.
GTTGGGTCTTCATTGCTGTGCGCAGGCTTTCTCTAGTTGCGGCGAGTTGGGGGCTACTCTTCATCATGGTGCGCGTGCTTCTCATTTCGGTGGCTTCTCTTGTTGCGGAGCATGGGCTCTAGGCGTGCGGGCTTCAGTAGTTGTGGCGCATGGGCTCAGTAGTTGTGGCTCGCGGGCTCTAGAGCACAGACTCAGTGGTTGTGGCGCATGGGCTTAGTTGCTCCGCGGCATGTGGGATCTTCCCGGACCAGGGCTTGAACCCATGTCTCCTGCATTGGCAGGCGGATCAAAGAATAAATTTTAAAATGTTTGTGTTTGGTGTGGTATTAATCTTACAGAACAAAATTGTGTCTTTTTAAACAAAAAATTTTTTTCCCTAAATTCATTGAAATAAATTTTGGAAAATAAAAGTTATACTACTTGGCTAAGTTTTAGGTTTGGAATTTTAATTCCCTCCAGCCCTCCCTTTACCCCTCTTAATATGACATTAACTATGTATTGGAATATGGGTCAGATTTTGTTTTCATTTAAAAGCTCATGTGAGTGGTTTCTTTCTATATATTTAAAGTATACTCATTTTTTAAAGCCCAAAGAAATCAGAAGAAAGTATGTGTGGGAAAGGGGTAGTTGAATGTAAATGTTATTTCCTCAGGAATTGAGGATGTCACAATCTGTGGACACATACATGTTTCTTTTGTTTTAAATTACCATTTTTCAGAAAAGGCTATATCCAGTTGTGGTTTACTGTTATTATTTTCTAGTTTGGTTTCATTTGGGCTGAAGCCCTTACTTTCGGATATCAATTAAGGAAATTTGAGAATTTAAGAGCAATTTATTTTTCTTTCATAAATTACTTAGCTAATTTAAAACTAATATTTTTCAGTAACGTGTTTTGTGCTGATTTTGTACCTTTTTAATTTGGGCTTCACTCTCATGCTTAGCAACTTTTGTTGTTTGTTGATGAATCCCCCCTGAATTATAATCTATTTTTGTTGTTTTGACTAGGAAATTTACCTATAATCAAGTGACACAAAAAAATATGAGTATTACTTACAACCAATAAACTTAAAACCTTAAAGGGCTGAATTTCTTTGTATCACGTTGGTATGGAAAAGAGGTAGTGTGTGTTGATATAAGAAGACAGGTGGAAACCTAGCGTGAACAGTAATGATGAGAGTAGTTAATGAGCTTGTGTTCTCACGGAGAAAAATTTCTGTTATAGTTTCTCAGTAATCGACTTTCAGATTGATAATCTCTTCTCTAGTCATCATTAAATAATGAAATTTAAGCAGTTATATGCCCTGACTTTGTTTACTTTTACCTTCATTTTGAATATGGCATTGTCCCATAAAACGTACTAATTCTACATTGGAATATTCTTCCACATATTGATGATGTCATTCACTTGACTTAATACTCACTTAACTGTTCATTTGTAGTTTTTTCATGTTTGAGTTACTGGTGCTTAAAAATAGATAGATCACTGTTCATTGAATTAAACTTTTTGTTATTATCAGTATATTAGTATATGTTTGTATTTCCAGTTTTACAAAATGCTTGACCCTTAGTGGATACTCACATGTTTGCTGAGGCATGAATTATACTGATAAACTGGAATTTTATTGAGAGTTGTTTCTACTGAGGAAGAGCAATAGCAGAAGGGTTATCTGTTTTAACAGGAAGAAGATCATTGAATGCTAGATTTTATTGATTGATTGATTGATTGCTGTGTTGGGTCTTCGTTTCTGTGCTAGGGCTTTCTCCAGTTGCGGCGAGCGGGGGCCACTCTTCATCGCGGTGCGCGGGCCTCTCACTATTGTGGCCTCTCTTGTTGCGGAGCACAGGCTCCAGACACACAGGCTCAGCAATTGTGGCTCATGGGCCTAGTTGCTCCGTGGCATGTGGGATCTTCCCAGACGAGGGCTCGAACCTGTGTCCCCTGCACTGGCAGGCAGACTCTCAACCACTGCGCCACCAGGGAAGCCCTGAATGCTAGATTTTTCAAGACATTTAATTTGACTTCTAATTACGGAGCCAAAGTGAAATTAGATACCTTTAAAATTCCTTAGGTTAAGATTTGAGAATCGTAGAGTAACTACTTACAAAAGGGAGTTAAATGAATCCAAGGACTCAAGGATATTTAATAGTTGCTTTTGTATTTGATAGAGGCCAAACCAGTTTAGTGTGAGATTTGTATACTTCTAAAAGTTAAGTCTGGGAATCAGTTGGTTTCTTGAATGAGTTTTTTTAGGGGGTGAAATAACTACAGCTGATTTGAAATTTAATGAGTCTCATTATATAACTCATCACTTTGCAGATTTTTATTACATCAAGAAGCCAGGTCAATAACCAGCTAGCCTGTAAAGTACATGTGTTATTCATCACTATAGTAATGGTATAGTTGTGTTTTAGTTGTATAACTAATTTTTGTGTGTAAAAAATTTTGTGTGTAAAAAAAACTGTTAACTATTATAAGTTTAAGGATTTGAGTAACTTCTGAGTTCTTATCTAAAGTTCTGCTACAACTGTGGCTTTGAGAAGGCAAGAAATCTGACTTTTTCATACCTGATTGAAAATAGGCTTTGGTTTGCCATACAGAGTGAAGTAAGTCAGAAAGAGAAACACATATACTGTATGCTAACACATATATATGGAATCTAAAAAAAAAAAAAAGTGGTTCTGAAGAACCTAGGGGCAGGACAGGAATAAAGATGCAGACGTAGAGAATGGACTTGAGGACATGGGGAGTGGGAAGGGTAAGCTGGGACAAAGTGAGAGAGTGGTATGGACATATATACACTACCAAATGTAAAATAGGTAGCTAGTGGGAAACAGCCGCATAGCACAGGGAGATCAGCTCGGTGCTTTGTGACCACCTAGAGGGGTGGGAAGGAGACGCAAGAGGGAGGGGATATGGGGATATATGTATACGTATGGCTGATTCACTTGGATATAAAGCAGAAACTAACACACCATTGTAAAGCAATTATATTCCAATAAAGATGTTAAAAAAAATAAAATAAAACATGGGCAATTTTGCATCCAAAAAAACAAAACAAAATAAAATAGGCTTTGCTGAACACCCGTTATAAACAAATAATGTGTAAAGTGGTCTCCTCAGCCATTCTTCCTTTCTATTCTTTTTCATATTGGTTATTTCTAGCCTTGATAGTAATACCAGTTTTATTTTGTCCCTTTTTTATTCTCTCTGCTATCTTTTTAGACTAACCCTGTCGCTCTTATCTATATAGTTGTTATGGTGTCTTATCTTGTCTTACTTCTAGTCCCACCAGTTTCCCCTGCCAGACAGACACAGATCAAGTCATGAATGAGTCAACTATTTATTGATTTATACCTTTCTTGCTTCCAAAAAGGATTTAAAGCAGATTATAATTTTAAAACTATCCAAACTGATGGAACTAAATATTTAAGATTTTTATTTTATAGAAATTATACCTACATTTAAGAAGTTTAAAAAGAAAGTCAGTGTGGAACAGTTAAAGTTTTTAAATGTGAGAAATGTGAGGAAAATTATTCTAAATATTAGTCATATCCATTATCCTAAAACTTATTCATTTTGAATGTAATAAATGTTTGCAAAAAGCAATAAATAAAAATCTTAAAACACAAATTCATTAACACATTAGTAAAAGAATAAAAGTCAGTACAACATGGGAAAGAGAAGGGTGGGAGGAGCAGTGTGAGAAGGGCAGAAAAATCTAGGCTGAGGGGAGCTGCTGCATTTGACACAAGGCAGAAAAGGAAAATATAGTAGATTATGTAGTTTTCATTTAATGAAAGAAAATGTTCCAGGGTGTCAAGGGAAAAACTTTGCTTTATCTCAGAAATATATTGTGAATCTTTACACATGAACCACAGCAGTTTGTGTTCTAATGGTAGAACGTGTGCCATTTCTTGTTGGCCCTCAATTTAGGAAAAGCACCCAATGTCAAATTGTGGTTCTGGGAAAATGTATTATTTGTTGGAAGATTAAAATAGTCCAAATATATGTGGTAGTTTGGTTTATGCTGAAGCAAATTTGACAATATAGTGCAAAGGATCTCACCTGATGACCTTAAAATTGCTGAAACCCCTGTTGTATACATTCTCCTGGGGACAGGTCTTATGGCTTTGATTAGATTCTCAAACAAGATTATGACTAAGAACAGGTAAGAAACCACAGTCTAAAGAAATGAAGGATTAGCAAATCCTGTAGGCTATTCCACTGAGGTATCTGGAAATCTGAAACATTTTGAAAGTTTTTTTCTATGGATAGCTTAAAAGGAATCTCAAACTATTAGTTGCTAATGCAGATTCTTTATAAATGAAGTTAAGATGTGTGTATGTAGGCAATTAAATGTTAATGTGTATTTATTAATTTATTTATTTGGTTATTCTGTCCTTTTCTTTTTACTTTTTCTTTTTAATTTATTTATTTATATTTGGCTGCGTTGGGCCTTCGTTGCTACGCGTGGTCTTTCTCTAGTTGCGGCGAGCGGGGGTTACTCTTCGTTGCAGTGCTCGGGCTTCTCATTGCAGTGGCTTCTCTTGTTGTGGAGCATGGCCTGTAGGCACACGGGCTTCAGTAGTTGTGGCACGCATGCTCAGTAGTTGTGGCTCGCGGGCTCTAGAGTGCAGGCTCAGTAGTTGTGGCGCACGGGCTTAGTTGCTCCGTAGCATGTGGGATCTTCCCGGACCAGGGCTTGAACCCGTGTCCCCTGCATTGGCAGACGGATTCTTAACCACTGCGCCACCAGGGAAGTCTTCTATTTTTATTTTAAATAGGAAAGTAAGAAAGTGTTGTGTTAAGAGCAGAAGCAGAGAATCAGAGAAGCTTAATATGCATTCACTTGACCTTTCTAGGGTTCTAGCTTCTTGGCTGTACAGTGAGGGAGTTGGACTGTTCAAAGGTGCTTTCCTGTTTGTATATCTGACTCCAGTTCTTTGAATGCTTAAGCTTTTAGGTTGGGTTTTTTCACTCTTAGGTATAACAAATCAAGAAGTCACTTTTCATTCTTTATGTTTAAGGATTTCTAGTTTTGAAACCAGTTTGTATATGTACAAGAATTATTCTTTGCTTAAGCCAGGAGTCTCATTGTATAAGAAGAACTTTGTTAATATTTTATCATGGTGTCAAGATTAAACATTAAAAAAAAGCCCTTCCTTTATATTTCTATAGCATTCTTCTCTAAAAGACCTTTCTTTTCCAAAACACAAACAAGATACTATGTTCTTTTACTATAAAATCGATCAAAGAGGAATAGTTCAAAACTTAAAGTATTCTCTCATTAAAAGTTTTGATGGCTATAATTGGAGTTGTACCTAAAATAACGTTGAGAATATGAGATACGCAAAAAAATTGGATGAGAAAGTATGTGAAATAAATATGTTCAAGTTTAAAAGAAAGTGTGGAACAGTGAAATTTTTAAATGTAAGAAAAATATTCTAAATTTATTTTATTCATTTTGAATGCAGCAAATGTTTGCCTTGATGAGAAGTGTTTCTTCAGGGCCTTTTTCCATCTCAAATTTATACCTATGAAAACAGTTTTCTCATTTTGGATTTTTCTGAAGCCTGTTAATGATAAATTTTCTATTTAGATTTAGAAACAAAACTTTCTCAGCTTGAGAAAATATTTATAATTTATCTTGATAGAATATGTTTATTTTATATAAAAAGATCTTTTAGCCTAACAGGAAAATTTATTAAATTCTAGACAAACTTAGTATTACTATACTGATACCGTTTGAAAATGATTTACCTTTCTGTCATTACTGCAAACACTTAACACTTTATGTTACTCTTTACTGGAGCATGAGTCATCTGCCCAAGTTCAAAGCATTGAATCAGCTTGTAGGGTTCGGTAGGAGTAGAAGAAAGATTTAAAAGGTAATGGATAATGGTTTATAGCAAAGTAAAAGTGCACGGGAATGATGGTTGTAGCAGGTTCAAGCAAAGAGATAAAGGAAATTAAGAGAAGAAGGAATGTGGTTTAAGACTTAAAACTTGAGTAAGCGTGTTTATCACTGTCAGCACTTGAGTTGTCCCTTCCTCCTTTTTTCCTGTCTCTTCCTGCTCCCCATTCCTTCATCTGCCCCTCTTAAAATCTTATCCCATTTTTCTGTGGAGACCTTTCAATCTCATCAGTTCCTTTTCTGTACTCCCACAGTACTTAGCTAAAATGTCTCACTTTTAAGACATATTCATGCAGTCAGTTAGGGTTAAAAAACAAAAATAATTGCAGTACAGCTAACAATATATGTTTGTACAGCATGGAGATGAGAGTCAACCAAGTCAATTAAAAGGTCTTCAGAGCAGATGATGTCTAGAGAAGGCTAGCCTTTAAAGTTGAATAAAAGTTTCCAGTTTCAAGTCTTAAAGACTAGAGCTGTGCCTGGTAATAATGTCGGTATAGCCCCACTAGTATAGTCCTGTCTTTCTCAACCTTAAACACAGAAGATGATTTGAGTGACTGTCTCCTCAATTCTCTCAAGGATACCTCATAACTAGTTTCACTCTAAATTCCTAGAAGAGGAGTGAATATATACATTTGATTCAATTTCTTTTTTTCCTTTTTTTTTTTTTTTTAACAAGTGACAGATTTTTAAGATCTAGTTCCGTGAACACTATTGCAAATACATTTAAAAGCAGAAACACATCTGAGTTTAAGCATTTTTGTAGATGTTTTGCTTTTAACCCAGCCAGAATTCAGAGAAGAAGATTGACTCTTTAACAGATATTAATACCCAAAGGCATATGGAAGAATTAATCAGTAAGATTCTAAGCCACTAGTAATCCATTTCCAGAACAAAATTTCCATGATCACTTCTTTTTATTGGTTTTGCCAGTGTGTTCATTTTAATCAACTGATTTCACACTCTTGGAAATTTTGAGGATTTCCTATCAATGCCAGATGTTACCAGTGCTGCCTCAGAAAGGTTACAAACAAAGCCCGGAAGGACTGACTCTACAAAAGGGCCCCCTTTAAAGCCAAGCCTTTTGTTGTTCTTGTTTTTAGCTAAACAGAAGTGGACTGTTTCAGGCTGACCAAAAAAAAAAAAAAAAAGAAATTGCTGGCTTGTTGTCCTGGTTAAATGGTTAGGTAAATAGGATAAGCACATTTAAGTTATTTTTCCTGCTTATGTTATCTTTATCTTTGGTATGCCGATATTTATTTGTTTATTCAAGAGCAAATATTTACTGAGTGCCAGCTGTGTGCCAAGTGCTCTTCTAGGTGATAGATGTATAGCAGCAAATGAAACAGAATTCCTGAGCTTATATTTTATTTTGGAGAGAGAGGCAATCAATAAACAAGCAGTTATACAGTTGGCCGTATGGTGATAAGTTCTCTGAAGAAAAATACATTCAGGAGGAAAAAGGAGGTATTCTATATAGGGAGTTCTAGGAAGGGCCTGTTGATAAGGGGACACTTGAAGAAAGACTTGAAAGAAGTGAAGGAATAAATCATGTGGGTATCTCAGAGAATTAACCTTTAACTGTTAAACAGTCTTATAAAAGGCTCTCCTCAATCTGTATTTCCAGCCTCATCTTCCATCACTTCACTCACCAGGTTCATGTACCCAAGATTTTCATGGCAATTGGAAATCTCTAAATAGTATTTCAATTTGATAAAATTCCGCATGTCGGTTTCTGATTTTTGTTTTGCATGACACATCATAAACTGGGAGTTTTGTTTTGGTTTGGTTTCGGCTACTTGACAGTGTTCTTCAAGCTGAATACTTCTAGGAAACTTACTATCTTAAATTAAAAGGAGCCCCAGGTCAATAGCTGCATTTCAAGTCAGATCCCACCCTGACTTCTGTGTCCCTGTGCAGTTATTAGGTTTGTCTTTTTCTCTTGATGTTTTGGCTAGTACCCTATTACCTCAAGGGACTGAATTTTCTTCTGCTGAGTTCAGTTTCCCAATAGCAGTGACATCTGACAGCCTATATTAACTTGTTGATACAACTGCCAGTTAAAAAATGTCACTCGCCACCAGGTTCTACAAGAATTAAGTCCTTGGCCACTGTAGTTGTTGACCTTTAGCACCCCCTGAAAGGAGTTCAGGGCAGAATGAGGCACTCTGTGCTCTGGGAAAACTGGCAGAACAGTCCTTCAGATAGATATTTTCAGGGGAAATTTTTTATGAACCTGGATTCTTGCATCTTTCCATACTTAGAAAAGCACTGAAACCATTAACTAAGATATGTGCTCCTCATGACTAGCAGCAACCTTCTACCAAAATGTGTGCTTGGTTGCAAGTACCACCTTCGCCAAAATCACATATATACTGACCTCTCCCCTTACCTCTTCAGAACAGTTTCACGCAACTGAGGGGTTGTCTCCTGGGCTATAGTCGTCAGTAAGACACTGAATAAACTTGACTCACAGCTTTTACGTTGTACGTTTGTTTTTTTGTTTGTTGTGGGTTTTTTTGGTTTTATTTTGAAGTAGACACAACTAGGTCAGCTTTCTTTACTTCTGTTAATTATCTATCCTACATCTGGTTGAATGGACATCTAGGACCTTAAAGGTTGTTCTATCCCACTTGTCTTTTTTCCTTGATAACATGGTATCCTAAGTTTGGGTCTACCTTCAGATTGTTGTCACCATGTCTGTCCTTCACAGAGCCAACTCCTGGCCTTACTCTCATTTTCTGACATATGACCATTATCCAGCCCTACTCGTACCTGGAACCATGACCAGTTTTCTCTGACTCAACTCCATTACTTTCTAAGCACATGTGACATCATTCCATGAGCTTTGTTTTTTAAATTTTTTTTTAGGAATAAATTGTTTATTTATATTGTAGGAGAGATATTATTAAGGCTCTTAAAGAGCAATAATAAGAGAAATAGAATAAAATTAGCAGTAAAAAGATAATATAACTCTACTACTGTAATAAATCAGCTGTTTATAATTTTCCAGACTAAAAAACTTTTTAAATTGAGATACAATTGACATATAACATTATATTAGTTTTGGGTGTACAACATAATGATTCAGTATTTGTATATATTGTGAAATGGTCACCACAATAAATCTGATTAACATTCATCACCACACATAATTATAATTTTTTTTCTTGTGATGAGAACATTTTTAATCTTTTAGCAACTTTCAGATATGCACTATGGTGTTATTAACTGTAGTCACCGTGCTGTATCTTACATCCATGACTTATTTATTTTATAACTAGAAGTTTGTACTTTTTGACCCCCTTCACCCTTTTTGCCCACCCTCCGCCCCCTGCCTCTGGCAACCCTCAATCTATTCTCTGTGTCTACAAGCTCGTTTTCTTTTTTTTTAACCCACATATAAGTGAGGTTGTCCCTTGGTGTCTGCAGGGGATTGGCTCCAGGATCCCTGCAGATACTAAAATCCGTGGATGCTCAAGTCCCTTATATAAAATGGCATAGCCCAATCAGCCGTTTATATCCATAGGTTCCACCTCCCACAATATGGAAGGCCAACTCTATTTATCTTTGTCTGACTTATTTTACTTAGCATAATGCCCTCAACTAAGAGACACCTGCAGCCTGACCTGGGGACAGTGTGCAGATTCACATAACCACCATCATAGACAAGATACTGAACAGTTGCATCATAGAAGGAAATACAGTCCCATCTCTCCAGCCCCACTATGCGTGTCCTAACCCCTGGCCACTATTATTCTGCCCTTTATTTCTAAAATTTTGTTATTTCAAAATATTATATAAATGAAATCAAATAGGATTATCTTTCTTCTCACTCAGCCAAATTCTCTGGAGATTTAAGATACTGCATGTATCAATAGTTCATACCTTTTTATTGCTGACTAATATTTCATAGTACGAATGTACTACAGTTTCTTTAACCATACACATATTGAAGAATATTTTTGACTATCACAAGTAAAGCTGCCATAAACATTTGTGTACAGGTTTTATATAAGCATGAGTTTTCATTATTCTGGGATAAGTGCCCAAAGAGTGCAATTGCAGAGTCATGTGGTTATTGTGTTTTATTTTGTGAGACTGCCAGATATTTTCCAGAGTGGTTGTACCATTTTGAATTCCCATCAGCAATGTATGGGTGATCCAGTTTCTCTGCATCCTTGCCATTGTTTGGGATTGCCACTATTTTTTCTTTTAGCCATTCTGATCATGTGAGGATAGTTCATTGAGGTTATAATTTACATTGCCCATCAGGATGATGGCTAATGGTATTGAATATCTTCTTCTGTTTACTTGTGATCTGTATTTCCTCTCTGGTGAAATGTCTCTTCATGTCTTTGCCCATTTTCTAATTGTATTGTTTGTGGGGTTTTTACCATTGAGTTTTGAGAGTTCTTTATATATTCTAGATACTAGTCTTTTGTTGGATATGTGGCTTGTAAATAATTTCTCCTAGTCTCTAGCTTCTTTTTTCATCCTTTTCACATGTCTTTCTCATGGCAAAAGTTTTAAATTTTGATGAACTCCTGTTTATCAGTTTTTTATTTTATGGATCATGCTTTTGGTGTCAAGTCTAAGGACTCTAGATCCCCAAGATTTTCCCCTATGTTTTAAAAGTTTTATAGCTTCACATTTAATATTTAAGTCCATGATCCATTTCCAATTTATTTTTGTACAAGGTTTGAGATTTAGGTCAAGGTTCATTCTTTTTCCATTGATTTGCTTTTGCACCTTCATCAAAAGGGAATAAAGAACAGATGGAACAAATAGATGTAGGATTTAAAGTAACCATGTCAATAACTACATTAAAGGTAAATAGCCTAAACCCCAATTAAAAGGCAGAGATTGTCTGAGTGGATAAAAAAGGAAGACCCAACTCTATGCTATCTACAAGAAACCAGTTTTAAATATAAAGGCATAAATATGTTAAAAGTAAAAGCATGAATCAAAAGGTTAGGTGCCTGGATGGAACTGAGGGTAATTCTAAGATTTGTACTGTGGGTGATTAGGTGATTGATTAACAGTTAACCAAAGAGGATATTGAAGGAGTCATAGCTGATTGGTGATGAGGATAATAAGTTCATGTTAATGTTTGAACTTGTTAATATTTGAGATGTTTGCCACATATACGTGTAGAGATCCAAGGTATCTAGTTGGAAATACTGGATCTGGAATTTGCAAGAATAGTTTTAGTCAGAAAGGTAGATTTAGGAATAAGTAGAGATGTAACTAAAGCCATGATAGTGGCTCAGCCAGCATATATATTGGCAAAAGGATCCTGAGAAATATCAATATTAAAGAAGTAGTGAAGTTGAATGGGAAAGAACTGTCAGAAAAGTCAAGGCCTGCCCAAAATTTTATGTTTTGTATTCTAGTTTCCTTTTGCAAGGTAGAATGGTCTTATAATGATTTGGCTTACGATAGTACAAAAACATTTCCTGTAATGTAAGGCCAATAATATTTCTTAAAATACCCAGAAAACAATAGCAATTCCTGTCTTCCACTTCCCCTATTGTTAATTTTTCTACTAGCACTGGAGAACTCTTACGTACTTGGATAATCAGAATCTCTTTTAGGAACACCTTGACCTGATAGCCTTTAAGTCCTTTACTCTCTGGAGAAGTTCACATTTGCTTTAGATGTATGTTAATATGAAAGATCATGTAGAGTAGACTTATAACTTTTTCTATCCATATTACTTGCTGACAGAGAGAGTCTGGTTTCCTTCACATGATTAAATGGCAAAATAGAGTGGAATGTCCAGAGAGTGATTATGCTGAGAGTTAATTTAAGTAGATCAGTAATGACATAAGACAGCTTGCCTGAGACCAAGAGTAAACTTCTGTCTGAGTCCTGAATGTGAACAGTGCTATAGATATAAATGCATAAATTTTCAGAAGTCAAATAGTCCATTAAATACTTTCTTTAGATTAAAAAAAAAATCAGATTCTGTATTAGTTATCTATTGCTGTGTAAGAAATTACCCCAAACCTTAACAGTTTAGTAAAACAACTACTGTTTTGCTTCGCACATAATTTCTGAAGGTTGGGAATCTGGGAGTGGTTTAGCTATGTGGTTTTGGCTCCAGTTCTCTCAGGAAAGTTCCTCAAGTTGTCAACAAAGGCTGCAGTCAGCTTAAATCCTTCCTGGAATTCGAGAATCTGCTACCAAGTTCACTCCCACGGTTGTTGGCAGCCCTCATTCCTTCACTGGTTGTTGGCCAGAGGCTTCATTTGTTTGCCACATAGACCTCTCCATAGGGTTGCTTACTCCAAGGCAGCTGCTTTCGCCTAGAGCAAGAAGAGATCCGAGAGAAAGAGAGAGAGAGAGAGAGAGAGAGAGAGAGAGCGAGCACGCGAGCACGCGCCTAAGACGGAAACTGCAGGTTTTTTATAAGCTAATCTCAGAACTGACATGCTGTCACTTCTGCTATATGCCAATGACCACACAGACTAACCCTAAGACAGTGTATAAGGGTGTAAATACCCAGTGGCAGGAATTATAGGGGTTATTTTGGAGGCCAGGTGCCACAGTTGATATTTAGTGTCAGTTAGAAATCAAATCTTATCATCCACTTTCTTCTTTGTGCTTTGCTGTGTTTAATTAAACCTATGGTATGGTTATGTCATATAACATTCTAGAAATATTTATTGAGTGTCCACTATATGCTTGGCACTGGGTTTTGTTTTTGTTTTTTGTTTTTGTTTTTTTTTGCTGCATTGCGTCTTTGTTGCTGCATGCGGGCTTTCTCTAGTTGTGGTGAGCAGGGGGGCTACTCTTCGTTGCAGTGCGCATGCTTCTCATTGCGGTGGCTTCTCTTGTTGTGGAGCACGGGCTCTAGGCGTGTGGGCTTCAGTAGTTGTGGCTCACAGGCTTAGTTGCTCCACAGCATGTGGGATCTTCCCAGACCAGGGATGGAACCCGTGTCCCCTGCATTGGCAGGCGGATTCTTAACCACTGTGTCACTAAGGAAGTCGCCGGCACTGGGCTTTTATTTTAAGAACTCTCTAAAAGTCCCGTCTGGAGAAGAAGTTAGACTTGGGGTATATTTTGAAGTTGGAGCCAATATGACTTGCATGGATTGGACAGTGGAGAGTGAGACAAAGAATAATAAACATGATTCTTTTTTGCTTTGGGCAACTGTATATAAGAAGTGTTAATGATATGGGAAAAACTGAGGAGGAGTGGAAATTTTTTGGTGGTAGAGGACGATTACAGTTCATTTCAAATGAACATGTTGAATAAGGTGGAAGAGAACAGATGCTTCTGAAGTGACCCTATCAGTAGCTGGCAACTGGAGGGTTGTTTACCTTTATGTTCCTACTTCCTAGTAAAGCTCCTGTTACAGAATAGACATATGACGAATAATGGGTGGATGGATGCATGGATAACTAGGCATTATTGTCATTAGCATCTCCACTTTACAGTTGAGAAAATGAATCATAACAAGGTTAAGCAACTTTCTCCAGGGTCATGCGGCCAGTAAGTGGTCAGGACTTGAACCCTTGTGGTGTGGCTCCAGAGTCTGTGTTTCTGTCCACTGCACCATACTTCTTCTCATTATTATTATCATGGCATAATCATTATCATAAACCTATGTCTGTATATCTCTGTGACCAATTGGGTTGGGGGAGATGGAGTAATAAAAGTGATACTTGAGTGAAACATGAAGACTGTTGGTGAACAAAATGCCACCTTCATCCTTGGAAGAGGAATTCACTTTGGTATAATCCTATTGTGCTAATTTAAAGCATAACCAGGTAAACCATCTATGGGTTAAACCATATCTGAAGAGAAAGTAACATACCTGATTAATAGCATACCTAAATCCTATTAAAGGCTCAGGTTTACTTGCCTATCTTTGTGAGTCTCAAGGTCTCCTGAAATGTCTTTGTTTGAGAAACGAGTGGGATTAGGCGACTCCTGCTGAATATATGTGAATTTGTTCCATTTATCCCATATGTAAAGATATTCAGTTTGTCAATGACTAGAAAATGTAAAACACTGAGTATGACATACATGCATTAGCTGGTGTTAATTGTTAGCATTATTTTACGCAGATGAAAGCCATTACTTAGATTGAACTTCAGAGTGCCCCTAATGAATAGAGGAAAGAATGCCTTGACAATAGGAATTAGTACATTATGGTGGTTGTAGAATAAATCAGTATTGTTTATTTTTTAAAGACTTTGTTTAACTTAGTTTATTGTGGTTTTAGTTATACAGAAGTTTTCAGGTTCTGTATAGTCAGATTGCTTCATCTTTTCCTTTATGACTTCTGGGTTATGGTCAAACCTAAAAAGTCCTTTCCTTTCAAGAAGTTATAGAAACTTACACAAGCCTCTTAGATAGCCTCATCCACCAGAGGGCAGACAGCAGAAGCAAGAAGAACTACAATCCTGCAGCCTGTGGAACAAAAACCACATTCACAGAAAGACAGACAAGATGAAAAGGCGGAGGGCATTATACCAGATGAAGGAACAAGATAAAACCCGAGAAAAACAACTAAATGAAGTGGAGATAGGCAACGTTCCAGAAAAAGAATTCAGAATAATGATAGTGAAGATGATCCAGGACCTCGGAAAAAGAACGGAGGCAAAGATCGAGAAGATGCAAGAAATGTTTAACAAAGACCTAGAAGAATTAAAGAACAAACAAACAGAGATGAAAAATACAATAACTGAAATGAAAACTACACTAGAAGGAATCAATAGCAGAATAACTGAGGCAGAAGAACGGATAAGTGACCTGGAACACAGAATGGTGGAATTCACTGCTGTGGAACAGAATAAAGAAAAAAGAATGAAAAGAAATGAAGACAGCCTAAGAGACCTCTGGGACACCACTAAATGCAACAACATTTGCATTATAGGGGTCCCAGAAGGAGAAGAGAGAGAGAAAGGACCAGAGGAAATATTTGAAGAGATTATAGTCAAAAACTTCCCTAACATGGGAAAGGAAATAGCCCCCCAAGTCCAGGAAGCGCAGCGAGTCCCATACAGGATAAACCCAAGGAGAAACATGCTGAGACACATAGTAATCAAATTGGCAAAAATTAAAGACAAAGAAAACTTATTGAAAGCAGCATGGGAAAAATGACAAATAACATACAAGGGAGCTCCCATAAGGTTAACAGCTGATTTCTCAGCAGAAACTCTACAAGCCAGAAGGGAGTGGCATGATATACTTAAAGTGATGAAAGGGAAGAACCTGCAACCAAGATTACTCTACCCGGCGAGGATCTCATTCAGATTCGTTGGAGAAATCAAAAGCTTTACAGACAAGCAAAAGCTAAGAGAATTCAGCACCACCAAACCAGCTCTACAACAAATGCTAAAGGAACTTCTGTAAGTGGGAAACACAAGAGAAGAAAAGGACCTACAAAAACAAACCCAAAACAATTAAGAAAATGGGACTAGGAACATACATATTGATAATTACCTTAAACGTGAATGGATTAAATGCTCCAACCAAAAGACACAGGCTTGCTGAATGGATACAAAAACAAGACCCATATATATGCTGTCTACAAGAGACCCACTTCAGACCTAGGGACACATACAGACTGAAAGTGAGGGGATGGAAAAAGATATTCCATGCAGACGGAAATCAAAAGAAAGCTGGAGTAGCAATACTCATATCAGATAAAATAGACTTTAAAATAAAGAATGTTGCAAGAGACAAGGAAGGACACTACATAATGATCAAGGGGTCAATCCACGGAGAAGATATAACAATTATAAATATATATGCACCCAACATAGGAGCACCTCAATACATAAGGCAACTGCTAACAGCTATAAAAGAGGAAATTGACAGTAACACAATAATAGTGGGGGACTTTAACACCGCACTTACACCAATGGACAGATCATCCAAAATGAAAATAAATAAGGAAACAGAAGCTTTAAATGACACAATAGACCAGATAGATTTAATTGATATTTATAGGACATTCCATCCAAAAACAGCAGATTACACTTTCTTCTCAAGTGCGCACAGAACATTCTCCAGGATAGATCACATCTTGGGTCACAAATCAAGCCTCAGTAAATTTAAGAAAATTGAAATCATATCAAGCATCTTTTCTGACCACAACGCTATGAGATTAGAAATGAATTACAGGGAAATAAAACGTAAAAAAACACAAACACATGGAGGCTAAACAATACGTTACTAAATAACCAAGAGATCACTGAAGAAATCAAAGAGGAAATCAAAAAGTACCTAGAGACAAATGACAATGAAAACACGACGACCCAAAACCTATGGGATGCAGCAAAAGCAGTTCTAAGAGGGAAGTTTATAGCTATACAAGCCTACCTCAAGAAACAAGAAAAATCTCAAATAAACAATCTAACCTTACACCTAAAGGAACTAGAGAAAGAAGAACAAACAAAACCCAAAGTTAGCAGAAGGAAAGAAATCATAAAGATCAGAGCGGAAATAAATGAAATAGAAACAAAACAGTAGCAAAGATCAATAAAACTAAAAGCTGGTTCTTTGAGAAGATAAACAAAATTGATAAACTATTAGCCAGACTCATCAAGAAAAAGAGGGAGAGGACTCAAATCAATAAAATTAGAAATGAAAAAGGAGAAGTTACAACAGCCACTGCAGAAATACAAAGCATCCTAAGAGACTACTACAAGCAACTCTATGCCAATAAAATGGACAACCTGGAAGAAATGGACAAATTCTTACAAAGGTATAACCTTCCAAGACTGAACCAGGAAGAAATAGAAAATATGAACAGACCAATCACAAGTAATGAAATTGAAACTGTGATTAAAAATCTTCCAACAAACAAAAGTCCAGGACCAGATGGCTTCACAGGTGAATTCTATCAAACATTTAGAGAAGAGCTAACACCCATCCTTCTCAAACTCTTCCAGAAAATTTCAGAGGAAGGAACACTCCCAGACTCATTCTTTGAGGCCACCATCACCTTGATACCAAAACCAGACAGAGATACTACAAAAAAAGAAAATTACAGACCAATATCACTGATGAATATAGATGCAAAAATCCTCAACAAAATACTAGCAAACAGAATCCAACAACACATTAAAAGGATCATACACCATGATCAAGTGGTATTTATCCCAGGGATGCAAGGATTCTTCAATATATGCAGATCAATCAATGTGATACACCATATTAACAAATTGATGAATAAAAACCATATGATCATCTCAATAGATGCAGAAAAGGCTTTTGACAAAATTCAACACCCATTTATGATAAAAACTCTCCAGAAAGTGGGCGTAGAGGGAACCTACCTCAACATAATAAAGGCCATATATGACAAACCCACAGCAAACATCATTCTCAATGGTGAAAAACTGAAAGCATTTCCTCTAAGATCAGGAACAAGACAAGGATGTCCACTCTCACCACTATTATTCAACATAGTTTTGGAAGTCCTAGCCACGGCAATCAGAGAAGAGAAAGAAGTAAAAGGAATACAAATTGGAAAAGAAGAAGTAAAACTGTCACTGTTTGCAGATGACATGATACTATACACAGAGAATCCTAAAGATGCCACCAGAAAACTACTAGAGCTAATCAATGAATTTGGTAAAGATGCAGGATACCAAATTAATGCACAGAAATCTCTTGCATTCCTATACACTAATGATGAAAAATCTGAAAGACAAATTAAGGAAACACTCCCATTTACCACTGCAACGAAAAGAATAAAGTACCTAGGAATAAACCTATCTAGGGAGACAAAAGACCTGTATGCAGAAAACTATAAGGCACTGATGAAAGCAATTAAAGATGATACCAACAGATGGAGAGATATACCATGTTCTTGGATTGGAAGAATCAATATTGTGAAAATGACTATACTACCCAAAGCAATCTACCGATTCAATGCAATCCCTATCAAATTACCAATGGCATTTTTTACGGAACTAGAACAAATCATCTTAAAATTTGTATGGAGACACAAAAGACCTCGAATAGCCAAAGCAGTCTTGAGGAAAAAAAACGGAGCTGGAGGAATCAGACTCCCTGACTTCAGATTATACTACAAAGCTACAGTAATCAGGACAATATGGTACTGACACAAAAACAGAAACATTGATCAATGGAACAAGATAGAAAGCCCAGAGGTAAACCCATGCATCTATGGTCAACTAATCTATGACAAAGGAGGCAAGGATATACAATGGAGAAAAGACAGTCTCTTCAATAAGTGGTGCTGGGAAAACTGGACAGCTACATGTAAAAGAATGAAATTAGAACACTCCCTAACACCATACACAAAAATAGACTCAAAATGGATTCGAGACCTAAATGTAAGACCGGACACTATAAAACTCTCAGAGGAAAACATAGGAAGAACACTCTTTGGCATAAATCACAGCAAGATCTTTTTTGATCCACCTCCTAGAGTAATGGAAATAAAAACAAAAATAAACAAATGGGACCTAATGAAACTTCAAAGCTTTTGCACAGCAAAGGAAACGATAAACAAGACGAAAAGACAACCCTCAGAATGGGAGAAAATATTTGCAAACGAATCATCAGACAAAGGATTAATCTCCAAAATATATAAACAGCTCATTCAGCTCAATATTAAAGAAACAAACAACCCAATCCTAAAATGGGCAGAAGACCTAAATAGACATTTCTCCAAAGAAGACATACATATGGCCAAGAAGCACATGAAAAGCTGCTCAACATCACTAATTATTAGAGAAATGCAAATCAAAACTACAATGAGGTATCACCTCACACCAGTTAGAATGGGCATCATCAGAAAATCTACAAACAACAAATGCTGGAGAGGGTGTGGAGAAAAGGGAACCCTCTTGCACTGTTGGTGGGAATGTAAATTGATACAGCCACTATGGAGAACAGTATGGAGGTTCCCTAAAAAACTAAAAATAGAATTAGTATATGATCTAGCAATCCCACTACTGGGCATATATCCAGAGAAAACCATAATTCAAAAAGACACATGCACCCCAATGCTCATTGCAGCACTATTTACAATAGCTAGGTCATGGAAGCAACCTAAATGCCCATCGACTGACGAATGGATAAAGAAGATGTGGCCCATATATACAATGGAATATTACTCAGCCATAAAAAGGAACGAAATTGAGTCATTTGTTGAGACGTGGATGGATCTAGAGACTGTCATACAGAGTGAGGTAAGTCAGAAAGAGAAAAACAAATATCGTATATTAACGCATGTATGTGGAACCTAGAAAAATGGTACAAATGAACTGGTTTGCAGGGCAGAAGTTGAGACACAGATGTAGAGAAGAAACGTATGGACACCAAGGGGGGAAAGCCGCGGGGGGGGGGGGATGATGGTGTGCTGAAATGGGCAATTGGGATTGACAAGTATACACTGATGTGTATAAAATTGGTGACTAATAAGAACCTGCTGTATAAAAAAATAAATAACATGAAAAAATTTAAAAATAAAGAAGAAGTTATAAAGAAGGGGGTGAAGGGATGAAAAGAAAATAAAAAGGTAACTATGTGAGGTAATGAATGCTAATGTAGCTTGATTGTGGTGATCATTTCACAATGTATGAAGCCATCACGTTGTGCACCTTAAATATATATGATTTTTGTCAATTATACTTCAATAAAGGTGAAAAAAGATTTTTTTAAAAGTTATAAAGATATTCTCGTATACTTCTAATACTTTCTCAATTTTGTTTTTTAACATAAGTAATTGATTTTCTATATATTATGAAAGTGTAATAATTTTTTTCAAATTGCTAGCTAATTTTTCACTTTTTATTGAATAGACTATTTTCATATTTTTACAAAATCTACTTATACTCTACAGTGTTTTGTATTTTTATTTACGGATACACCGCTTTTTCTTTTGAAATAAACCTAGCATCTTGGCCATCTGTCTGTTTTCTTGCCCTTTAGTTCAAGTACTAAAAGAATAGAATATATATGGCCCCCATTTTTATGGACTTGCAAGCTTCCACCTCCAGAAAGTTACAATTTTTGAATCAAGGTTTTTAATGGTTCTTACTGCTGGTCTTACGTTTTTGTAAATGATATTTTAAAAATTATGCTTTTAAACTTTTTGCTTGGTATATAGAAATATAATTATTTTTCACATTGAGTTCATAACAGTACAGAAACCTTGCTAATCTCTCTTATTCTAATAATTTCACTGTAGATCCTTTTGAATTTTCTTTATCAGCAGATAAATCATTTGTGAATAGTGGTATTTTTGTTCTTTCTTCCTTTCCAGTCTTTTTTCTTTGACTTATTGAGCAGACTGGAACTTTAAGTATAATGCTGAATAGAAAGCAGGATAATGGGACAACCTTCTCTTATCTCCGATTTTTTAAGGGGAATGCTCTTAACGTTTCACCACTACATATAATGTTTGCTGTGGTTTTTCTGTTTATTTGTAGATGTCATTTATAAAATTTGGAGTACCCTTCTGTTCCTGGTTTAGTAAGAGTTTTCTTTCTTTTTTTTTTAATGACAAATGGGTTTTTAAATGAGAACTTTTTCTGCATCGATTTTGACAAGATTTTTCACCTTAGATTTATTAGTGAGGTGAATTGCATTATAGATTTTCTAACGTTGAACTAATTTTGCAACCTAGATAAACTCAACTTGGTAAATGATGTATTCTTTTTAACACTGCTGTTGTGGGTTGCTAATATTTCTTGTTCAGAATTTTTATATCTCTGTTCATGAGCAAGGATGGGCTATAATTTACCTTTTTGTGACAGTTTTTAGTATCAGTGTTGTACTAGCCTCATAAAATGAGATAGAGAATGTTTTTACTTCTTCCATTCTCTGAAGAGTTGGAGCAAAAGTAGAATTATCTATTCCTTGAATATTTGGTGGAATTCACTGGTAAAACCAGCGGTGCTTGATGTTTTCTTTGTGGGGAGACTTTTAATTACTGATCCAAATTCTTTAATAGTTTATAGGACTGTTGAGGTTTATTTATTTCTTATTGAGTTTGGTTAATTTATATTTTGAGGAATTTTCTATTTGGTCTAAGTTTTCCTATGAATTGACATAAAATTTTTCACAACAGTCCCCTATTATCTTTCTAATCTTCGTAATGGTGGCCCCAGTTTTGTTCCTAATACTGTTTATCTGTCTCTTCTCTTTTTCTCAATCTGACTGGAGTTTTGTTTAATTTTATTAGTTATTTCAAAGAACCAATTATTAGTTTAGTTGATCAAACCATGTATTTTATCTTTGTTTTCGGTTTCATTAAATCCTGTTCATGTCTTTATTATTTTCTTCCTTTTACTTTCTTTGGGTCTCTTCTGTGTCTCTTTCTCTAACTTTTAATTTCTTTTCTAATACAAGCATTTGAAGTTATACATATTCCTAGTTCTTTATTTTATGTGTAATACAAAAATTGGCAGTCATTATTTTCAAGGTGGAGAAAAGAATCTTATTCTGACTTCAAAATTGCTATTGTCAATTATGACTAAATTCATAATGCTCACCATGTCAAACCGTATGATTTTGATATATACATTGGAGAATCATACTTACCAATGTTGTTTTAATGTCATCTTGTTTCATATAGGATTCACCTTTATTTGATCTTATTAAACAAGCAAAGGACCGAGAAGGACCAGCTGATCACCTTGAACCTGCTTGTTCTCTCAGCCTTCCTCTCCAGAATAATCACACTGCAGCAGATATGTAAGTAGAATATCTGTTGTGTCAATCCATTCAACTTGCAAATAGATTCTGAGCATAGTGTAATGCAAGATGTTATACAAAAGCTGTAGGGAATAGAATTTTGAATAAGACATTTTTCCTGTTTTCAGGGATCAGTAATATAAGATACATGACCCAAATAAAGTTCGTATACAGTGATACAGAGTGCTACTGAAATCACTCAGGTTTGGTGTAATGAGGACAGCTTTCATGCAGAGATGGCAATTTAGATAGTCCTCAAAGGCAGAGCAGGATTTCAACATGGAAACTGGAGAGGAGGGAAGAGACAGAAATAGCATGAACCCCAAAGTATAGCAGCCAGGAAAGCAGGAAACATTTTTCAGGGAGTACAGCTCAGCGCATCTGGAGTGAAGCATAGGATGGGCAAAGGGAGTAGTGTGGGATCAGAGACTAAAACGGTTGATTAGTTCATGAAGGTGTGATGGAAGAAGAAGGCGATAACTAACATTTATTAAGCGTTCACTATGTGCTGGACAGTGACCTAACAGCCCTGTAAGATAATAGACGCGGCTATCAGCCTCTGTTATCTAGAAGAAGGAATTAGAAATCAAACTCAAGCAATCTGACCCCAAAGCCTATGCTCTTAAGCAGTCTAGCTACATTGCCTTTCATAGAAATGTGCCTAATGTTATGTTCCTGTTCAGTTCTGTATAGGAATTGACATTACAGAGTTCTGTGATTAGTGCAGGGACTGTTTTCCAGAGATGTCATTTCCATGATAATTTGTACCAAAGTATTTCTAGCATATGGAGCGTCTTCCTTCACGTATAAATTTGTTTGCTAGGTAATACATAAATATAAATAAGTCAAGCCTTATCTTTTCTTTAATTCAATAAGCAGTTGTCTGTTCGGTGCCAGGAAGTGCTCTAGGCACTGGGAATACAAAGGCGAATAAGATGGACTAGGTCCTTCCCCTCATAGAGCTTACTCTCTGGAGGAAGGAAATAAACAGTGAACAAGTAAACTAATACATAAGGTGATTTTAGAATATAATAAGTTCTGTAATAGAAAGAAACAGAATGATGTGAAAGAGAAGCTAAGAGAGTGATAGAATGTTTAGGGAAGCTTTCTCTGATGAAGTGCTATTTGACCTGAGACTTGAAGAACAAGTGGGTGCTGGCCAGGCAAAATCTGCATGATGTGCATTCCAGGCACAGCAGTATTAAGTGCAGTGGCCCTGGGTGGTCAAACTTAGCTGGTCTGAGGAACAGAAAGAAACCCCGAAGCAAACAAGAGGAGGATGGTACAAGATGGGGCTGGAGAGGCAAACTGGAGCTAGACCTTGTAGGTTCTCATAGGCCGTAGGGAGGAGTTTCGGTTTTAGAAGGGCAGTGGGAAAGCATTAAGGTTTTAAGCAGGGGTGCAGCTTGCTATAATTGGTATTTTTAAAGTCAGTTTCTGGCTGCTATTTGAAGTACAGGTGGGTTTGGAGGAGGGAAAGGAACAGGGCAAGGAAGAAAGTAGAAAGACCAGTTTGGAGAAAATTTCAGTAGTTCAAGTGAGAGATGTAAACGACTTGGTCTAAGATATGTCAGTAGAGATACAAAGAAATGGAAAGATCTGGGGTGTATTTTAGAGGAAGAGTTAATAGAACTTTCTTTTGCATTGGGTTTGAAGATTGGGAAAAGGGAAAAATTAAAAATACCTCCTAAGTTTTTAACTTAAGAAACTGGATGTAATGTGGAGCCATTTCTTGACATGGGAAAGAAGTCAAGAGCTCCACTTTGGCCTTCTTAAGTCTGAGATTCAAGTAGCGAAGTCCAGGAGGTAATGTGTTCACCTAGAATTCAAGGGAGACTAACTTCTACCCAAGTTAAGTCAGTCTACAATATTGTTAGTTAGTGAATTGAAGGGAAATTCAAGGGTGATAATAGACTAGACCCTGGTACTTAAAAAGTTGTGATGGTGAGTCCCTTTTCCTAGTGTACTAGTAAATATATTGCATGTACTAGAAACATCCATAGTAAGGTACAAATCCTACTTCCTGCTCAGAATGATTTCTCAGCTTCTAAAACAAAATTAGAAAGTTATGCTTTGGTGTTTACTCCCTAGTACTTGCTCTTCATAGTAGATTCTGGGATATTTTTAAAAGACTGTAAACCTTTTACTAATAGTGACCTTAATAAAAAGTGTTCTTGAAAAAAAACAAAGAAAGTAGACCTGGATTATCCTCTAAAATAAAGAGCAACACAGAGCAGTAGAAGGTCAGAAATTGAGAAATAATTTTACTAATATCTCTGCCTTGATTTATGCCTGACATATTTTTAGTATACAGGTGTAAATCTGCCTTGATAATGTTACCTGAAATATTAATTCATATAATCATGTACTATATAGTTTAGGAGGGAGTATATATGTGTAACTTAAGTCCTATGTATATGAACCATAGTTATCAATGAAATGTTTTTAGGAGAAGAATCAGAGAAATTGATACTTTGATATCAGTGGCTTGTTCTTTTAAGCTGGAGTCATTTTATGAACTCAGTCCCACTTTAGTTATTAGAATTGAACATATAAACATATGCAGCTATTTTTTAAATAAGGCAGTAATTCCCAAGAAAAGCCATTTATTGAAAAAGAGTTAGAAATGATAAGGACAAGCTTAGTTTTCCTATTAGTCTCTCTTTTCCAACTTGTATTTAAAGAGGAATTTGGTGTAGAACAGTAGATTAAATAGACAAGATGTGTTTGGATGCATGTGTACAGCCGTGTGTGTGTGTGTGTGTGTGTGTGTGAGCGAGAGAGAGAGAGAGAGATTCTTAGCAAACTTCAAATGAAGTCTTTTCCTTTGAATATATCTAGGTATCTTTCTCCTGTAAAATCCCCAAAGAAAAAAGGGTCAACTACACGTGTAAATTCTACTGCAAATTCAGAGGCACAAGCAACCTCAGCCTTCCAGACTCAGAAGCCATTGAAATCTACCTCCCTTTCACTCTTTTACAAAAAAGGTTAGTAGATGATTACTCTCAAGAGCATGGACTCTGAAATGAGGCTGACTGAATTCAAATCATGGCTCTTCTGCTTAACTAGGCGTGACTTTGGGCAAGTCGCTTTAATATCATATGACCCAGCAATCCCACTACTGGGCATACACCCTGAGAAAACCATAATTCAAAAGGACACGTGTACCCCAATGTTCATTGCAGCACTATTTACATTAGCCAGGTCATGGAAGCAACCTAAATGTCCAACGACAGATGAATGGATAAAGAAGATGTGGCACATATATACAATGGAATATTACTTAGCCATGAAAAGGAATGAAATTGGGTCATTTGTAGAGATGTGGATGGACCTAGAGTCTGTCATACAGAGTGAAGTAAGCCAGAAAGAGAGAAACAAATATCGTATATTAACGCATATATGTAGAATCTATAAAAATGGTACAGATGAACCTATTTGCAGGGTAGGAATAGGGATGTAGGCGTAGAGAACGGACATGTGGACATGGTGGGGAAGGGAAGGGTGGGATGAATTGGGAGATTAGGATTGACATATATACACTACCACGCGTAAAATAGATAGCTAGCGGGAACATGCTATAAAGCACAGGAAGCTCAGCTCGGTGCTCTGTGATGTCCTAGATGGGTGGGATGGGGGTGCGGTGGGAGGGAGGTCCAAGAGGGAGGGGATATAGGTATAAATATAGCTGATTCACTTCATTGTACAGCAGAAACTAACACAACATTGTAAAGCAATTATACTCCAATTAAAAAAAAAAGGAAAAAAAAACTTCAATATCTCTATGCCTGTTTTCTCATCTGTAAAATGGAAATAATAATAATCTACCTTGTATGGGTTTTGAGATAATTAAATGAATTAATACATAAAACGCTTCCAACAGTGCCTAGCCCATAGTAAGCACTCAGAAAGTGTTAGATGTTGTTATTGTCACTGCTACTGTTATGCTTTCAAATTTATGCCTGGAAATATTTGCTCCTAACATTACTTTTGCTGTTCAGGTGTGTGAGTTGAGATTATGCAGTGTGTTGTGGCCTAGTGCAGGTACATTTCCTGGTAACCAGGTTGTATTCTCACACATTCTCTGATTGTGTGTGTATGCGGTGGGATGGGGAGGTCATATACACATTGCATGTGTATATATATGCAAGTGCACACCCACTTGGAGCTCTTTGAAGGAAAGTAAAATGCCACATTCCTCTGTGATAAATCATTTTTCTGATTTTTATTCAAGTCAGAAATATACTGCACTTTTATAGGCATGTTATAAGCCCTTACGTTAGAGCGTTGCTTCCAAAGTGTGGTCCCCAACCAGCAGAATCCACCTCACCTGCTAAGTTGTAGAAATGAGAATTTTTGTTTGAGCCCTGCCCCTAGAACTACTCAGAAGCTCTAGGATGAGGCAAAAAAAAAAAAAAATAATCATTGTTTTTACAAGCCCTCAATGCAAGTCTGATATAAGCCAAAGTTGAGGACCACTGGGATAAATTATTAACTAAAAAATTCTGATTACCTTATGCAAGTCTTTGAAAAGTAAATTTAAACCAAGGGTCATTATGTTTAAAGTAGATGGAGGAAAATTCAGTTTTGTGGATTACTTTTCTCCAACCTGTGTTCCACTAGCATTTTTAAATAAACTCTCTAAATTTAATATCACAGTCATATTACCACTTAGGTAATCTACAAGTCTAGCATTTTTATAGAGAAATACACTATTTGTTTTTTGTTTTTAGGATTGGAAAAATTGAGGGACTTTGGAAATTCCATTATTTTAAAAAATAATTACCCTCTTGAATATTGATAGTGAGAATTTTCAACATCTGTGATGAGAGATTACCAGTGGAACTGAAACAAACCCTATTTGGATTGTCTAATCTCACAAGATCTTAGGATCTTTCTTCCTCCGCCTCAACTTTATTTTATTTTATTTATTTAATTTATTTTTGGCTGTGTCGGGTGTTGGTTGCGGCATGCGGGATCTTCTTTGAGGCACATGGGATCTTTCATTGTGGCGCACGGGCTTCTCTCTAGTTGTGGCGTGCAGGTTTTCTCTCTCTAGTTGTGGCGTGCAGGCTCCAGGGTGCCTGGGCTCTGTAGTTATGGCGTGTGGGTTCCAGAGTGCGTGAGCTCTGTAGTTTGTGGCACGCAAGCTCTGCAGTTGAGGCGCGGGAGCTCAGTAGTTGTGGCGCACGGGAGCTCAGTAGTTGTGGCGCACGGGCTTAGTTGCCCTGCGGCATGTGGGATCTTAGTTCCCTGACCAGGGATCGAACCCGCGTCCCCTGCATTGGAAAGTGGATTCTTTACCACTGGACCACCAGGGAAGTCCCTCTACCTCAATTTTATGCTGTAATAATTTAACAAAAGAATTATTTTTTGCTGAATAATGCTTTCAGCAAAGTATTATTTTGCCTTCTAGTATCTAGGACAGTGCTAAGGCTACAAATCATTTATTCATAAGGAAAACAGTGGTAGAGATTAAGTTAATGTTAAAATGCTATTTAACAGCATTTGGTTATAGCAATTTAATGTTTTGAAAAAAATCCACTTGTGATACAAAATTAAGAGTAAATGTGATTAATTACCCTTATTTTTCCAGTGTATCGACTAGCATATCTTCGACTAAATACCCTGTGTGCACGCCTTCTGTCTGACCACCCAGAACTAGAACATATCATCTGGACCCTTTTCCAACACACACTGCAAAATGAGTATGAACTCATGAGAGACAGGCATTTGGACCAGGTAAGAAAATTATGCACTTTTCCTACTCGACTCACTTGTTAGCTGTGTACTGATTTCTTAAGAAAAGGTTAGATTCAAATGAGAAGCTGCATCGATTTAGTAGACTTAATATATATTTGCTTGTTGGCTACCCTTTATATTTTTGCTATATTTCTTACAAATGAGAACTTTAGAGCTTGAGAATATTTCAGTAACTTTACTTATATAATGGCATGAAAGATCTCATTGCAGAACTCACTGAAGAAACTTTATCAAAGGCTTTTTCTATGTGTGGTAAGCTAGAATTCATTTAGTGTGGAAAAAGCATGAGACTTAAGAATAGTTGATCTAGGACTTCCCTGGTCCGGTGCTTAAGACTCTGCTTCCACTGCAGGCTGCAGGGGGCACGCGTTTGATCCCTGGTTGGGGAACTAAGACCCCCCGGGGATCTTAGTTGATCTCAAAAAGATCTAGAAAAGAATAGTTGATCTAAAACAATGTCAAATGAATAAATGAATGAGTTAATTTACAAAGACCATCTCTCATATCTTCCTCTTTCTTCTGTTTATGGAATAATAATATTTTTGTAACAGTTTTATTGAGATGTAATTCATATACCATGCTAATTACCCATTTAAAGTGTACAGTTCAGTAGTTTTTAGTATATTAACAGAGTTGTGCAACAATCACCAAAATCAGTTTTAAAATATTTTCATCATGTCAAGAAGAAACCCTGTACCTGTAGCGTGCACGCCTCTATTCTGCTACCCCCTCTAACCACAGGCAACATGCTAATCTACTTTCTGTCTTTATAGACTTGCCTATTCTGGACATATAAATGGAATCATATAATGTTATCTTTTGTGTCTGGATTCCTTCACTTACTATGTTTTCATTGTTCATCTGTGTTACAGCTTGTATCAGTACTTCATTCCTTTTTATTGCCAAATAATATTCCATTGTATGGCTATACCACATCATGTTTATTTATTCATCAATTGATGTACATTTGGTTTCCACTTTTTGGCTATTATGAATAATGTCAATGAAAATTCATGTGCAAGTTTTTGGGTGGACGTATGTTTTCATTTCTCTAGGGTATTTACCTAGGAGTGGAATTGCTGGGTCATATGGTAACTCTATGTTTTACCTTTTGAGGAATGGCCAGATTGTTTACTAGCATGGCTACCCATTTTATATTCCTGTCAGCAGTGTATGGGGTTCCAATTTCTTCACATCTTCACCAACTTCTTACTTGCCTTTTGGATTATAGCCATCTTAGTGGATATGAAGTGATATCTCTCTGTGGTTTTGATTTGCACTTCCCTGATGGCTAATGATATTGAGGATCTTTTTGTGTTCTTATTGACCATTTGTATATCTTCTTTGGAGAAATAGCTATTCAGATACTTTACCTATTTGTTCATTGGGTTGTCTTTTTATTGTTGAGCTGAAAGGGTTTTTTATATATTCTACATGCAAGTTCCTTATCATGCAAATTCTTATATGATTTGCAAATATTTTCTCTCATTCTCTGAGTTGTCATTTCACTTTCTTGATTGTGTCCTTTGAAGCTTTTGGTGCTTTAGTGCTTCAGAAGCTCAGATTTTCTTTTTCTTCTTGAGTCAGTTTTGGTAGTTTGTGTCTTTCTTTAAATTTTTCCGTTTTCATCTTAGATATCTATTTTGTTGATATGCAGCTGTTCATAATGTTCCCTTTTAATCTTTTTATTTTGGTAAGGTCGGTAGTATTGTTCCCAGTAAGAATGATATTTTGAGCAAAAGATGAATTATTGTATAAAGGTATAACCTACAAATATGTATATTTTTCAAGAGTATATTTGAACTCTAAATTCTAGTATGTTGGATTTTTTTTCTAAGTAGGCACTTATTGCCTTATGGGTCTACTGCTTTTCGATAATATAGAAAGATAGACAGTAGTGCTAAGGATTTCTAAAGAGATTAGGTATCTGGAATCAAGAAGATTTTGTGAGAGGTACCTTAGGTAAAGTATTGAAATAGGAGAACTGTGAATTAGCAAAGAGGATACTTGGATGGCATTCTAAACGGGAGAAATAGTAGGAGTGGGGCTGTTTAAGATGCTAAACAAGGGATGTTGAGTAGGTATTCTTGGCGGTAGATGGGAGCAAGAATGTTGCAGAAGATATCAGTTCTTAAATTAGGTAGTAAAACTCAGACAAATTAAGAAAGTTCGATGTTTCAAAGTCACAGAAAATTACTTCAAATTTTATTTTTATGTTTAAAATACCCGTCTCTTTAAATGTAATATGCGTGTAGAGTAATCGATATATCATAAGGATACATCTTAATGTAAATTCATCAACTGAACTCATCTATGAAAGCAAATCAAGAAACAGAACATTGTCAACAGAAGACTGTCTCCTATCCCCTTCCAGTTACTGCATCCCCCTTAACACCACCACTGAGTATAGTCAATATTATTTTATCTAATAGTTTGAACCCTTTTCACACCTGGCTTTTTTTTTTAAAGTGCTAGTTACACAGTTAATTGATTCCATTTTCAACTTTTCTCTTCTGAGAAACATTTAAGGAACAGGAGCCAAAGTTAGGGTTACTTACAAACCAGATGATCAGTCCTGAATAATTGAGAGTTGGCTGTTTGCATTCTGTTCTTTAAATACTTTACATGTACATTCAAACTGAGCTCAGGATGGGAAAAGATAATTCTGTAGGAAATTAAATTTCCATTTTTTGAAACTAAAAGAAAGATAACAGTGTTTTTTAGAGTACAACCATGCAACAAAATCCTGACTATTTTTATATCACATTTTATTTACTAGATTATGATGTGTTCCATGTATGGCATATGCAAAGTGAAGAATATAGACCTTAAATTCAAAATCATTGTAACAGCATACAAAGATCTTCCTCATGCTGTTCAGGAGGTAGGTAAATTTCCATGGTAAGAATTTTCCAGATATATACATATCTATAATATGGATAGCTTCAGTCATTAATTATATCATATGTTCTGACTGTATTATATAAATTTACATATCAACTTTTTACTTTCGTATTATTGGTTAATTATTTGTAACTAAAATGTAATTGGGAAGTTAACACACTTTAGTATTCAAATTCATATTATAAAGTAAATAAGGAATACTATATCCCTGACAATAAGCAGGATATTTGTAATAAACTTTTACACAAATATATAAAAAACATATTGTATATATCTATGACATTTCACTGCTAGTAGAGCAGCTATAATCCAAGCCTAAGATGGCTTTTTCGGATTGTTTTTGCCTGTAAAATATGCGTTTTTACTGTTAAATAGTATTATGAACTATTAAAATAGAAAATCTAGGGCTTCCCTGGTGGCGCAGTGGTTAAGAATCCGCCTGCCAATGCAGGGGACATGGGTTCAAGCCCTGGTCTGGGAAGATCCCACATGCCACGGAGCAACTAAGCCCGTGCGCCACAACTACTGAGCCTGCGCTCTAGAGCCTGTGAGCCACAACTACTGAGCCTGTGAGCCACAACTACTGAGCCCGTGTGCCACAACTACTGAAGCCCGCGTGCGTAGACCCTGTGCTCTGCAACAAGAGAAGCCACCACTCACCGCAGCTAGAGAAAGCCCGCACGCAGCAACAAAGACCCAATGCAGCCAAGAATAAATTAATTAATTTAAAAAGAAAGAAAGAAAATCTAAAGAGTTAAATACCCAAATTCATTTAACAAGTGTTTTCGCTCTTCTTCCTCAGACATTCAAACGTGTTTTGATCAGAGAAGAGGAGTATGATTCTATTATCGTATTCTATAACTCAGTCTTCATGCAGAGACTGAAAACAAATATTTTGCAGTATGCTTCCACCAGGGTATGTTAAAAAGCATCCTTTGTTTGGGAAAGTCTAATTATAAAGCAGTGGATCTCACTAAAATGTTAAGTAATCTACTTTTTTTGTTTTTCCTCTAGCCCCCTACCTTGTCACCAATTCCTCACATTCCTCGAAGCCCTTACAAGTTTTCTAGCTCACCTTTACGGGTTCCTGGGGGGAACATCTACATATCACCCCTGAAGAATCCGTATAAAATTTCAGAAGGTCTGCCTATGCCAACAAAAATGACTCCAAGATCAAGGTTTGTGTTTTCTTTTTAGGGAAGTGGTAAAGAATAAGAGGGGCTTATTTTGATCCAAGCATAAGAACACAAAGCTTTCTTCATCTAAAATAAGCTAGATTTGAGACCCTAATTTCCTCATTTATATTAAGTGATGTGATAAGAATTGGGGGTCGGGGGGGAGGTAATCTGTTTACTTAGATGGGTTTGCACATTTAGTCATCAGCTTTCCTGGCTGCTGGGGTCTGTTCTTTTTTAAACGGTCTGAGCACCAGTTTGATGATAAGTTTCAAGTCACTCTCATGTTTTTGTAAGTAGCCAGTCTGCTAAACAAAGTAGATTACTTTTGGTTAAGAATTTTTATTCTGGAGTTTATTGAATGTCGTGTGAACTCTTTCTGTGGATGTGTTCATCTTGCTTATAAAAATGTAGATGACTGATTAAATGTAGGTGACTGTAAATTAAGTCTTTAGAAGTCCATCCCTAATTCTGCCTGTGGCCTCCTTGTATTAACTTGAGCAGGTCTCAGGGTGCTGTGGCTCAGGTAAATGATGAGTGTGAAACTGTTTTAAATTCTCAGATGAAAGGTTCTGTGCAACTACAAATCAGTATATTATCTTCCACATCCAACAGCAAGTGCTCTCTGGCTTTTGAAGTACTTCAGTTGACTCACTATGTGTTATCATGGGCTATTTAAAACTGACTTTATTTGAATAAAGTGGAGGCAGATTAGCTTGTAAAGTCTCAGAAAATTTTAGCCCATATAGTTGTACTTAAAGGGCAAGAAAAACAAGAAGGGGATATATTAACCCTATAGAAAACATTCATGTGGTGTGTTTAATTATGTAAATAATGCACACTCATAAAAATTTCAAACTCTACAGTAAAAGAAAAAGTAGAAAATAATTGGCAAATGATATAAATGCTCTCGTGTGCCCCTGTATCATCTTCTGTTTATTTGGTGTTCTTATAGTTGAGTATCTGTGTACTGATATCTACAACTTACATTATAAGCTGCTGAGATGCCACACCATGTCTAATTTGTACACATGAAAATGTGTACTTAGCTAAATTTTTAATGGTGATAATTAACCCATGTTATGCTGATAATGATGGCTTTTTGCTGATCTTAGTTAAATCACTTCCAGGTTGGAGTCCTTCAGCAAAAAAGTCACATTCTGAAAATCCTGATAAATCATTGATCAGGTATTAAGAGAGCATCTTAACACTCTACATATTCAGCATATTTAGTTAAATCAAATATATCAATATATAGAATGATGGCCACTTATCAAAGAATTGGAGGACAATAAAATCCATGTATTTATTGATTCCATGTACATATGATCCAATCTTTGTTGTGTCAGGCTAATGCTGTTCTTCATCTTTATTATCAGGAGCGTAAATTATATGGTTCAAACAAGGACAAACTAATAAGAGATTTCTGATTCTAGGATATGTGTTAAATAGCCTTTACTATATATAGTAAATATATTTACTATACTATATATAGATCCTAATTAGAATTCTGATTATCACTTATAAGTTTTTACCAAATGTAACTTGAATTTTTAATGAGAAAATGTGAAAGAAATTTTAATTAACTTAGTCATTGATTTATGAAGAATTAAGTATGGATAAACTTAAAATTTTCTTTTACCCTTTTTAAATGTGAACAATGGCAGAATATGTTCTTGCAGACATGCAGGTCTTGCTTTAAAAAATCTAAGGAACCAGCTCAGTGTTTGACTAGACTAGCACTACCAGAATAAGTCTCTAGTGAGTATAATTTGTCAGTGGTTCTAGGGGTAGAGGAAACCTTTGATTTGGTATTCCTGATAGTTCAGAATGATGTGTGTATGTTCACCTCTGCACAGTTGTATATGATTTGCATTACTAATTTTCATTTTATATTAACTTGACAGAATCTTAGTATCAATTGGTGAATCATTTGGGGTGAGTATTTTTCCTGTGAAATACAGTAGTATGCACTATAACTATAAAAGAAATCGAGAATTTCTATAATTGAATTTACAAATGCTATTATTCAAGCACCTCATTCAGGCATGTTGCGTAGCATTTAGAAGACATATCAGATTTATTTTCAAATCAGATTTAATTTTAAATCATATTCATAATTGGTGAATTTCAAAGTTGTTTTCTAAACATTTCTTTGAGATTATATAATATTTGTGTGTATACATTCATGTATATACATACAAATATATGCATTATATAATCTCAAAGGAATGTTTTAAAAAACAGCTTTGAAATTCACTAATTTGAAATAAGATACTCCAAAATGTAATCACTGTGTCCAGATGTCACCAGCCAGTCCTTACCTACTGGTCTCCTTCTATACATATACACACTTTTGCTTTTCTTCCTCTCCCAATTCTAGGATATTCTTTCCCTGTTAAATTGATTAGGAATTGGTTACATGCCCCAGTATAAGTGACAGAGTCTGTGGTGGTCTTTGTTCCAGAGGAATCCAGGGGAAAGCTTAGCTTTGAAATGGTTATTCTAGTCTGGGAACCCGCTACTCTAGCTGGCCTTTCATTACCATCACTAATTCAGCAGTCCTGTATTCAGTGTGCATTACTATTAATGTTTCATACCACCCACCCCTCTGCCTGTATTTGTTATTTACTGCTGCATAACAAATCACCCACAAACTTAGTAACTTAAACCTTTTTTCATCTCAGTTTCTGTGGGTCAGTGAGCAGGCATGGCTTAGGATCCAGGGTCTCTCCGGACAAGGCTGCAGTCAGTGTGTCACCTGGAGCTGCAGTTATCTCCAGGCTCACCTGGAGAATGACCTCTCACAGACTCATTCATATGGCCGTTGGCTGATCCTCGATGGCTATTGGCCCAAGCCATCAGTTCCTTGACACGTGGGCTTCTCCGTAGGGTGACAGGCTACTCACAACATAGCAGCTTGCTTCTCCCAGAGCAAGAACTCCAAGAGAGGGAGGCAGGGAAGGAGGGAGATAAACAAGCAAAATGAAAGTCAGTCTTCTTGTAATCTTGGAAGTGACTTTCCATCACTTTTGCCACATTTAAAGAGCTCCTGACTTGTTTATTTATTTAATTATTTATTTATTTATTTCACTTTTTTGTCTGTGTTGGGTCTTCGTTTCTATGCAAGGGCTTTCTCTAGTTGTGGCAAGCGGGGGCCACTCTTCATCGCGGTGCGCAGGCTTTTCACTGTCGCGGCCTCTCTTGTTGCGGAGCACAGGCTCCAGACGCGCAGGCTCAGTAGTTGTGGCTCACGGGCCTAGTTGCTCTGCAGCATGTGGGATCTTCCCAGACCAGGGCTCGAACCCGTGTCCCCTGCACTGGCAGGCAGATTCTCAACCACTGTGCCACCAGGGAAGCCCCCTGCCACATTATTTTGTCAGGAGCAAGACACCACCAGGTCCAACCCACACTCAAGGAGATGAGGATTAGTGAGAGCCATTCTAGCATCTGCCTGCTGCACTGCCCCAAATGAAATAACTAGAGAACCATAAATGTTTGTATACTAAAAGACCAAATGTTAAAATGTTTGTTACAAATAGTAAATGCTGTGACATTTAGCTCAACATAGGCTGCAGCTGTCAGGCTTCACAAAGGGGCTATGGACCACATAAATAGGATTGGATCTGGATAAGTATAGAGTAGTGGTCTTCAAACTGTTTTGCTTGCCATAGCCTCTAAAAGAATTGAGAAAATGTTATATGTACTTCCATATTTTAAAGCTGATAACTGAAAATCTTATAAATTTAATAGGTGCCCAGAATTTTGTTTCTATCATATTGTACATGTGCTCTAAATATATTTTCCATCAAAATCTGGTTTTGCATTTAATTTTTTTGAAACTTAGTTCATTTAATTTTTGGAAAATAAAGCATAATTAGCAAAGCTAATCCTTACTGTCAAATCAGTCAAATCACATTTAATTTCTATCAGGAAGTCTGACTTCATTCTTGAGTTCAAATAAATGTGTTAATACACATCACTGAGATTATCACCTCACTCTGGTTCTGAAATAGATAGACAAGACATAGAGTTTTTCCATATGTTTGTCCTTTGGATAAAATAAGGTATTGTGCCCCCTTTGGTATCTCTTACCAAAGCTTTCTTTGCTGTGAAAGGATTCTCCCTCAGGAGATAAATATCTCAGATCATCTCTAGTAATACTTGGATGGACTCAAATGCTTAAGTTTTTTGGCTATTTAATATTTTATTTTAAAACTTTTAGAGGTTAGGATATCAACGAATACTACTACATCAGTAATGGCTTCAAATATATAGTATGACTTGTCAACATGATACCCATAAAGTGAGTCCAAAATTATTATTCACTAAACATCGCTTATTAAATTCCTGTGACATTCTTTCCGGTTATGCTGTGCTCTAAAAAGAAAAAAAATCTGTCAAAAATAAGGTTCCAGGAAGCTGTTCCAACTTTGCATGCTTCTGAGAAGTAGCCCGGGTTTTGTGTGTGAGTAGGTTCTGAAAATGAGGAACTAGGACTTTTGGAGTAGGCATCAGAGTTGTTGGGAAGACACAGGGGGGTTTGAAAATAGCAGGTATTTAATTGGGGCAGAGTTAGGTGCAGTTAGTCTGATTTTAACATTTTTCATATCTCTTATTTGGTCCATAAAAGCAGAAAATTAAAATGCAGATATTACCTCTGCCTGATTTTTGACCCACCTCAAACCTACAATTAGGGGTTGCTAACTGCAAAGTGGTGGCATTTAATGATTTAAAATAAAGAATTCCATAATTTGCAGACTTCTGAGAAGTTCCAGAAAATAAATCAAATGGTGTGTAACAGCGACCGTGTGCTCAAAAGAAGTGCTGAAGGAAGCAACCCTCCTAAACCACTGAAAAAACTGCGCTTTGACATTGAAGGATCGGATGAAGCAGATGGAAGGTAGGAGCAGTGTTCGAATGTCTTTCAGTAGCTGAGCTGGTCATCGGGAGAACCCAGAGTGCCCACCCTACTCCTGGCTTACACCAGTCCTTCTCATGCCAGTTTTATTTGGAAATTATGAGGATTGCTCAAAATAATAGGTGTGACTGCATCCCAAAGTTAAAAGCACCATGTAAATCTACTGAAATTCATTGAAAATATCAGATGTTAAAAATCTGGTCATTTTTTTACAAAGCTATTGATAAAATTTTGTTAGTTTTGATTAACATTAGATTTTAAAATGCTTACTCTTGAAAAATGCTACTGTGTTTTATAAGAACCACCGAAAAAATATCTAGGATCATAAATTTGTGACATTTATATTTTAGATGTTCGATTTATAAACCTTTGAAATTAAAAGCTACTCACTAAAATAAGAGCATAAAAAGTCATTGAAAACATAGTTATTGGAAATCTGAGGTTTTCATTTATACATATACGTATGAAATATTTTGCATTTTTTAAATCTGCAGTAAACATCTCCCAGGGGAGTCCAAATTTCAACAGAAACTGGCAGAAATGAGTAAGTACTTATCATTTCACCTTATGTAAATGAACAGTCATTTACATTGCAGAAAGCCTTTTCACATTATAAAAGAATAAATTTATAGAATCTCTTTAATTAGTGACTTGCTTATGCGTTCAAGATATAATTTGGTCAAGCATGTGTTATTTACAAGCCTGTATGGATTAGATGTGTGATGCAAAGTGAAGGTCATCTTCATCCTTCCTAAAATCTGTGTGGGAAGACCAAGAAGTGAAACCAAATCTTCAACATGAATGGCTGTGGTTAGAAAATATTTTAGGTAGCAGAACTGTAATGAGGTACTCTTTATTTAAGTGTTGGATGTAGGCAAGAATGTAATAAACTTAGCATATATAAACATCATCACCTTTATTTAAAGAATAATCTTTTATTCTGCAATTACTGAACTTTCCTAATTTGCAAGTTTTAGAACTTATTTTAAACAAAAGTTTTCCATTACTGGAAATCAGAATTTTGATAAAGAACACTAGAGCATTTTCCAAGTTATACAGAGTGACGTAAGTTTGGAATGTTAAGGCAAATGGACTTCTCTCCTAAGCTACTCTGACACTATGAAAGATTAACCCAAGTATAGTAGATGGGAAGCACATTAAGAAAAAGATCAGTGTGCACTAACTGTTACTGCGTTGTCTTAGAGAGGTAGCCATGAGGTGAGTGTGACATTTCCTGATAATCTGGTGCCAGACCCATTAACAGGAAACAGAGCTGGGTCTTGGAAAGAAGACAAATATTTAGGAGATAATAAGAATTAAAACTGTCATTCCTAGGTCATAAGACATATCAATAAGAACAGTACCAATTAAAATGTGACTTTTTAAAAAGGGACTTTCTCTCAATATGTCTCTGTAGATACTAACTTTGAAATATAAAGTGTTTTTAAAAATACTTTTGATTTTTTAAACCATATTTCTATGTGTATTATTTTGAAGAGTACTATTGAAACTAAATTAAATTTTGTGGTTATAAATGGATCTCTTTTTGGATTTTACATTAACTAATATACTCCTGTTTCAACTTTTAAATAGTTGTAGCTTTTCCCCCCAGTACGTGAAAATAGACATGAAGCTTATAACCAAAATCAGACCTTAAAAACATGTGGAAGCATTTTGGAACCCACAAATATGCATTTTAAAAGGAGCAGAAAGCTGTAAAAACATGTATATTTTCTTATAGAAGAGCTCAGTTGCTGTAGTCAGTACATTTCGCAGTGACACACTTAGCTATGACCATGAATTCCCTCTGCCAGGCTGAAGTTCAGGGCCTTTGTGCAGCTGAAAATTGAGGAGAGGTAGCAGAAGTTTTAACCCATAAGGATAAGGAATTCTCCAGGTTGCTCCAGCTTTCCTCAAAAAAACTGTATTCAGAAAAAGATCATTACACAGTGCTAGATTGCTCAGAGTGGAAGGGCCAGAAGGGGAGACTTAGAGTCACTCCTTTCTTTACCAAGCGTGAGTGTTCTTTGTGCTTCTTTATGAAGAGCCTTTGCCCACCTCTAAAATCAAGTTAAGATTTTTAAAATTATTTAAGAGAAGCATTCTGTTTTTGTGTTGTAATTAATAATGTATTTTTAAATGTCCACGTCCAAATTAAATGAGCTGTGAGCTGATGTGTTTGCAGTACTTGCAGCGTGTCTCCAAACACAAGGGAATTCCTGGCTTTATGAAGAATAACACTCACTTCAGCAGACCAGCCCAGAATTCTGTATTGCTCAGGTGCCAAACTTAACCGTATCATCTCTAGAACAGTGGTCTACAAAGTTGGGCACACTTGGGTGTGTGTAAGACCACCTTTTGGGGGTACATAAAGAGACTATTAGAATATTTATCTTTATCTCATCTATTTTAATGTTTGGGGTATGTGTGTCTTATAATTTAGACACATGTACATACATACATACATACATACATACTTTAGTGGTACATGCTTGGAAGAAAATTTGCTGATGGGGATGTATGATTTAAAAAACGAAACCACTGCTTTTGCGAGGCCCTGGGCTCCATCAATTTGGCGTAAGCATAACATATGTGGCAGCCCTTTACCAGCTTACCCAGCACCGTCAGTGCTATTAACATTTCTTCATCCTTGTTTTAGCATCTACTCGAACACGAATGCAAAAGCAGAAAATGAATGATAGCACGGATACCTCAAACAGGGAAGAAAAGTGAGGACCTCACGACCTTGGTGGGCACCCTGTACACCTCCGGCTTCATTGTCTCCCACAGATCTGACTGTAGAACTCTCCCAGGTTCTGTTTACGGCCACATTTGATACATACCTTCAGCTCTTTTTGTGGATAGCACAGTTGGGTATTTGTGCAGGGGATTCCTAAGCCACTTGCAACATTGTAGTCACTAGAACATGCATTGTTATTGTACAAGATTGAATATCATGTGCCAGTCCTGCCATTTAAAAACCTGTAGCAGATGTTTCCATTTCCAAAATACAGTAAGTCCCCTACATACGAACCTTCAAGATATGAACTTTCAAAGATGCGAACAATTGAATCCAGCAAGGAACCAGAACCTGTGCCATTAATGTCAGGCGTGAGTGAAATTGCAGTTTGCCCTCCGTCTCCTATTGCTGACGATCCTTCAGCTCTACCATCTCCCACCTCCTCTCCCTCCTCCAGTCAGTAACTCTTCTTGCCTCTTCAGGCGATGCCAGCCCGTGTGCCAGCTGTTGTACTGTACTACTGTACTTTTCAAGGTACTGTACTGTAAGATTAAAAATGTTTTCTTTATTTTTTGTGTTTGTTTTTTATGTATTATTTGTGTGAAAAGTATTATAAAGCTATTACAGTACAGTACTATATAGCTGATTGTGTTAGTTGGGTACCTAGGCTAACTTCGCTGGACTTACAAACAAATTGGTCTTATGAAGCACTCTCTGAATGGAACTCGTTCGTATGTAGGGGTTTTACTTACAATTGCTCTGCTTTACAAATGGTGGCAGGATCCCCTGGGAGTGAGAGTCCTCACAACCTGTGCCTATCTGAGTACTTTGTCTTCTCTTGTGGCATGTATGTGATGTTTGCTCTTATTTTTATTAATTTATATTTATTTTTTTAACTTAACATGAACACCCTTAGAAAATGCGTCTTGTCTTCCAAATGCAATTTGGCTGACTGCCCCCATTCACCCAAATGATCCTGAGCTCTTGTGCTAAAACATATATTAGAAACTAGGGAAAAATTACTAATTTTTACACATTAGATTTTAGTTTACTCATGGAAACTAAATGGATGTACTGTGTGTTTGTTTTATAAATATTAGTTTTTAAATGCAAACAGAAAGCAAAGTATAAACATATGAGATACTGTCATACTACTGATACAGATTTCATACCTCAGGACTTGTAAAAATTTATGCTTTTCTTCATCCAACTCATGTTTTAAAATAAAGAGTTATTAATAGTACTCTTGGTTTTTATACCGTTCAGATCACTGAATTCATGAAGTACCCATCTAGTGCTTGGA
This sequence comes from Balaenoptera borealis, assembly GCF_965194805.1. Taxonomy (NCBI): domain Eukaryota; kingdom Metazoa; phylum Chordata; class Mammalia; order Artiodactyla; family Balaenopteridae; genus Balaenoptera; species Balaenoptera borealis. The sequence goes on along the minus strand of NC_138877.1, from coordinate 20,112,235 downwards.
AAATAAAGTGTTCAGCTAGAGCTTTGCTGCAGAGGACCCTAATACAGTATATCCCAAGTGCACTTTCTAACATTTCTGGGTCCTGAAGCATCAAGATACAAAATAATTTTACTCCACAAACAGACTGTTAACTATAGGAGCCTTAATTTTTTTCTTAGAGAGTTATATAATTACATCTCAGCAGTTACTCTGCCCTCCTGAATGCGGGAAGAGGGTGTGTTTGTTCTGGAATGGTACATGTCTTCCATGTATCTTTTGAACTAGCAGTTGTCTTTTTTTTTTTTTTTTTTTCCTTAATTCAGCATGGTCTAACACTGGCATATTCAAAGCCGCATCATTTCTCATCCAAAATGCAGGTAATGAAAGGTCTTTGGGTTAGGCATTAATGTTTCTGATTTTGTGCAAAAGCTTCAATTTAAAACAGCTGCATTAGAAAAGAGGCACTCCCCCCTCCAACACCTAAAGGTGTATTTAAATATCTTGTGTGATTAACTTATTTAGAGATGGTATAATTTAAAATAGGTGGTATTTAAGGTAGCATCTACTAGCTTTTAGGAAAATTACTTTGTCTAAACTCAGAGTTCTTTTTAAAAAGAAACCTGGTCTTATTTGTTAGAAAACAAAACTTTATTTTGTGCTCAGTTAAGTTGCAAACTTATTTTTTTTGACAGTTATCTTGATAACAAAGGCACTAGAAAGCTTTATCTCATTTCCTCATTCATTTTTGCATGAATATCAAACAAATCAGTTAGTTTTTAGGTCAAGGGCTTACCACATTTCTGAGTCTTTTGCTAATAAGTTCATGTTAGAATTAGTGTCAGAACTTAAGGAACTTCAGAGATCATGTATTGAGATTTCTTAAATAAGTCTTCAGATATTGCTTTATTGCTTTTTGTATTGGTTAAAACTGTACATTTAAAATCGCTATGTTACTATTTTCTACAATTAACAATAGTTTGTCTATTTTTAAATAAATTAGTTGTTAAGAGTCTTAATGGTCTGATGTGGTCTTTGTATTAAGTGCACTAACGTTCTCTTTGGTATCTAAATTCTCTCCTAGTATCTCATCCGTTCTTAGCCTTTAAGAATGGGCTTTATATGCTGATGAATCCCAAATTTATTTCTCCAGCCCTGACCTCTTCATGGAGGTCAGAGCTCTCATAGCCAACAGAACTGTTGATTCCTACCCCTCCTCCCCACCCAACTTCTCAAAATATAAACCAAAATCAAACAAAAACACCCTTTTCTACCCTAGTCTTTTCCCATGTTACTAAACACTTACTTGCTCAAGATAAAAACCTGAGTCTTCTATTAGCTATTGTCTGGACCACTGTTAAAGACTTCTAACTGGTCTCTACTTCCCTCTCTTTCCTCTTTACCTTTCTACTCCTTAAAGACCCCTTTAGAATATAAATTGATTCACTTTGCTCCTCTCCTTGAAGTATTCACACTCCTGATCGCGGCCTGGGAAGCGGCCCCTGCCTTCTTCTCCGTCCTGTTCTCAGGCTACTTTCTCCCTGCTCGCTGTGCTTTATCCCCACTGGCCTTTTTCTCTTATGACGCCAAGCCCATCCCTACCTCAGGCTTTTATATTTGCTGTTCCTTCTGTCCACGGTGCTCCTCCCCCAGGATTTTGCTTAGCTGGTTTCCTCTTGTCTTTCAGGGCTCAGCTCAGAGGCCTTCCTTGACACCCAAGCTAAAATCCTTCCTCTGTACTGTGCCACTCTCCTTCAAAAGTGTAACAGCATTCATCACCGTCAGAAACTGCCTTACTCGGGTTGCCTATTGCCTGTTTACCCACCCCGGCATCAACCTGGCTGGCCTTACCTACTACTATAGTTCTAGCATCTAGAAGAAGCCCGTATGTAGGGGGGAAAAAAGGTATGTTTCCTGTATGTTTTCCAAGTATGTAGAAACAATATTCTCTTTCTCTTTGAAAATGCCATGTACTGAGTACCTACTGTATTTCAGGCACATTCTAAATGTAAGTGATACAACAACAAATAAATAAAATGAAGATTCCCCCTCTCTGTGGAACTTACATTCTAATTCTAGTTTCGGGAAAAGAGAGCAAACGAATAAATAAACGAGGAATATGGTATATGTGATTGTATTAAGTTCTGTGGAGAAAGACATGCCAGGGAGGAGGACGGGGAGTACCGGTAGGGAGAGGAGTTTTTACACTTAAAGGAGAGTGGCCAGGGCAAGACTTGCCGAGGTGGTATTTGAGCAAAGTGTTGAAGAGGGTGAGGGAGTGAGCCAGGCACAAGAGGGGGTAAAACAGAACACAGAGAGGAAAAGCCAGTGCTCAGAGGTGGGTGTACGTCAGGGGTGTCTGAGGAAACATAAGACGTCACAGTAAGATGGGGAGTTTTAAGAAAAGGAGTCGGCGCGGGGGGGCAAGTATCTCTTTTCATCTAACACAGAGTTTATAAAGGCCTTTCCTTCCAAGCATCCTTCATATATATATATTATAAGTCTGCAGTCCTTTATCTGCAGTTCTGAAATCCAGAAAGCTTTTAAAACCAAGTGGTTCTGTGTGTTTGGTACCAAAAGTCATATGGCATCAAAAACATATCTAAACTGGCATAGAGCTACTGAGAGGTTTTATCCCACTTAGTGGGAATATTCTTCTTTCACCATTAGTGCACTGATTTGGGGGATCTAACCTAGGCCCTGCTTAGGTATCACTTATTATGTAATATATGTACCATATGATCATATTAAACTCCAAAAAAAATTAAGAAACACATCTGGTACCAAGGGATAATCTTGAGTTTAAGTAATGTGATTTCTCAAAAACAGGTGGACAGTAAAAGTCCCTCCTTCTGAAACAGCAGCATGTTTGTCCCTGAAGGAAGAAAGGCAAATAAAGAAGTTCCAGCAGGAAAAGCAGCAAGCATACCTCAGTGGACTGTATTTATGTTGGATGCGGATCTTCCATGAAATGCAGTCTCTTAGGTCAGGGAAAAATCAAGCAGCCTTTATAACATTAAAAATTTTTAGATGATAGAAAACTGATCACTTCTGGAGATTAATTTAGTATTCCAGTAATTAAAGCTCTTTATAATGAAAGGGACAAGCTCAAATTCAGTATTTACTTTATTCATTACAGTTTTCTGGTACGAATGGTGGGCGGCGGGGAGTATCAGTTCTATTACCGTCCGGATGATTTCCTAGAAACTTGCCTGTAGAAGCATATTTTTGTTCCTCATTTTTGGGCCAGACAGCGTACATGGCATTGGCAAGGATTTATTCAGTAGAATTTTCCTTTGGACTAAATAAATGTTTTACAGGACAACCTGAAACCTTGCCTCTAGACATAGCAGATTTCCACAAATATGGGGTCTTAAATAGAAATATAGTAACACTATATGTCTGAAAGGAATTAAAACAACTCTTTTAATAAGAAGCTGGAATAGTCATCTATTCTTAGAAATACTTTTTTGTGTCCATTATCTTGGAACTATACTTACACTTTAGTATTGATGTATGATGACAATTTACTATGAAAGTTAAATTTATTCCACAGACCAATAACAGTTACTTTCTAAACAGAAAATGCTATGATTTTAACTGAATTTAGTGAGAGAAAATCATTATGGTTTATGTTTTTATGCTTTGGCAAAGACTGAATTAAAAGTGACAGTACAGTATGGTTTTTCCTTTCTCTTTACAGTTCTCCCAACCTGTTTGTTGTGATAATAGCACAGGGAGGACTCATAAGATTGATTAAGACTGTGTAGTTTGTAATTGCCTCTTTTTCATTATCACTGGTCAAGAATTCATCTAACACTCACCAGGTTATGGTCTAGAATGACTGGCAGTTTCTTCAGGTCTCAGATGAAAACATTTAACCCTTTTTAAAAAGCACTGAATGGCATCTTCACAAACCTCTCTCAGCAGATGAGGACGCTACTTAATTCCTGTAAAATCTAAACCTCTCTGTGTGTAAGTTGGGGTGAAATTATATTGGAAGCACTAAAACACTGAATTTCTTGTGTGAGCAGAGAGGAAACAAAACTTAAGGATGGAAAATGTTAAGATGAACTTAACGGAGCCACTGACTTCTGATGTAGTGTCATCATGAAAATGGACCTTCCCTCTCACATATCCCTGACTAAACTTAGGGTTTCTGAGCTCTACAAACACTCATCTGTTAGAAAGAAATGAAGGAACTAAAGTGATATTATCCTTCATATAGGAGCACTGATGGCCAGCCTATCCTCAAAGACCAGAGAGAAAGCATGTTTTTTCAGAGAGATGTAACCACGGGACTCGTCTGTCATCTCCAACTGGTCTAAAATTAGCCCTTATTGTTTGGCATCCCAGGTTTTAAGAGCTAAACCAGTGATTCTCATCCTTGGCTAAACATCAAAATTACTTGTGGAGCTTCGTAAACATACTGAGTTAGAATCCTTGAATCTATATTTTGTAAAAGTTTCATAGATTATTCTATGCCCAGAGATAAGCAGCACGGAGATACAGAGCAGTGCAACCTACACATAACAAGCTTAGAGGAACTCTAGATAAAACTCCACCCATCCCTTCTTACTAACGTGTACTCTGGCAGAGCAGTGACCCACTGGGGAGTCTCGTGGAGGGTAATACATTTTTCATTCCTAAATAAACTTACCTTTGGGTGGTTCCCTTTGGGTGGTTCCCTTTGGGTGGTCCAATATTTCCATGAAATGAGTTCATAAAAGAAAAAGGCATTGAGGAACTTCAGAAGACCCTGTCAGAAAAGGGCAAGAAAGAGGAAGACAAGGTTTGGGAAGACACTAAAATATAAAGGCTTTTTGGTCAGTGACAGCGAGCATAGTAGGGTGAGGAGAACAAGTTGGAAATGAAGCCTGTGGACGTCTGACTGTGAGAACTGATGGCGACTGGTAATACCCAGGCCTCAATGTTTCTTTGCTGGAGAGAACAGCTAACCTACCAAAACATACAGACAAATGGTGTAAGGCTGTAACATCTTACGGAAAAAAAACCAGAACGAACTTTTTGGCCAACCCAATAAAATAACAAATACTACACAGTTCCAAAAATGGGATTCTGATTTAGAATTGGAGGCATCCAGACTCCTTTGCCTCTACCAGACAAGGTCTGCAAAAACGGATAAACAAAAAGAAACTAAGGATTCAAAAGTGACCTCACCAATAAAGAACATTCATGGGCAATCATATGAACAGTTGATTAGAATTAGTTGTTTAGAAGCCATTTACGTTTTAGGGTAGGCTTCGCTATGATGCCTTATCTGAGTAACTGCTTTAAAAAATAAGCTTATATCACATGGATTTGTGTATATCTAAGAGACATAAGGTTGACAGAATCTTGCTGCTTCTGAAGAATTAAAACACACACACATTTGTTCTATTATCTGCAAATAAGCACTTTATTATCAAACAGTTCAGCATCAGAACAAGGTTTCCAAAAGAGGTTTCTCTACATAGTATCATATTGTGAAAATACATGTTAGGAGACTCTACATCCTACATCCTGTTCCAGTTTCTCATTTGTAGTTGGGTAACTTGATCTAAACAGTATAAATTTATCTCTTTCTTACTAGTGGCTGTCCATGAAATGTAAGCATAGTTCCTTTTCGGCTAGTACTTTGTAATTACACTGTGCCAAGTTAAAAGACCTTACAGTGACATAAAAGTCAACTACAAGAAAAACAAAATCGTTTTTACTTACAGAGGCAAATCTCTCTTCACACAAAAGTAAAGGACATTATGCAATTATGTAAGGCAAATGAGCCCAGAAACAACATTCATTCAAAGATAGTACACTTCTTACTCGATAACCCCGTGTGAGAAATTAATGACTCAGAGTAAAGAGGGAATTAAAATTAGCCCTTGGGTCTTTGACAATTTAATTGCTAAGGCCTTTTGTGAATTCCAATTAACGCTCTAAATTAGCCGCTATTTCTCAGAACGAGGTACAGAAGAATATGAGCCTCAGATGTTTTAAATTCGTTTTGTGAACATTATTCCTTCATCCAGTATCCCACAAATAAAGCTGTTCTCGGGGCATAATTAAGAGTCATATAATAAGCTGAGTGCCTTACTCTATGCAAGGCACTGTGCTGGATGCTGCAAGTGTGCTAGTGACAGCATTCCTTGTCAAGCTATCTGTGTGGTATCAGCCTGTTGAATATGGAAATTTGGCCAGAATAGCATATACTTAGACCCATGTACCTACCAAAAGTCTCCAACTTAAGTGACTCGAAAGAGGAAATGGTAAGTATAGTAAGACATTTCAACTTTTTTCCCTTGAGCTTAGTCCCATCTGATCAGAGAGCATTTAATGCCTTCTCTCTAGATTGTGGATTTCAAAAGGTGGGGAAGACTGACCACCATCCTTCTCTTGACAGAACATTAAGTATTCAGCCAAATGTAGCTCATCATAAATATTAAAGAGAAATTATTCTCTGGCTTTTGCAGGGAAAATGGAAATGCTAAAAATTCTTTCCTGCAGGTGAGGATTAATTTTTAAAGGCTCCAACTCTGCTTGCTTTGCTGATAAAGTTCTTCAAGAGATCATGGTCCATTTCTGCAAAGCCTGACGTCTGTGTTACTACAGTCAAATGGTTTATGCAAAACCTGAAGCAGAATTCTTCTAAATCCTAGGAATGACAACAGAAATTTAACAAATAAACAAATTTGTTTTAACAAATTCACATATCCCAGTGCAATGCAACGTAGCACAAAAGTTCCTAAAACACATAGGCAAGGAAAAAGGATTTGATGGCCAGCAGAAAGAAATGTTGGGACAGCAATGCCTAAAGAATAGTTGTAAAACTATATAGCTAATATGAATCTATGCTTGTAAAAATTTAAATAACAGAGTAAAGCATTCAAGTGCCTCCACACTAACCAATGCAAAAAATGAAACTTTTTCTTCCCAGAGATAGGCACCTAGATGTATTGTTCATTCCACTTTCAATATTTATGCAGAGTACGACACTCCTCTTGTTCGTCTGTTTAATAAATATTTATTTATTGCATGAATGCATTGAGTAAACTGTTTAAAAGATTTTCTTTATGTTGAGCCCAACACTCCTCTTTTATATTCTTTTAGGGGCTTAAATAGTTTTACCTGTAAAGAGTTTGTGAGAAAAGCTTAAGCCATAAAACAGTCATCTTGGGAAATGCTTCTCTGAAGTCATTAACAGGCCACTGCTCTTTTTCCTTTACAAGAAGATAAAGGCTGGGATGATTAGATTTCATCAGATCACACATAGCTGCAATAATCTGAAGTGGGAAAATGCTTTGAAGAAATCATGACTTTCTGCTAAGAGAAACTGCACAGATTGGTGATTTCTGGCTTACTGTAATGTACGCCAGGCCAAAAAATAGTACTGTAGTGATTCTCTTGATTAGATCTGCAAACTTAAGAATCAGAAATAAGATGGCTGGACACTTTTTTGGTCTGAGAGAAACGAGAGCTAATGTCAGGCCAGCCTGCGGAGACTCTGCTATGCCTCCGACCCTGGGCTGTGCTGCCCTCCTGACGCAGCTCCTGCCATGCCTCCTTAACGTCTTTGCTCAAGTCTCCTTCTAAGTGAGACCTTCCTTCCTTCCCGGACCACGATTTAAAACTTCAGCTTTGATCTCAGCCTGCCCCCCACTGCCCCATTGCCCTTCTCTAACTTACTTTTTTATATCATTTATCACCACCTAACAGACCATATATTGTATTCGTCATCTATTGCCCTCACCAGAAAGTTCCAGGAAGGCAGAGATTTTGGTCTGTTTTGTTCACTTCCTGTACCCTTAGTGCCTAGAACCATGCCAGGCACCTAATGGGCACTCAGGAAATATCTGTTGAATCAATGAATAAACATTGCTGATTTTAAAATATGGGGGCAATAGAGAATTGTAGTAAAATGTGTGGTTTTGAAATTTGTCCAATATTGGATTGCATTCCAGCTTTACAATTATTAGCTTACTAAGAATTTACTTAATCTCTCTGAGATTCAGCTTCCTCATGTGTAAACTGGAACAAATAATAATACATATATTCTTAATAAGGTTCTTTTGAGAACTAAACGAGATATGAACTGTGCTTCAAATAATCCCTGGTGTGTATTAATTACATATTAAGTGTAGTCAAGCATGAGGGATAATTTGCTGAAAAGGTCTGTTTCTTGCTTATTAGAGTCAGCAAGTAACAATACTAGTCAACTCAAATATACTGTTCTTGATTTATAAAAACTTTTATATTAAGTATACATTGAGTCTATTTTACTTGTGGTCTATTATACTAATTTAGGGTACCACAGTTAGACAGCCTGTAGTAAAATACAGTGCCTCTACAGGCAAAGTTGAACATTCATTAAACAAATATTTAATGAGCACATACTATGTGTCAGGCACTATCCTAGGCACTAGGGATACGGTTGTGAGCAAAACAAAGTCCTTGCCATTTGCTCAGGGAGGTTGCTTTCTAGAAAACAGGGCTGAATGGTAACCATACAAATAATTCACGTAAACAGGGAATATGAAGAAGTCTTGGACGTTAATTCTAGTTCAGATGGAAACACTATGTGCCCACAATCTCATCATCTGAGGCAGCCCACCAGAGTCCAGTATTATCAGCATGACTTTAACAAACTCTTGAAAAAGCACAGTTATTGTTTGGCCATGAAGCCTTCTGCGTGTTGTAAGTGCCCAAAGTATTACTATCTTGATGAAAGACAAACATTCACTATGCTTGTAAATGTCAATGGTTCAAGGTGGGTAAGATTTTTTTTAAATGTTAAGTGAAAAAAAATCTAGTATTTAGAAATATATATTAGGTTGGCCAAAAAGTTCGTTCCGGTTTTTCCACAGGATGTTACGGAAAAACCCAAACGAACTTTTTGGCCAACGCAATACATAACCTAGGAAAAAATCAGAAGGAGCTGTATGAAAATGTTAGTGTCCTCTGGTTGAGGAGTCATTTCCTTCCTCATACTTTTTGTATTTTACAAATTTTCTTTAATAAGCACATTATTACTTATATAAGCAGAAAAGAAGTTATAACCTTTTTTCTGCCCACGACTAAAATGTCCCTGTTTTCTGACCAAAGGAAAGGATATCCTTAAGGAAATCGACTCCAAAAAGTATGGCCTGTTTCCTAACGATTTAACTCTAAGACAAGTTTTTTTTCCTTTCTTTATTATCAAAACAATACATGGTCACTGTAGAAAGTTCAGGAAAAACAAGCAAAGATAAGGAAATAAAAATCATCCACAATCCCACCATTCAAAGATAACCACTGACTGTATTTTTCAGTCTTTTTTCCTATGTAGATAATAAATTTTGGTCTTTTTAAATTCAGCTATTTATACTTAAAAAAAATTTATTTTACTATTTTTATTTAAAAAATAAAAATAAATATACTTATTTAAAAAATAGGAGCACAGTTCTTCAGTCAATGATATATGTTGAATAGTATTAACATTTTTTAGTTTAAACAATCCTTTCCTGTTCACACTGACTTTTTCCAATTTTTAAAAATTATAAACAACACTGCAGGAAACATCTTTGAAGCTAAAACTTTGTCTGAATCCATGGTTACTTCCTTAAGATAAGTTTCTATAACTGAATTCCTTAAAGAATTATATTTTTGAAGCTTTTAATACATATTATACCAAACAGCCCCCCAGACTGATTATACTAATTTGCATTCTCCTCAGCAGTTTAGGAGAACACCCATTATCCTGAGCCTATACTATTTCTAAAAATAGACTCCCTGGTTTGACAGTTGAAACATTATACCTTATTTTCATTTATATTTTTCATTTGTTCATAAATCCATTTGGTCCATGTTTTTCCATCAAACTGCTCATGTTTTCTTTTTGTTTTTTTTTAGAATTATACATTAACTATGGTGAACTTGCTTCGTGACATTACAAATATTTTCCCCAGAGTATCATTTACTTTGTTTTTTTCTCTTTATTTTTTTGTGTATAAACATTTTTGTTTTTTTGAGATCAGATCTATCAATCCTTTCTTTTATGGTTTCTGCCCTTGAGGTCCACCCTAACTTTATATATATATAAACATTCCCTTATATTTTTTCTGGTACTTTGTTTACCTTAGATCTTTAATTTACTTAGACTTTCTTTTAGTTTAAGGCAGGAAGGAGACAGCTAACCATTTCTTCCAGAAGGTGAGCTCCTCGAAAGGATGCCCTTCTTACCTGAGCGTCATACTTCACGGCGGCCGAGAGCAGCGCGATGGCGTTCTCCTCACAGATTCCTTGCTTGATAGTTTGTTGGCAGAGTTTTTTCAAACGATTTTCTCTGTAAAATGTAGCCAAATCTAGCAATCCTGGTGGAAAGAGATGTTTTCTTAGGGGAGTGATCTCAAGCACCCTGATTTAAACTCACTCAGCCTGTCAGAGATGATTCTGAATATAATCCTCAGTGAAGGGCTGTGGAAATAGAGACTTGGGCTTACTTACACTCTGAGCATGTGGCTCTCTCTACCTGAGGAACGCAGCTGCACTGAGCGAGTGCAGTACACAAACAAGTAGCTGTGGAAAAACAGGAGCAAGTGAACATGGCCCTAGTCTCTTCCTCAGAAATGCTCCTCTAGTTAGCCATCCCCCCGAATTATCAACATCTTCTCCAGCAGCATTCGCACGTGCTGTAATAGTGCCCATCTTCAAAAAGAAAAGAAACGCCTTTCAGGCCTCCTGCGACCCTGCCCCGTTTCTCTGTTCCTCTCCTGAGCGAGCCTCCTGGGGAGAGCGGTCTCTGTTTGCTGCCTCTGTTCTCTCACCTCCTGTCCTCACCTTAAGCAGAAGCCCAGCCCCTCTGCTCCCTGACACCACACCTGTGATGGTCACTAATGGCTCCCATGGTGCCAAACCCAAGGGGCTATCCTCTGATTTCATCTTACTCAACATTTACACAGAATTTGATGGCGTTGAGGAGGCTCCCCTTCTCGAAATGCTGTGTTACTTGCTCGTGTTTTCTTCTCCTTCATGAGTTACTCTTCAGTCTCCTGGCTGGACCATTTTTCCTGACTTCCAAGTATTTGAATGCCCCAGAGTTCAATGTTCAGATTCTTATTTCACTTATTTCCCTAAATGATCTCCAGCCCCTCAGTTTTAAATACCGTCTGTAAAAACTGATGATTCCTGTTATATTATCTGTCATCTGCTTTCCAATAACTCAACATAGAGTGATTTAGATGCTTAAGTTAATTTTAATCTACCCCAAGGGACACTATGAAGCACTCTAATCAAGAATGGTCGGTTAGTTTGCATTTGAAAGGCCCTTGTCAGGGGCTTCAGTTATGGCTACCTAAATCTTCATTGGAGGACGTGTTAATTAGCATAAAGAATGCTACAAACACTTTGTCACTGGTGAAATGAGTGGCACTCAGGTTATGTGGCTTGGCTAGAGATGCTGTGAGGGTGCCTTTGGCCCCTGCGTGATCGGGGTTCAAGCACCGTGGGCTCAGCAGTCCTACTACACCCTTGGAGTGGTACATTCGCCGGGTCTGATCCAGTCCTGGTTGCCACCTGATCAAAAGGCTAGCTGAATCCTGATTCTAGAATATTGTCACGTTTACTTCACAATAACCTTTCACGGAAGGTACTTCATAGAGGGCCCAAAGGACAGAGAGCCAGGATTTCATCAACCTTACAACATTAACTGTTTTTATACCTGCTAATAAGTTTTGTACATTTGGTAGAAATTTCTACTAAGTTTGGTAGAAACTTGCTTTCATTGTAACATGACAAATATTATCAAAATTATAGAAGAAAGGCCTATGGCCCTCTGAAATCTTTTGAAATCTTGAGAGCCGTGAATGGCCTGATTGCTCCTGGTCAGTTCTCAACAACTCCCAAGTTCACATCAGCAGCCCCACACACTCCGGGCATCAGACTCACGCGTGCGTGAGCTCCGTGTACTGCCCTGAGCCTCTGCTCCAGGGGGCGCAGCGCTGTACCCGTTCTAGGCCCCCCCCCCCAGGCTGGCCAAGGAGCCAAGTGCCCACTCCTAGACCACACTCTGTGCTCCTGGGACCCTGGGATTCCCTGAATAATCAGCCCTGAAGCCACATATGTCAGTATTTCCTCCCCTCCAGACCACGTGCAGACCCCCCGCCCCAAGGGGTGGCCGATGGGGTTGACTGGGACACGGACATGCAGGCTGGGATGCCCACACACCCCTGGGATGCAGGATGTAACTGGGGGTGGGTAAAGGAAGACGGCAGGTCCTAAGCTGGAGGCCAGAGGCCTGTGCCTCCTGTGCCACTGTGTCCCCGCACAGAACTCCAAGCGTCCTACAACTCTAACTTCCAGCTGAAACGCCTACCTGGCCCTTCAGTTCTTGATGAAGGTATATTTTTCAAGGTATGAGGATTGAACATATTTTATCTGAAGCTTGTTAGCTTGACATATAACTTTAAATTTTTAGACAAATGGTGCATAGGCCTCCATTTAGACTCTTGCCCAGGGCCCTGCAAACTTGAGGGGCGGGCCCATAAAAAAAACCCTGCCACGCAGACGTCTAAAAAGCAGCTCAAACTCCTTTGATTTTTCAAACTCAAGAGCAAAACCTGGTGCTCTCCACACTCAAGCCAAATACCGCAGAGCAATCATCCTTCTCTCTTTTTCCCTCAAAACCCACATCCCATCCACCAACAAATCCTGTCAGCTCCCTATTTAAGATATACTCAGAATCTGATCTCTTGCAACACCTCCACTGCTAGACCACCCTCACGCAGGGCACCACCATCTTATACCTCAACCATTACAGTTTACTGATTTTTTAAAAACAAATCCTCTCACCCCTGGAGTAGAAGCTGCTGGCGCCTCTCCCTTCACATATGCACAAAGCCATTCTCCCTTTCTTCCAAAATCACAGACTACGTGGCTGAGCCATGACCATCTAGAAATGACCACTCCCCCCAACTTCCTGTGCAGCTGAGTTAAGGCCTTGGTTATCTCTGGTCCATGGTTTAAAAGAAGTGGGACTTCCTTAACCAACACTGGGATTTGCCCTTTGCCCCTTGTCACTGTCCCTTCCTCCATCCTGCTGCCTGTAATGCACACGTGGTCTTGGCCATGAGTGCAGGGGCCACAGGTAAGGACGCCTTGCACTGCACCCCTGTGTGACAGAGAGAGAAACTGTCTTGTTTAAGCCACTTCCTTTTTCCATTTTACTGCTAAAGCAAATCCTAAATAACGCAACCCTCATGCTCAAAACCTTCCAGGGCTGTCCATCACGCCAAGAATAAAACTCGAGCCCTTCACAGTGGCCTCCAAGGTTGTACCTGGTCTTGCCCAGACCCAGCTGCCTGGCCTCAGTTCCTCCGACTGCCGGTCTCTCTCTCCCTCCAAACCACCCGGGTCTTCCTCCTCCCCTTCCCCCCTCCCCCCTCTTCCTCCCCCTCCTCCCCCTCCCCCTCCTCCATGTGCTACATATGTTCCTGTCTCAGACCTTTGCACCTGCTATCTCCCTTGTTTAGAACACTCTTCACCTGGGCGTCTGCATGCTTCCCCCAGCTCTCTGCTCAGCACACGTCCTCACAGAGGCCTTCCCTGACCTCCCAGCTGACTGCTTTTCTTTCTTTGTTTAGGGCTGGCCTCCCTCCTCCGAGCAGCAGCTCCACAGGAGCAGGGTGTCGGTCTGTCTCATTCATAGGTGCCGAGGGGAGCACGGCACATAGTGGGCCCCTGGGCCCTCAAGTATTGTGGGAGAAAGGAAGGAAAACTATAAAACTTAAGAAATCAGACTTTTTTTACCTAAGGAAAATTAAATGCTGATCTGGTAAAAAAAAGTGTTATTGGATTTATACATGTAAAATGAATATTTAATTGAAAAATTTGAGAGCTGAACTCTTTCTCCAGTTCCTTACAGAAGTAACTCCTTAATTCTCTGTCCCACGGGCCAACAATATTGCTGACAGCTGTAAACTGAAATTTAGTCTGTTTTCACCTTGTGCCCGCTGGACGCCCTGGGTTGCTTTCCTACCGTCAGTAAACCTGAGGTGCAGTGATGCACCAGATCACAGTGGGTGGTCCCAAAGGGACCGTCACAGTTATGGAGACCAGCAGGGCTGCCTATTACATGCATTTTCTCATTTTTATAATGTAAGTATCTTGAAGGCAGCAGCTGTGTGGTAGCTAAAAAGTCGGGTACAGTATCTAGTAATTCAGGAAGAATGGCACCTGTCCCACAGTGCTGATGGTTTCATAATTCATCCATGTCTCATTTTATCCATCCAGTCAACCTTTGTGTGAAGTGGGAACAAGGGAAAAGCGTTTGGGTTCAACACACAAAAAGAGAACTGCTTCTGTGATTACCCTCACAGCCACTTCCTTTTAGGCTCTACACGAAGCACCTTTCTGCCAATCTCTTGGTCAAGTCTGCTGGTGATTACCTACAGCCTCCTCGGGGGACAGGCTGATGCTGTCTGTGTACAGGTACTCCAGGAAGGCTCGGTAAACAGGATATGAAAATTCACTCATTTCTACAATATCATCCTCGCTGTCTTCCAACGAAGAGCGAAAATGCTCACACCTGAAGGAAGAAAGAAGCGCGTCAGGTCCTGGCTTCTGGGCAAGAGCCAATGACCTTCCTGCGGAGCATGTGCTCGTGGCGGTTAAAGGGGAAACAACTAACAGGGAGAAAGGAAAAACACAGCACCACGCAACTCCGTGTCCTCGCCGGGCCCCTGGCTTCCCCTGCCGGCCGGAAGTCTGCGGTCGTTTATTCGACGAGGCTGCAAATGCTAACCTGCTGCGGGGCAGCTGCCTCCGCGGCCACGAGCTCCCAGGGGCCCTCCCACACCACATCCGCGGGGCAGCACTTACAGAAATCAGGTAGGTTTATTTTCATAAACTCAGAGTAATTTTGTTTCTTCTCCTCCTGTTATGAGTTGAATTGTATCCCCCAAATTCATAGGCTGGAGTCCTAACCTCACTGTAACAGTATTTGGAGAAAGGACCTTTACAGAGGTAATCAAGTTAAAAGGAGGTCATTAGGGTGGACCCTAATCCAATATGACCGGTGTCCTTACAAAAGGGGGGATTTGGACACGGGGAGAATGCCGTGTGAAGACTGGAGTTACGCTGCCACAAGCCAAGGGCTGCCGAAGACTACCAGCAAACCACCAGGAGCTGGGACAGAGGCATGCAACAGATTCCTGCTCAGAGCTCTAAGAACTCATTCTATGCACAGCCCTGATCTTGAATTTCTAGCTCCAGAACCATGAGAGAATAAATTTCTGTTGTTGCAACAGATTAGTCTACAGAACTTTGTCACAGCAGCCCTAGCAAACCGTAACCTCCCCACTTCTATGAAGGTTTATGGGCTACAGTGAGAGTGAACAAATACTGCACAGCCTGACCTTACTAAGAAGTGAACTTGAGACTAAAATGCCGTATTGAGTTTGTGATTCACTGAAGTAGGATTTAAATATCTGTTACACAGCAACGAAATGAATTTCAAAATCACTATGCTAAGAGAAAGGAGCCAGGCAGAAAAGAATGCATATTGTATAATTACATTTACCTAAACTTCTAGAATATACGAACTAATCTATAGTGACAGAAAGAAGATGGTGCTTGCCCCAGGGCTGGGGCCTCAGGGATCTTTGAGGGGTGATGGAAACGTTCTGTGTCCTGATTTGGGGCAGTGGTTTCCCACGAGTATACGAATGTCAAAACTCCTCAAACCGCACATTTTAAATGGATGCAGTTGCTCAAAAATTATACATCAATAAAAGTGATTTTTAAAAATCTCTGTGTTAGCTTTACTCCCGACCTTGCTGCTCTTCTCTTTTTTCAAGCATCTAAATGTTCAGTGTTAGCAAATGTAAAATAGATAGCTGGTGGGAAGCAGCCGCATAGCACAGGGAGATCAGCTCCGCGCTTTGTGACCACCTAGAGGGGTGGGATAGGGAGGGTGGGAGGGAGGGAGACGCAAGAGGGAGGAGATATGGGGATGTATGTATACGTATAGCTGATTCACTCTGTTATACAGCAGAAACTAACACACCATTGTGAAGCAATTATACTCCAATAAAGATATATATTAAAAAAAAGAAAACAGAGAGTACAGAAGAAATGCCACGTATAATGTGTTTCCCCCGCTGCAGGGCACGCTCATAAGGGCAAAGAGAGCCTTACCTTTTTTCAGAATCACAGACGTGCCTAACATAGTTCCTTGGAACTAGAAAACAACAAACATTTATTTCAATTCTTGGAATAAATGATTCCTTACCTAATTTTGAGAAGGACTTTATGCGCATAAATGTACTTTCCATCCACCAGAAATCTCAGGTCTGCGGTGCTGGGATTGTCAAATTCTCTCTTCAGGGACTCAGCCACGGTGAGGTGGCCGTCAGGTTCTGGGGGGCGGGGGGCGACACCAGCGCTTTCTAAGGAGGACGCAGGCCCAGCACGGCTCTGCTGACACGAAAACACCAGTTCCCCAAATAACTGCCCCACTGAGCTATGCGCTGTTTTCCCAAATACAGATTCCCGCTGCTGCAATCATTAAGGATAAGAACCTCAGACACATCTGCTTATAAATCTGGCAAAACAACTAAAGTCCCAAACCACCACAAAATTTTTGAAAGTCTGAGTAAATATACCAGCTAAAAATAAAAGCTATAGTTTCCCAGTCACATCAGAAAGCAATCCAAAGGACTTTTAATTTGGTATGAGATACTGATTTCTAATACTTTTGAGAAAAATGAATCGATCCAATGAGTTCCCTTTCACAGGAGCTCATTAGAGGGACATAAATTGCCTGACACTGCACTGAACAAAGTCCTCACTATCAAAAAATGAAAACACCAGAAGTTCTCCTCCTGGCTTGCAGGCCACCACCCCGAAGGACAGCGGTCAGCTCACCCACGGACAGGAGGCGCCAGGTGACGGCGGGCGTGGCGAAGCAGGCGAACACGTCGTCGGTGGAGGAGAAGTGGGTGAGGTGAGGCAGGGTCACCGACTGGCCCCGGCACTGGCCCCACATGTACACGTGCCCTCCCTGCGTCTTGGCTGCAGACGTGTGGGCAGAGTGGCAGGCCGCAATCTCTGTAATTCTAGGTCCACAAACACACACCAAGTAAACACGGTAAACAGGAGAAGAAACAAGGTGATTTTTTCTTCCCTTAGGTCTAACTGATTAAAAACAAAAACAAGACTTAAGACACCTAAGCTTCTCAACTGTCAGGCACCCAACAGTTATTTATATGTAAGCTATGCCTCAGTGGCACTTATGTATCATGAAGGTCTGCTTGTTACCACTTCCAGCCAGTACGCCCATAAAAATATGTACCATCCTGTTTTGAAATTCAAGTATTAATACAATCCAAGAGAGCAGAGACCAAAAACAAAGACCAAAAAAAAAAAAAAAAAAAAAAAGAAAACAGTGATGTAATTGTTTTCTTAAAACATTACTTACTAAAGCAGATCAGAAAGATTTGGGCCATCTTGACCCAGGGTCAATAAATATTTTCATCAAAACTTTACCAATTTTAGGGTTAAATGAAGCATGCTGTGGGTCACCTCAACTCGCACTGCAAACAGTAAGTGCAGTGGTTCTGACTCACTGGACTGTATCATCTGGAACCCAAGAGAGCAGTTTTCTGGGATCAACCACATGTTAGACCCTATTTCAGTAAGTTCATGATTGACAGGCAGGTAGTTCTCAGAACACTTCCTAGTGGAAACCACTGTTTTGTTGAGTTGAAAATAATTATTTTCTCTCAGACTAAGCCACCATACAGATTTAAAGAAAAAAAACTATTTCCCCAAGTGAAGTACCATCTTGATTCTGTCTCGGGCAATGGTACCAGCATTCCCCAGTGACTTAGGCTCAGAACTTCAGGGTCATCTTTGACTTCTCCCTCCTCATGTATCTCTTTGTTCAGAACATCCGCTTGACAAATAACAGCAATTCTTTCTTTGTAGTGCCTCCCATTTGCCACACCCTCATCAAGGACACCCATACCCAGACCAACGCAACTCTTAGGGCTCCCTGCCTCAGACTTTCTCTCCCGACCTAAATCGCACAATGCTGGCAGGTTAACGATCCTCTTGAAACACCATTCTCATCACTACTTTCAAACCTTCGTTGACTTCCCATAAGACAAAAATCCAGACACATGACCTTAAGGCCTTCCATAATTTGCCTTCCATCTATGTCCAGCACTCTCTCAAATCACCTTTGCCCACACACTCTCTGTTCCAATCAACAGATGTACTCACTGCCCCTTAATGTCATTATGCACAAAGCCCTTGGTCAGGAATGTCCTTTAGCACTTTGGGAGACCACTTACAATGACAGCCTCTTTTCCCTGATAACGTTCTATGAAAAATGTAACTGATTGGAACACAATCGTGTCCTTCTATGCTAAACTACCCAACATCAGGAAATCAAAACAACTTCATTCCTACATTCACTTCTGAAATGTTTACCATTAGCCTCCAGGAGAGGGGAAGGGCCTTTGCCATTCATTAGAGGAGGTGAGACACTGCTTCCACAGCACAGGGGTTAAGGATGCAGAAAAGCTGGGAAAGCTGGCCCTCCCTGAGCATGGCCTTGGGGCATTTACCTGGAACACCCAGTGCCACTCGGGAAGTCAGGGGTGGGGCTGAGGCTTGGCTGACTGCAGCAGCTGCTACAGCAACGAGAATGGAGAAGGTTTAGAGGGAACCTTCAGGTCTCAGCTTGGGACTCGACCATCAGCCAAGGCGCCCTGCCTTTGCCTGATGTCATCTGTCCTTACATGTGATTCATACCAAGAAGCAAATGTGGAAGTTCAGATTTTCCAGTCATACATGCAATAGACAATGACTATAAACTGCGCTAACCTTTACTGTCAGGATGTCTGGCATATTTCGCACTTTATTTTGTAGCCATTCTTAATGGAAAAAAATTACTATATGTTCATAATAAATAGGTTTGGTGTCGCCTCAACGGAATGATCCGCAACAATGGCACAGCTTAATGTCTGAGAAGTACTAGAAATGAAACAGCAGAGAGTGAGACAGAAGGCAAAACAGAAAACAACGAGGAAAGAAAAAAGGTAATTTGTGAGGGAGGAGAATAATGGAGAAGAAATCATGATTATAAAAAGATCCAGAGCACTGTTTCCCAATCCTGGTTCTGTAAGAGGCCAACACATGATTAATGACCTCAAGAAGTCACAAAATTCACAAAAATTCAAGGCAAAGTTAGTTTTAGATCAATCTAACTTAAACTGTGTTTTTAGGGAACGTTAAAGACATGCTGGTAAATCAAAGTCCTGAAAATTCAGAAAGATTGGGAATGACTGGGTTAGAGAAGAGAATCATTTTAATTATTAAAATCACTTCTATGTGAACATAAACAGTGACATAAAGTGTTAGCATTCCTCACCATAAACAGACTTAATCAGGTTTTTCTTGGGTTGTTGTTTGAGCAAATAATCCCACATAGACAGATTTCCCCTTTCCGCTTCTGTGAACACGTAACCAAGAGCTGACGACCCACCCCGCCCCAAGTTCAATCCTGTTTGTTCTAATTAGCCAAGGCTCCCCGTGATGGGCCCCAAGAGTCAGGAGTTCCTGAGAGATAAGTCATAACGTATCTGCAAAGTTTCAGTCATTGAAAAGGGCGGGAAGGTGCCGAACAAGTCCCAGCAAACCTAAAGGTTCCTCCCTCGCAATATTTGTGCAACGGAGAGCCTGCAAGCTCGGCAATCACCACCTGAAACTCAAGCTCGGAAAACTGAGAAAAGCAGGACCGTCTCATTCAAAACTCATCCCTGACATCCGTAGCCAAAATCATGTTTACGTGGACAAGACCAAGTGTGCAAGTATTTAGCTATTTCTACTTTTTTTTACATATATAATTCAAAAAAATGTTTTGAGTTATGAAGTTTTTTAAAAAGACAGAAAGCAATAGATAACTCTCCAGTGCCACGTGCCCTGACACTCACGTAACTTCCGTGCCCTGCTTCTCTGCCTCTTTCGCTCTTTCCCACTGAGCCGCCCTACAGTCTGTCTGTCCCAGCGTGACCACAGTCAGAAGACCTGGCACTCACTCTCGTACTGTCAGGACCAGCGGCGCAAGGTGGGGCGCGTCGCTGGTGGGCAGATGGCAGCGGGCTCTGTGAGTCCAGACAGAGGAGTTCAAGTTTATGTTAAATGTGGCAGCACGAGAAAAATGGTAAAGTGCCATACAGATAGTCTGTTTTTATACCCATGTTACCTCGGATCCTTTAACACTTCTTCGCTATTTTGTCTAAGTACTACAAGTCCCCACTGACTGGATTTGCTAGCCGGAGGCATTTTTGTGATTGTTCAGAGCCTCAAGACTGTCTCTTCTCTTTTTACTGAGCGGCTCTGAACCACCTTTAAGAGAAATGAAAGTAACACAGCTGCTTGCATCTCCTGTGTGCCTGCCAGCTCGTGACCTTCACTATCTTTCCTCTTCCCCAATTCTTAAGGAGTCTAGGGTCTTACTGTAAGATATGGGGGAAAAAAAGGTTTTTTAACCAATTTAACATAGGTTAAATAAAAGCAGCCAGGTTCACAATACTCAAATGAAAATCAAGGGAGCTGAAAATGACCATCTGGTTCTTCATTTTCATTGTTAAATATTCCAGTAGAAACATATAAAAGAACTGCTACAAATGCAAAATAATTTATCCATATATTTATTTAAAATCAGATATAGCAAAAATTAATATGTAAAATTAAAATGAAAACAGCAATATTAATTTCCACAATGATTTCAACCCTGGCTTAATGGAACAGATAATAAAATGTTCTTGTTCCATGCTCCTGTGTCAAGAAATGAAGAGTGAAAAGGCAGTGATATATCCATGTTTGAGAAATTTCAAGAGACCTTGAAAAATAGTAGGATAATCTGGGGGAAAACTCTGGATATGCTACTCACTTAATACAACCTTGCAAACAAGTGCACACACTCAGTTTTAATTTTTTAACCATTTTGCTCTGCTTCACAGTGATAGCCTGGGAGTTGAAGTAATGAAACAGCCGTATTCCTTTCAACTGGCAAATTTTATAAGTAGCTGCGTGAATGTCTTTATACCCCCATCTGAGATACTTTCATCTTCCTAAACCATAGAAGATAGACCTCCAATGTTATCAACTTCTTCTTAAGAATGTGAAATAGGAAACAATGAGAATGGGGGGAAAAGGTCTTTTTTGAGCGAGAAGAATAATGTGGAAAAGCTGTTGGAGGATTAGTCATTGTAGTTGGTGTAAAGTAGCTATTGGAGGTATAGATGAAATATGGGTATGTGAAAACAAAATATTTAACATCAATCAACTTGCCCCAAAATTCTAAAGCTAATTTTAAACAGGAATGAATGGTCTTGTTCAAGAATATTCTAACACTAGCAGTCAATTGCCCATAATTCTATACAATGCCTAAGTTTAGTTTAATCACGAAAGAACACGGAACTTATTTTGAAAATGCATATATTACCTGTCCTTTTCCACAGCAACAGGAGTAGGGTAGGACTGGTTACTTTTATTGCCAGTGCCCAACTGGCCATAAGAATTTGCACCCCAAGCATACACTTGACCTTCATCTGTTAATACTAATGTGTGTGCATAGCCACAGGCAACCTGGAAAGAGAAAAACCAAATCCACTCAGGCCTACAAACAGAAAGAAACATGTTTCACAAGATACGTTAAGAATCAAAAAATGAAAAAAAAAAAAAAAAAAGAAAAGAAAAAAGGGAAGAGGCAGTCTGCCAGAGAGGCAGGCATTAAGTTAACCAACATCCCTCCAGATCTAGCTTAGGCCCTGTGTGTGGTGTAAACTGCAGTGAGATCAACATGAGTCCTTCAGTGACAAGAGTGCAGTTTATTCACCTTTAATACGGCATTCATTATGCTCACAGAGATCAAGTGGTGTGAAGTGAATAAGAAATAGACGCTTCTATTTTTTAAGAATTATTTTCTCCTTTTATTATAAAAGTAAAAGATGTTCAATGTGAAAAAAATATAGGAAAATATAATTATGAAAGTCATCTCAAGATCTGGATTTTTTTCTATTTATATATAAATATAGAGATATGCACTGATAGCTTTTTAAAAAAATGATCATATCTGTATAAGCAGTCCTGTATCTTTTTACTTAACATTGCATATAGCATTATTTCCCTACCATTAAAAATCCTTTGTAAGCATCATTTCTGTTAATATAGATTTAGTATTGATATTAATTTATTTAACCATTAACTTACTGTTTGATTAGACAAATTGTGCTACTATTATTTGTTATCAATTCTTTTTTCTTTTTTTTTTTGCTATATCTTTACTATACCTTCTGCAAGTCACTTTCTCTTTGGTTCCTTAGGATAATGCCCTAAATTTAAGTAGAATTACAGATCAAAGGGTATGAATATTTTTAAGCCTCTTGATACATACTGCCAAAGTTTCCTTGGAAAAGATGATAAAAATTTACATCCCAACAGCTATGTATGAGAGTGCACTGGAAATATAAATTTTCTGATAAACATCTACAACTAAATTCAGGAAAAGAGCTTTTAACCTTTACTTCAGTCAAGAAAGCCAAGCAGCTTACCTTTTCATCCTGCTAAGATAACTGAGTTTTTAGTACATTGGTATCTTTGCCCCCGTAGCCTTAAAAACAGGCAGCACGTGAACCAACAGTGGACGTACCCGCTGGACACGAATGCCTTGCAAAGCTGCTACCCTACAGGGGGTTGGCTGGTTACCGCTGCTGCCGAGTCCCAGCTGCCCGTTTCCATTGTAACCCCAGACATAGACCTGAGAGAAGATGAGAGACTCAATGCCCACGAAAGACGAAAAGAAGCATTCCATGTCGGTATGACACTGAGAAGGTAGACAGGCTTTTTTAAGCAACACAGGAAATAACTTTCTTACCTCCCCAGTGTTCACCACTGCCATGGAGCACATCTGCCCACAGGCTATGTTCACAACTACTTTATTCTGTAAGCAGCCCGTGACTCTTCGAGGGATCGGCTGATTAGCTGTTGATGCAGACCCTACCTGCCCGGAGTTATTATAACCCCAGGCAAATACCTATTTGAAAGAAGAGATCAATAAATGAAACACACTAATATATAAAGTGTCTCAATTGGCACTTACGGTGCCTCATCTTTGCCCTCAAAATGCCTGATATCCATAAATGCTCACAACACAGGCAGGGAGGTTTTCATAGAACGCATTCTTACAAAATGTATTACTTTATTTTTCTTTTAAGATTTTTTTGATGTGGACCATTTTTAAAGTCTTTATTGAATTTGTTACAATATTGCTTCTGTTTTATGTTTTGGTTTTTTGGCCACGAGGCACGTGGGATCTTAGCTCCCCGACCAGGGATCAAACCCGCACCCCCTGCATTGGAAGGCAAAGTCTTAACCACTGGACCGCCCAGGAAGTCCCAACGCATATTACTTTATAAAATTAGGTTACTGGCATTTACCTACACAAACAGCAATGATTATAATCAAATAGCATATAATCCTTATAAAATTTATATCTACTTTGCTTCAGCCATATTTTCCAGCATTTTGGGATTTTTCTTTTTGCAAATAACCCCCTTGAGTATAGCAACATAGAAGTAACAATACATCCTTTTAAATTTTGCAGTTATAGAAATCCTTACTACATACAGGCATACTTCATAATATAAACACCATGACTATGAACTGCTAACAAGAGTTAAGACTGAATTTGAGGTAGGTGGTTATTTTAATCAAATGATCATATTTCCAGGACTGCTACAGGAATCTATATAATCGTACTGAAATTAAAATCTTATTGAAATCTTATGATCAGTGAGATTTATGCCGACGATTCTCACCTCTCCATCAGATGTTAGCACCAAAGAATGGTAAGACCCACAGGCCACTTCAATGACTTGTTTGTTTGACAAATTAGTAGAGATATGACAGGGCACTAGACCATGATTAGTTGTCCCATTGCCCAGCTGACTGTAACCATTGTGACCCCAGGTAAAGACTTCTCCTTCTGAAAAGAAAAAGAAACATAACCAACTTTCAAAACGTCTATTCTTATATGAAAATATATATATTACACACTTCCACAAAAGGAAACTAAAACTTCATATGCAAAAGCTAATCAACTTCCCTATTCCACAGAACTCATTTTATAAAAGAATACATTTGGAAAGTTTAACTACATTCTACCTCAAAGCAACAAGACGAAATTCAAATGGATGCAGTTATAATAGCTGGAAGATAGGTTTTTAATAAACAACAGAGAAAAGGCTGCTAAGAGTAAGAGGGAAAAAAAAAAAAAGATTGAAATTCAAAAGACTGTAAGGTCATTTAACTTCTCTGAACCTTAATTTCCTTATCTATAAAATGATCTCCAAGTTAACTTTTTGAATCTTTGTTATATTACTTATTGTGCAGTATAATACATATTCAGAAAAGTTCTTAAAATATATACACAGTTTTATAAATAATTACAAAGTACACATCCATGTACTACCACTCAAGTCAAGAAATATAATCTTATGATCACCCCAAAAGACCCCCACATATACATCCTGGATATCCTGGATAACAGGATTTAGTCTTTCTTGGTTTTGAACTTAACATAAATGGAATAATACAGTATATACTCCTTTCATCTGTATTTTTCTACCATATTGTCTCTTTGTGCTACATTCCAGATAATTTCTTCTGATCTATCTTCCAGTTTATTAATTTTATCTTGCTGTGTTCAAACTGCTGCAAAACTTGTCCACTGATTTTTTCATTTTGATAATTATATTGTTTATTTGGTTCTCTTTCAAGTCTTCTATGACCTCTTCAGGTATCCTCAAGCTCATTTTTTATTTTTTCAAACATAGTAACTACAGCCATCTTATAAGTGGTGTCTGGTAATTCTAATATCTGATATTTAGTAGTTGTTTTTTTCGCTGTCTTTTTTGCAGGTTCTTATTCAGGGTGCCTTGTTTCCTTGTACCTGGTTGTCTTTGACTATGTGCTACTAATTGCCATTGAAAAATTATTTTTTGATGGCATTATATTCCTTCAGGCCTAGAATGAAGGTACTTTCATCTAGAAAGAATTTGCATTAACTTCTCTCATGTTCTTAAGGCACTTTAAAGGTACCTCTTTAATAAATCCAAGGCTTGAGATTTCTTGGACCATCCAATCTAAGGTGAATTGGAATACAAATCCATGGATACAACACCTCAGGGAGAGGTTTTCTTTCTTTTTTTTCTCCTTGCTTTGCTCAGAGCCAAGGAATTCTTCTGTTGAGTCCCTTAGAGATGAAAGAAATGACTCATCCTTGCCCTAAGAGTGTAGCCCTTTGTGGTCCCAGCCTAACATGTGAGGTCTTTGACTTGTGACCCCTTCACCTCATAAGTACATCAGACCACAACACTGTTTAAGTGCATAGGCAGATGGCTTTAAGGCAAAATTAGCTTCAAGGTCCCCTCTAACTTCTTAGTTCATACTTTCTCTTAAATATATTTGGTCTAATAATTCCTTTCTGCCTTATCAGTGTTCTGATGCTTTTAGAAAATTTTTAAAAATATTTTATCTAGAATTTGTATTTGTTTTCAGTGCAGAAATGGTGTGAATAATCCAGCCTGCTACTACTGGCAACCAAAAATCCCTAAAACTTATTTTTAAAATGTGAAATAAATATACGAGAGTATTTATAAAATTTATTTTCCATTTAAAGAACACTAATAAAATGAATACCCAGCTTGAGGGAAACTCTAAGGTATGTTTTAATTATGTTGTCTTATCAGTCTGAATGCATGAAATAGCCATGAGAATATATAATTCCTTATACTACTAATACCAACTAGAGCCATCAGTCACTGTTTAAAGTCAGGATCACAGAACGCCAAGAGTTAGAGGGGATCTTGGAATCTAGCTTTCATCGCTCTGTTCATAGATCAAGAATCTCAAGTTCAAAAAGTCCTGAGTGAGTTCAGCATTCTAATGCAAAATAATTACACATATAAACAAAAGGAGTTTACTGGGCTTATCGCACTGTCATTCTTACACCCAAAGTGCCAATGACTGCTAGATTCCATCTGCTACATTATCTTACTTTGATATTGATATTGATATTTCATATTGTCCAAAGCACAGTCAAGTTCCCAGGGCAGAGTCAGAAAGCCAATCAAAAAGTATGTTCTCAGTGTAAGGGGTGGTCCTAGTCTTGTTTCTCCACAAAGAAAGCAACGGCTAAAATTCCACCCTGTGTTCCTAGGTTACCTGCTGTTGCAAGGACAACATGTGGACCACTCCCATAGCTGAGGCAGGCAATTTTTTTGCCACTTAAAGACTCCAGTCTCCGAGGTTCAATGGTGCTCTGGACATCACCTAATCCCAAACAGCCACAGCAGTTTGTGCCAAGCACAAAAATCTGTGGGAAAAACCAAAGTTAGTTCAAGCAGTTCTATTTCTGACAAACCTGTACATTCAAACAGGCACAGTTCCCCTAGGAAAACTGCTTCATTATTTAATAAATAAGAATCCACTCTCCGTGCATTTTTTTTTTACCTTAATTCCTTCCTTAACTCCTTAGTTCCCCCAAGATCTTCAATTCAGCAAATCCGTTACTGAAAATATAATTTTTTCTTCAACATTACCTCATCATTTACTGTAGTATATAAAACTTCATTGCCAGCGCTGCCAAAGACACAGGCCTGACGAACTAACTGCAGTTCTTCCTCAGAACAAAGGGAGAAAATTGGCCACTTTCCCACATCTAACATCTTCAAAGATGACAGAGTAGCCTGTACTGGCTGAAAAAGAATTTAAAAAAAAAAGTAAATAAAATAAATATATATATATATTGACTAATAATAAAAAATACATTTTCTTTGCCCCCTTCATTTCTGTAGAAGAGTTAGCATTGGTTTGAGGAGGAACAAACCCTATCTATTTTGGGAACTGCCTTTACAAGCTTGACTGCTTCAGGACCACTCTCACTGCAACCAAGAGCCAGAGGTCCTGGATGGAATCAGATCTCACCTATTAATTTTCCTCAAGGACACAGGAATCATCCAAGGCTGAACTTTGGGGAGGTGAATGTCTGGCAAGCACTTTCAGTGTCTGTTATGTCTTAAATGTAGCTCTGGAAACTAAGCTGCTTGTGAAAGCAGGAAAAAAGTGAGAAGACTGCTGTTTCATCTGCTGCCTAAGTCTTAGCAAAACAAGTCCTTGGGAAAGAACAATGCCAAAGGTGACACCAAGGAAAAAGTCCCAGAAGGTTGAAACCTTCACGGGTCAGTTCTGACCATTCAGTTTGAGCAACTGGTGGGTTCCCTCATCCCCCCACTCAGATTTGGGGATTGGTAGGACAAAAACACCCACAAAGTACATGTATTCATTTGCTACGACTGCTGTAACAAAGTACCACAAATTGAGTGGCTTAAACAACAGAACTTTATCTTCTCACAGTTCTGGAAGCTAGAAGTTCAGAGTCAAGGTATCACCTGGTCTGGTTCCTCCTAAGGGTTGTAAGGGGAAGATCTGTCAGGCCTCTCCCCTCGGCTTGCAAACGGCCAAATTCTCCCTGTGTCTCTCACATCATCTTCCCTCACATGCGTCTGTCTCTGTGTCTAAATTTCCCCTTTTTTATAAGGATCCCAGTCATGCTGGATTAGGTCACCCTCATGACCTCATCTTAACTAAACGATTTACATCTGCAGTGACCCCATTTCCAAAAAAGGTCACCTTTGAAAATAAAGGGGTATCTTAGTCAATTTGCTAAACCAAAACACCATAGACTGGGTGGATTATAAACAACAAAAATTTATTTTTTATAGTTCTGGAGGCTGGGAAGTCCGAGATCAAGGTGCCAGCATGATCATGTTCTGATGAAGGTGCCCTTCCTGGTTCAGAGCCGGAGTCTTCTCACTGTGTCCTCTCGTGCTGCAAAGGGCTCAGGGTCTCTCTGGAGCCCCTTTTATAAAGCACTAATCCCATTCATGAGGTTTCTCCCCTCAGGACTTAAACAATTCTTGAAGGCCCCACCTCCTAATACCATCAGCTTTGGGGGTTAGGATTTCAACATATGAATTTGGGGGGGATACAATCAAATCCACAACAGGATGCATTAAGATCATGAACATCTGCACTCCCATAAGAGCATTCAACGTGGACATGATAAAGCTGTTTTTATTTATTTATTTTTTATGGCTGCATTGGGTCTTCGTTGCTGTGCACAGCAAGCAGGGGCTACTCTTCGTTGCAGTGCGTGGGCTTCTTATTGCGTTGGCTTTTCTTGTTGCAGAGCATGGGCTCTATGCACGTGGGCTTCAGTAGTTGTGGCACGCAGGCTCCGTAGTTGTGGCTCACGGGCTCTAGAGTGCAGGCTCAGTAGTTGTGGCACATGGGCTTAGTTGCTCCACAGCATGTGGGATCTTCCTGGACCAGGGATCGAACCTGTGTCCCCTGCATTGGCAGGCAGATTCTTAACCACTGCACCACCAGGGAAGTCCCAATAAAGTTGTTTTAAAGAGAGCTTTTACTTATTTGCTACACTGGAAACATTTTTACTTACATACTTTTCAACTTCCAAAAATTTTTAAGATTATAATAAAATGCATAAATAGCCAACATGCCTATCAAATGGCATGTCTAGCCATTTCCCTCAATAATCACCAAACTCTAGCTTAATTTAAGGGAGCAAAGGATTTTCTACGCCCTACCTTTCCCATCAGATATTAAATCAGTCTTACCAGATATATGTCTAGTAGAGAGCAGATCAGACTAGCTACTTATTTTTTTTAATTAATTAATTATTTATTTATTTATTTATGGCTGTGTTGGGTCTTCATTTCTGTGCGAGGGCTTTCTCTAGTTGCGGCGAGCGGGGGCCACTCTTCATCACGGTGCGCGGGCCTCTCACTGTCGCAGCCTCTCTTGTTGCGGAGCACAGGCTCCAGACGCGCAGGCTCAGTAGTTGTGGCTCAAGGGCCTAGTGGCTCCGCGGCATGTGGGATCTTCCCGGACCAGGGCTCGAACCTGTGTCCCCTGCATTGGCAGGCAGATTCTCAACCACTGCGCCACCAGGGAAGCCCCTAGCTACTTATTTTAGAAAGGATATTTGTGCTTTCCACCTTAGGAGTCAGGGGAAAAAATTATTTATTTATCCATTCATTCATTCATTCATTTATAGGACTTGGCTCACAAGATTAGGAGGCTCAGAAGTCCTATGTCTGCATTTGTAAACTGGAGACCCAGGAAAGCTGGTGGAATAATTCAATCCGAATCCAAAGGCCTGAGAACCAAAGGAGACAATGATGTAAATCCCAGTCTGAGGGCAGAGGATGAAACGAGATGTCCCAGGTAAATCAACGAAGCAGGAAAAAAGGGATGGATTCTTCCTTCCTCTGCCTTTTGTTCCATTCAGGTTCTCAAAAGATTGGATGATGCCCACCCACACCAGGAAGAGCCACCCATTTACTGAGTCCACCAGTTCCAGTGCTATTCTCATCTGGAACCACCCTCACAGACACACCCAGAGACGATGTTTAACCTGGGCACCAGGGGCCCACTCAAGCTGACATGTAAAGTTAACTAACTATGTGAAGACACACAGTGAAGATGGAGGCAGAGACTGGAGTGATGCAGCTATATGTCCCGGAACACCAAGGATGCTGGGAGCCCGCAAAAAGCTGCAGGCTTCTTCCCTCAAGCCTTCAGAGAGCATGGCCCTGCTGACACCTTGATTTCAGACTTCTGGCCTCCAGAACTGTCAGAGAATAGATTTCTGTGGTTTTAAACCACCTGGTTTGTGGTACTTCATCAGGGCAGAAACTAATACTAATCCCATTCCTGATTTCTGTTGTTTTAAACCACCTGGTTTGTGGTACTTCATTAGGGCAGAAACTAATACTAAGAAACTAACACAGAGGGGAAGCAGTTTGTCACTGCTAACAGCATCACCCTCAGTGAGTGGCATAGCCTGAACCAGGGGAAGCTCCCCTAATGCCAAATCTGGCCACTTCCCCCCATGACACCACCAAACTGTAAGACCCTGCCTGGAGAATGATGTCTTCTATTATCTTTTGGGCAGCACCTAAGGCCACTGTGGGGCTAATGACAGAATCTTGTTCTGTTACCTTTTAGTCTAAGCTTCTACTTTATATTATCCACCTCCTTATATTATGAAGGAATCTTATTTTCTGTGAGGTGTTCATTTTAATATTTTTTTCCTATTTAAGTCTATAATTTTCAGAAAGAACAATGTTTGGGATGTGGCATCAAACATTTCATGTAGACGTGCTAACGTGCTAGTTAAAAGAGTTCTTCCATATTATTTCTAATCTTCCCAAGTGTAGGACATACACATTGCTATCCTCATTTTACATATGAGGAACCTGAGGGCCAGAGAGACCGAGAAATACTCCAAGATCACCAGCTGCTCAGTGGGTAAGCCAGATTTCTTTCCACAAATCATCTGTTGCTGAGTAAAAAGTTCACATAAAAAGTGCTAACTCCTGGCAGGCCTAGTGTTTGCTTGCATTTGTAGGGCTTTGGCTGTTGTGCTCATGAAGTCCTTCATGAACAGGGCAGTAATGCCCACCGTGGGTTGTCTTCCTTCATGGAGCTCACAATTTAATAGAAAACAAATAATTACAATATAACCTAAATACAACAGGTGTGGATACATTGCTTTTTAAATCTCTGCCAGAAGGTAGAGATTTTTACTTCAAAAATTCATGTTTCTAAGTCTGCGGGGAAACTTCTTCATAGGGAACCAATGACTTCATTTATGAAATGCACATGTTTATACTTTTTTGAAGTAAATATTTAATATCAGTCTCCAGGAATTGAGTATCTTCTCTCACAGAAGAGAAATACATTCTTCTGTCTGCCATAATCTTGAGCATGTATAGTTATACACATTGTATATACTGTATACATATGTACATATATAGCATATATGTATACTCTGTATATATATACATTGCATATAGTAAGAGTGTACATAACATAAGGATGCACACACTTTAGGAGCCTCAATCACACCACAGCCAGCCTGCATGATAGCAGGCGTCTCCGCAGAAGGCACCCAACTACCTCTGGGCCCAACTATTAAGTAAGGGACTGGCTGAGTAGGAGCCAAGGGTGGGCAATAAAAAAACTGTAGGGGAAAAAAGCACTACCAGGGAGCGAGAGCTTGGCAACATACGTCATCAAGATCGTGTCCCCGGAATTTGCATCCTAGCTTGGAGCCTCCTTCCTGCACCTGTCACCAGCATAGGTGAGAATTAACCCCAGGCCAGCTTACCTTCGCTACTTTGCTCACATCCAAGCCACCTCTCTCATCTTTCACTGGCATCTGTTTGGGAAATGCAAAGCAGTAAAATTTTAATATTAGCTCAAGGAAAACATAATTAAGGAAATACATCTCCATAAAGTTAGAGACCAAAATGCATTGTATCATTCCTTTGAGTGTGTGCTCCCTGTATTAACTCTGCTTCTCCATCCGTATGAAGAACCAAGTGGATTATGATACTTCATTTAACTATGGACAACTATTAAGTTGTCACAATTCAATTTAAAATACCGCATATAAAAACAGAATTAAAATCACATGTTGGGCACGCCTAGCAAAAAAAAAAAAAAATTCTTAAAGAACAACAGCCAACACCTCACATTTTGAGAATTTCCTGGCAGCATAATACCATGTAATACAGTAATTTCTTTGCTAATTCCATGAGTCTTTTATTTTACAAAATCTGTTCCCAGAAAAAAATAATGAAAATTTCTATGAACATTCTATAAGCCTTTCAGGTTCTATACATTGCTTTTGTAAGCTACTTTCCTACAGGAGCTCACAAATGAGCACTTCAAGTCAGCACGCGGCAATACTATGGTTCAGGTTCAGAAGCTGTGCTGTTTTTGTACACGACGCTGGCTGTGATGATGATTTTCATCTTTTACTGGATTTTGACCATATTTTATTTTTTAAAAAGTGGAAAACAGAAAAATGAAAGTTAATGGTGGCAGTTAATATGAAGCTGTCAACAGTGAAGAGCAGATATTTTGTAAATTTAATAAAATCAACAGAAGATAAGAGATCGATGTGCATGCTGAAAGATGTGAAACTTTTAACATCAATTGGACGCTGACCGGACCTAAGCTGGCTGACTGTAATATTCAGATGTGATGGAAACGAAATAAAGAATATCTGCGATGAATTAAGAACATGCCATCTAAGATTAAGTATTTTGCAATTTTTTAAAAATCTCTGGCAGTGGAGCAAACATTGTTCAACTCAGACCCTTTTGCAGGACAGCATTTTCTGTGAAAGTAGGGGTGGTGTGGCTCCTCATCCAGCTCAGACGTCACCGCCTCTGGGAACCCTTTCTCTACTCCCCAGACGATCCCCAGAGTCCCGTGCTGGTCCCTCTGGCGTTCTCTACACCCATAGCAGTGATCGGCCAGCATCTTAGTCACTATACTGAGAGCCCTTCAAAGACAGACACTAACTATCTCATTGATCTTCCTACTGGATGACCAACAGAGGTTTGATGAAGTATGTTTTATGTGACAGAAAATACATGCTCTAAGGGCATGATTTTTCTAACCTTGCCACTTTTTCCATAGAGAAGGAAAAGTTCTTCTTCCATATGGTCTTCCATGGTCCTGTGCAGTCCTTGGGGAAAAAGTATGTGGTAAAATCAATATCCCACATGTCAAGTGAAACTGGGCAGGTTAAAGTTACTTTACTTCTAATTAACAGAGAAAATAAGCTAAGCTCAAATATGGTGAAGGGAAAATAAGGGAATTAAGTTTGGGGCATGGGAGTTAACAGCTGTAAAACCCAAAAGATGTTTTAACTGTTGTTCTCCTATGAGAATCCTCCTGCTGAGGTGTGGAAAAATCATCCCAGGATAAACCTATATTCTTAAATCTATTAGGGAATGAGTAGAAAATTTTCATTTCAGAGTTGACTTCCTATAGATAAGAAAAAATAAATTTTAGACCTTGGTCAAATTTCCCCTGGGATTGGAAAGTTCCAAATCACTGTGAAGAGTAGACTTATCAATTCTCAGCTCTACTGAAGAGTGTATGATTTGCTAAGGGGGAGGGAGGGGGGTAATGAATGAAAAGGATAAAAGGATGAAAGAATGAATGAACAAATGTGACTTGTTGCCTTAACAAAAAATCTGAAACAACAGCCATCAAGTATGTAGCTATAGCACTGAATGTGCTTGCCTTAATAAACCAGCTCCACAATGACTACCTTCTACCACATACAAGTAACAACAGAAGCAGCCCTATCAGATAATAGGCAGTATGTCTGGACTGTGGTTAAATCATTACACAGTTATCACTAAAAATAAATATGAATAAATATTCTCTCCCCTCAGAAGCAATTTAATGAAATCATGTTTAATAGTGTTGATATTCTGATTCATTAGGTTGGCTTCTATTTACTCAAATACAACCCACATTTCAAGTGCCTAACATGAGAACATTTTATCTAACACTACCTACAAGCAGTTAGAGCCTTGCAATAGATAAAAACAATAACCAAAACAAGGCTAAGTCTTAACAGTGTTCCTTATCGATGATTTATATTCACTTGAGGATACGGGTAAAATTCTGTTTTCTTCAGCTGTAAAAGGTCTCTCAGCATATAAGGAATAATAAATAATATACTCAGAAATAAATAATATACTCAATTTGCACTACTTGAAGAATACAGTTTGCAGAATATATGTGAGGATTATAGTTATCTCATCCTGTTATCTATGTGATATCACCAGGCTGTTATTATAGCAATGTTATAGTAATATATCAACATATACTTCTTAAAAATCTATAATACGCATATAGAATACCACATCCATGATGTGATAAACATGAATTCTAAACAACAGCGACAATAATAACAGTTAAAATAAACAGTTACCCTGTGCCAAGCACTAAGTGCCTTATATTATCTCATTTAATCTTTACAATAGCCAAAAGAAACCGGTATAATCATTGCCTCTGTTTAATGGACATATTTCAATACTTTGACTAACAGTCACCAGTCAGTCAGGGTCAGAGCCAGGACTAATTCCAAAGTCCTTGCTGTGGACCCTCTGCTGTAATGCAGGGATATTTTAAGTTTTCCCAACTGACTGTTTGGGAACATTCCCGCCAAAAATGTTTGTACCTGATTGTTTCTAAATTTCTGGAGCCCAGTATTCAGTCATCTTTAACCCTGTTCCTTCTAGATCCTTGTGAAGTTGTCATCTAGGGTAAGGTTAATGTGACTGAAAATGGAAATACATAAATAAATTCTATTAGAGAACAAAAGAAAAGGAAAAGAATATACCACCTTGAAACTTTAACAAGCCAGTATTTATCTGAGAAAAATACAGTTAAAAAATTGTATCAGCTCTATTTACTGTTAGAAAGTCAGCAGCAGCGGTGCTCAATTATAAAAAGAATTAATATTATAAAATATAACTTTCAGATATTATATTTTATAAGTTTTGGGAAAGGGCTTCGACAACTTGGACGCTGAAACTTACAAAAAAACCACAACGTTTAATCTATAGTATTTCAACATAAAAAAATGCAAGGGAAACCATATGGAAAGGGAAAAACGCAAAATTTTCAAATTTTTGGAAGAAAGTATAGAAAACATCTTTATGACCTCAGGGCAGGGAAAGATTTCTTAAATGAGACACACAAGCATAAACCACAAAGGAAAGACTGGTAAATTTTACTACATTAAAGATGAAAACTTTGGCAAAATAAAAGACAACATGAACAAAGGGAAAAACATGCCACAGAATGGGAGAAGATATTTTCAGCATATATAACTGATACCTAATTAGCATCCATAATATATAAAGAACACCTAAAAATTAGAACAAAAAAGACAATCCAATTTAGAAATGGACAAAGGATACACAGGCAATTCACAGAAGAAATTAACAAACATATCCACGGAATTTATCATGGAAATGTAATCATGATCAGATAGATCTCACCAATCAGATCAGCAAAATTAAAGGGGATAATACATAGTGTTTGTGAGGATGAAAATCAAAAGGCACACTCATATAGCTAGAAGGAATGTAGACTGATACAATCACTTTTAGAGCAACTCAACAATATTTAGGCCAGAGCAGTGTCTTTCAATCTTTTTTGATACATATATGTACCTGAAACAAGAGTTTCAAAAAATAATTCTTACCCTTCCTATATGAGATGCTAAGGGATATCCTCTTTCCTATTTTTTTCTACTTTACATTATTCTGTTCTACCCTACCCTATTTTGTCCTTTTCTATTTCATTTTTTCAATGTTGGTTTCAGCCCACTAAGATAATTTCAATATCATTAATAAGTCATGTCTTGTAGTTTAGAAAACACTGGCCTAGATGAGCTCTAGTGCATATACAAAATTGTTTGCAATAGCAAAAAACTAGAAATAGTGGATAGAATTGATCAACAGGCTCCATCAACGGAATTTATAAACTGTGGAATGTGTATACCACACAGCAATTAAAATAAATTATCTAGAATCAACACAGGTAAGTCTCCAAAACAATTCTGATCAAAAATCACTAAGTCGGGCTTCCCTGGTGGCGCAGTGGTTGAGAATCTGCCTGCTAATGCAGGGGACACGGGTTCGAGCCCTGGTCTGGGAAGATCCCACATGCCGCGGAGCAACTGGGCCCGTGAGCCACAACTACTACTGAGCCTGCGCGTCTGGAGCCTGTGCTCTGCAACAAGAGAGGCCGCGATGGTGAGAGGCCCGCGCACCGCGATGAAGAGTGGCCCCCACTTGCCGCAACTAGAGAAAGCCCTCGCACAGAAACAAAGACCCAACACAGCCAAAAATAAATTAATTAATTAATTTTAAAAAAAAAAAGTGCCTTGTGTTTTGAAAAGTAGTTTCTTATGCATTTCCTCATTTTGTTTAAATGTAATAAAAAGAACTATGTTATTATAGAATCTTACTGTACTGATATTTGCCTTACAATATAAAAAGAAATGGGAGCATAGGTACCTTCTTCAGCCAGAAGCTCCTGACACTGACCTCTGCCTTCAGAGGATTTTTTTTTTTTGGCCATGCCACGCAGCATGCAGGATCTTAGCTCCCTGACCAGAGATTGAACCCATGCCCCCTGAAGTGGAAGCACAGACCCCTAACCACTGGACCGCCAGGGACTTCCCACAAGAGTAATTTTCAGAACCAAACATATATCAACTAAGGTAATCTTTTGCATGACATTTCCTATTTTGACTGTTTTTCTAAACTTGTAGAGTTCAGTAATTTATTTCCATATTATCCCTGTTTGAGACAGATAATTCCTTTTTGTACATATTGTATTTTGAGAGTTTTCCCTATACTCTTAATAACTACACAGTTGAAGATCAGTGGACAAGACAACAGTCTTTCAGTAACTGAACAAGATAAACATACCACCCTAGTCCTCTTGAAGAACAAATAATTCATTTCCTTGTACAAAGCATATAATAAGCAGTCTCTACATGTTATTAATGGTAAAGTAATCAGTATTAATCAGTGTGTCTGCTAATATGACAATGTGTCGTATTACCTGATAATACTTCTGACCTAAATGAGTTAAACTGATTATAGGACATTCATTTGCCTAATTCAATCAACAAATATTGATTTAGTGCCTGCAATGGGCACTAAATTGAAAGCAAATATGTAAAAAATAAAAATAGAAGTAACTTGTAGCAAAAGGATATCCAGCTGGTAGCTGCCTGTGTCAATATTACCCCAACCCAGTAGTATGCAGGGGCCTCAAGAGCTAATAAACTAGATACACTGTATCTGAGAGAAGGCATTTTCCATGGAAATTGTTATCTTGCAATTAACTAGAAGCTTCTAAATGCTGGTATCTGTTTTCTAGAAGTGATCCCAGAAGGAAAAAAAAGAAGAATTTTTGCAGACAAAGTCCAGTGTCATGTATGTTTTAAAATTCAACTTAACAGTATGAGGTCAAATCTAAAGCTATGCTTGAGACACATAATGTATAGAAACGTTTTCTTGCAATACAGAACTCAATGCTTTCAACAAATTCTCTCATCTAGGCAACACAGTTGATGATGCTTTTATAATCAAAGAAACAAGGCATGAAGGAAAACCAATGTCTTTTAGGACACCAGCATACAGTTTACAGTATCAGTGTGTTAACGAGCTCCAGACCAAGTACATGTCAGTGGGATAATGATGGTTCCCACCTATATGCTTAGTTGAGTCATTAAATGGTATGTCATCAGAAAGCTGGAAATAATATAAATATGTATAAATGTAATATAAAATAATTAAACATGATCCCAATTATCGCTTGCAAAAAAGGATGATAGGCATAATTTACCTCCACTTGAATGAGCTGCCATAAGTCAATGACAAATAACGGTAAGATACCCTACACAGCTGCTAACTAACGTGGGACAATTATAAACAGGATGGACAAAACTAAAAAACTAAAAGCCAAACTAAAACTAAAGCACAACCTCAGTGGGAATGGTATTGCCCTATGTGTATGATAAACAGCAAACTGACTTATGGAACACAGAAACATAGTTACTATTTTAATGATTTCACTGTACAAAGGTTTCCAAACTTCGCCAAGAGTGATGAAGTAGACCTTCAATCCAAACCAAAGTTGCATTTAGTTTGAAAATATTACTGGGCTCATTAAAGTTGGTCTTTCCGGCCAAGCGCAGCAAAAGTGTCACTTTCAAATATGAAAAATAATCAACATAAACTATACAAATATTTTTAGATTGTTATACTAGCTAAAATGAACTGATACTTGAGACATTTGTAAATCCATTTGAATTTTAGATCCTTATATATCTAATACAATTTTTTTTAAAGCCCTTAACATGCCTATTAAATAGAATACTAACTGTTAACCATCTCTGCCCCACAGTGTAAATATTCGTTCAACATGGTAGCCCCTCTTGGTCTTGGCTCATTTCCATTTATGATTCAAACTGTTCAGTCAAATACATTCAGCGTAATACAGAACATATTATAATGGGGTCACAATTCATGATTTACTCACATACTGGTACTTGTCAATGTCTTGCAAGGGGAGACAGAGGTACTATTGGGTTGGCCAAAACGTTCATTCGGGTTTTTCCATAGGATGTTACAGGAACACCCAAACGAACTTTTTGGCCAACCCAATAGATACGAGCTCAGGTTAGATTAGCAAGGCTGAAGACACACAGAAGACACACCCCAGTGTCATAGTCATGCTGAAAGAAACTATTACACCTTAAATTCCCTGGAGACTTTCACGTTAAGATGAGATCACTGTGTGAATTAGACACATGTTCCTTCTGGATAATGAAAGCGAGAAGGAACATATCAGCCTTCCATTGAAGGACACTATGAATATCCCTTTCAGGGAGACAAGCTATTTGCTCCTTTTAAGTAAGTATCCTCATTTAGCCCTCCATTTTCAGCCTTGAACAGGAGTCCCTGATGCCACCCGGCAACCCTGATCATTCCATTCCATAATTCCATTCTCTTCCAAAGAGATTCTCATATCTCTTTCCTGGTCAATTTTGATTTATAGTAAGTCAACTCCAGTAAACCTCAAAAGTAACAGCATCTTAGGGGCATTTTAATTTCACTTTAACCACGTGATAAAACCAAAATTAAATATGACAAACTCCTAAAGTCATAAGCAAATCCCATGGGTACTCTACATTTATAGTTTTAGATTAATAGCTTTTGATATTTAAATACAGTGTTTGTAATCCACTTAAGGACCCAAAGGGAAAAACACTTCACTTTCTAAAACTGTTCCTCTCTATCAGCCTCTTTCACTAAGCATCCTTTAATTACAGAGTGCAATTTGGCTAGGCTTGTCTGGTTCATTCAGAAATCTCAAAGAGCAACAATTTAGTACCTTAAAGCATGACATCACCAGGTGAATCTTCAACACAGTTCCAAATAAAGAAAATCAACAACCACTCTTAGAAAACAACTTCACCTAGTCATTCACAGTCAGAGGGACATTAAGAAGCAACTGCAAAGTACAGTAAAACGTGAAGAAAATATACATTTTTTCTCCAACCCATCTGTAGTATTCGTTTGGCTAGTCTTTTCCATTCAAGAACCCAGTCTCTTCATTTGATTTGCTGCATTAAACTAAAATCCTGAATAAAGTGAACTCTTTTTGGAAAAAATATTTTTTCACCTATATACTGCAAAGGACAGTTACATTTGTCACAATGGACATGCTACGGGGCCCCATGAAACACATAGCAGAGAATGGTAAAACAAACAAACAAAGTTCTCCCAGAAAGATACTGAATTCTAAAAACCAGTTCTCCATCATGAACATCACCTTCAGTTTATCCTTTAGACCCACCATCACCATGCTGTTTAAAATTGCAACGCACACCTGTACTCAGTCCCCTTTCTCTGCTCTCCTTTTTTCATTATTTTATGGCACTTATAATTTTCTAATCCAATAATTAAATATGTTTACTGTTAATCATTCTTTGCTAGATGTAAGCTCCAGAGGGAAGAGATCTTTATTTTGTTCAATGACATACTCTAAACACCTAGACACAACCTGATACAAAGTGGTCACTCAGTAAATGTTTTTTGAATGACTGAATGAATGCACATTGCGACTTCAGTTCAAAGTATTTCTGGAGCCAAATACCAATTTCATTTATACAGTTAACAAATATCTACTGAGCTGCCATTATGGGGGAGACAGCACATACACATACAAATCCATAGTATCAGATAGTGATAAGTGCTACAAAGCCAAATAGAGCAGGATAAGGAGATGGAGAGTGAGAGAAGTGGCTATTTTAGATGAGGCAGTCACCTCTGAAGTGATGGCAATTAATTTGAGATCTGAATGAAGTTGGGTGCCATGCAGATTTGGGTGGAGGGGGAAAGTGAGCTTTGAGCATGGAGAAAATAGCAAATGCACAGGCCTAAGGGTGGAGGCCGGCTTGGTAAACCCAGTAACAGCAGTTAAGGCCTGCGTGGAAGGAGTGGGGTGTGCAAGAATATAGCATTCCACCTGCCTTTACCTACTACTTAATAACGTGTATATTGCCTAGTGCCCTGGGAAAGAGAGATTACATTTCACCTCTGAGTACTCAGATTCTCTGATAGTTAAGGGCTCTATTCTAGCCTCCAAATGTCCGTATCATCACATCATATAAGATTACAAGGCACACAGTAATGACATTGTTAAAAACCATTCCAAGAACAACCCCAGGAGTCACGAAACTTACTTAACTAAGTACCACTGCCCAGGAAGGCGTAAAGCCAAGCAGGAACGTAGTACTAGAAGGGTGCAAAGCCAGGAGGCTCAATAAACATTAAACAGGGACTGTCACTTCCCAGTCTGGGGGAAAGAGCGTCGTTCCAATTAAGTCGCCAAGCG